>NC_084881.1:3115750-3734000 GCF_023558435.1 Drosophila sulfurigaster albostrigata
AATATCGCATTGTAATTATATGAATTAGTGATGAGCGGTTTGAATTTTGCAATCTAAAATATAAGTGACAGAAATATCGTTACAGAGTTATCGATACATTAGATTTTATTAAAACTAAAATATATTTATGTATAATTATTAAAATGCTTTAATGCTTTGTTTTAGTTAAATTTATGATGAATCAATTCAATTAATGAATGTGTGATTTACTTTCAGAAATTCGTTTCGGTCAATGTTTTCAACATATAGCTCGATCTTCATATTGGAAGTGTTTTGCCCTTATTACCATTTATAATTTATAATTATAGAGAAAATAATGACACATTAAGTGGAAAATACATTTTTGTTTGGATAGAACAGATGTTGAATGATCACCTTGGCAAAATCCTGATCTGAGGAGTCCCTTGGTGCATGAATAGTTTTCTGTGAATACTTCGACAACAGAGATAGGAAATAGAGGCATCTTTGACCGCGCAGTTTGTACATTCTTATTCATACCGTCTGTCATGTTAACTCATAGATTTCAGACTTTGTTTTTTTTTGCACGAACATTTTTTTTGTTTCAGATTTCGTTAGAAGACAAAATCGCATAGCGAAGTTGTCAAGCTGCGAAGTAGATGGCGGCTTCCTCTCTAAAAAAAACAATAAATTAAATTTATTTTGTATTTACTTACATGTGTAGATAGATACATTTACATATACATGTATATATGTACATATATACGAATAAAATATGCAATCAACAAATTTTGGTGTTATTATAGCTTTATAGTTTGATATTGTGATTTTTGACTGTTTTGAAGTTAGATTTACAAAATTTAGTATTGGGAGATATATATGGATTGTATTGTTTTTTATGCAGGAAATAAATTATATAAATTCTTGATCAGCGTTAACAGCCGTCTTTCTACGGAGACTATAGGAGATAGTGCTTTATTCGGCGGAACTTGTTATTTTTGCACACAGATTAAGTTTGTTTTAAATTTTTGCCGCGGCCACTTTCACCTCCGCAAATCGGAAAAAAAATCAAATTGAAACAGTTTTATCATTGTAAGAACGTTGAAGTCCTCCGCTGCATATATGAGTTAACACAGAGTTGGTTATGAGACGGACGACTAGAAAAGAGAAAAGTGGAAGATGTCACCTCCACTAATACTGCTAATACTGCGCTTCGCTAGCTGAGGTATAAAAGAAAACACTCAAAACTAGATGAAAACTTTATTGGAATTTCGATGGATTACATAATTTTGTAAAATAAATCTAGAAAATTGTCTTTTTTAGACTAATTTTCGTTTTAAGAATTTGTTCTTAAAGTGCTCTTTTCTAAGAACAACATTTTTTAGATGAATGTTCTTGACATTAGAAATTAGTATTTTTTCACTGTATCCAATTTTAATTTGAATCTACTAATAGCCAATTACTAGACCCAAATTAGAACCTAACATATACTATCCACCTTTTAATTATCTCAATCCCAACTTTAAACAAGATGGTCGAGCTCGGCTCACTCAAAATATTTGCATTTTCGATTCTGTTTATAGTTTTTGTGCGAACTTAGTTCGTTCACTCATGATTGAAATTGTGAAATTGTGAAACGGTGAAGAAGCTGTTAAGAGAAATACTGTTGAAAATATAATATTTCAAAAGACAAGCCGAAAGTTATCTATAAACAACATTTTCGCGACGCGTGGTTGAATGAAAAGTTTAAGGATTGGATACGCAAAGATGTGAACGATGTGAAGAACGAAGGCATATTGCTGCTACTGCAAATGCAGTTTTGGCGCGAAGTTGCATGACATCAAGTCGTATGCAAATACAAAAAAACACTTTTCAATGAGCGGCAGCTTTCAACAAAAAAACAAACTCCAGTATTCAGCGGTGCCCACTAAATCATCGGAGCAGGAAGCGTATTTAGCCAAGTGCAACTTGTTAAAAGTAAAATGAGAAATAGAACGCATTTGAAAACTATAAATGCTATTTTAGCCATAAGGTAGGCTACATTAATAACTACAATTCTAAGATTAACACTAATAAATTGAATGTTCATTTACAGATATGGACTCAAATGAAGTGGGATGTGTTGTTTTATCTACACATTGCCAACAAAATATTTGAAAATGATATCTGAGTCAGATAAATACAAAGATTCAGTCGAGGACACCATTTATTTTAATAAAAACCATTTAAAAGTAACACACAAAAATTAGCTATTTTTAGCAGTTTTAAATTTTTTTTTAAGCTATTTCTAGCGTATTTTTTCTATCTATTCAGCTATTTCAGCTCATGAAATTCTGGCAACACTGATAATGACGTAAATGGGAAATGACGCTTATGCTCAAATCTACCAGTTCGCTACAAAAAAAAAGGGAAACGCATTTTAAAAATATTGCTGTATTATTCTCAAAATATTCCAAAAATACTGCAAAATAATAAAAATATACCGAATGGCATATTTTATATATACCAGATTGTTTACCAAAGCAACTTAGACCCCCAGTAAGTAGGCGTTTTTACCCATACAAAAGTATTTCTTTAATACCTATAGTTATTATTGTATATACCAAAATTCGACTACATCTTTATTCGATGTTTGTCAATTTGCGGTGGCGGAAGTGATCTGCGTGCAAACATAACAAATGCTGTCGGAAAAATATTGTAGCTCTATCTCTTATAGTCTCTGAGATCCAGTGTTTCATACGGACAAACAGACAGACGGACATGGCTAGATCGTCTTGGCTGTTGACGCTGATAAAGAACATATATACTTTATAGGGTCGGAGATACCTCCTTCTATCTGTTATATACATTTCCTGCCGGCACATACATAGAATAAAACCCTTCTACCCTATGGGTAGCGGGTATTAAAACGTTTGATGAAAAGCAAAGTATCCCAAAAAACTTTGGCGCTTTGATTCGAAACGTATGAACTTTGAATCAAAAGAGGAGAATTCACCAGACTGCCCAGAGCTTCGCCCAAATTGAGCGATATTGGGTGATATTAAATAAGAGGGCCATCTTATTAATCGTGAATTATTTTATATTATACGAAATTGTTGATCAAAGCAATTAAGTCCTGAAAGCTGCAGTCGATTTTTGTCATATCAAATTGTTTCTTGAACTTTAACAATTTGTATCTCATTGCGATTATTGCTAATCCAGCCAAAGAATATAATAATAGAATACAAACAACCTCTCAGCAAAGCCTTGAATAATCCAATCAAACTTCAAATCGCTCAATTAAAAAATTTGGAGTATTATAATGAGAAACACTCACTCTAAGACTCCAGATATCGGCTGCACTGTTAACGCAACTCTGTTATGCTCTGTGCCGTCTATGCTGTTGTTGCTGTTACTTACATACATATGTACATATATGTTTTTCAAAAGTTGTTGCTTTCTTCTGTGGTTATATTTATCTTAAAATCTATTTCTTTGGTGACTTCGTATCATAGCACCAAATGTTCTTTGTCCTACAACGTAGTTTTTGAGAGAAATAATTAATTAATTATTCATTATTCATTGTTAGTATGGTAAAGTCCAAGGGGTACTTATTACAGTGTTATATTACGATTTAGATTAGGAGTTTCTATCACGGTTACGGATACACTATATATGAGATACACTATTTCTGATCGGTCCAATGGTTTTAGTACTGCTAGTTGGGCCTTGGTAATCAAATCTTAATGGTGGTGCATACAAAGTTCGAACTAAGGATTGTTACTTATCCACTTCATCCGATAATCTAGTCGACATCGGGTCCGAGCTTTTCTTTCTTGTGCGTTGTCGTTCCCCTAGTCACTGCTCTCGTCGTTTTTGGAATGGCCTTAGATCTGGAAAGCCTTAGAGCCGTACGATGTCTTGTGAGATATGCTTGGCCACTTTTTATGATCTATCATATTTGCCTGCGAGCTTGACCTTGGATATACATATGTCGATGTCATCACTTACGTCACCGTAACAACTTCGAAAGTTTTATGTAGACGACTGGGATTGTACTGTAGATAGCCTAAGACGTTGGTGTCCGGTAAATTGTAGCTCACGTTTTTCTATCAAAAATGCAAGGCTGAGATCCGAAGTGTCTAACGTGTTCTAGCTCCCTTCTACATCTTCTGCGATCATAATCTTAATTGTTTGCTTGACCCGCTTGGTAAGATTCTGTTAGGGAGACTACGGGTGATATACTCGCAAATGTTTTTAATGGTGCGGTTGGTGAATAGTGTCCCATTGACTCATCCAAATTTGCGTCTCACTTCGGAACCGCACAGAATGCGTTCAAATTTGGTCAACTACTTTTCCGAAATCTTAGCTATTCTTGAGAAGGTGGTAGATCGGATCCATAGCAGTATCGATGAGATATGCTGAAACGATAAAATATGCTGAAACGAAAACGCAATTAATATTGGCGCTGGATCACCTAGGGCGGGTTACGTTGACGTGGTACTAATACTTTATTGAGGACATCGAAAGGACTATGGCCATTGAGTTGTATCTGTGCTTTAAATACCCGCTTCCTCTTGTTTAACGTTCCGTCGAACAGAGTAATATTCGTAAGCATCTGTGTGGATTATCTGGCGACTTAATCATTTGAGCAACGCGCTTTCTGACGGATGTCCGGGTTGTACCAATGCCCACGGTAGCGACCTCAACCAGATCTTAAGGTCTGCCGGGTTAGCTGTTCCAAGGTGCTAATCTCGGTCTCCTTGGTAAACATCGGGTAATAGATTTACGTACATAGATCCTATCTAACTTCTGCCCAGGCAAGTACTTATCGAGTTGCATCATCAGCCGCAAGACTGTTAAGTACTTACTCCTTAATACTTTTGTTTTACTTTATCGGTGATTGCTTTTCTTGGTCGCGTTACGATGCGAACAACTTGATCGTTGGCCGTATATGTGCTTATATATAATATGTGCTCAGTTTCCGGTAGGGCTAGCCACTCAGATTATGAATTTAAAGAAAATTTCTATTGGTTCTATAACTAACTAGCTGCTGGACTCACTAGCTGACCGAATTTGCAAAAAAAAAACAGAAGAAAGGCACTTGACTGCTCCTACGGAAAATAAGCTGTCTCTATAAGGCTGTGCTCTTGCGTTGTTCTGCTTGCGCTCGACGGCTGTTGTTGCTCTCTGAAGCTGTCAGTGACAGCAATACAAAGCACATGTGGTGTAAAATAATGTGTATTTAATAGACATTTTCAATAAGACATAAATGGAAAAATACAATGAATTGATAAAATTTTTTTGATGAATCTGATTTATAAATATGTTTTCTACTACTACAAAGTGAATCCGACCTAGTCTGACCCTGGAACCTATTGTGTCGTAGAGTAATTACTTCTTGTTCAATTGTATATAGACGTAACTGCCACCTTTGACCACTTTTTGTGAAATTTGCATTTATAAGTCATAACTTCAATATGTTATATGAAATCCATGACGAAAAAAAAAAACAGTTTATTTTTTTTTTAACTCTTATGGAGTAATATGAGTAAGTTAAATGCAATTTTACCAAAAAAATTTGAAGATATTATTAAAATTGCATGAAATTTGAGACATTTTAAGTCAATTGCAGTGACCAATATATGGCTCTGCTGATATTAGGAATTTTAAATGGGAACACTATATACGAAAATAAATGTAATTATACATGCCAAGCAGCGTTGCCAATTTAGCTATTTTCCCGCTAGATCTGTCGGTTTTCAAAAGCAAAATGCGGGATAAATTGAAAACTAGCGGGAATTATAGTTATTTTCAAAACAAAACTGAATGGAACTTTAGTTTTTTAAAACACATCTAGTGCCTTTGTGTATTTTTATGTTTTACAAAACCGCACTTTAATAACTTGCAGTATGAGATCATGATTGACGAAATTTGCAACTCAAAAATACTTAATAAATAAATCAAGTTAATAAAAATATTGTTTTACTACTGTTTTACTTTATATTTAGGCTATCATCCTAATTTTCTGGCGGTTTTTAGAGTTTTCCATATGTTACTTTAGCTTTTTTATGACCAGAAGAGTTGGCAACACTGATGCCAAGTGAAATTTAAAAGTTGGCGAGATTTTTGTATAGTTTAGGCGACCGCAGAGAATGTGTTTAGTTTTGCTGAGCATGATAATGTTGAAAATTATAATAATTATGATTTTACTGATATGTAGTCTTATAATCAATGAATATATTTTAATTATAGGTAAACGCATAAGAAAAACTGATTTTCCATTGAGTATAAACCCTTGAATAATCTGGAGCCAATGTGAAGAAGCAATTACTTTATACTAGCACAAAATGCAATTTGTTTTGATCAGAAGGGGAATTAATGAAGATTTAATAATATACCACTTCCGCATATGACAAAAAATTCGAATAAAGAAATATATTTATTTTTCGTAGGAAAATATTTCCAAGGACCTTCTATAGTTGAAATAAAAAAATTGCATCAAAAAATCATATCCAGTTCAGAAGTTATTAATAAATGCCAACAAAAGTGGTCTCCTGGATCATAGTGCGGCTGTTGGCGTTTTTATGTGCGCATAGGCGCGTAAGAAAAAATACTACAGAAAGGGCTCTATTTAACTAAAAATCGATTTATTTTCCGCATCATAACAAATTATAAAAACAAATAACTTCTTAGTCTACGTACTAATACTTAATTTGTGAGGGAAATCATTAACTATACATATATGGAATAAATTACAACGTGTAGCTATTGATAGGTTTATTTTGATTAGTATGCTATGTATAAACATATCAGTTTGTAATTACAAAATTTTAGACATACTTCAGTGCAATGTGGTGTGGGACCTTTGCAGTTCGCCTGAACTAGATTGGGAAGATGAAGTTTCAACTCGCCCTTGGCCTGGTGCAATAATTGTTTCCATTCGTTGAGTAGTGTCCCGCATCACAACACTAAAGTCGGGTAAATCTGGAAGATCTATTGCTAGGTGGGCTGAAAATCTTTTATAAACCGAGTTTTTTACGCTGTCTCTTTTCGTCCTTTTTTTATTTTCCTCATACTTAAGTTGTTGTTTCAGAAAAATTGAGGTTTTTATCATTTCCTGTATATTATGGAAATAGCTATCTGATTTTTCAATTGACTTTAAAGCTTGAACACCGTACTCCATGTCATAGCAATGTCCTTGCAAGCTGCTTTGTAAACTAAGTACTTCAGTTCGTTTCTCTAGAATTGGAGGTAGTACCTTACGAATGTGTTCCTAAAGCCATAGCATAATTTTAGATTTATCTTTTTTAAATTAAGGATATTTACCTGAATCCGGAAAAAAGCCAGTGACGGGTCATTTGCAAAAATATGTATGTTTTCAGATATTTTTTCTGAAGCTAGGATGAAAATTACTAAGTTGGTTTCATATGCAAATTTTGAATAGGAAAAAAATACTTACTCTTAGTTCCTTTAAAGTTAAGTTCATTTGTTTGAGCCATAGTGCTGGCTCTGAATCTCTTCTATATTATTTTTTATTAGAAACTTTATTTTGCAGAATAGATTAAAAAAAAATTTGAGCCAATTTCTTATTGTTGTTTAGATATTTTCTGATAGAGGTGACATTTATGTTGATAACAAAACACAATAATTCTACTAATCGATATTTAAAATTTGTCGAAAGCAGAGTTACTCAAAATTCATTTTTAATATTTAAAGACAACAATTTATTAATTACTGAATCCTTTCACAGTAGCATATAGCCGGTGTATTAAATGCAAGATAATTAGACAAATTAATGAATGTTTCATAGTATTAAAAAAGACTTCGAAGCTCGGTTTGTAAATATATATTTTTTGTTTTATGAAAACAAATTTGCCCCATGTTTTCACTCACGTGAAAAGTCATGCGATTAAAGTAATGTAATTAAAGTTTGCTTACATTACGTTAGATCAGCCACACTCAAAATTTTACGTTACCTATATTTTTTCTGTGAAAACAGTAAATTTATGGAAAAAGGCTATAAAAAATAAATATTAAAATTGTATGCTATCGATAATAAAATTAATCAAATGAAACAAATGATAGTCTGTCGACTAAAAATATCGAACATCTCTAATGTCATCATCTGTTGTCAGCTGTTAACTGTTTACATATGTAAAGACTTAAACGTACTTTTGTTTAACTGAAAATAAATATCAGGAAGTTTGTAGATATTCCAAGAGCGTGAACTTAATTAATTGTTGTGGGTATGTCATCGATAAATAATATAAATTGTTGTATATGGATATTAAGATTTGTATAAAGCTGTGTTTCTATTTTGAAGCAGCAGGTGTTTATTGGATCGCAGTCATCTTGATTGCAAATAATACACAAGCATATACATATGTTTAAGAGAATATGTCAGCAATATTTGCATGTATGATGCATATGTATACATTTCAATTAATTTTTTTTAAATATATGTATTCTTATTCAAAGTGATAAAATGACATTCAGATACCTTTTTTATATTAAGGAATTTAAATTTAATTTCTTGGGTTTGGGTTGCATTGGAGGACGATCATTACCAACAATGCTATTTGCTAAAACAACTTGTGATTTATATTGTAAAAATATGCTCTTATTTGTTCACAGTATATCAAATCATTACTCACTTTCAATTCCGTGTATATGATTACTTGGTGTGCCAGACCATTATGTCTGCAGAAACAGATGCTATCGACAGGGATTGCTTAGTTCGCGTGGCAGTGAGGTAAGCTTAGAATATTGCTTTTTTTGATTTAAAGTTTAATATTAGGATCTTGATTTAAAGGATTCGCCCTCAGAACTCCAGAGAGTTGATTGACATGTGTCGCGTGTGCACTACAGTAACCCCTGGCGAACAACAAATTGTTTTGGGATCTGATAAGGCCTTTACATTTGATTATGTGTATGATGCGGACTCCAATCAGGTAAGTACATAACTAATTGCAACTATCGATGTAATAGTTTCACCATTGCCCTTCTTGCAGTGTGATATATACAGTGAATGTGTAAATCGTTTGGTTGAGGGAACCTTACATGGCTACAATGCCACGGTACTTGCTTATGGGCAAACTGGATCAGGCAAAACATACACAATGGGAACAGGATTTGACCAGGCATCTGGCGATCATCAACTAGGTATAATACCACGAGCAATTCGGCACATATTCGCTGGCATTGATGGAATAAAATCTGCTGATGATAATGACAGTTCGATTACAAAATCTGAATTTAGTGTGGCTGTTCAATTTATTGAGCTATACAACGAAGAGATTATCGATCTCTTAGATCCATTTAATAAGAATTCAACTTTCAAAATTCATGAAAGTGCAAGCGGGCAAATCACGATAGCAGGAGCAACTATAAAACCAATAAATGAACCACAAGATGCTCTCAAGTAAGTTTGCACTGAAGTGTAACAAGTAAGAAAGTTACTGTCGAGTGTTCTCGACTATGAGCTACCGGCTGCCCACTTAGAATAAGCAAACAGTGAGGTAATATTCCGTAAATATCCGCAAAAAACAAAAGGTATCTCGAAGGCCATATTGGGTATATCGTTGAAGTAATATTTTGCAAAACATAGAGGTTAGAGGTTAAAATATACCGAATTTTCTGCCAATGTAGCTAAGATCCCGTTGCAGTGGACGTAAATTGTCATACAACAGTTTTTCCCTAGTAACTATAAGTTGTATCCTATTACAACCAAATTCTTAGGAATCACAAATAATATAATTACGAAAATTCGATTTTTGTCGCTTTTCGGGGGCGAAAAATAGGCGTGGCAATTTTTTTTTTTAAATAAACTTGATCTGCGTGCAAACAATACAAGTGCTGTCGATATTATCGAAAATTATATGTCGAAATTATATCTCTATCTCTTATAGCCTCTGAAATCTAGGTGTTCATACAGACGGACGGACAGGCAAACAGACGGACATGGCTATATCGTTTAGGCTGTTGATGCTTATCAAAAACATATATGTGTATATTATGGGGTCCTGATACTTACATTTTCTGCCATTTCCTTCTACCCTATGGGTATCGGGTATAAAAATGCATCTTCAGTTTACCAAATTTCTATTAGTACTATACTAATATACATATAAGAAGCAAAATTGGTACAGGTATTAAGTCAATTATTATACATATTTATTTTTCAGAAGGTTGCCGTGACCACCAAAAAAAAAAAATTCTTTCCTAAACGGTTAATGTAATCGGAGTCTGAGATCAGAATTCACCAGTTAATAAGACCCTCTCAGTTATTTTAGAAATTGAAAACAAAATTATATTTTATGAAAGAACACTTCAATATTTCCATAGTACCATAAAAACATTGACTGTCTCTATATATATTAAAAAACCTTAAAATAGGGTTTCTAGTACATATTGTATGTTTTTCGTTTTTTTTACCCGTTTTTTTTTATGAATGAAAACATAAAAAAAAATATAGTTGCTTATATTGTGTGGTCATTGAAAGTCTTCACAAAATAACATATCTTAATGAAAGTTTAACTTTTTTAAAATGAATTACAAGATAAATGAAGCTTTTAATAGATGATTGCAAAAATCATAAATAACATTTTTTAGACATTAGAAAGCAATAAAATTTTCTCATGAAAACTGCACTAATACCATTTACTTCGACAATTGTTTTGATTTTTAACTAACATTTGTTTTTTTTTCAGATTGCTTCAGCAAGGTGCTTTAGCACGTACAACCGCATCGACGAAAATGAATGATCTATCTTCTCGCTCTCATGCAGTGTTTACATTATTCGTACGGCGTCAGCACGTTTTGGAGTTGAAAAACAATTTTACTGATAATGAAATTGAGACTTTGACATCCAAATTTCATTTTGTTGATTTAGCAGGCTCAGAACGGTTGAAACGAACATTAGCTACGGGAGAACGGGCACGAGAAGGGATATCAATTAACTGTGGATTGCTTGCTCTTGGGAATTGCATTTCAGCGCTGGGTGATAAGTCAAAGAGAGTTTCCCATGTGCCTTATCGCGATTCAAAATTAACAAGACTCCTACAAGATTCATTAGGAGGTAATAGTCAAACTCTTATGATTGCTTGCATATCGCCAAGTGATCGGGACTTTATGGAAACATTAAACACATTAAAGTATGCCAATCGAGCGCGCAATATTAAAAACAAAGTGCAAGTAAACCAGGATCAAAGTTCTCGAACCATTTCGTTATTGCGCAGAGATATAGCAGCCTTACAAATCGAACTTTTGGAATATAAACAGGTATGACCTTTTGAATGGAAAGCCATTTAAAAAATATCTATTTATTTAAATATTAAATATTTTATTTAGGGAAAACGAGTACTGGACTCTGAAGGAAATTCTTTAATTTCGGACACTTTCTATGAGAATTCTATGCTATTAGCAGATAACAAACGATTGCAGCAGCGACTTAAATCGATGCAAGAGACTATTAATATATTAACAGATAGAAATGCGCAGCTTAAACTGGAAAAACAAACTCATGAATGGTCAAAAGACAAGAACGCAGAATCGGTTGTCACCAATTTGGTTGGAAGTTATTTAAGCGAGATAGAAAAACTGCAAGCAAAAGTAATAGAATCTGAAGATATGTGTCAGCAATTAAAAAAATTTAATTCTTCTGGGAACTCGCCGCGTGGATCTAAAAGTGCTTACGATGGTAGAATTGTACAATTTGATTACCAATAAGTTTTAATTTAAATTTTATTTATTTAGATGCTAATGCTGTTATACACTTAGCCAAGAGGGGCCTCGAAAAGGATCGTGAACTCTTAATGTCACGTTCATTACCTGGTATTCAGAATGAAAATGATCAGCAAGACGATTTAGAGTCTTCCGATAGTGAAAGTGATTCGAATGGTAATTAGCTATCGTGCAAAATAATTGTATTACATTTATTATTCTTTTTTATTTATAGAAATGGAAGAGGACTTAAATGAAATAAATTCAGGAATAGAAATCAACACGAAGTTAATTGAACAACTTGAACTTTCACAGCAGAGAATACAACTTATGCGGCAACAATATGAAGAAAAATTTACAGCTTTGACTTCAAAAATTTTAAATACTCAAAAGGAAAGAGATGAAGTTTTGGCAAGCATGGGTAATTTTATGCTATTGCAATGATTGTTTTTGATTTCTTTTTTTTTTTATTAGTTTTAGGTTAAAACGAAAAATCTATTTAATCTTTCTGCAGGTTCAGGTTCTGCAAACAATCCTAGAGACAATTTAAAATCTGTTAGATTGGAGTATGAACGTAAACTTAACGATATGAATCGGGAATTGAAAAGATTACAACAGACTCAACGGGAATATATTCGACAACAAAAGGAACTTAAAACACAAGAAGTAAAATTAAGGAACCTACGAGCGGAGCTCAATGAATTGAAATGCAGTAAAGTAAGTATTTCCCCTTTATGGACACTTAACTTTTGAACAATGTCAAATTAGTTTTAATTATGACGAAAGCATAATATACAGCAATAGGAATCAATAGACGAGTGGATATAGTATCTACTGTCAATTCCCTTATAAGAATATAGATTATAACCGAGCAAATAGCCAAAATGTGGCATAAAATTTAGTACAAAACCAAACGTCCAATAATCGCTTCACATAAATAGTAATAAATATACAAACATATTAATTCTTTGATTATTTATATTAACTATTGCACACGAAGCCAATTGCATTATAAAATTTATGATTATTTCAGGTTAAATTAATAAAGAAAATATCAGAGCAAACAAGCCGTCATAAGGAGGAAAATTCGAGAAAAACCCGGGAAATTGCTCAATTGCGCAAGGAACAACGACGTCAAACGAATGCAGTACTAACGCTGCAAGCCAAAATGAATGCAAAGGAACAAATTTTAAAAAGAAAATCCGAAGAAGTATCTGCGCTTCGAAAGAGCCAGCGGGGTCTTTCATATCAAAGATCAGGAAAACAGTCGAAAACTAAAATGGATCAAATTCGTTCGCCACGCCATCGTTGGGAAACTCTATCTCGTACTATTCTGCACTCAGCCAGAAACAAACAACTAGTTACTCAGCTAGAAACAGAATTAGAACGCCTCGTTAAGGAAAGGGAAGAATTATCTCATGAGCTAACACGTATGCAAAATACTGAAGTTCTGGAGAGAGGAACCGAATACTCTAATGAAGAGGACAATTTAAAAACAAACATTGGCTATTTACAAGAAAATATTGAACATGTTCAGAAGGCTATTATGGAATTTGAAGATGTTAAGGATCCTGCACACACTGACACAAATAAAATACAGGGTATTTTTGAAAAAATAAACACAATTGAAGAAGCTAAATATCTATTACAAAAATTAGCTGACAACGCTATTTACATGACATGCAATACATCAATGATCGAAAGCCGTATGCAGGAGCATGAAGCTTTACTTAAAGAAGCCCAACATGAAAGTGGCATACAACAACAATTATTACAATATTTTCTGTCAAATAACACCAATGTTCAGATTTCAGATCTGTTTGACTCGTTAAATCTTGATGATAAGCTTAATGTAAACAATTTCTATAGAAGCTATTCGCAAAAGTCGTTAGTCAGCAATGGGACATACGATATTCCACGGACTGAAGCATTAGAATTTCGGTCCCTTACCGATGAACCCTACAACAAGAGTAGATGCTCGTCACCCAACACGCTTGAAACGTAAGGCAATATCAATATATTTTCCTCTTATCTTGATTTTTAAATTTATCAAAAAATCATTGAATGTTTGTTATTTTCCATTTATTTGCATTTTGATTTAATTCTCTATTTTAAATTTTGTGCACTATGTAATTTGCTCTAAAATTAAGAATTTTATGTTTTTCTATCACGCAAGAAAATCTGGAATGATCACAATTCGATTAACAAAAAATGAAACTTATTCAACAATCAACCAATTATTTGAAACAGTGTGCAAGATTAAGGATTTTTAGATGCACACAAAGTTGGTATTTCACATTTTTAATAACATTATTATTATTTTTAAATATTAGCTCTTCCGACAAGAGTCCCAAAGTGCGCGGGCGCACAGCAAGACGACAGGATTTGCTTTTTGGAGATACTGGATTTCCGAAGTAACAACAAATGCACATGAAGCTACATATATGAAATTAAGTAATGCGTATAATTGGAATTGACAATAAATGTGAAAGAGTTTGCTTTGTTAATATTTACAAATAAATAATATTATATTAATTTATGTTCTTATTGTGAAATCTAAGGGAATTCGTAAAACCTTTCCAAAGACTGGTAGCCCCTTGTATCTAAGATATATAGTATAAATTGCCAATCCATATTTTCTTATTATTTAATAGCAAATAAGAGAAAATAATAACGGCTTCACTACATAACCTTCAGTGCTTATTACACTTTATCAATTTTTTAAATTATTTATTGTATTTCAGTAGATTCCGGTTATAGCGACTTTCAAGGGACCGATGATTTTACGTCGTTATACCCGGAAGACGCACTAACCGAAAGGAGGAAAACAAATTTTTTTTTTGCCATGTTTGTAATAGGGTTTTAAGATAAAACAAATTAATTTTTAATTAAAACAAAAAAATGTATACATTTCATTGTTGAGCCATCAATTACCACCACCTTTTCTCTGCTGTGCTTCTTCCACTTACCATTTTGTTTGTATTACAAAAAAATTAAAAAAAGAGACATTAAATCGACTGCTTCTTAAAAATATTTTATTACCTCTTTGTAGTGATTCTGCAGTACTATGATAATAAACATGTAAGAAATCTGCACTCGAATGTGCTTGACTGTAAGATACCCGCAGAAATACTAAAAATATATATATGTATATATTAGGGCGGGTCAATTTTTTTCACAAAAATCGTCCCCCATAATCGGAATCTACGAAGAATTCTAAGAAAATTTCACCATGAAACCATGTGTCTAAAATGAATTCCTAGCTCGCGCAGTGAAGCTTAAAGATTGCACTATGAGGTACATAAGGTATTTCGAGGTATTTAAGGCATTTAATGTATTTAAAAAAAAAAATACGCATTTTCCAATTATGTTGTCAATTATTATGTCAATTCTGATTCATTTTTTTACAACAAATTTTATAATTTTTTTTTTTTTAATTTATTTAACTTATAATTTTTTTTAATTCAACAAAATGAGCCAAACTAGCCATGTACTGAGCCTCACATAAGAAAGTAGGAGCAATGCGTCTGTAGCTTTTTAACGAAGTAAGGTAACATATCGGTCTGAAAATTGAAATATATATTCAAATGCATTTTAAGCAACTAAATAAAAGTCGGCGTGGCAAGATAAAAGGCGGAATTTTAAAAAAAAAAATTGAATTTAAAAATATAATACTGTCAACAGAGCCAGGTGCAAGTCAAAACAAAGGTTTTCCATCCATATCTTTTCAATATTTTCTAAAATCTTTTGTTTGAATTTAATGATTGCTGATATATCATTTGGAACTTTTAGAACTTTCTAGAAATACAACGAGTGTACGAGTACATGAACACAATTTGAGCGAACATCGGTTAGCATTTACATCAATCATGTTTGAGTATGATTGAACTTCGGGTATTGGTATCGTTCATACAAAAATCATGTATGGGCCGATTACTCGTGATTGAAACTTGTTCGTCGGCAATGAGTTGGAAACGAAAAGTTCAATACGTATACCCGAAGCAAACGCATTAAATCAAACAGAGTACTGAATCAGTACTCGAGTATGAGCAAAAATGTCATACTCGTTGCAGCTCTCTGCTCGGCACCATCCGATAATCTACATACATATGTCGAAACTTGTGCAAAGTAATCCGAAATAAATCTAGAAACTTTATTTAAAAAACTCCGAAGATAGCCGTGTCCGTCTCTCCGTATGAATTACTGGATCTCAGGGCATCAGGTATATACTCACTTGTTGGTCTTATTTAATACAAATTTCGCCAAATTACTTATTTTGTCAACGCCCCTATTATACATGAACTCACTATTATGTGAATCAGTTAAATGTTAAATGTGTTGTTTTAAGAACATGTGATCAATATAAATAAAATGTCTTTTCTTGTTATTCTTTATTAGCGTTTAATACCTATGTACATATGTAAATATCGGTTAAAAATTATCACACCCTCAGCCAGTTTACATGTACATTTTAAGAAGAAAACAAAAACTAAACAACTCAATGGTGTTACAAAGGATTCTTTTAAATGTCTATCAACAAAAATATTTTAATAATACAATTTCTGACAAAATGTCGTGACCTAATTTGATTTTTAACAATTTTGAATTGATGCAGAATTTGTATAACTTTTAAAAAATGTCTTTAACTAAAATTATCTAACCCCCGATAAAGATGTTTCCTGTTCACCATTGTCTTGGTGGTGAGATTCAAGCCGTGCATTATTTTGAGGTGCACCTGAAATATGAAGTGGAAATCGGTATATAGATATTTTCATCATTGGAAATATGTAATTAAATATTCATTTACCAATGTAACTTAAAAGCACAGGCAGAAAGATAAGCCCGTGAGTTGCTCCAATTACAACAATTCCAAAGTACATACGGAAATAAAATACTTGAAAAATTTGACTTTTCGCAAAAGCTAACACTAATATTCCTGCAAATTTAGTAAGCGTTATGCCTGAAAATATCGAACTACCCATTTTAGACAAGCTATCAGCTGCTCTAGTTACTTGAGTGAGCTCCTTTGAAAGAGCAAAACTGTGCACAAGATGCGAACAAAACTCAACAGAAATTCCTACAGCCATAACAAGGTTGACCAAGGAAACAGCATTTAAGGAGATATTCCAGTAATACATAAGGCCTCCAAGGTTAACGACTATCATTGTTATAGTGATTATTACAACAAGAGCGGAATGTATATCGAAGCCCATTAAAATAAATGTTACTATAAAAATGGAAAGTATTGAGATGCCCATGCTTTGTAATGTATCTGACCACATGGTTAAATATTGTTCGTAGAACACATAGAATACTGAATAAGGAAATACTTCGACTTGCAATGCCAAGTCCATTGGTAGTCCGTCAGAAATTAGGTTGTGTTGCAACATTTGCGTAATGTTAGCAGATATCTTTCTGGCCGATTCTAAAGCTAAGAAATAGTCGGATGATGTTTTCAATATTGAATGGTATGCCATAAAATATGAAGACTCCACATTAAGAGAGTTGTTATTATAATTATAACGCACTGCCGTACTATACGCAGCATGACCTGCTTTAACACAGATGTCATCAGGATTGTCCTTCAAGAAAAATGGTAGATATTTTCCAAAATCATGCTGACTCGGTCGTTGGAAATGATTTTTGGTTATATTGCATTTCGTACAGGAAGTATCTAAAAAGATGTCAAATTTATGTTTAAGTCAAACTTAAATAATAAGAATTATATTTTAAAAAAATAATTTACCTGTATGCGGACAGAAGCTCCCATTGTCCGAATTATACTTGCAACAAGATGAAGAGAAAGACCAATCAAAATAATCGTCCATCCAACTTGATGCAGGACGAGCAATATAAGTTAAGTTTGACCTTCGGCTGGCCAAATATATCTGTGTTAAAACACTGTCATCATTGCAATATCGTCCAGAGCATACCAAGTTCTGATTGGAACTATTTGCAAAATCAATATCCCCCTTAAGTACAAAATATACGGGGGGACCAATATTAAGGTGTTCATTTAGAGATTGAAAATAATGCAAAACAAAACTATCTTCGGGCATTGCCAGTTCCTGATCAAGACCTATATCAATTTTTGGAACAATAGCTATGCTAACACAGAGCCAGGCAAAAAATATAATCATTATAAACGCCCTCACAGTCTTTTTCATCAGAAATGGAACATAGGCACCTCTAAAAAATTTATATAAAAGACCTTCATTTGTGTACATATTGTCTGATTTCTTACATTTCACAAAACAACATATATCTAGACGATTTTCTTCTTTTCGTTTTATATCTAAAGTGAACAATCCAACAAAACACGTGATTTGCAAAATAAAATCAATTAGTAGAGCTACTCCCGCATACAACGCAAATGCCTTTACCGCTGGCATATCAGATAGACCACCAAGAAAGAAGCAACAGCTTTCACTTATAGATGTCAAAAGCATGCTTGGACCTACGCGACCTAGGACACGTCCTACCTGTTGTTCCGTTGTCTCATTAGTTCTGCGCTGATCTCTTTGATAAGTCTGCACAAGAATAAATATATTATCAACTCCGACGGCCAGCACCAAAAATGGTATTACTTCAACAATAATTAGAGTTGCTGGTAAGCCTATGTATCCAAATACTCCAACAGATGAAGATACGGACGCCAAGACAATAATAACCCCGCCTATACCCAGAGTTATCTTACTATCAATTAGAGATCTTTTAAGCTCTTGGACATGTCCTAGAGATATTGCTATGTAAATGAACATGATAATATATGATACTAAAATGGTTAATACGTCTGACTGCGATTCTCTATTCAATTCATCCTCAATAGATCGCTCGCTCGTGAATGCAATGTCCATTGATTCACTCTTGTTATTCCTAATATAGTTAATCATAAACTCAACAAAGTACTTTTCCCATTCCAATGCTTGAACTAACTGGCTTCTATCATGATGATTTTTAACCAAAAATGTTAAAATTATCGCATCAGCAAGCTCATATTTAGTGCTCCCTGTTAGCTGATCACCAGGTTTTAAGAAGCCGCCTAAAGCAATAGCAGGATCCACGGGTCCACCGTAAGCAGCTAAACACAAGTATGGATTGCTCATGCACTGGTACATTTCATCTAAGTAGGTAACCTGAAAATGTACAAACATGTTTAAGGAATACACAAATTTTGTCAATTCTTACATTATATCCATTATCCTCATCTTGATCATTTAATCTATCTCTATCATCATTAAAATAACCCCATATAGATTGCACAACACAATCAGACGGCATAACAGTACTGTCTTCATCCTTCAGGGGTGCAAAGCATATATTATTTAAGGATGTACCACTTGCGTTGAGATTCTGTATTTGTTCTTGCAAGTCCAAGACGTTAAGAAGAAAATTCTTATCAAAAATTGGACCAAACTTGATTGGTCCATTTGAAGTGTTGTGAATAATATATGGCAAATCCACGGCTTTGATTATAACCTAAAATTACATAGGTTAAGTGATATACACTATGAAATTATATTTTTTTTACTCACTTGTTCTATTCTATAAAAAGGTTCAAACTTTGAATCGAAGAATTCTCTTTCCATTCTCGACTTGGAAGAAGGTGATGCCCAAAGTTTGACAGGATCCGTTGTTATTTGTACAAACGTTATACCATATCCAAGAACTGCTACTACTACCACGCCTCCAAGCAAAGTAATCCACGGATAACTTGCAAAAAAAGTACCCCATCTTGTAAAAAAGTTTTCCAAGAAGAATTCTGTACGTGCACCAAGTTTTTCAAAATATCTTGGTTCCTGTTTATACATTGAATCATCTGTTACTCCATCATTACCAATGTGAAAATCATCATCTAAAAGAATATGTATTTGATTATTATTTACAGTAATAATAATAATTTGCAAACAATTATATAATTAATATACTTTACCATTTATTGAGTCTTTAGTAAATAGAAATGATCCCATTAGGAATACAAGTGATCCTACAGAAAATACCACTGTCATTATAACAGCAAAAGCATCAAATCCGGCAATTTTAAACTGAGGTGGTGTAATCGGCTCATCGGGAGCTAGAGGACATGACAAATCGCAATCTGAACAAGAACATGCAGGAAGTTCGCTCTGAAGAAAAATTGTAACACATTTTAAGCTCTTAACAAGATTACCTTAATTTAATTACTCACATTAATAGCTTTATTGCAAGGAGTTGTTTTAGGATTAAGAGGGGTGAATCCATCCATTGAGGAGTTTGTCGGACTTTGCTTATATGTGATTTGAAAAGGAGCATATACATTAATATGTTTGTCGCCCATAAAAGTAAACCATTTTGTAGGACTGCAAC
The DNA here is from genome assembly GCF_023558435.1 of Drosophila sulfurigaster albostrigata. NCBI lineage: Eukaryota > Metazoa > Arthropoda > Insecta > Diptera > Drosophilidae > Drosophila > Drosophila sulfurigaster. Next base: position 3,135,758 of record NC_084881.1, read on the forward strand.
GTGAGGCCGGATATGAACCACACATTAGGTCCAACGCTAATTGACCTGTTTGGGGCACTGATACCTAAAGAATATAAATATATATATTTACATATATTCCATACATATATAAATATGATATTATTTGACGTATTACTTCATTTGAAACACAAAGAACTAACCTGAGAGCACGACTTATAAGTTTTGTTAACATATTCTTCTGTTATGTGTAAATCTAAAGATGTAATGTATGCTACACCTAAAATTACAAATAAGCAAACCGGGAAAATAATTAAACATAAAACATAAATTACAAGACTGGATTTAAAAAGCATACCATTATTAATTTCCGTTGAAACAATTTTTGCAAATTCGGATTGAACTGGAGAGCATGTAAATTCGCAAATATGGCGAACTAAATTTACCATACACGATGGACATCTATCAAGAATAGCAGCTGCTAATTTAACATTATCATTTAATATTTTCATCTAAAATACAAAATGTTTTTGAAATACAAAATATATTTATTTATGATAAAAAACTAGGTAATTCGACAAACTATCAAATACCTGATCAGTGTCACAGCAAAAATTCTTTTCGTTATTTTCAAGTAAAAAACCACATCTTTCTTTTATCAGTTTTAGCCCTTCATCAGACATAGGTTTGGCGGTGCCATTGTAGGGACAATATTGATGATGATTAAGACTATCAGTATTACATACACCATACCATACACAGTCCTGTAAGTTGAATAATTATTAGACTAGTTACATGCACAATTTTACACTTAAAGTAACTCACCTGCTTAGATAATTCAATTAGCGAAAGTAGGACAACTATGAAAATTTTCACTCCAGGTGAAGTACTTTGTAGCACAATCATCTTGTCGTAGATTATAATAACTTATTTACCATATCTGTAAGAATGAATTTAAAAACCAAACTTTATTATATTAACATACATTTCCAGTTTCCTTCGGAATTTAAAGTTTAAACCGATGCTTAATTTAAAAGGCTAGCTGAACATTCACCAAAATCTCGAAAACCAAACTACAAACATGAAAATAAAAAAAAAATTTTGAAAAGTACTTTGTTTATTGTTCTCAGATATATTTTTATTGTAAATGATTAAATTGAAAGAGCGACATTGCATTTGAGTATATTGTAAGCATTGTATGTATATATTATGGTAAGTTGCAAAGAGCAACATAGGGATTCCAACAAAATAATAAATGATTTTAGTACATATTTCTATTTTAAATTTTTTGGTTTAATTGAATTGGTTACACTAAAGAACATAAAATTTGTTTTGGTCTCATTACAAATATTTTAATGGAATTTAAAAATGTTAAAAAAAAGTTGGCATGCTCTGCTCAAAAAATTGTTATTGTTAAGAAACCTAAAATCGAGAGTGCTTGACTGTAAGATACACACCGCCCATTTTGAAAAAAACCAAATTACAATACCGCAAAAATACTAAAACAAGTAAGAAGGCCACTCGAGTGTGCACGACCGTGAGATACCCGCTATATTGCGTATTATTCTCAAAATATACAAAAATACAACAGAAATACTGAAAATATACCAAATGATATATACACAAATACCATAGGCGACACAATATACCAGGTTATCAGCCAAAGCAACCAAGACCCCTAGTAAGTAGGCGTTTGTGCCCATACAAAAGTATTTCTTTAATCGCAACCAAATTTTCAGGAATACTGCTATTGTTATTATTGTATACACCAAAATTGCGATTGTTATTCCTTTTTTTTTTGATTTTGCGGGGGCGGAAGTGTGCGCGGCAAAAATTGTAAACAAACTTGATCTGCGTGCAAACATAATGCTATCGAAAAAATATCATAGCTCTTTCTCTTATAGTCTCTGAGATCCAGTATTTCATACGGACAGACACATACGGACAGACACACGGACGGACATGGCTAGATGGTCTTGGCTATTGATGCTGATCAAGAATATATATACTTTCAAAGGTCGGAGATGCCTCCTTCTACCTGTTACATACATTTCCTGCCGGCAAAAAGTTATAATACCATTCTACCCTATGGGTAGCGGGTATATTAAAGTATGGGTTATTTTCATAGCTCTGGATTGACTCTGTATTTACATATACAGTGGATCACAGCTTATTTCAACCACCACCAACCGACAACTTTGAGTTAGTATACTGGCCAAACTAAAAGAGGTATTAACTTTATTTAAACGCAGGATTATAGCTTAACGTTTTAAAATACAAGATATTTTTTCATTTATCCTCCAATTTTTTGTTTAGTATATAAAATTATTGAAAAACAAAAAAATGCCAAAAAAAAGTACCACAGCTTATTTCAACCAGCTGAAAATAACTAAATATAAATATGTTGAACTGTGTATTTAGAATTTCGTATGACCTCCTTCTTGGTTAATAGCTCATTCCAGACAGTTTGGAATAGATTCCACCAATTTTTTTGTGATATAGGGGCTAATTTTGTCCCATTCTTCCACTAAAGCCGTTTTAAGGTTAGATTTGTTGGAATTGGCTTTTTCCGATGTTCTGGTCCAAAATGGCCCAAAAATTTTTTACAACATTTATGTCAGGTTACTGAGCTGATGGTTTCATGACATGACGACAGCTGCACATTAGCCAATCTTGCCCAATTCCTGCCTTAAGCCTAGGGTCATTGTCTTGGTAGAAGCGGAAATCATCCTTAATGCCCAGTTTATCTGCACTTTGGATCAAATTGACATTCAGAACCTCTAGGTATTGAGTCTAGTCAATGGTCGCGTCAATAAAATTGAGTTTTCCGACTACGGCTGTGGACATACAGGCCCAAACCACGACGCTACCACCGTAATGCGTGACTGTAGGCTTTAAATTTTGTTTTGAAGCCCGGAATTTGATTCTGACCGACATATGGAGCTCCAACCAAGCCAAAATGTTGATTTTGGACTCGTCCACAAATATGATTAATTTCCAAAAGTTTTATCCTTTCCCACATGCTCCTTGACAAATTTCAAAGGAGCCTTTTTATTCGCGCGCCTTATAAACGGTTTCTTGCGCCTTATACTGTCATTAAAGTTACTTTCCCGCAGTACTCTCGAATTGATTCTGGGTGGCACGCCTTACGCAATTCCTCCTCTATAACACTGGCCAATTTTGGTGGCGAAAATTTTGGATTTTCCCGATTTTCCGGACAATATAACACCCGTCGGTCTCATTAAAAAATGCATTGGGTACATTTTTGCCCTTCTCATGCACTATACTTTCGCGAAAAAAACAATGAAATGATTATTTGCACAGTCGAAACACTCAGATGCAGCAATTCATAAATTTTTGGACGGGAAAATCCATCCTTTAAAGGAGCCATGACGTCATTTTCCTTCTCAATTGTGGTTCACGGACCCATTTTGTAAAATACGCGTGTATTTCGAGATCTAAAGCTTAAAATGTCGAAAATTTAACTTCTATGTATTGAAAATACTATACACAAAGCAATAGATCCATAAACACCAGTTATTTTCCTAGGAAACTGATCTTCGCACAGCTGCAAAGTTGCTGGTTGAAATAAGCTGTGGTACTTTTTTTTGGCATTTTTTTGTTTTACAATAATTTTATATACTAAACAAAAAATTGGAGGATAAATGAAAAAATATCTTGTATTTTAAAACGTTAAGCTATAATCCTGCGTTTAAATAAAGTTAATACCTCTTTTAGTTTGGCCAGTATACTAACTCAAAGTTGTCGGTTGGTGGTGGTTGAAATAAGCTGTGATCCACTGTATCTATGGTTTTACGAACTTTTTTCTGTTTTACAATAAATGCATAAATAATAAACATAAATAATAAAATACAAATAAGAAAAAAATACAAGATAGGCTGCTTAAAGATGAATTGACTTCAATAGATTGTAAGAATGTAAAGTTTTGCGAAGAAAAGCCAATACTCAAACAAATTGAGTATAGTATAGACATACACTAAGCAGAAAAAGTCTGCGTACAAACTTAACGCGCAACTTTGATGTTAAATAAAAATAGTTGTATTGAAGATATTGGCTTCATTTTTTTTTTAAATTAACAACATATCTATTATGAAAAATTATAACCAGTCTCCAATTATTTCCATCAGCAACTTTTTTAATTAAAATCAAAAAACAAAAAATACACCTCTTTTCGAATCAGAAAAAGTCTGCGTACAAACTTAAATTAGTTTAAAAAAAAGCCATTTATTAATAAAATATTACAAAAATTAGTACGAGGTAGGATAAATAGGAAGGTTTATTGTGTCAATCAAGCGTTTTGGCATTGATTAAACCAATTTTTGGTGAATTCTGGTGGTATTTCGATCCACTCATCCAAAATTGCTCCCGAGGGAGGAAACCGTCCGTCAAACTGGACCAAAAAGGGAAATCTCAGCGGGAAATTGTCGAATTTGTTTTTAAAACGCATTCTATGATTAAAAAAGTCCAAAAAAAAATTGGAATCAAACCGGCACAGTTCAATCAAAGCCACATTCTGGTAGGCCTCCAAAGCTGACCGATCGAGAAGAGCGGGAGATTTTGATGTCGGTGAGGCGTAATCCTGGGTCAACTGCCGCAAAAATTGGTCAGGACATAAAGAAGAACTATAAGAAGGATTTACATGATAAAACAATCCGAAAAAATTCCGTAAAATTTCCAAAAACTAGGACTTTCATGCCTGTGTTGCGCGGAAGAAGATTCTCATATCACCCGTCAGTAAAGCGAAGCGCTTTGATTTTACAAAAAATACATCCAAGAGCCTTTAGTCTTTTGGAACAAAGTTATTTTCAATTATTGGAGCAATTTGACATAAAAGGGCGAAAATTTGAGTGGCGCAAACCTGGCACAGCCCTTGATGTGCATAACCTTGCGCCAGCAGTTAAGTACGGTGGTGGCAGCGTGAGCAACACAGGCATGAAAGTCCTAGTTTTTGGAAATTTTACGGAATTTTTTCGGATTGTTTTATCATGTAAATCCTTCTTATAGTTCTTCTTTATGTCCTGACCAATTTTTGCGGCAGTTGACCCAGGATTACGCCTCACCGACATCAAAATCTCCCGCTCTTCTCGATCGGTCAGCTTTGGAGGCCTACCAGAATGTGGCTTTGATTGAACTGTGCCGGTTTGATTCCAATTTTTTTGGACTTTTTTAATCATAGAATGCGTTTTAAAAACAAATTCGACAATTTCCCGCTGAGATTTCCCTTTTTGGTCCAGTTTGACGGACGGTTTCCTCCCTCGGGAGCAATTTTGGATGAGTGGATCGAAATACCACCAGAATTCACCAAAAATTGGTTTAATCAATGCCAAAACGCTTGATTGACACAATAAACCTTCCTATTTATCCTACCTCGTACTAATTTTTGTAATATTTTATTAATAAATGGCTTTTTTTTAAACTAATTTAAGTTTGTACGCAGACTTTTTCTGATTCGAAAAGAGGTGTATTTTTTGTTTTTTGATTTTAATTAAAAAAGTTGCTGATGGAAATAATTGGAGACTGGTTATAATTTTTCATAATAGATATGTTGTTAATTTAAAAAAAAAATGAAGCCAATATCTTCAATACAACTATTTTTATTTAACATCAAAGTTGCGCGTTAAGTTTGTACGCAGACTTTTTCTGCTTAGTGTACATAATAGTATAGACATACATACATATGTACATTTATACATACGACCAATCTTGCTAATAATTTGATTTAAAATTGGACCAAAACCCTTCTATCCACTCAAGTTGAAAAAGCGAATACCTTATATAATTTTAAATTTATACAGATAATTGGTTGACAATATCCAAACATAATAGATTATTGTATTATTATTGTATCATTTTGGGTATATCTAAGCGATAAAGGCGTGTTTTCATTTGTTAATAACATACAAAAATAAAACAAAATTGTCAACATAATTAGCGAATATATGACTGTCTAGCACATTTAACTGTAACTTTCACACATGGTTTAATAAATGTTTTCCAGTCTCAACTGTCCAAACTCAATGAAAAATATTTTTTTTTTGGTATAAAACACATTTTGATTTTGAAAACTAATTTTTTATTGATTGTAGTTAGTAAGGTATGGATTGATATAGCACTTAAAATGTTTATTTAAGGCTTTAATGGTAATGAGCTTGTTAACGTATATATTAAGCTTGACTTAAAGAGAAAAATGAATCATATATGGGTTGTAAAATCAAAGACATGATAAGAAATTTTAAGTCATCCTTGCCCTTACCTAATTTATTATTTTTATTTATTATAAGTTACTTTTTGAATATCTTACAGCAATAAAAAAATTTAATTTATTAGAAGGTTGCGTCTATTTTTAAAAAAGTATCAAAAGAATTCCACAAATAACAAGTTTTTAGAGTTGCAAGAATTTTAATTTACCTATAGGAAATATATTTCAGGTTAATTGTTAAAAAAAAAACAGTATAGTTTTTGCGCCGATTTGGAGATGGGTATACGATTTGATAAAAATTTGTAAAATAAGAATTGTACATTTTTAGCCTTGGTTAAACTAATTACAAATGAAATGTATTTCCAACAATTTTTGGCAATTATAAACAAAGTTAATGATGCTTATAGTGGAAAAACAAAGTGAGTCTGTAATTTACTTTTTTTCTAGTGCCGATCATTAAAGTAGGAATATTAAAGCATTGACATTTCGACCTTTCAAGACTTTACTAACGGGAGTACACGTACATACCATTCATTTGACTATTTCATTTTCTTCTATTATTCACTTTCTTTTGAACGAGCAAACGGATTAACCGGTTGTGATGTGACGGCAAGATCAAATGGAACATTGGCTATGGGAAAACCAATCCAAGAATGATTTATAGATTCAGTGATCAGCCATTGAGTGTTATATACATTCATACATATGTGCATCTCTTTGTACCTTTTTATCCCCTTATCAATTTCCATTGGAATAACAATGTGATCATTTATATTTACATATGTACATATGTAAATATATTGCAAGCACAAACGTTCAGAAAAACATTTCTAGTTACAGACTGCTAAATGAGTCATATACATATATAAATATGTTTGCATGTCGATATTTTTGTATATAGCACAACAATGTTATCATTTTAAGCCAAACGACAATCGGATGTCGGTATGAATGTATGTATTATATGTATGTACATACATATACATACGGTTTGTATATCCAAACAAAGGAATAAACAGAAAGATTTGCACTGTGTATTTGTGTTGTGTAGTGTGTAACTATGCACATAATAAGTGTATGAATGTATGCATACATGTACAAACAAAATATAGTAGGCAGGAATAACTACAATACCTACGAGAAGATTTTAAGATTTTTACAATTAGAGTTCACAAATTTAATATTTTATATAGGCACCTAATGGCTTTGAAATAATGCGACTTAAACCTTCTGACTTATTCAACTTGTTGGTTAATTATTTTGCTAGAGATGAAACTTGTATCATGACAGATACTTTTTAGCGTGGCCATAAGTTAATTACGAAAATATACTATATTTAGTAATGAAATATACCAGGCCGGCAATTTGTTGTTGTAATATACTAATGATAAAGAATATTTATAATGCCCTGTTTCCACAGCCAGTCTATATTTTCACATTTCATCGAGTCCCGTTTCGCTGCTTCCACAGCAAAAATTGGAAACGGAAAAATCTTGAGTGTGTCCGCTCTGACTTAGAACAGTTGACCAGAACGTAAACGAACGTTAACCACTAGTTTATAAATAAGTGAGCGATCAAAATCATCAAAATATTGAAGCAGAATGATTTATAAAAATCAGTAGAATCAGAAATATAAAGTGATGGCGAGGTAACAGGCAAAATGAGGTATAGATTGTTGGTTGTTTGATAAATGGAATCAAAAATTATGGAATTTATTTTATTGCCCAATACAATAACTATCGATATCAATTTAGCTATGGACTGTATTCTAAATTTTGTCATATCAATCTCTTCGTTTGAACTATCGAAGTTGTCGTCATTCTCAACAAACAAATTTCAAGGAATTGAAGATGGACGGGGCCTCGAAGTTTGTAAAAGGAGTATTAGGCGATATAAGCAGCCGTTCGGCTTATTCTCAAATGCTGATTGGCGTTACATCAGGATGGTACGAATAATATATTTGCTAAATCTGCTATAAACATATAAATAGTCAAACATACCTGCATACATATATGTATGTATAGGATGCGTAATGCATCTATGTTTGAACTCATGCGAATTTACAAAAGTATACACCGAATATTCGATACATATAAAAATAATCCTTTTTATATTACCTCCATTTAAATATTTTATTTTTATTCACAATTTAATGCACAAGATAAACGTTTTTACACAATGATTTCAAAATTTAATTATATTATATGTTTTGTATTCCTTAAAATCTTAAAGAAGTACATATGTATGTGTAGTAGTTTACATACTACATTTGTATTTCACTGGATTAGTACAATCAACTTTATATTTCAATTATTTGAAGACGGTAAGAATAAGCAAGATTTGTTTCAACTGTAGTCTTTCGACAATTTCGTTTTCTTACAAAGCATATTTTATATTTAATAAATTGTTATTACGTAATAATTGTCTTACAATCTGAAACCGACTACAATTGAGTGAAGGCGTTTTAGGTGGTAAACAATATACATATGTAGATCGGTTACCGTTCAGATAAGACCTTAACTGCAACTCTTTAGTAATGCGTCTATTTGTCTTGTAATTAATGAAAACTTTGCGTGTTTTTCTTATTCCTCAATTAATGTCATGCAACTTAGCCAATCTATATGGATAAATTGGTTCATAGAATTAATGCCGACAGTTCATCGCCATTGAAACTTTGATCATCACAACTGTCATATGTATTTAGTACACTTGTACTAAATCCAATGTACGGATTTGTGTTTTTTGGTACATGAAAGGAATACATTTTTATCAATATGGAAATTTTCGAGGGCTATTCTTTCGTTTTTAAGTTACATTATGAAAAAAATAATTGTACATTTAAAAGCAAATATTGGCACACATGATTTTTGTGTTGATTGTAGTTAATTTTAAAACTAATAACATACTATTGATACTATAGGGCGACCGGCTACACGACGATGAAGTTTGGAAAGTTTGCTGCTTTTGCAATTGGTGGTAGTATTATCTTAATAGAAATTGCACACCAGGAGGGATTCATCAAAATTGACTGGCCAAAGTTAACTAGAGGTGTCGATAAAATAGCTGAGAAGATGGAATCTTCAATATCCGGCAAAGATCCTAATTGGATGGATAAGGTTAGCAAATTCTCTCAATACACATACATATGTACATTAGATAACACTAATAAGTATTTATTTTCAGACGGAGAGATTTGTTGATCGTAAACTTGATAAAGCAGAAAGTCAATTAAGAGGAAAGGCTATGAAAGTAAAGAAGTGGTACGCTAAATATATTGGAGATGAAGATGGGCCAAAAATAAATGATCTTCACATTTTCTTAACCGCATTCGTTGGAGGAATAGCATTAGGTGTTGCCTCAGGCTAAATAAATAATTTATTATGTATTGTATGTAAGCAAAGACAAAACTTCTAATCGAATTAAAAATAAAAATTATATCTCAAGTATTATCCAGTTATTTATGTTGTCATCGTAGCAAATGCGCAAATGCTAGATTTTATACAAGGTTTTCTAGTGAAATCATAATGTGACTTTTGCGTAAAATTTAAAAGCCATAATAAATAAACTAAATTTCTAAAATCAAACTTAAATTTTTATGACAAAAGAAAGCTTGTAATTCTATTAGGAGGACTTCCACAAAATATATGTGTTGTCTATTATGAAGTGTGATATACGGTAGTAATTAATCATTTTGACTAACTTAAGCCTTTTATTGTGCTAAGATGCATGTTTTTATTTTATTCCATTGATTATGTATACCATACACATATTATATTTGAGCTAAAACAAGCAAACCCAAAATAAGGGTTACTTAAACATAGATGGATATCTTCCAAAGGATGATTGATTGATAACTGCTCTACCAAGAAAAATACGCCATGATCATCTTCGACATCATGATCTTATTTTTTTTTCATTAAATATAGAACAAAGTAATATTGCAAACAAACCAAAAAAAAAAACCATAAAATGAAAAAAATGGAAAACCTTTATACACTTAAAGGTATGATATAACAAGAAATAATCAAAAAATGATGTTACCTTGTGTTTACGCAATAAGTATCATATGTTAAGTATTAATTAAAGGCAATCACTGATTTGCAATATTAGATTTCGTTTATTGTTTCCATGTTTAGATATTTCAAAACCTTATATTTTTAAAACCAATTTTTATTCTTCTATTTACTAACATTGCCCTCCTCATTTGTAGAATTATTCAAATCACTATTGTTGCAGACTTCACCCGACGATCCACCTACATTGGCCACATAAAGTGCAGGATCAATTACTTTCGGTATGGGTTTAATTTCCGTTCCTAGTTCCTTTTCAATGCGATGAAGGTCAAACCGGTCTTCATACGTTATTAAATTTATAGCAATACCTAAAACATGACATGAAGGAACAAATGTTAGTGAATTATTAAAAATATTACAGTACAACTTATTAATTGTTAAATTTGCATTTTACTTACCCAGGTGACCAAATCGACCAGATCGTCCAATTCGATGTAAGTATGTCTCTGCCATGCGCGGAAAATCAAAATTTATAACGACATTTACGGCTTGCACATCGATACCACGGGTGAATAAATCAGAGCAAACCAAGTTTCGGCAGAGACCTTGTCGGAAATCGTGGAATACTCTGTTGCGGTGCGCTTGAGCCATTTTAGCATGAATATAGTAACAGCAGTAGCCAAGCTCCGTAATTTTCTTTGCCAAGAGTTCGACACGTTGTGTTGAATTGCAAAATATGATGGATTGATTGATTTGCAACTTAGAAAATAGCGTGTTCAGACAGTGCACCTTCTGACGTTCTTGCACAAATGCGTAGTACTGAGTGACACCCTTCAGTGTCAGCTCTTCCATAAGATTAATTTCATACGGCTCACGCAAATGCTTCTCCATGAAATTCTTGACAGTTAATGGAAATGTTGCAGAAAATAGCAATATCTGTGGATCTTTAGGTAATTTTAAAATAACATGATCCAGCATGCCTTGGAAATCTAATGACAGCAATTTATCAGCTTCATCCAAAACTAGTATATTGCAATGCGACATATCCGCAACTTTTTTGTCCATTAGATCCAAAATTCGTCCCGGAGTTGCAATAATTAATTGTACTGAAAAAATTTGTTTTTAAATATATAATTTTTTTTTCTTTTGGACTCCTCATTTGTAAAATTATAAATACCTTTTTGATATATACGAAGAATATCATCCTTTAGAATAGTACCGCCAGTTGTGACCATAACACGGATATCCAGATGCTTAGCAAGCTCAATGCATATCTGTGAAGTCTGCAAGGCAAGTTCTCGTGTGGGAACCATAACTAATGCCTGAATATAGTCTTTAGTGGGATCGATTTGCTCTAAAACGGGAATGCAGTATGCACCAGTCTTTCCTGTTCCGTTCTTTGCGCGAGCTAATACATCCTTTCCACTTAGAGCAATTGGTATGGCAGCTTCTTGAATTGGAGATGGCCGCTCCCAGCCCTTTTCGAAAATTCCCATCAGAAGTTCTCGTTTAAGGCAAAATTCTTCAAATTCATTACCACGTGTATCAGTCACATCCTGAAAAGCAATTTAATATTTCAAAGATTTGTTTATTATAATTAATAATATCTCCATTATTATAGTCATTTAAATTAAACTTACTGTCGTTTTGAATCGATTATCCTTAGGGGGAAGTTTTAGTTTAGATTTCCAGCCCATATCATCACTTAGATTGCTTGCAATTTGGTGGTCACTCAAAATCCTATAAAAATAATATGAATTTATTAAGTACACTTGTTTGTAAAAGTAAATAAAATAAAGAGACAACTTGTAGAAATTATTACAATGAAAACGCTCTCAGCTAACACCTCAACTGGAAACATTCTCCATGTAATTTAGTATAGTTTTTAGACCAATATCGCATCTCTTGAATGATCGATTTGATCGATTGTTTCACCATTTTAGAATCTTTTCTAAAATTGCGTAGCAAACATTATAGCTTTTATTACTCGCTGATTAAAATAACTGATATATAATTGATTAAAACATTCTTTGAGTGTTTACTTCTTATTGATACCCAATGCCAATATACACATTTTTTTTTAGCAAATAAACCACTTCTAAACTTCTGGCGAAATCCACAAAGTAGTAAATGAACCAAAGGCTACACATATACAACACATTGATAAATAGAAGAATGAAACTAGAAGCATAAAAGCCTTCAAAATATAACTTAGCCGAAGTATGTTTTGTGTGGACCGATAACCGATAAATTATATTAGGTATTTATGCGTGTAAGTGCATAAATATGCTTATAACATGCTGAAATTTACACACGTATGTATGTATGTACATACATACATACAAGCCTTGATAAATAAAAAGTAGTCTTATTACACTTAATGTATTGTATGCATATCAATTAAATATGTATATAGTGAGTGAACATACATATAAAATCCAATTTACATTCATGGAAATATTTATTCAAGAACACAGGTAATACTAACCCTTTATTAACCAAACTTGAGTGACCGGGTACAATTTTTTCTGTCATCATCCTTGCGGTTTACTATAATTTATTTTGTCAGCGTGGGTTGCGATCTGAAGATACAAAATTTTATTCTGAATTTTAAATGTATACAGAGTTTGTAATACACATATGTGGCGCTATTTATTATTTATATTTACCTGTGTATTAAAAAATGTATATTTGACTTCAAAGGTAGTACTCTTTCGATTTACGTTTGCGCCGAGTAGTTCAACAAGGATAATATGAAAGTGAGTTTATTTTAACGGCTCATGAATATCACAAATACAACCTAGTGAGCGATAAAAACCTTTACAGCCTTACAACTTGATATCAATAGTACCAATGACGAAAAACAATCATTCTAATAAAAACTCAAGTTTCTGAGTGATGTGCATTTGGGAAATATCGATTAATTTACATCAACACAACTAATGTTCTTTTGTAATTATTTAATGCTATAAAATGGACCTTTTCGTTTTAAATATTTTACAGAAAACATTTTGCGAAATTAAATAATTTGAGTTACTGACCATTTAACAATAGTACGATTACTTCAAAATTTGTTTACGCATTTAAATGCACTGTAGGAGTCAGTTTTTGCTTGTCCCATTTAGTCATCGATAAGTTATAACGATAAGTTATAAGTCTTTAAAAATTGACATAAAACGTCAAATGCGGATAGAATTATTTGGCTTTCTGGAAATCCTTTTTTTTTAAATATTTATCTTAACAATACAAATTAGGAAGACTGCAATTGAGTATGGGAATATGTACTGTTAATCGCTCAAGATTTTCGTATATATTTCGTTTTTTTTTTTATTGATAAGCAACCGCAGTGCCGGAAATAATTCTTAGCATCTCTAAGTTTATAAATGCTATTTTTCTTTTATTTTTTTGAGTTTTTATTTTACAAAAATTTTGCTAATTTTCATCGTTGCTTCAATGATTTTTTTTCAGATTTTTTAAAAAGACTTCAGACCAATACTTTTTGAATAGCTCTCACGGTCTGGGGGAAAAGAAATTCCATTCCTGAGAATTTAATAGGAAAAATATACTAACCTGGTGCCAATAATGAATATTATAATAATTCTGAAATATCATGGCTTATAAAATAAGTCAAAAGTTAACATGATTGGACCCAACGACTATTGCAGGAGCGCATTTAAAACGAACGGGGTGTTTAGACTGACCGCATCATTGAAAATTTCTAATGAAGACCGCATCATCAAAGATGCGAGAATGATTCTGAAACCTTAACATCTCTAATATTCTGGTACCTTTTTCGAAAAAGTGGCGAAGGCAATCAACTGATCATGACACTCACAAATTTTAAAGCAATAATGTTATTTCAAATTATAACTTTGGCTGTTAAACAATTATTAAAAAAACAATTGTAGTTCAGAAAAAGAACAGGAAATTGACAAGGATGCAGGAAATTTTTTGGGGAAATCGTTGAAGCGATAAGATTGACCCCTTGTAAAGAAACCAAAACAAATTGCTTAATATGATGCAAATAAGATATAAGTTGACTCAATCAATGAATTACAAATTAAATATTTATAAACATTTCAAATTTACTCATTTTATATTGATTTTTTGTCGATTGTTTCTATTGCCTTTTAGTCTTCCTCCTGGTTTCTTTTGCACTTCTAAACATAAATTAATGATGCAAATTTGGTGTAAGGACTTGGATAATAGAATCGCATTGTTTTAGCATATGCCCCTGGCTTAAATACGGTATTAATTTATATGTATGTAGATATTCGTAACTGAATATAAAAGCAATTTTGATGATTGAGGGTACCCATTTTTCTGTATTATTCTGAAACTTATAGTTGCTCGCGAATGTCTTTTAGTTATAAAAACAATTATTTAAGTTACTTCGAATATTTGGTTTGGAGACGAGATATTGTATCATTAGAGCCAAAGATGGTACTAAAAATATTAAATTAGATAAATAAATAGAATTTAACATTTGTTAGTCAATTAATGAATATTAGCGGATAGTAAATAAAGTATATATATGTATAAAAACAAAATAGTATCTAGCTTCTATTAATAATATAAAGGCAGCATATTTTTGAAAGATTTATACAAAAATTAAAGAGCATTATAAGAATTCCTAGGCCAGCAAACTTCCAAGTTTGTGAATATTAAGAGTGCTGCTACAATTTTTAATTCGTATTTATGTTTATGTAGACAATTTATGTTATATTTGAAATGAAACTAAAATTGATTGCAGCTTTCCATTAGCAATATTTTTATTGTAAGTATTTTAAGCCTGAAGGTGTATTTTTGCTTTTAGCTTAGTTTATTCGCTTTTACACAAAACCCTTTTCTAAATAAACATAACATAATAACAATTTGAATAAATGTTACAAGATTAGGAGAGAGAAACATTTTGTAAGAGCTTTCATCTGAGAGAAAATCAACATTTTTTGCTGAGGTTAACTTCGGAGAGCAAATATCTATTCTAATTATAAAATCATTTAAAGTTAACGAACTGTTCATCTGACGATTCTACACAAATGATATGAATGCATTTAACCTAGTTAATTTAAAGTCATAGTAATTACATATTAAACTTAAAAAAATAGTAGTTGAACAACAGCGAAGACAATAATTAAGTAAGTTATTATAAAGGTCCAAACAGATTGACCGCTGGATGATTATCAGCCGTATTACCCAGAAATTGGGCATACAGCTCTTTGTATCGATCAAGTGAGAGTCCACCACGTTTCTTGTCATCATCCTAAAAGTTAATGTAATGCAATGATTAAACATTAAAATAATCAATCAATATTCATATTCACTTCATATTTAGTTAATTTACTTACATTCAATAGGGTCTCAAAAGCTTTGTCAATAGGGGCAATGTCATCAATAGCCACCCTGCTAATGCAGTTGTAGCGATATTCATTAACTCCAACGGTTCCGTCATTGTCAATATCAAGTAGTTTGAAGTTCGATTCAATGAAAGCGCGCATGGCCTACGAAGTCAGCATTAATTACTTTTTCGGATCCCAAAAATTTAAATTGTTTTATTTTACCTTAGGAAATTCTTCATATTTCTTTCCTACGCATGTCTTTTTAACAGCATCCTTGAACTCCTGGTTGGAAATCTTACCATCCTACAATAAAATGTTGAAGAAAATAATGTTATTGTGAAATCCTTTAATGTTATTTATGTTTTCATTCAATTGAAATTACCTTGTCGTCATCGGCAATGTCTGAAATTTCATCCCATAGATTCTTCATTAATTTTCTGTACTCCTCCAATCGAGCAGGACTACAATCTCCTTTACCTTCCACAACGCAAGCTCTCACAGCCATGCATTGGAAATCATTTTGATCCAAAAAAGCCATTGTTGTCGATATCTGAAAATTAAACACAAATAAGTATTGCTATATATTTCTAATATTTACAAAATATTTAAGTCACTTCTACATATTATTATACAATAATCTCTTTTTATAAATAAAATTATAGTCAATGTGAAAGAATTCATTGACTATAATTTTTATTTTTATTTGTCACATATTATTTATTTAATTCCTTTTTTTTTAATTTTGTTAATCAAAAGGATATTAAGGTAAGCTAAAATATATTTATTGATTTACAGATACTTTCATACCAAGCTAATTTTTCTATTCAGTTATTTAATTACATTAAAATCAGATTTCCTCGACCTGTTTTGTCGCGAAACCCTAAAATATTCTATTTTTATCAATTTAGCTCGAAGCTATTTATTTTAGCTTATGCCTATTTTTTAGTTGCACGAATGCAGGAAATTAAAATGCACACTTCACGATAGAAAAGTATTTAAAAGTTAAAGGAATACAAGTATAATAATTGATGAGGACACTTTATTGATTAAGGTTGTCTAAAATTGACAGATAACAAACCACTTTTACATGGATCAATATAAGTGCACACTCAATTTTTATTAAATGAAGATTTCGTATTTTATTGAATGTATTGTAATTAAACAATATTTCCTTTTTTATCTTCCGATCCCTATTATAAAATATTTGTAACATTGAAACATCCAACAAGTTTGTTTCGAAACTTACCATACATATATCGCACAACGAAGTCAACTCGATTATCCCAAGAGTAAGCCATTATGAACACTGTTCGTTAAATATTCATAAAATCACTTAAACGAAAATAATGACAAGTTGGTTTTTATTGACACTTCTTATGATCTAATATATGTTCATATATCTGTGTAGTGAATTTCTAAACTACCTTAAGATTCGCTTAATTCAAACTAACTAAAGTTTTTATTGACGAGAGCATTTCTTTTGCAACATTCGATTTATTTTATAAGTGCATCTAAACATTATCTATAAATAAATTAACATATATAGATATACATACATATATTATATATATATTTATATATATATATATATATATATATATATATATATATATATATATATATATATATATACATTTAAAATATATACATATATACACTTACTTTTGTAAAAATAAATGATAAATAAAATGCAATAAGGAAAGCATACGTCTGTGTAAATATATTTTTAGTGTACGCATAACCTATTGTAAAGAGCATTTGGCAAAATGTTCTTCGAAATTCTTTTTATTTGTTTTGCAGGTTGCCGAAATTTCATCTTTCACCTTCTAAGTACGAGCCCAAAAGAATGCACTTATGTGTTCCTTACTTCAAAACACCCTGGATGTGTTTTTTTTTTTGTTTAGTTTTTAGATATAATATAGTAACTATAGTGAAAGACTTGATTTTTGGAAATAATACAGAATATGTTTTTAAGGAACTTTTAGAACAAATTTCTAAAAAGAAAACCATCGACGTGTCCAAGCTAAAAAACATTTTCAGCGTCAAGGCTTGGGTTAAGAGATGGAGCTATAGAGCGACAGCACTTGTTAATTGTGCGCGTAAATCAAGTTTCAAATTGTGCCACTCCCATTTCAGCCCCCTTTTTGAAGCTTATTTTTGGAATATACAATAATATCTGAAGTGTTTATGATTCGTAAAATTTGATTACGATCCAATAACAATTGTATAAGTTATTTCTGAAATAGTTTTGTATGGCAAAAAAAAAAACAAATTGCAATCTAGTCTTAACTTAGTATGGTATACCGATAGGTCGGAGATTCTCCGACCCCTACTGATCAGCGTCAACATCCGATAATTAAGAGATAAAGTTTTTTTTTGACAACACTTGTTATGTCTATGTTATATACAAAATACCCATCGGTATATTTTCATATTTTAGTAAATTGCTAGAAAGTTTTGATTTTATTGAAAATGACTCGCGCGAATCTTCCAGTTGAGCACACTCGAATGTAACTTTCTTTCTTAAGAATCCTTCCAGAGCTAAAAGATTTACCTTTACTTATTTTTAAAATTGTTTCAGTTTATGTTTTTTTTTTTTTTTCACTGTAAAGAATGTCGCACGCGACATTTTACCCACATAACATTTAAAATTACTTGTCATAATTAAAATAAAAATAAAAAAGTAAAGTAAAAGTAAAAATTAAGTAAAGTAAATTTAAGAGAAATTGCTCCACAGAATTTTGAATATTACGAACGATGTTGAAAGGAGCAAAACTAATTTTTGTTTTTTTTTTTATTTTTTTTTTTTTTAATGGTTGCCATGTTCGTAATAGGTTTTTAAGATAAAACAAATTAATTTTTAAACAAAACAAAAAATTTATAAATTTAATTTCATAGCATGGTTTTTCCATAATAAAGCGTATTCCTGCATGTTCCTTAGCATAAGCTAAGGCGTCAGCTAAAACTAACAGAGAGTAGTGAGAATGTAAGAACCTTCGTGTCGCTCCTACGCACCCAACAAGAGTGTCAATGACTGATAAATGCATACATTTATGACAGCGTCGTTTGATACTTAAATTTGTTGGCATTATTTCGCTGTATTTTTTTTTTATTCGTCGCAATATCCAGTTGAATTGTGAAAAATTTCGTCGGTATAAGCGGTTTGTCGCCAAAAGCGGAGACGTACTAAGCGGAGGCCCTTTCATATAAGGTTGTATGGGGACCAACCAAGCCATCGAGTTTTCGTCGCAATAACCGGACGGACACTATAAGCGGAGTCGTTATAACCGGATTCTACTGTATCTATATTATTATATGGTAGCCATTCGCTTGTGCATACTTGAAATAATAAACTGAGAGTGAAAAAAGTAACCGTGAGTACTTTTAAACTAGAGCCTAGACGAATGATTGTCTAATGATTTTAACCTATAAGGTTATCATGATTATTATAAGGCGGCAAAAATAGGAAGAGACTGCAATTTCCACATAATAATCAATAAAAGCATATCAACTATACAAACTTAAGTAAACTTCTAGACGCAGTTAGATCTCGAGGTGTACAGTCGACTTTTTTTTGCAAGCTCCGCTTAGTTAAGTAAACCGCCACTCTTATATACACTCGAACTCTCCGTTATTTTCGTTTTCGCGTAAACAAACAAGTAATTAAAAGAAACTAAACGAAACATAACGGCAACTTTTCGCCACGATGGTTGAGCGGGGCCCCACCGATCGACAAAAGTCGATGTGGATAAGCTGACTATCCTAAAAACGAACGACTAAGCGACACTAAATACATAATTATATCCAGAAATGATGAGTCCGAGAAACAATTCAAACTATCTTCCTTCGCAATAAAAAAAATCATCGACTTCACATGCGGAAGCGAAGTACTCTTCTGCACGCTGAAAAGCTAATGAAGATTACAAACTTTACTACCGAAATTAACTGTGGCTGAATATCGCACACTTAACTCGTGCAAAGGAGTAATTTATGCAAATCGTCTCCTTCGATAAAAAAAATTTTGCGTAACTTTGACGGTACACTCATTGAAACTGGACTAGTTATAATATATAATTCATCCACAACTTTACCGGACTACATCATGATTGACATATAAGAAAACTCTCATTCGGCCTTATATTCCAGCCCCGCTTCGATACAACAACTGTGTCCGGTTGGGACATACATCAAAGCTATGCAAAATCTGAGCCAAATGTGACAAGCACCATCTCATCGAAGAAGTAAAACAAAAACGAAAACAGTTGCATAAATTGTAAATCGTATAAACTATCAAAATTGTTATTACATATCGTTATACAGCTTTGACAACGTGGAGTGTTATTACATATCGTTATACAGCTTTGACAACGTGGAGTATCAACAATCACTCACTCGATACTTAGTTCTCGCCTGCCAACCAAGGCACCTTTCCTAATTGAATGGAATTTTCGTGGATATTTAAGCCATTACAGTGAACTGCAATCGCTAATAAAACAAGTAAGTGCTCGACTGTGAGATATCCGCTATCCATTTTGAATAAAAGCAAAATATTGCTGTATTATTCTTAAAATATAGAAAAATACTACAAATTACGAAAAATATACCAAATGATATATTCGTATATCGATATAGTACCGCATTCAAAATATACCATGGGCGGCATAATAAACCGGATTGTCAGCCAAAGCAACTAAGACCCCTAGTAAGTAGGCGTTTTCGTCCATACAATAGTATTTCTTTATTAACTTCGACAATTTTTATCTGATCGCAAGTTATTATTGTATATACCAAAATTCGAGACTCTAGCTTTAAAATTACGCTTGTTATTAGATTTTTGTTGATTTTCGGGGGCGGAAATGGGCGTGGCAAAAATTTAAAACAAACTTGATCTGCGTGCAAACATAACAAATGCTGTCGAAAAAATTATAGCTCTATCTCTTAGAGTCTCTGAGATCCAGTGCTTCATACGGACAGACAGACAGACGGACAAACGGACCAGAGAACGGCACGGGAATACACACTCAACGGGTGCACCCGTTACTCATGTGCCTTTTCGGTAGCCTTACACTCGCGAGTGCGAGTGGCCAAAAATACACACATTCGCGAGCCTTATACTCATGAGCAATAAGTGTATCGCGAGCCTTACACTCGCGAGTGCGAGTGCCGAGGCATACTCGGGAATTTGCGATCGGTGATTCTAGGCACTCGGGTAAAGCCGGTGCCGGTGGTTATGGGCATGATAGTAGTCTCGTCGGAAAAGCTCCGCATTCGTATTTCGACGCAAGAGGTTGTCTGCGGACGAAATTTTAAAAACCCTTATGCAAAATGACTTTTTGCCATGTATGCCGTAGACACGGATAGTATTTAAATATTTAGAGAATAGAGAATTCATATATATTATTAATATTATTCATAAACAATTTACATTTTAAAATATGTCATGACATAATATTAGCTTCAAAATATGTAAATATTAATATCATCGTCTACGTTAACGCGCATTTCATTGCCGTCTCGTTCACACTACCACGCTGTTCTTTCACTCGTTATTGCTGGTAGACAGGGTACCAGCTTTTTGACGAGACTACCTTCTATAATTGTATCATGGTTATGGGTAAGTGTATCCGATACGCTTTGTAAAAAATTATGAGTGGACCGGCACGATTGTATGTATGTACATACATATGTACGTTTGTGTGTATGTATATTGAGATGCAAGAAATGCCGTCGGCTTTTTGTATTGTTCTTGTTATTGCTGGTGCGCTGTTCTTGCACTCATTTTATTTCTTGAAAATTTACCAACCTGACCTGAACAAAATGTAACGCCCATTCATACCTAATTAATATTATAATTCAATAGAAATGTGGAAAATCCGGGGTTTGTAAAGTGAAATTTTACCTGTTTTTATATTCATGAATAACCGGAAAATCAGAAATTTTATTACCTGTTTATAACACTATTGTAAATGCCTATATAATTACAAAAGGGTATTTTGCAAATTTGTGCAATTTCCATAAATTACAGGAAAAACCACCTGATATTTTATTTGACCATTTGTCAAAGTAAAAAAACACCCAAAAATCATTCAAAGAAGTCAAAAGTCATAAAATCTACCCGCGAGCCGCGACACACAAGCATCAATAGGGGTGGGGGAAAAACACCCGAGTATTTGCTCAGACACTCGCGAGTGTCTGATCAAACACTCGCGAGTGTCAGAGCATTTCGTCAAGAGTGTCTAAAATGATCGGTTGCACGAAGAACAACCACCCGCGAGACACAAGTGTGTACAAGCCGAGTGCCTGAAATGATCGGGTGCCGAATAGGCAAGTGCAAGAAAGGCTCGAGTATGACAATGATTCATACTCGCAGCACTCGCATGATTTTGAATAAGTGTGTATCTCTCACTCGTTTTGCGAGTGCTAAGTAGCACTCGCACTCTTAAAAGTACGGGTGTGAGTCGAGTGTCGAAATTTGCCACCCGTGACGATGTCTGAAACGGACATGGATAGATCAACTCGGCTGTTGACACTGATCAAGAATGCCAGTACAAAGTTATAATATCCTTCTTCCCTATGCGTAACGGGTATAATTAGTCTACTCAACCCAATAATTAAGCCCGATGCAAACAAAACTTCAACCGACTCATATAGACCTATTAGATTGAATTCATGTTTCGCCAAACTCTTCACAAGCAAATTTCAACACAATAATCAATTACAAGAATAATAGAAAAATGATCTGCTTTAATCAATTAAATTGCAAAGATATCTCTCATTCATAGGCTTCGCTAACGACTTTCACATCATTGCAAAGTTCTGTGAAAACCAAAAATAGCATACAGCCAACTGACAAAGTATCTGAATGGAGCGCTTTCTGGCGCCAGTCTCTTCCCTAACAAACCCAATCACTTACATATTTGTAAAAAACTCAAAAGCGAATGAAAAATATCATCAAATAATTTCGACATAACAACAGTCTCTTCAAGGAAAATCATCGGCTTAATATTAGAATCCAAACACAAATGGACCAAACACATTGACGAACTTTGTGTATCACTTAACAAAAGACTCAACATAATAAATGTTTATCAAACCATAAATTTAATTGTCATACACACACTCTAATTAAAATTATAAAATCGTTGATCATTTCTAAAAAGGACTACGGTCTTTTCATTTATGGAAATACATAAACACGGATCTGTAAAAAATTCAAACCATTCTTAACAATTCAATTAGTTAAGCCCTTGGCTCTTTGCGCTCCACTCCGATTAACAAACTCTTAATGAAATCCATGTCAAACAAAATAACAGAACGCCGTAATTTTCTGCAAGCTAATCTTACTAATAATATATGTACATATACGCTGCTAAGGACTCACTTCTGCTCATAATAGCAAAAAATTAAAAAATAAACTATTTAAATTAAAAAAGTCTTCGTCGGCATTAAATCAATACACTTCAGATCCAAAACTCTTTACTCAACTTCTTTTGCAATTACTACAAAAGACATAATAATAAAAATGGGATTTATCCAAAACTACTTCTCTATTTTCTCTGCCGAAATCATTGCGATCTATGAAGCTATCCAAATCTAAAAACTTAAAACCGGCATATATGCTCCGACTCCCTTCGATTAGGACACTTCTTATTTCTCACTCACGGTTGCCATTCCAAAAAAATTGTTTGTACCAAAATTTTGAAAAAAAATGTACCAATTTAGCAAAAATGTACCACAAATTTTTTCACGAATGATTTTTTCTATTTCACAAATTGTGATTCGCAATATATACATAACTGTTTACGTAGTGATAGAGCTTAGATTGGCGCATACATATTTTCTCAATTGACACATTACGTCGCAAATCGACTATATGCGATATTTTCCAGTGTTAGTCATGGTTCAATTTCTAACTGATCAAAAAAATTGTGTCTGGTGGAACAGAGCCATTTGTTAAAATAATATGTGTGAACATACAATTTTATGAAAAATTTAAATTCTAGACCAGGCATATTGACAATGTACCAAAATGAAAAAAAGTGATCCAATGTACCAACGCATAAAAAATATACCAGTTTCGGTACATTTGTATCAAAAGTGGCAACCGTGGTCTAACTACCCAAAATTTAGACACCTTTGGATTCCAGGTCACAAAAACATGAAAGGACATGATAAAATCGTCAAATACGCACCCAAGTTTCCTCTTATCCTCACTCAATTATAACATTACGGACATAAATAAGCTCTTAAAAGAAAATTACCTTATAGCAAAACTTAATCAATTGCTTGATATATCCGTATGGTATCGACTTAGTTATAATAACGTTTCAACCTCAACTATTTTATTAGAAATATGAACCACACCGAAATCCCAAGATGTCTCTAAGTTAAATATCAAAGATTTGGACACTCTCTGACACCGCACGAACATTTACTAAAGAGTAAAAGCACCTCCTTTTGCGAACTCTGTCAGAACAATGCAAGTCTTATAATAAATAAGTCTTATAATATGATACGAGTAAATAAGAAAAATATATAGTCTAGTGTACACAACTATGAGATACCCGGTACCTATTTTTTATTTTATTTTAAATCTAGTATTTAATACTACATTTAATAGAAAAGAAATCGATGTAAAGCCATAATTTTGCAACAAGCTTATTCTTTTCGCAATAGAAGCGGGCCAGAAATTCGAAACTGGTGATTTTCATTTTTAGTGTGATGCAAGGTTAGTGTTTGTCTTTTGTCGAAATCATAAAGGCAGCGGAACGATGGCAAGACTTGGTGTGGGAGCGGGTAGGCCGAGATGTGTACTGTTTTTGACATATCGCCGGAGAGTGGAGGGGCATTTATACTTCCGTTTGTATTTAGATATTCAAATGAACTCTTTTCTTAGCAGAGCTTTCGGTGTGTTATATGGTTTTGGAATGAGCTGCATGGTATGTCTCTACAATGTGTTCTGTTATACTGGGAAGACCAGATTCACCTAATATGCAGTGGGTGGGGGGAGGTAGGGGAAGCGTTGAAAGACGAATCGAGTTTGTATTTTTTGATGTGGGCCTTAGCGAACCCGTAATCGATTTTAGCGAGCATTAGGGCACGAGTGATATTTACAAGACTATTTATGTATATTCTACTATATTTAAAGCTTATAAATTTAATAATATTAAAACGAGACTCTAGTTGCTTTCTAAGGTTGTCACAGTGATATTTAAATATAAGCTTTGAGTCGGTTGGTCATAAAGGCCATTATAGATTAGAAAGCATAGGACCGATGCCCCAGCGCTCGAGTCTAGAGAGCACTGCATGTAGCCCCACGCTGTGCTTTTGATTAAAGGCAACCTGGTTGTGTGAAACTGTGGATTTTGTTGGTTTGATTCGGGCAACTCTGGAAACTTCTCTGAGAACTTTTGATAATAACGTTTTTTATCTTTGGAGCGTGAGCTCCTTAGCGTTAGCTAAGGCTGGCAAAGCGATTATGCCCTAAATTGGGAGGCCCCGGGGACCATGGTTGCACCAAGAAATGATAATTCACTAAAGATTGTTTAACGCAAACGAGCGCGAATAAGAAAAGGAGTGAAAAAGACGTCCGCACTCGAAGAGAGATAGTCGGTGATTAAGTACGATATTATTCAACAATATATACCAAATATACGAAAAAATATCTAAATATACCATATCGAAGGCTAAATTTGGTGTATTGATATACTATTGCATGCAAAATACACAATAAAGTATAAGTATATGCCAGATTGTCCCAAAGCAACTAAGCCCGTTTTTTGCTATATACAATTTTTTCTGATCGCAACCAAATTTTCTGGAATATTGATTGATTCTACCGCATTTCTTGTAAATAGAAAGTTATAATACTTTTCTACCCCACGGGTATAATTAATTTGAATATGTACATACTTACATATATCAAAATTCAACGCGGAGGAACCAGCGCGCTTAGCTAGCCGCTCTCCGATCTGTTTTAATGATTTCTGGCCTCTTCTATAAAACTTATGAAGATTGTTTAAAAAAGTTTAAAATGCAGACAAGAAGTTAATGGAAGTGCAAAACAAATTCAAACACCCTTTTCTTAGTTTCTTGTCTATTTATAATTATTTGTAAGTAGAATCTTGTCCATAAAAGGATGTGTGTAAGAGAGGGACGCTTAATTCATGCACCGGCATTAATGATGTGGCAATGATTCTGAAAATGTGACCTATTTTAGGTAATATTTTGGTATACTTAAGCAAAAAAAAAAGAAAACGTCATCGATGGAAATCAGCTGATTATTCCATTTGCAAATTTGGCGCTAAAGATTTATTTCAAATTGCTTTGAAAGTCTTTAAAAAAAAAGACGAATGAAAGGAAATCGACAGAGGCATAAGATAATGTTTTAAGAAAGAAACCAAGGTTATAAATTTTAACCCTTTAATAGAGATATGATTGATGCGGAGTGAGTTGCTTATTATGATGTAAACGGAAATAAGTAGTGAATTAATAAAGAAAAAATAAAATATATATATATTCCTATACATTTTAAATACTCTCAGTGTTGTAACAGTATATCAAATTGATCATTTTCGGTTAATTTGATTCTATTGCCTTTTATATTCTTCTTCTTCCTTTTGCATCGCGTGGTACATCATAGAACTTGCATTAATTAAATGCAATTGTTTAAAAAAGGAAAAAACAAACGAAATCTTGCCTATGTCGGCAATATCTCAAGCACATATTGCAACTTGTTTGCAATATTTTTTTGATTTTAAATGTCATATATAATATTGCGACTTCACAATTTTAATTAACTTGTATTCACGAGAAAATGCTCCGACGATTTTTTCTTAACTTTTTTATTAGTGCGGAATAATAGATTGCTGCTGATTTGACATTAGAGGTGGAGAACTATCGATGGCACTATCGACGCTATCGATGGTTTGAGCTATCGCATCGCCATCGATGGCAGCCCTGCACTATCGATAGTTTTGCACTTGGCGTCTCACATCACAATGAAAAATATAGCTGCAAGTGGACATCAAAATACAGCGCAAAGCAAAAATATATTGGAAAGCAAAAATATTGTTGAAAGTGAAGAGTAAAATAAGTTATAGCATGAAGAAGTTCCTAACAATTGTCGAAAAGGTAAGTGCAAATGTATTTGTATTAAGAGAAATTCAGTAAATTCAGTTTTTGTTTATAATTTCAGATGAACGAAACGGATCTGGAACTTATAAAACCGTAATGTTTAAATTTTGTGCGTACCCGCCACATCAGTGGAGTCCGAGCGCATGTCTAGCAAGGCCGGACAAATAGTCTCCGATCGCCGAACTCGACTGAAGGAGGAAAACATTAACATGTTATTGTTCCTCAATAAGAACAAATGGCTCTACGAAGAAGCTAAATGAAAATGTTTATTAATTAAATTAAATGATTTATTAATTCGTATAACACAAAAGCAACAAATGAAATGTATTTTTGATTTTAAGAGTTAAGAATATAATAAAGTTTAGTTTAAATTTCATATTATAGCTTTTTTTACATTTAACAATTAATAAGCATCACACTATCGATGGCACTATCGACACTATCGATGGTTTGAGAGAAAAAATCGCTCGCTATCGATTGCGCCGACTATCGATAGTTCTCCACCTCTATTTGACATCCTTATACACGAGTACATTCTAGTATCGGAGTATCGATAAGCTTAACAATTTTTTGTGCTGGGAACTGCGGAACGATATGACGCCGAAAAATATTTGTACGTCCGTTTTTTTTTATATGAAGTTGCACAACAATTTCGCGCATCTTGGAGCAGATATACTTTTCGATATGAAATAACTTAATTACTAGTTCTACAAATGCCGTTATTGAATTTGTCAAGTTGTTTTATAAGCAATCTAAAAGACAACTTACAGAACAGCTTAAACTTAACAAAATCATTATATTATCGATAGTGATTTATTGGCTTGCGCATCGCGAGCTAAGTAATTTGCTTCTATTTATTCTCATTCAATATACATAAAATGATTATAGCAGATGAGACTTAACGTAATTATTTATTTACTATAATATAATTTTGAAATAAATTTCTTATCCTCGATAAATATTTTTATTAATTTTTCTGTTTTTAATATAACACTGGATTTCATCGCATAATTTTAAATCTCGGTCGTTGAAACAATTTAGTATAAATCAGTCTTATAATACCGACATCATATAAATAATGGAAAGCGTCATTTTGTTGTAAGAGCAACTCAGCACATGCGATTAAATCGAAATATTTGATGGAGCTAGTTAAATTCGTCATCTTAAGAGTTATCGATTATAAGCACTTTCATCTCTATGAATTTTGTATTTAACACTAGGAACGCTATTTATTATCAAAACACCTTTATTATTCCATATGAGACAAAATTCTAATTGAGGGAGAACTATTTAATTAAATATATTTGACATGTAAGTTATAATTACCAAAAACATTCCGGCACATGATATCTCGGTTGTGAACACAAACTTTGGATTTGGATTTCATTTGTAAATACAGGAGTATATTTGCATTTTCTTATAGTTGAATGTAAATAAGTGAATAATTTCGAGGCACATTTGTAAAAATTTAAATACATATGGACATTGTTTACATAATTTTGTGAGACAGATGCATGTGAAATAAATATCAAGATGGACATCAATTTGTATGAGTATGTGTTATTAAGTGATTTTGTGTAATACGTACATACATGCATTTGCATGCTAATATGTACATTTGTATGTGCATAAGTTTTTCATCAACAAGTACTTAAAATTAACATCTAATAATGGACGGACATCTTGAGATATGCTGCAAAATGTCTTTAATCGCTTTATGGAATACTTACTCTTTCAAATATGTATATAAATGTGGGTACACACAACCGTACTTGCTATCCAACATAATCATGAAAACTAATTATTAATTTAAATAGTGTCATTGGTAGATATTGTATAGTATACATACCTTTGTATGTATAGTAGATAAGTATATGGATATTTTCCGGTGAAAAGTGCCTCCGGCAAAATAACTTTTTTATGTACATACATATATATTATATATGAGCAATCTAACTGGAACCCAATTGGTTAAATTTTGACATGCATGCATGCCCGTGTATACAGTTTTAACACGATAAAAGAATATTTGTTCAAAAATTTGATTATGTGCACGTATAGTAATTGTTTCCACAATTGTAATACCAGTTTTTGTACCAACAATTGCAATAATGAAACATCTTTATTTCAGAAATCGTCGTGCAATAGACAGCACCTATATGCCTTTATTAATATAATTATCAAAAATTTGTTGCAATGAATGCATCGTTCCATTCATATACTGATATACTAGCGGCACATCAGCAAGATTCCTCTAGTCCGGAAAATTTTCCTTCAGTAGTCATTGGCTATAGAAACAGCCACAACAAGGATATTGCAGAAAGTAACTCAAATATTTCATCGTCTCAATTATCGTTTATGGATGAAACTTCGAATGATTTCAATAACCAACAGTTAATACACCCAAGCACATTAATAAAGGTGTGTGGCGGTTGTGGAGGTAGGTTTAAACGATAATTACTAATGAAATGTTTTATACTAAAGAAATGTAAACTTAAATAATAATATTAAATATTTTTAGCCTAAGTTTTAGTTCTAATTCGAATTTATTGCAAAGTGGGGAGACTTTGTTACTGGGCAAAAACTATTTAAATTGGGCAATTTCAATGACTTTTCTCTAATGGTAAAATATTAAACAAGTAAGAAAGCTACAGTCGAATGTGCTCGACTGTGAGATACACGTTACCCATTTTAAATAAAAGTTAAATATTGCGGTATTCTCAAAAATATGCCAAAAACAATATTCCTCAAAATACTTAAAAAAAAAAATATGTATATATACCATAAGGTTTATTGATATGAAACTACATTCAAGATATACTATATAGTGTAAAATATACTAGATTGCCAGCCAAAGCAACTAATACCCCTAGTAAGTAGACGTTTTTGCCCATACAAAAGTATTTCTTACTTCGCCAATTCAGGATTCACAAAAACTATAGATATTATTGATGATAGTTGATCTCGGCTGTTGACGCTGATCAAAAATATATATATTTTATGGGGTCGGAGATGCCTCCTTTTACCTGTTACACATAGTTCTTGCTGACACAAAGTTATAATACCCTTCTACCCTACGGTAAATGCTATAATCTCCTAAGGTTTCGATATAATGAATAATTATACTTATAAAGACATATTTAGATACAATTAATATAATTCTGTGAAGTTCTTCCTTGAAGCTGGTTTTAAGTTTCTTAGTAGTCTTCGAAGTTCGTAACTTTATTTTGCATATTTGAGTTGATTTTCATATGTATACATAAATTTATTTTACCCAGGGACAGCAGTAAAAATTCTAAATCTTTAGATATTGTATTTTTTAGTGTTGCAATATAAAAGACAGAACTACATACATATTTTATTGCACAGCTGTATAATGAATTTATCTGTATGATAAACGTTCTTAAAAATAGCATAAATACAAACATTTACATTATTTCCGTAATATAACTCTTATAAAAAATATATTTGGTATATTTTATGCACTAACAAATTTCTTTCTTTTCTATATTTTCATAGATAAAATAAGTGATAGATATCTTTTATATGCTTTAGACAGATATTGGCACAACGGTTGCCTAAAATGTCATTGCTGTGGAGCTATGCTAGCCGACGTTGGCTCAAGTTGTTTTACAAGGCGCGGTCTTATACTATGTAAAAAGGACTATTCCAGGTGTGAATAAAATTTCGCCATTTCCCCAACATGATATTTTAGCAAACTATACTATATAATTTAAATACATACATAGTGTACACTAAAAATTAACCAATCGCTCGATAAAGCGTTTATTATTTAGAGCAGCTCTTTTAAAAACAAATCTGTTTTTATATTGTGACAATTGTGGCCAATTTTGAACTATGTGTGGATTTTTATTGTATTTGTGCACGTATTGGCATTTCCAGAAAAGGTGAAAAAAAAGTAATCATAAAAAATAAAATATACCTATCGTATATTATTTTAGTTTTTTTGTGAACCTATTTTATGAAAAAGACAGTTATTACTTGTTCATAATGAATGTTGAACAATGTTTACTTAACAACGACCAAAGACAATCCCAAAAAAAGCGATAATTTTTTTTTAAATTTTAATATGCAGTTTCCTAACAGAGTATTTGTCAATTTAATTTGCACAATTTGTAATAAAAAAACAGCTTAAAACCATTTTCGTTTTTTTTTTGTTGTGTGCCTTGTAGCATCGTAGCATAGTCTTAAAGAGTTTTAGACGATTGTCTTTGTGCATTTTATTTTGTGCTACTCAACCATAACATTGATTTATTATTTTGGAAATGACCATATTTATTTCACGGCATATATTTATACGAATTTTGGTATACATATGTATATAATGCATCTTCTTATGATTTCAGTATGTTCGGAAGCTCCGGGGTTTGTTCTGGATGTGGGGAAACAATACCCCCCAAGTGAAATGGTAGCAAAAGCTCTTACTGGAATAAATAATATCGATTTACAAAATCAACAAAAACAAATTATAAATTGCGTATTTCATCTTAGATGTTTTAGTTGCGCAAAATGCGGTTCTAATTTGCGACCTGGTGACAGGTATGTGCGGTTTCTAATAATAAATAATATTTATTTCAAAATTTCAAAATTTCTAACCAAATGTTTTTAATATTTTCAGGTACGCAATGTTAGGAGCGAGTCTGGTTTGTGAACAAGATTGGCATAAGTTGCTTAAAAATCCTTCAAATTCTAATGGAACATTAGCACAACGGAAAGGAAAAGTTGGAAGACCAAGAAGATCAAAGGACTAATCTAATTATATATTTTAACTTAAATAACATATATTTTAGAGCATAGTTCATTATTTGTATTTCTATATTTTAAAATTCGATCTAATTAAAAGAAAATATCAAAACATAGTTTTTGCATCAGCTTCAGTAATGATATTAGAAATACATACCACATTAAGTATGAGAAAATCAGTTACCTTTGGGGTGATAAACATTACACTGCGCTAATGTAAAATGCGGTTTTTAAGCGCTTTAATATATTAATTTTTTCGTGAATATTAATTAACGCGAGTTTAGTGTTTAAGATATACGTAAAGGACCTATATAAATTTAGGTTATTTTTCCATGGGAAAATAAAGAATAGTTTGAAACAACTAATACAAAATAAAAGAAAAATACACCCAAGTTAAACAAACAATGCGTTCGTCGGCGAAAACTTTTACTAATTCGAAGCAGTTCCATAAGTCCAATTTTGTTATGAAAATGCTTGCTATTAAGTTTATTTTCAGTCTTTGATATTTCTTGAGATTATAAATTTTCTTTATGAGACATTTTATTTCTTTTTTTTTGTCACTTGTGTCAATGAGTCGAAAATTAATGGTATAATCTTGTAATTTTTTTTTGTTTTTCTATATTTTATTTTAAAAAAAATGAAAAGTGTTATATTAGGTTTTTCGAAATATAAATGCGCCTAACAAGAAGAAGGAAACATCTTCAACGCCATAAAAAATGTATATTTGTTCGGAATTAGTATGAATAGCTGGGTCTATGCCAAGATTGTGTCTCCGACCATCCTTGTGTACACCTAGTTTTCTTTAAGAAACATGGCGAAATTTGTCCCGTGCGAGACTCTTTACAGTGAACTGCAGTGAAAATAACATAAACTGAAACAATTTGAAAATGATCGTAATTAATAATTAACAAGTAAGAAAGCTACAGTCGTGTGTGCTCGACACGCTACCCATTTTGAATAAAAGCAAAATATTGCGGTATTTTTCTCAAAATATACAAAAACTACTACAAAATTCTAAAAAAGAAAATACCAAATGATATATTTGGTGTATCGATATAGTACCAGATTCAAAATATCAACCAAAGCAACCAAGTAGGCGTTTTTCGGCATACAAAAGTATTTCTTTAATAACTTCGAAAATTTTTATCTGATCGCAATCAAATTTTCAGGAATCACAATTATTTTTTTTATTATTGTATATACCAAAATTCGTGACTCTAGCTTTATTCGTTTTTTGTCGATTTGCGGGGGGCGGTAGTGTCTGAGATCCAAGGTTCATACGGACAGACAAACATACGGACATGGCTAGATCGTCTCGGCTGTTGACGATGATCAATAATATATATACGTTATAGAGTCGGGGATGCCTTCTTCATACATACATTTCCTGTCGGCACAAAGTTATAATACCCTTCTACCTTATGGGTAGCGGGTATCAAATTTGTAGGATAAAGGGTAAAGGAATATATTATCTTATCACTCACTGCAACGCCATTTTTGTTTTAACATGTAATTTTGCACATTAAAAGTCAGTTATTTATTTATACAATTCACATTTCATTTTTTTATTGAATGTGATTTAAGAGGAAGTTATTAGCGCATTATCTTGGTATGCGTATTAAATTTATAAATCTAAAAAGCTTTAGAAATTAATGTGCAAACTATAAATTGATTGAATGTTTTAGTGGTAAAGTAATATATAGTATATATAGAACAATCTATTATGGTCTGTCTTAGACCCACTCATTTATTGTGTTGTTTTCGGTGGTCTTGTCAGGTAAATCAAGAAGGGTAAAAAATAAATCTAAAATATAGAAAGTTAAAGTGTTTTTCCTTATTTTCATTTTCGCATTGTCTTTATTTACTTATGTTCTTGAAAAGTGTGGTCGATTCTAAGTTAAATTATCATTCAATTATAATAAAATTATCATATAATATAATTTGTTGATTTTCCAACTGGGAAAAGATCTGACGATGATTCCATTTGTGCTTTTGTGTAAGGCCGCAGAGTCGATCAGTCTTTTTAAAATTTTATTTTTTTAAATGTTATATATAGACATTTTAAGGATAAGGAAAGTAATAGGAAAGCCTTAAAATGGAAAATTACTTTTATATATGTAATAAAATGATTTTAACAGCACTTATTATTTAGCAAAATTCGAGATTGACCCGCTTTCTTTTTTTAAAGAATGTTTAAAAAGGAATGCAAAAGTCTGCGATATGAGCCAAATTATATACAAATTAAAATACAAAATTGTCAATTTCTATTTATAAAAATTATGGAAATTTGACTTTTATATTTATTAAAATTTGTTGATCCTTTACTTAAAAGTAAATTATATATACATTTTTTTTGTTTTATGTAAGAATTAAAAGATGATTAAAATATTATAAAGTAATAAGTTAATTTTTTTTTTAATTTAATTTTTAAAATAAATTTTTTTATATTTTAAAACTAAGGTGGCAAACAAAATTCAGCTATCTATAGACAAATGTTTGCACCATTTTTTTTTTTTAGCTCACTTCTCTGGATTGAATTGTGCTTTAAGCTAAAATGTGTTTCAGAAATGTGTTTCCGACCCCAGTATACAAATATCCGAATTAATATCATTTTTTAAGTTGGCCTAAAGTCTCCTATGCTTGAATTACCCTTTAAGAATTTTATATTTGATACGAAATATACCAGATTACCAGTCTAAGTTTGTTAGTTAATCAGTTTCAGTTGCATACAGGCTTTACTATGCAACAGTTTTTCTTTAATAAATAAGCTTCTTCCCAAATGCAAACAAAAATGGTACTCAGGAATCATTAGGACTTTTCTATATATGTTAATTTTACACTCGTTATTTGTGTGGACTGTCAGCTAGTTTGATAAGTCCATCTCCAGCTAAGAGTTGTGAAAATCGACGATGCTATATTATGTCAAAATTGCATATCATATGTTATCTTCATATTACCGCTTGTGTATTGGCACATCAGTGAATGAGCACAGAAAATGTTATACTATAGTATAACAACATAGTTTTATGTATATTATACATTTGTTTCAATGCAAATCAATAAGCACTACTATTTTATTAGAGCAATTATTTTTGTCAAAGCCCAAATATTATGTCAGTCTGAGAAACTAGACCTAAATACCTTAAATAGTTTTTGGTTTTTTAAGTATGTAGTTATCAATTTATTAACTTACTCGTTATTATTTGTTGACACAGATTGAATAAAATTGATGTTGATTTAGCGATGTTGGATTTGGTGTATGCTTTAATTACCATATGCATAGTTCTATAATTGGTGTCTGTAACTACAACTAAGAAAGTTACAGTCGAGTTTCCTCGGTTGTGAGATATCCATTACATATTTTCAATAAAAGAAAAACAGTTCTGTGATATTCTTAAAATATACCAAAAATAAACAAAATTGATCTGCTCTATTGTAGTCCTTAAAATCTAGCGTTTCTAAGGGACGAATAGACAGATATACAGACATGGATATATTGTCTCGGCTGTTGATGCTGATCAAGAGTATAAATATGGAGTCCGTGATGCTTCCTTCTGCTGCACATAATATGTATACATCTCCTGTAATGCATCTGCTGTAGGTAGAAAGTTATACTACCCCTTCTACCGTTTGAGTAGCGGGTATACAAAAAAATGTAACATAATTTTTGTTTTAAAAAATGTAAGGTATTACTTCAGTTTATTCAACGATGAATAACAACTTATCATTATTTTAAAATTTATAGTTTATTACGGATGCGTTTATGTTACAATAAACAGAACGTAATCACAATAGTATAGTAAATGCATACATTCATATAAGGGAGATGTACTTTATTTACAAATTAAGGACTAAAGTGAGTATTTCATGCTTAGTTTACAACGCATTTTGAAATTGTAAAACTTGTTCTTACTATTTTCTTATATTTTTAACAGACCATTTATTTACATTAATTGTTTTACAATGTTAAAGACAATGAATTTCCAAAGTTGTGCTTTGTCTTTTACATACATATTTATCTTATATAAAATTTTAACAATTCAGAATGGTTATCATTGGGGAGCCAATCCTTACAGATAATTTTTCGTCCAATTAATATTTCCGTTTTAACATTTATGTCCCCATTGCAGCTATATGAAACAGTTATCGAATTCGACCGTTCCTGATTAAATTATTTGAGAAGTTTTCTTATGAAGTTAAAACAGCTGATACGACTTAACTAGTCGCCCTTAAGTCGTTAAATTATTCTCTTGAATGACAGTTTCAATTTTAATAATGAAAATGAATTACTATCCACGTTTTTCCTTTGAACTGATGTCATTTAAAAAGTTTTTTAATGTTTTTTAAATTGGCCTTTAGATACCACAACTAGTAAATAAGTTAGACATACTCGTACACATTCATATATCTCATTCTAACCTTCCAGTACTCCTTATACTATAATTTTTCTTTTTATTAGGCATAATTTGTATAATTTGATGAATAAATTAAATAAAGGAAATTTAATTTTACATAAATTTAATTGACCATATTTTGAAAGGAAATAAGAATATATAACATTACAATGTGTTCATTAAAAACATACATACATAGAAATCATTAGTGCGCTAAAATGTTCCTATTGTTCTAGTTGCAATTCATAAATTGGTGTTGTACTCTGTAATCTAAAAAAAAGTCTTATCAATTCCATTCAAAAACGTAGACAACTTGACAATTTATTTTTTGAATTTTTTTACCGAAGGTATTAAACTTAGATATAAAGAATGCTGCATTTTAATAAAAATATTCAAAACATTGTTTTTATAATCGGGTGATATGAACGATGTTTAATGCACATACTTAAGCTGGATATTAGGATCGGGAAACTTAATAAGGGACTTAATGATGATTAAAAATTTACGCATTCTATGAGATCAGAGATAAACAGTTTCTTCAGAATCATAAAAAATACCCATATACATCAATCTTATCTGTTTTTCAAATAATTAACAGCGAGTAATCATATTAATAAATTGAAAATATTAGATACTAATATAAATTATTGAGATTAAAATCGGCTTAGCTAATGATATATTTTCCAACTTCTTTAAGCAATAACAATAGTTGTATGACTCTTTTATTTAAAAACATTTTGTGAACTTTGTTATAATTTTAGTTTTATCAAAAAATAATTATTTTTAATGATTTTTTTTAATTGCCCTTTAAATACTTTATTTTTATGCTAATTGGAATAATTAGAAATGTGACATTATTTAATATAGTTCTTAAGAAGGTTGAAGGTTGTATGTTGATGGAAAGTGAGTGTTTCATCTAAATATGTTTATCGGCAGTCAGCATAAATGTGACGTTTTAAGGGTAAATATTTTTGATTTAAATGACAATTTTTTATTAATTCTACATCAAATTATATCACAGTTTATATACTGAGACCTTAACTGAACCCCGATAGCTGTCATTTTAAATGGAAATGCGTAGATCGAACGATCGACAAAACTACCATATAGCTACCGTAGGAACAACTTTTTAATAAGTCTACATCGTTATATCAGTTTTTGGTATGCCGAAGACAGCTTTCATTAATTTACCATATAATCATATCATATAGTCAAGTCCTTTTTACAATTTTAACTTAAACATCTTAATATTGGTATCGTGATACTAATGTATTCGTATGTACCGCATTCATGAGTATCTTTAAATGTGTGGTATTATTTATATACAATTCCTTAATTCCAATTGCCGAAGCTAATTGATTTAAATTACTCTATAATTCTTGTTATTTAGTCTAATCAAAATTTCAGCTATTAAAAGTACATAATACATATACGAAGAATATCATTGGTGTCTGCTTTTGTAAATGGGATGCAGAAGGCAGATTCGCTAGCAAACAGAGAACGGATAATAGTAGTGAGGGCCCTGTGACCAGTAGACTATTGGTTCCATTGAATCCTTTAATACTGTTTAGGCCCAAGCTGATGTTGGAATTATTCTCTCCGTCAAGAATGCTGCGATTCGCATGTTGCATGGCTGCTGGTTTTTCTCCTATTTTTAAAGCAATATTTTATAATTAGTAGCTTCCATAAAAATTGACTAATAAGACTAATAACTAACCTCTCAGTACATGGACCGTAATGCTGGCCGGCCTAGCATTTGACGGTGCACATGTATAATTTCCAGCATGATGAAATGTTACTGTTTTGATGGTTAGCACGCTCATTGAAGAATTTGGAAGATATGGTGACTTATGTGGTTGTACTTGTAATGCTGAAAATGGACTAATTGGTGAAGTAGAAATATATGGACCTGCAGTAGATACGATCGCGCTATCGCCATTTGATTCCATTGCGCTGCGATGTGTTTTATTTTTAGTGCCATTTGGTTTCGTCTGTAAATGTTGGCCGTTTTCGAGACCAGTGATCGCATTTTCAGTAATCGACGTGACAACGAAACCTCCTTGCGCATCATAGTTAACCATTTTATTCTCATGATACCTAAAAATTTAATTTTAATATATTATACTTTTAATTATTTATAAATCCCAAATTAAGTATTAATGAACAACAATATTAAGAATTAATCGAAAATAACGATGTTTATTTGTTTATGTTACTTGGTTATACAATAACTACCAAAGGAATGATTCAGTCACTTTTACCACTCAATAATTCCATATGTTATCTATTTCTTAGTTGAGTGCACTTACCAAAAGACAAATGCTGGATTTTCCGTGGCCCCCTTAAGTTTACATTGCAGTTGAAGCGTAGAAGTTTCGTCAATAAGTATATCGGGTGCGTTTGATATTTCAGCTACAGCTTCTGTAATTTGTTATTAGTTTTATATGCACTTAAAAATATCTTCCTATCGAGCAGATACTTACCAACAATTTTTAGTTCTATAAAAATTGATTGCGTTGGGTAAATTGACAGTTGACACTCATAGAATCCTCGGTCCTCTTCCTTAACAGCTTTAATCCTTAGCGACCAATGCCCCATGTGACGTGTGTGCTCTACTAAAAATCTTTTGTCGCTACTGTGAGTTGATAAGCCCACAGTAAGCAACTGAAAATCTTTTCTTCGAATCCAAGAAACCTATAAAATATAAAATTTGCACTTAGTATTAACATTACAAAAGACCATCTAACGGTGCTTCTTACTGATTATAAACAAAGTTTGTTTCAACACTAGAAGCTACAAAAACACTGACTGAGTAATTGAAAATCTTTCTAGATCAATAACTTTTTCCAAGAGATAAGAATTTTGACTAATAATAATAAGGCCGACATGATGAAACCCTGAGCACTATACACATATACTTACCGTGGCCGGAGAATTGACTTTAACGACACATGGTAAAATAGCAAGTCCTCCCTTCTGGGCGATGACCCGAGTATTGTTTTTAGTATTAAACTGGCTTTGAAGACTACTCCCAAAGTGGTTTTGAGACGATGTCATTTTTCCCACATCTGAAATTAAATTTTTTTTAAGTGTTGAGAAAAAAAACCTTTTTATATTAATAATGCCGAGTTTATAGTAAGCATAGTGTTTTCATGGTTGAGTAGAAGTCACAATTAAATATAACGCAAAAACATGCACCGAAACATTTTTTGAGCCAAGATGAATCTTATAGCTCTTTGGTTGATTTTGGTAATTCCAAAATAAGCGAATTTGAAAGAGAAAAAGTTCATAAAAACAATTTAAGCTATAAATATAACACTAATACAGAGCTATAAGTACAACTTTTACTTATTTTTATAATTACATATTTCAGTTTACGTTTTTCACTGACAATTTCCACCGACAAGTTCCACGAGGAAAAAAATGAAAACTTGTAGGAAAAGTTTAAATTGTAAGAAAGTCGCATAATATACATAAATGCTTTACTTTATTTAACAACAATTTAACAACGAAAGTAAATATTTAATTTAAATTTTATAGTTTTGGTAACATAAGGGCATAAACTAATGAATAAAATTGAATTAACAACGAATGTTGATTAATCAAATGTGGACTTATGAATATTTAAGTAAACAAATATAAATTTACATACATTTAGTATCTAAGAAACATTATTATACCGTAAAGGCATAGTTTAATTTTTTAAAAAATGTAGTAAATTACTTACTTGAATATGCTGAAGTTATTAATAGCAAAAATAAATAGATCTGTATATGCCATTTTTCCGATTCCATCATTTTAGCATTTATTTCACTCACGACGAACTGATTATTTACGAGTACGACGTGTGTGTATATGAAACATGTTTATAGCCCCTGATATCTTATATCAACCTTATATCCTGAATTAATGAAGCGTCGTTATAGTTATTCCCGCACAG
Organism: Drosophila sulfurigaster albostrigata; assembly: GCF_023558435.1. Taxonomy (NCBI): domain Eukaryota; kingdom Metazoa; phylum Arthropoda; class Insecta; order Diptera; family Drosophilidae; genus Drosophila; species Drosophila sulfurigaster. The sequence goes on from NC_084881.1 coordinate 3,175,522, forward strand.
ATAAAAACATTTGTACAATCAAAAATGTTTAGATATTTTGGTTAAACAGTAATTTATTTGACTTTTTGTAGCTTTCGAATTTATCAATACGAATGTACACATATATGTATATGCATGTTTGTATATCAGCTTATAGTTGCCCCAACAAAAAATACACATGAATCTATTTGTATTTGTAAATTTGATTGTACGTACATACATACAAATGTACAAATATTCTTATACTTATGCCAGTACATAAGTATCCATGAATAGCATGCTTTCCACAAAATTTGTCAATCTAATTCTTAAACGCTGCCAAATCTAATAAAATTTACATTCTTATTTTGTGTTAAATAACTACCTTAGATATGAAAGCAATTTCCTTTTATGCATGTATGTACATACATACCCAACCCAGGCATGCATTCACACAATATGTAAAACATACAAATTTTGTTTTATGTACTATATATGTACATTTTGCAGTAAAATAACTTTTCAAATTGTTTTCCCAGATGAATTTAATTGCATAAAATGCTAACTTACAAAAAATTAACTTTTTTATATAAATAGTAAATGTTAAATATTTTTAACTATTAAAATTTAGAACACTTTATATGCATATATATGTATATATATATTATACATATGTATAATATACGAAGTTCATATGTTTGTGTGTATGCTGCACTACATGAATATGTATGCACGTACATATATTCGCTTATGCATATGTGTGTATGCAATTGTCAGGACAAATGTTGCTGGATTTCGAGTAAATACATAGATACTGCATCTCATGGGTGCATAATTAAAAAGTATACAAATGTACATTAAAACTCACATATACACAAATGTATGAATATTTTCACTCAATTTTATGTATTCCATAATTTTACTTCACATTTATGTTAAAAAGTGTCTTATGAAATTTGTATTTTTAGAAAATGTTCGTATCTTCATTCACCGATTATGAACACATAGAACAAATCAATTATTCCTACACATACATATACAAATGAATCCGTATATATGTACTTTTGTATATGGATATGCGTACACCGAACTGCACAAATTCAAATTTTTACTTCTTTTGAGCAGGCTGTTTCAGTTAAAGGACCTCTTTTCCTAACCGCCATACGGAGACTAAATTAGAGTTGACAACAAGTACGATACTCTGCGTAACTCACGCAATCGCATTTCATTCCTCGAATTAAACAGCGCTGCAATACAAATAGTATGTATGTATTCATTTCTATACAACCGCACATGCATTGATGTTTGTTTGTATATTTTATAAGAGTTAACGAAGAGCTTCTGAAAAACACACATGCCTATACAAACAGTTGAGTGCAAGGGATGATTGAATTAAGAGAGTATATATAGATTCTCTTAAGTTTGTTTTCGTATATTGCTTAGCCATATCCGGGTACCAAAATTCACGACCCTGCCTCAACAGAATGTACATTGCTTATCCATTAAATTTATTTAAAATATTTTGATACACATATACATTAATTTTGCAAGCATGAATTGGTATGTAATAAGATAATTTATCTGCATTTAATTCTATTGTTTGAGAGAAATCTATATTCTGGAAACAGTCGCAAATATGTATGAGTATTTATTTATACAAAATACTTAAAAATACTCGACAAATATATCAGAAAAAACACAAAATTGTCACTTTTTCTATTCAAAAAATATAAACAGTTTTAGAAAATAGTTTTGCATACTCAACATGCGAATTTTATATTTAAAATAATAAAAAAACATTGGCTATTATTGATTTTATATTTATATCATGTTTATTGATGACGTTATAAATATTCTTATTTACGAAACATCATAAAAATTTTATTTTAGCCTGTGTTCAATTAAATTAAAATTCAAGACTAGATCTTGAAAATATCTTTACATAGCCAAACTAATTGAAACTAGGGATACGTAAAAGCTCATTCTTTCTGCATGAATTATTTTATTTTGCAACCAAAGCCTAATTTTAATATTAGAAACAAATAGTTTAAAGTGATTTTTGAATTATTTAAGACCTTGAATTTAATCTTTTACCTGTGATACTACCTACTTCCTGAGTTTGTATACTTTTGCACCTTTGAACAGCTTTTTGAATGATGCAAGCGCTTGCATCATAGAATTGCTTTACTCAAAAAGATGCGTTTGGTGAAAATACGGATGAGATCTGAATACTAAAAATTGGGAAATTCCTATATTTAACCTCATAAGCTGCCATAAATGGTAACAGAATACTTGTTAATTTAATAAAGTTAAAAATTGCAAAGTATTAAAATACTGCAGTTTTAATACTGAAAATAATAAATGATATGTTAGCATTTTCGATGGTTATCGAAAAGATATCGATAAAAAAAAAACCTATCTGGCAACCAAATAAATCCCCCAATCGCAACAGGGCGCTCTGAAAATAAAATTTAAATATTGAATCAAGTTTGATTGCTTTATTCCAAAAAATTGACGTCTACCCGAATGGCATCCGAATTCCCAAAATAATAAGCTTTTTGAATTATTTCGAGAACTTAATTAGTTTTATTTCAACATTAATTTAACTACATATAGTAATAAATATTTTTATCTGCATTATTTAAACTAATTAAATATATATTTATTTACAAGTATATGTGGCGCAAAATAATATTAGATTTTTAGTTTTGAATCTATAAAATACAATAATGTACATTATTCGATATGGCTGAATTTTATCCAAAAGGATCCATTAAAGCTACGCCATTTACATACATACTTTTAGTGGCGCGGATTGGCGTAATGCATGCTCACGTGTTTTATTAAATATGAGTAAAATGAATTCCTTTCTGTAATGTTGTATACCCATTGAATAAAGTAGACTTAGAATAAAGAATAAAAGTTTTTGCTTTTTCAAATTGAATTTTAGAAAATAAGTTATATGGTCAAATGCCAGTAAAGTACAAATTCTGAAAACTATCCGGTGAATAAATTTTTAATTGTTAAATAAACAAATGCAGTCCTTATTGACTTTGATAGCTTACAATTTTTTACATAAAAGTTGATTTTGATCTAAGTTGATACTTTTCGGGTTATTTTGCACGAGTAAGTACATATATTAATTTCAATGTACCACATTATTGTACTCGCTTCTAGCATGGACTTATCTCAATCTAGCTACATTTCATTTCTCTGTATATATATATATAACTGTTAAATAATACATAAACTATTACGATATAAAAAATATACAAGTTTTTTTTTATTATATTGTTTCCTTCAAACAACAACTAAGGATGAATGTATATGCTACAAAAAATTATTAACTGTTTTGCTTATTTTAGACATGTACGATAAAAGTTAATGTTTATTGCTATTTAACACTAATGTTTTAGAAAATAAATAATACATACATACATGTAGCACTACTTTAGATTATTACAATTTAAGCCTAGGTATCTAATTATATTTAATATATTTTCTGCGTTACTTCATGGTTGAACCAATAAAACTAAAACACCTTTTCTCACGCATAGTCTTCACCACTGTAATCATCATCTTCATCAGATGACACAATTTTGCGCCGTTTCTTTTTACTTCGCTGTTGACTCTGCTTACGTGAAATTAACTTTGCAGGAGAAAATGTAGACTTTACTGATCGAGGCGGTGTGGGGGCGACGGAACCATGCGTTTCCTATGTAGAAAAATATCAACCAAATTCTTGCAATACTCATTATATCGATTAACTCACAACCAATATCGCCGATGCTGATTGAATGTTACTATTGTTAACGTTCAGTGTACCAAGAGAGCTGGGTTTTTCGTTTAAAATGTATCCAGCTGCCTTATTATTCTGAGCTATTGTATCATCAACAAGTCCAGAATTATTCAATTTAGATTTGTCGCGAGATTCATCTGCATCAGAATCTGCATCTTCTGGATCCAGTTTAAGCATAAGCTGTTTGAACTATAAATGAAATTTATATGAGTTAACGGCATGAGTATTAAATTTTATAACATGTGGGGGAACTTACGTCCAAGTATTTAACAACAAGATCTAATTTCTCATCATTGGTAAGTGGTCTCGAAAAGTTTTCAGATTCGTTATTAGTATAGTTTTGAGACTGTTGCTTTTTAATCACATCGATTGTTGTTCTTGGATCGAAATCTGTAATGCTCCGACGCGTAACTGCTTTTTCATAAATTTTTTGTTCTGACGGCGAATATCGCGATATTTTGCCATCAGTCAATCCATACATTTCTTTTAAATGTTCCTTAAGAACCAAAAGTAGCATACACGCTTGAGCAGACGTTATGCATTTTTTTATTTCGGTCATATCTTCAGGCAGTCGATTATAAAGAACCTGTGGATCCTCTTCATCATCATCATCTTCAAGAACATCGCCTCTATTATCACTAGGCCTAAGATGTTCTTTAAAAGTGGTTAACAGATGTGTACCAGCCATAGATATGAGCAAGTCGATTTGGTGTATTAGATATAAAGGTTCATCCTGCACTGCATATGGAAAGTAGGCGAGATTATCGGCAATATATAACATTTGTTGCAAAGACGTTTTTTGATCATCGAATTGTTTGGTTACTGTTTGAACCAAAGCGCGCCTTTGTGGCTTCGTCGTTCGCAGCAGTGTATATAAAAAATCGTTTAAAGCTGTTGTTACTTGGTCTGGTCCACGTTTGCTGAAAGTTAAGATTTAAATTAAAAATATTGATAATGATATTGAATAACTTACGCATAACCTCTAATTATTTCATTTTTGGCCTTGTTATTCACTTGCAAAATTTCTTGCAGTTTGAAACAAAGTTGTAGTCCAAATTGAACTTTCATATTTACAAAGCCAGAATATGTTTTGTCAATATCTTTCAGCAAAGCATCAGCTCGATGGGCCGACTAAAAACAAATAGAGATACAAAGTTTTATATGCTATTTGAGTGGTTATACAATTTTGTACGTACCTCAACTTTAGAATCGGTACTTAAACATATTAAATAAGGTACCATTCTGACTGGATGAACCAAGCCTTGTCTCAGCACAATTTGTACAACTTTAACGGCCCACAGACGAACCGTGTCATCGCGATTAAGGAAACAATCGAGAATTTCTTCCAAGTACAGTTGAATAATGCGACTAGCCATACCGGACGAAACATCATTCATTTCCTTCAGGTCTTCATGTTTTGATTGCTTTTCCCCTAAATTATTTTATAGGATATTAATATTATATATACTTTACTTTATTATATATACTTACACTCTTTTTCTTTATTATGCATGAACATTTCAGATTCAGTTAAATAAATCCAAATATTGCGCATACATATAATTTTAACGCCACCATCATTTGAGGATGATCTTAGTAAATCACAGTAAAATTGCTTAAGCTCCGATCGTGTCAGATAATCATCATTCATAACACAAAATGAACCAAGGGATATCAGCGCCTGTTTGCGAATTTCATGATTAGAACATGCACAAAAGAACATTAAGCACTCGAATACGTTGTCGCATATAGAAGCAGGAAGTCCTGAATTTGATTCACCTAATAGAAAAACATAATGCAAATTTAGTTATTGAAGTACAACATATCATTTAATAAATAATATTACCTAAAGTATTAGGAGATTTAAAATCAAAATAACGCATCAGAATACCAATCGTAAAGAGGCTTCTCCGAAAACTTGGTGTATAAATATGATCTATATTAGAACCATTATGCACCACTTGATTTCTTGAAAGATCGAGAACTCGATAGAATCTGTAACCAAAATAAAATGGTAAATAAGATGTGATTTCAGGAGATTGTACACTTAATAAATACGAACTTCTGGAAACAGTCGCGAATTAGTTTATAGTTCTTTGTTATCTTGTTAACAAGTGCTCCCAAGCAGGACACACAACTTGTCACTTCAGCTTGATTACGGGAAACAACCAAAAGCATCAAATGTTCTTCTAGCGATGCCAAAAACGATTCACTTGCGTTGTTAACAAGGGGTACAACCTTTTCAAGAATATCGGCGACTGCACAAATAAATTTGGCAGCAGACGCTGAATGACATTTGATATTCAAATATGGTTCGATAGTCATAGCGTGGCGAATTAAGAGTTGAGGTCGAACTTTAGCCAGAAGGTGAAGGGTCGTTATACAGCCGAGCATACGTGCATTGTCAGTATCCTCCAATTCAATTAGACGATCAACAAGTCCATCCGCTAATTGCTGACACGCTAAAACAATTTCTGCTGGAGGTTCTGTATTCTTTTTCACCGGCTCTTGAGCACTTCCGTCCAGCTTAAGCATATTTTCCTTTGGTTTGAAAATCTAAAAATGAATTGGAAACAAATTAAAAACAAGCACGTAAATATGAAATCAAAAATATATTATTAAACCTACGCTCATCAAAAGACCTTCCAACCATGTTGTACCCGTATCGTGAGCTGTGTTTACAACATCAATAATTTGATTTATTTTTCGCTGTATGCCATGCTAAATAAATGAAATAAAAAAAAACAATTCAAATGTTGTCCACTTTAGTAAATTAATTTTACCATACTTTGTCATTTTTTATGCAAGGCGTAAACCACATTTTCATAAAGACTTCTGTGACGAGCTTTTGGATGCCCTCTTCATCATTCACTCGGCGAATCATTTTCACACAGATTTCAGGGATTTTTTCGAAGTCTGGATATTCAATACAGATATCGCGCAAAATTTTGATGACACGTTTGCGCACTGAAACACCAGTGTCCTGTGATAACCGATAAATTTAACATTTTTTTTGTTAGCATTTAAATAATACAAAAGTGGTCTTACCAATATTCGAGTCGATAGCATATCATAGTATTGGTCTATCAGTTCTTGATTGCTAAGAACAAATTTACCAACTAAATCAACAGCAGCTTCCCGTACTGAAATAGCCGTGTCCAGAAACTTTTGATTAACACCCATCTGCATGTCTTTTCTTTTTAGAACCAACGGATCTACCTCGACTATATTTGCCAGACATTTCATTGCCCGCGTTCTCACAGCAATTGATGGTTCACTGTTAACAAACAATAATGCGTAATGTAATTAGTATATATAGTACCAAAATAAATATGGAAACGCATGAATATAGAAGTTGAAAATTACTTACTTAACGACTAAAATAATTTTTTTAAGACATCCATCAAACGATTGGCTAAATGGCCGCTTGGTAGCCAAATATTGTGCTATTAATTGTGCATTGTTGTAATCTATATAAGTCTTTATATGTTGAAGTGATGTATGGTTATGTTCGCCTGATACCGAATATGGTTTAATTTTGCTGATTAAGTATTGTTTTCGTTCTTCCAAAACGTTAAAAATTTCTAAATTGAGTTCATAATCAACTGCATCGATAGAACGACTACCATTTTTATTGGAGTCTTCAGGGTCATTTTCATCGCAGGACCCCGAATCCGAAGAGCCAGAATAGTCTCCTTTAATAATAAAAATGGTAAATTGGAATACAAGATTTAATCATATTAAATATATGTATATATTAAAATTTACTGAAATCGAAAAACTTTACCTGATCTTTGTTTCGACCGAGATTTGGGTTTGTTTGAAGCAAACCCTTTTTCGCCCTCCTTTATTCGACGACGTTGATAAATGACATCCCGATACCATTGCGCCAAATAAAAGTGACGAGCATAGTCCCAAATCAAATTCTCCTCTTGTGCATTTACGGCGAGAAAATCAAGGAGTATTTTTTGAAGAAATTCCGTTCGCTGTTCTTCAGGGTGAAGCTCGATTTTTGACTAATACGTAAAATTAATTTCTATTAACAATGAAAACAATTTTTTTTCTAATAAATACTTACATCAGTTATGGTTAAATCACCCTCTTTTTCTTGTTCTGCTTTTATTGATTTAATCATTGAATCAATAATATTTACTTTACATCGGGACTCTACTGTGTCTTTACGTAAGCGCGCAGCTACAATTCCTAAGTAATCCAAGGAGACCAACCGAATACTTTGTTCAATTGATTTATCCGATACATAGCGAACTAACATGGTACCTAACAATGAAAGTAACAATTCGGAGGCTGGCCACTCAGGCTTATTTACGGTGGCCAAAAGGTCATGAATAAAGTTTTCAAATAGAGGACGAAAGTCTGTTTCGTTGTTTCGGGACTTGCATTTGTTTAAAAACGTCGTTAAAAAATTGCCACCAATACTGACGGCAACGTCGTACTTTTTCAACACAAGTATATCCTGATTTGGCTTTATTATTTGGGAAGCGCCACTTGGTAGATCGTCATCAAAATCTTGAAGAGTTTGCGTTTTGACACTGCCGCGACTAATATCAGCAAGCGAGTCCGTGAGAATTGTAGCACATTGAATTAACTGCAGCACAAGTGCAGTAACCATTTGTATATTACCGCCGTTATTTGTAAGTTTATATGGTCGCAGATTCTTTTTCGATGAGGGCAAACGATCAATCGAAGACAATATATCACCTAAAATACTGTTTCGTATTTTATCATATTTTTCCTTTCGAAATATCTAGAGTGATCAAAACAGAGTTTTAGATTTGTTTCCCAATAAAAAAGAAATATTGACATATTCTACTTACAGTTGTAACTAGTTCCAAGCAAACAAATTGCAGAGTTTCAATATTATCAACAAAAAATGGCTCTATTGCGAGTGTTGACAGGGGTAATACTATAGTATCGACAAAAATGCACTTATCAAATAGCGCCACAAAAACTTTTAGCAGCTCAACAACTTTTGAGTAAAAAAGTTGCAGGCTGCGATGATGATTCTGATGGGACTTTGTCTTTTTGCGTTGGCTCGTTTTTTTCACATTTTTTACTGTATATACAGGATCATGTAATGGAAATATTGTTTCACGTAATTGAAATTGAGCAAATTTAATAATATGTGAAATATTATCCTCCTGCAAAAACTTTAGGTCGCTAACTGTTGAGTAAATGTTGCATATAAGTAAGCAAGCATCCATTGCGTTTAAAATTTTTTCAATGATTTCATCATCAACAATTTCATCTTCATCTTCCTATAAAAACAGAAATTAGTTATTAATAATAATTCATATAATTTTAACGTGAGTTATTCATACCGGCCCAGCAGAATAATTTCTGGCCAAATAAACATTTCGCATGGCGTAGTTAATTAGCAAAGTTAGTTTATTTTTGGGAATTGAGTCCAGTGCTTGTTTTGCTTTCAACTTGGCAACATCATCACTCATTGTATTAAGAAGTTTTGGTGAAATGCATTCAATATTTTCATCAACGTCCTCTGAAAATACAAGAATTTTATTTTTGACGAATGATGAGCTGATATGGTCGGTTTCTTTACCTGAATCGAAATTTGGGGATTCGGTATCATCAAGCATTTCAATGATTTGCTCCATGTTTCGCATAAACTGTTGGTATGTTTGCGATCGCGTTACTTCTTCTTTTGTACCTTTTGGTGTTGTTAACGACATTGTACGCTCCACGCGACGTAGTTTGGGCTTTGAAACTAAAATGTATAATTAATAATAAGACTAAGTTGATGGCTTGCACACAGCACACAACCATAGACCAAAATAAAATATAAACTCACATATTTGCTCCGGAGGAATGTCGCCAAGCGAAATTGCCACTTTCCGTTTCGTGCTACTTCGTTTCTCATCAGCTTTAATAACAGTAAACATATCTACTGATGCAGAAGATTGTGCACTGCCAACGTTGGTTATTTCAGTTGTAGGAACAACCTCAGGTAATCCAACGGTATTGAATTCATTATTCAAAAACTTTTGCCTGTCATTGTGCTTGCTAGCTGTTTCCTGTAGCAACCCCATATTTCTAGCCAATTCTGGTGACTTTTGTACAAACTTTTTAATACTCTGTTGCATAAGACGTGCATCTTCAACGTTAAGACGATTTATACATACCCGAACCTGGGATTTGCCGCTTGAAGATGTGGACGTCGAAGTAGCTGTCGATATTGGTTGCACACATTGATTGAATTCGTGCCCAAATACTTTGTTGCCCTGGGAAGAAGTGGGTACGAAGAGGGATTGAATTGGAGCTGGAGATTGGGGTTTAGCGTAATGCTGATTTGGCTTTTCAAGCTCCTGATGCTGCATTGTAGCTAAATCTGCATTCTGTTGCCTTTGTAAATTTAATACATTTTGGAAATTGCCTTGTATTGTCGACGTAGTTGTTGTTGGAGCTTGAGATTGTAATGGGGCATGCTGCATTATATCTCTCATTTGTAAAAGCTGTGCCGGCTGTTGTTGCAGGGGTTGTAAGTCTGGCTGCTGAGCAACCTGCTCATTCAATGGATTCGGATAATATGCTTGGGCTTGGCGTCCATGTTGATTCACGGCTTGAATCACTGACGTTGAGTGGTGTTCTTCCTGTCCCACTAAACTTGGCTGGATGACGTTCATTCCCTGTACTGGATGCCCCTGCATTTGATTTTCAATGGATTCGTTTACATTCCTATTTAATCTCAAGTCGCGTCCCGGAACATTTTTGCTAAAAGAAAAAAATTAAGATTTGCGTACATTAATATATATATGGTATAAGCTATATCTAAAATTTGGCCCGGTATCGTGCCTTAGTATATCTTCATACAATTATTTTAAACTTTTACAAAGTATTTAACATTTAATATATGGTGTTACTCTAACCTCATCTAAATAAAACCGTTGATTACCAACCTGATTGATTGATCAGCATAATCCTTCAGCACCTGGTGCTGAATGCGATCAGTATTTAAATTGTAAGCTGTCTGACATATATCATTAACAAGTCCAGTTGACTGACTTTGTGAAGTACTCTCTTGAATTTGTGAATGTTCAGAATGAATATTCAGATGTTGATGTGACGTATTATCATTGATTACTGCAATACGAAATAATATTAAAATTTGTATGAGCCCAAATGTATTTCACAATCAATATTTACCAGTTCTACGCGGTGTGTTAAATACAGTTGGGCGATAGTTGTAAATACCCTGCAGTAGTTCAGGATATGTACTAATGTTGGCGCCGTGTTGTTGGATGCTGTATTGCGGTTTTAGTTCTCTATAGGGGAAGGTAAGAAATATTATACAAATTTATATATATTTTGTATTTCACTTACATATTATCAGAGTTCGTTTGCTCAATGGCATTCACCAATTGTCTCACCAGGTTCTCATCGCGAACAGACAATAAATTATTGGATTCATTAGCCACCAGTGAGTGAAATAGCAACGATTTATTAAATGATGCTGCGCTCTGAAGAGAATCTGAGACTGGTAATTCGCTGAGCACTAAAATTATAAATATTTAGACAATTTGATATCAATTAATACAAGACGTAATCACTTACAATCTGAAGTACTGGTTAGGCCAGCTAATGTTGTGACTGGTACGCTAGGGATGTCACGGTCCCCCATTATAAAGATAGATAATTATGCAGCTTCAATGCATGTAATCGTAGAATTCCACTGCAAATATGTTTTTAATCTATGGACAAAAATAATAGTTTATCTTAGGTTAGTAAATATAAATTCTAATTTCCTGAATGGCAAGTATAAAGTACATCCCCATCTCTGCAATTGTCATAGACAATACAAATACACGGTGAAAATATTGCAACTTGAGTTTGTACAACTTTGTTTTTCTTTTGTATCTGTATGGGAATCATAGGCATGATTCTTAGGTACACGCACACACACACACAAACATTTTTAAAGTACTTTTATATGCATGCATGCATACATTATTTGTGTAGTTTTATTCCGCAATATTTGATTAAATATTTATTATAGTCACACAGTCATGAACTTTAACACATCGAAGCAATTCGACAATACCAAAAAGATTTTATGTTTATGGCGCAACGTCCGCAAATTGGTTTAATGTATGGATTTACAGCATTGCAAATGTATAAATGCAAGTAGCTCTTCGTGCAGTTGTAAGTGGTAGTAACCTTTATGTGATGGGTTATTCCATATTTCACACAATCTTTATTTGCATTGTTTGCTGGCTATCCTTAAAGAATTTTTACTTTATTTATTAATTTGCTGCAAATGGCGAGTGTTAAGCCAACATGGCCGACACTTACGTACAAAAGCTGATTGATATACATTTCCAGGGTTGTGTGTCAATCAGCAATAATTTCAAAATTGCAAGATAGCGTCAAGATATTAATCGGTCGTAAATTGACAATTCTCAAAGCTTTTACATTTATTTATATTTTTTAGGGTAATGTACATTGATGCTTAAATTTTTGTTAGCGTTGATTTTATTACAAAGAGAACAGTGCTATATTTAAAAAAGAAACGATCTGGTTGCACAGACGTGACAATATACCGACATAAAATGCAATTAGGTTAAAATTTATCACGATTTCTGTAATTTGGTATTTTTTGTGTTACAAGGTATATTTTATAAACGGTGTTTACATGTAGATAAATACAATTTTCATACAGTATCTATACTAGTCTATTTTAGCATTAAACATCTAAATTTTCCCATGCTCGCAAAATTTTCTAGGCGAGTGCTTAAGACAGATTTCCATACAAACTATTTTGGAATTGTTTTTTTCTTAATTGGTCGAAACTGTTTTTGAATTAATTTTTGTTCATATAATTTTTAAAAAATGTACATTTGTTTTACAAAATTTATATTTAGCGTGGCGGAAGCATCGTGGCAACTCTAGACTATTGTCAGATAAATTCTCAATGGATAAAACTGGTTTTCTCTTTTGTAGAAATATAATTTTTTATTAATTTATGTTCATCGAAATAAATAAATGTATATAATTTGTGCTCAAAATATATATAAAAATGCCATAAATACACTATTTTCATGTGCGCAATTTCTTTGAGTAATCGAATCAAAAATATGGTCTACATACATATGTACATATATATTTTCGTTTACTATAGACGAAGGCGAGGTTACAGTTTGATTCGCATTTCAAAAATGCATGGTTATTTATTCGTTCGTATTCTAAAAAAATAACGGTAATATCATAGCAACGTTATATTTTTGCACTTAGGCGTGGTATTAATATATTTTGTTGTAAATACATATTGATATTTCTAAATAAATTTGTTATTTTTTTGGTTTCATAAATCCCCTGGCGCGCAAAAAGCGCACAATGAACGGTGTTGAGCCAAGTGTGATGCTTATGCGAAGTGGAGCAAATACTTTGTGGATGGCATAGGCCGTAACAAAGGTACTGCCGACAGCCACTTTCTCTATTATTGCACTGGACTCAATGCCAAGGAATTCCAACATGGGCATCATGTTCACTCCGCTGCAAACAAGCAATCAATTAAAATACTTAATCAAAATGCAAAGGTTAGCATCGGTTAAGTTTGATTTGCAGATGATCGAATGATCTATTAATTGTCCTACCTGGAGATGAGCATGTAGAAGCCACCTAATGATATCAGCGAGATACCTACATGAAATGCCACAATCGTAGCACCATAATCTTTAAAAGCTCTTTTCAATTGATCCTTTTTGCTTAATGCCTCGCCACTCTGCTGTTGAGGTGTCTGTGTTCCTATGGCTGATGTCGCTGTTGTTGGTGGAACCTTTGGTGGCGGACTACTTGCCTGTGTGCTGTAGAAACGACCTGCAGTATGTGAGCAGGCTTATGATATATGGGATGCATAGAAGATGCGTGTTAGTCGAACATGCAACTAGTGGCAGACTGATCTGCAACATCAGCTAGCTGTTGCGCTGCCTTTTCTCACCTTGGCCGACGTTCATCCCGACTGTGGCATTCTGGTCGTAGGCCACCCAATCAGCTCGTGTGCTTTCGCGCAATGATCGATAATGAGAGCTGTGCATATTCTGCGACGTGAACTTATACTCCTGCGACCACTGGCCACCCGGCATGTTCAAATGCGAGAACTTGTGCATGCCACCGAAGGGAGATGGCACATTGCTTTGCATAACCGCATTCAGGCTGACAGCACCAAAGCAATCATACGATTGCACATGCAAGTCCTGCACTGTTGAAGTGTCGCGCCATGTACTATTCATCATTGTGTTATCTGTAGTGATGTCAATCATTGAGATGGGCGAGTGCGATATGACCATGATATTGTCCGAGATGTCCCTTGAGCGCTGGGGGGAGAAGCGTGTCGTTTCCGCAGCATCCACATTATTTGGTAAAGGAAGTGCGGGAGCGGGGGCAGTCACTGCGTAGTTAAGCACATTGATGCTTGTGTGAAATGGTTGAATAGCTGAAAAAGAATTGAAATACATACATACATGTATATGCTTAATGGAAATATATTGCGCAGTTTGGAAAATATTGACTATATACTATGACCACACCTACACATACATATGTATGTATGTAAATAATACTTCAGAATGAACAGAAGCGACTAAATTGAATTTAATTTACGTCGGGGGTACTCGCTCTATTATCTGCTGGCCAATCACTACAAAGTTGTTTCCACATCAAATAAACCTTCACAATTGATATCAACTCTATGACCTCTAAGATTAAAACTTTACTATGGACTTTAACTATACCTGTGTACTTTTTAATGTACTGCATGTTCCAAGGTAGACGAGTGGCACGCAGCAAACCCACTTTACTTGTATTAATAATCATTTCTATATTAATTTTCGGCGGCTTCTATTAGTTGTCAAACAATGACCATTCACGACGACGAAGCAAAATTATCAACTGCACTACCTGTTGTGTCCGTGTGTTGGTTGGTGTATACGGTTTGGTGGGTAAAAACAGCTGAGATTAATCGATAGGGTTGCTAACTACTCCTGGCATAAAACAACAAATATCGATATTCTTCAAACATTCAGTATTAATTGTTAAAAATAACTTTTGAAATTCCGAATATTATGCTAAAATAACACAAATACGGTCAAATAATTTTGTAAATGTCAACAATTAACTAAATAGCCACAAATTTTGAAAGTTATTCAATATCGAGGAAAAGTGTTACCAAGCTGTCGCTTATGAAAATCTGATTTTGGTATATTTTTGCACATGAAACGGTATATTTTATAATTAAAGATGTGGTCACGCTGATTTCAACCCTGCCTTTGGGAGTGAAATGCGAATTTATTTACAAAATTGCCAATTCGTGAAAAATAAGGCTGTGTGTAATAAATGCGTTTATAATTTTATCACCATTTGGAATCTGCACTCCTGAATGCCGTACTGCAGATGAAAGGAATTTGTGTGACTTGTGTGATTGTGCAATGTGCGCGGAGAAAAAGATTGTAAGGGAGAGCGCGGCCCTGTTTATGTGGTCAAGATGTGATTTGGCTACAGATTCAACATTCAAACAACGACCAAAACAATAAACCCCGCGACCAGGCTAATTTTAGCGAGTGAGACAAGAACAATAAGATCACACAAGCGGGCAGCCAATCAACAATAACAACAGCAAAGCCAACAACATCAACAACTAAGCGTACAGAGCGCGCGCGTCTGTATGCGTGTCTGTGTTTAACTCTAAGTGAACGTGTGTGTGTGTTTGTGTGTGTAGAAAGTGCGGACGTCAGGCGTTGGCTGTTGTCGCCTTCTTCGTCGCGGTTGCCGTCGCAGTCGAGCTGTATCAATCACAACCATGTCCAGAATTACATTGACCACGTTATCACACAGTGGAGGCTTAAGCAGTAGTAGTAGCAACAACAACGGCAATAACGACACACGCTCTGGGACGCTGACGCATCTAATGGAAGAGCATCAGCAGCAGACGGGGACGAGAGCTGGAATGTCCGGCAGAGGATCGTCCGATAGTCCTGTTGCTGGTGGCTTGCTGTCAGATGGAGCAGATAGACTACGGCGACAGGGGAGTCGACTGCAAACGTCGCGATTCGCCTGCATGCGATGCTGCGGTAACTTTCTCACCTATTTGGTTCGATTGCGCAGCACACCTGAAGAACTGGAACAACGCTACAAATCCAAAGAAATCGATCGGTTTTTAGAAAAGGAGAAGCATACGTTTCGACGGCAGGTAAGTCATTCAGTCAAAACCAATTGAACTCAAAGCATATCGCTGTAAACATTCCCCGTTTAATTAAAAAATTAGTATTAATTTGTTTGGAGCAGCACACACTCACGCACATACATATGCAAGCACTGACTGAAATGCAAATACAAATACATAGACACTCGCACACACATCGCATTCATCCGGTTGACTGTGTGGCCCGCATGGGCCTCCCAGGCAAACAAATAAAACGTCAGACAAATTTTCACTTTTTGATGTTAATGTTGTTGTTGTTGCTCGTAGTTCGCTGGGCTTGGCTCTGACTTTGGGTTTTATTGTTGCATCATTTAGTCAATCATTACAACAAAAAAGTCTTATTCACACTAGAGGCATTCAATTAACAACGTTTTCGTGCTGCCGTAGTTGTTTTGCGTTGCGTGCTTTTATCGGTCAAGGTTTCAATTTCGCACGTACTTGAAATTAGATGATACTGTTTTTAGTATCTCAATCGGAGTCTCATAAAGCAAGATGCTTTTTATCACAACTTGGTCTCGACTTGTATTTTGCTTTTAGGTTAAATTGTTGCTCCTGGGCGCTGGCGAGTCTGGCAAATCAACCTTCCTCAAGCAGATGCGCATCATACATGGTGTCAATTTTGAGCCGGAGCTACTGCGCGAATACCAACATGTGATATACCAAAATGTTGTAAGAGGCAAGTGCACTAAATCAATATAAAAATCTATAAAATGGAGACGCTAACGACGCAAAATCAATATTTGTGGTTTTGTTAGCAGGTATGCAGGTCCTCCTCGATGCACGCGAAAAGTTGGACATCTCTTGGGGCAGCAATGGACGTGAGCAGGACGCTAATGACGCCAAATTAATGGAGTGCAATGCAATAGAGGCAGATCGATTTGTTGAATATGCGCCGCTTATCAAGCGACTTTGGCAGGATCGTGGCATTCGACGAGCCTACGAGCGACGACGAGAATTTCAAATTGTAAGCAATTGATTATTACAAATGTAAATGATTAAAATTGTCGCTTGGGGCCGCATTTAAGCCCGAATTGTGAACAAAGGTTTGGCACATGAAACGCGTTGATATCGCTTCCATTCACTATATATTTTTTAGTCAATTTGTTTTTATATCTATTTAATTTTCTATTAGGGTTAGAGAGCAGATAGCTTTTACCATCCCACGGTAAAATATTTTACTTTTTTTTAGTTAAAAGTTATAAGTATAGTATAAGTATAAGTATAACATTAATATATACTACGTTGAAATTTTCATAAATTGCAGAGCGATTCGGTCAGTTACTTTTTAGACGAAATCGAGCGTCTGGCAAAACCCGATTATGTACCCACTCACAAAGATATTCTGCACTGCCGCAAAGCCACTAAAGGTGTCTACGAGTTTTGTGTCAAAGTTCAAGTATGTGTCTGCAATTCTAAATACATAGTCATGTGCTCATATCGTAGTATGTATTCTCTTATTTTCTATTTGCAGAACATTCCATTTGTATTTGTCGATGTGGGCGGACAGCGTACACAGCGCCAAAAGTGGACTCGATGCTTTGATACCTCAGTTACGTCGATTATATTCTTAGTTTCCAGCTCAGAATTTGATCAAGTACTGGCAGAAGATAGGTAAGCATTTTATAACAGAATATGCCCCGATAATCACAATTATCTAAGACTATTTTTGTTTTTTAAAGAAAAACCAATCGTCTGGAGGAGTCTAAAAATATTTTCGATACCATTGTGAATAATAACACATTCAAAGGCATTTCAATAATATTGTTTTTGAATAAAACCGATTTGCTCGAACAGAAAGTGCGCAATCCAGAGACTGATATACGCTGGTACTATCCACAGTTCAATGGTAATCCGCATTCACTCTTAGACGTACAGAACTTTATGCTGCAAATGTTTATGAGCGTGCGTCGCAGCACTAGCACCAGCCGGATCTATCATCACTTTACCACTGCCATAGACACGCGCAACATCAATGTGGTGTTCAATTCGGTGAAGGATACGATTCTACAGCGCAATCTTAATGCCCTAATGCTGCAGTAGTAATTACATACATAAAGGGCCATCGTCATGGTCGTGATCATCATCATAGTTATTCACGAATCTCGCGCCAGCTCTGGTAAAATTCTCTACTATACAGATACATATACCATAAACATATATATATATACATGCAAAACGAAAGTGCCAGGCTGTCAGGAAAAATTCAAATTTGTAAAGGGCCGACCCAATTTGTTGTTAACTTTTTAAAATGGTTTAATTATTCATAAATCTTGTATTAAATGAAATTATTATATTATTTTTATAGCATTCACTTTTAAAATATGTATTCTATTTATGCATAAATGTATATAATTCATTGTGTATGTGTTCCACATGTGGCTTGCTGCTAACAGACTTTATTTATACCCAAAAAAAGAAAAAAAAAACAAAATAATTCGAACATTGCAGCTACAAAATATTTATATTATTAGAAGTCTAAACACACGCATGTATAAATAATAATTATTTTTTTTTATTAATAACTCAGTATATTTATGCCTTTTGCTACTATGACGTTATACAAGGATATGTTATATACATATTATTTATATAAATATATATAAATACTTGGCATATGTATTGTCAACAGAAAAGTCGAATATTTACACATATATACTGTAGTTTATATAAAATGAGAGAGTTTATTGCTAAGCACGAGATTTTCTCATAGAGAAAAGTCTGCAAACAAATGTACCAATTTACAAAAAAGAAATTACTGAAAACACCAACAATAATAAATATAACTCACAAAAATTACCTAATCTAAAACGAGTTTCAATTGCAATGCTACAATATTTGGGTCCCTTAACCATTTTTTGCCTTTCTCCCCTCAATTTATCAAAAATAGAGTGATTCCTCCATTCGATTCTTCATTTTCATTCCTTTTTTACACTCGGTTTCATAGGTTTATTTGGGTCTATTTAATTACAAAGAGCCGTTAATATTATTATTAATTTTATTTGCTGCACATATTGAACTAAATGTAATTTTTGGAATGTCATAAAATCGCCATCAGTTTTATTAACTAGTACGCCAAGTCAAAACATACAATAATCAATTTTTTCTGGAGATATTAAAATAATAAATACATATTTGTAATTAAAAATAAAAAAGTGAACAAAGTGTATACAATATACAATAGTAATACCTTAAAGTAATATACAAAATGTGCAGTCTGGTTTTAATACGTTTAAAACTAAAGCATAAATTGTGATGTTCACAATGCAGATCTGTCTGTTTTACCAAACTAAGAAAATCATGGGCATACTAAGACTACTACATCCAAAGGAGTTTTTAACACAAATATTTAGCATCCAGAGTCATGAAGTATCTCATTTGAAGCTACCAGTTTCGTATGAGTGCTGAAACAGAAACTGCGTTTTCGTTTCAGCCGGCTTGACTAGTGTTGTTATCGCCACAGCTGCTGTTATTTGATGAGCTATTTGAGCCCCCGCAGCAGTTGCTTTGTGCTGCTTTGACACTGAAGCTGCCCAGGCCAATGGAACTGTTGCCATCCGATTGACGATGGGCAGCAGCTGCTGCTGCGGCACTACTGCCATTCTTGCTCCGCGCTTGTCCAATTAGTTCAGCGGCAATCTCATAGAAGAGACGCTCAACGTTCTCCGCCTCTTTCGCAGACGTTTCAAGAAAGTACATATCATGTTGCTTTGCAAACTCCTCGCCTATCTGAGTGGGTATCTCTCGATCGTCGCGATCTGTCTTGTTGCCCACTAGAATCTTTAGCACTTTTGAGTTGGCATACTCCTGAATCTCGCGCAGCCAGTCCGGTAAACAGTCGAAGGTGGGCTGACAGCTAATATCATAGACCAGTATAAGCGCGTGCGCTGATCTGTAGTAACTTTGTGTGATGGAGCGAAAGCGTTCTTGCCCGGCTGTATCCCAGATTTGCAGCTTAATTTTTTCGCCCTCCACTTCCACGGTTTTGATCATAAAGTCCACGCCAATAGTGGCGCCTTGTCCAGGTGGAAAAAGGCCCTGCGTGAAGCGTCGAACCAGGCATGTCTTGCCAACGCCCGCGTTGCCCACGAGTACAATTTTAAATAGGAATTTGTATTCTTCCATTTGAAGTCACTCGACAACTAGTTACACAGCCACAGGAAAACCGTTTACCTGTAAGTATAACATTTATAAAAGTTAGGCCATTTAGACACACCTTAGTTAACGACGCGTAACGCTGGTGTGTGACAATAGGTAACTATTTCATTAAGGGGAGATGGTGGTTTATCTATTTGTTAGAGTTGGCTTTTTGCGTTTCGCTCTTAGACGCAGCCTAACGCTTCTTTTAGTAGTTAAAACTCACCTGTAGCTTTAGCTGATGAAGTGGCAGTAGACTCACGCAAAATATGTCTGCGGTCTAGCTATCTTCGTCGCAACTTCCAGAGGTGCTGTAACTCTTCTGTTTGTTTTTTTTTTATTTGACGATGATGATGACTCAACAACTAAAGCTGCCAGCAACGTATGTATATGTTTGTATTCCTTTTTTGTGCGATGAAGAGACATTCAATTAAATTGCCGCCAGGTTAAAACGGGTTTCATATTTCTTATTACATCAAGTATTAAGGCGCTGTATTCAATGCAACACGACATTAAAAACGCCTGGATAAAGCTTGGATGCGCATATGTAAATATAAACAAATCGATTAATGGCAAAACGGTCTGGCAACGCCATTTGACTGGACAATTTAGTAAATTTTCGATATTATTTATTTTTCTAGTAACAAAAATATATATTCTTTTTTAATTTTTATTCTGGCAACATTATTCTAATTCAGATATTACTGAGAACTATTAATACATATTTTTTCGCTTGACAGACCAGCTGCTGTCGATTTGTGAACCAATACAGCTCTGCCCACCATTCGAGATATATCGATTTAATGGCATAATCGATTATTACTTATTATCATCGCTTCATCAACACAACATAGTCGGCCACGCTGTGAAAAAAATTATAAATTGAAAAAAGTTGCATTTAACTTACAAATCAATTGAAAAACAGTTTCGTAAGTGATTGTTTAACTTGCACCAGCATACCAACCACAATTTTAGTTTTTTCAAACGTCATAGATACCGATAAAGGGCGTTTTCCCCATCAAATAATTCAACATGGCCGAGGACTTTGATGTGGAAGCAATGCTGGAGGCACCGTACCAAAAAAATGTAAGTGGATTAACAACTAGCAAATTCTAAAAATAGCGAATAAATTAAGCTATGGTTTGTACAAAAAATGTGTTATTATGGCGAAGGCAAATATTAAACTTTATGTACTATAACAAAATATAGACACCTCCAAACGTTCTGTATAAAATATACATACGTATATTTCTATGTATGTGTGTATGGATGTTTTATGTATGTACACATATGCATACATACATATTTTGAAAGTCGAGTGACACACATACATGCACACGTGTGTTCAGCACATTGTGTGTGTCGAGTGTTTGACCTATGGCCATTGCATACAGCAAGCAGAACGGCGACAGCCTTAAATCGATTTTTAACTTCAACTCCCGGAATGCAATCGAAAATCGACGGCCGGTAATAATCGCCGCAAGGTGGTGGTTTGCGTTATAACTATAGCAATAAATGGTTGTTGCATTAAATTTCCCAAAGTTCATTTAAGCTGGATTTTGTTTATTAGTTTATTTTATCTTTATACAGATGGTAAAAATATGTCAAAAATTACTTTAAAATACGGTTTAGTTCCTAGATAACTTTTAGTTCGATTTATTCTACGATTCTTGTTGTGTTTTTTATTCGAGTGATCCTCAAGTGTGCTGATTATTTTGAGATAATGGGTTTTTAGCAAACATTAGATTTAAAATTACCAAACAACCTGAATTGGTTGCTCTCTTTTCTGTCATCTGTCTCTCTTAAAAAACAAACATTAATTAAAAAATAAAAGCAATTTGCTATTAAAAAAAAACACCACACTACCAAAAAAATGCAAAATGAAAACAAAAAAGCAAGAATAATTCTTAAGGGTGAAATGTCTTTGCAGAAATCGTTTAAGCTCAATATTGTTGCTAGTGATTGTTTTGGTCATTCTAAACACAAAACTAAGCTGGAAACCATTTGGTAAGTTTTGAATGTGCCAGAAACTGCGAAAAAGAAAATAAAACCAAAACATATCTAGGCGTTTGTTTTCTGTATGATTTGTTTCTGTTTTTTCTATCAATTTTGTTTTTAATTGTTACCAACAAAAAATCAATGAAAACTGAACGTGCACTAAATTTCAGATAAACTCTACCTATTGTCTGGGGCAGCAGGCAGCACTACTACTACTCTCACTCACAGACAGAAAGACAAGAATGAAAGAAAGAAAGTCTCACAAGCCCACTACTTCACTGCTCTTTCAGGAGTCGAGTCTAAAATACCCAAAAAAAATATAAATTTACAAAATATTGAATCAATCCAAAAAGATATCAATCACAATTCAAAGCCAAACCTAAAACGTAATAAGCAAACTTAAATTATTTCAATACACATATCTTAACTTATATCTATATATATATACGTGTCCAATATATAGACGAAAGAGCGCCTGCGATGTGTGTGTTGGCCAGTGTCTCTTTAGTCAAATATGAGCATCCAAATCAACCAGAGCAGCCAACCTACCACCCAACCATTAGCCAGCTCTGATACCCAATCGAATCGAATTTGAATATATGTGGAGAAATTTCGCCGTGATCTACTTATGTGTGTGTTACAATCTACCATATCAGTATCAGTATACGCGGTATAGTGCTATATATATATATAATTTATATAAATATATGTATATATGTACATTTACTGCAATAAGCTCAAGTTGGCATCACCAATAATGATGCTGCTTTTTTGTTGTTGTTTTTAATATAAAATTGTATCACTATTATTACTACTGTTATATTGCTGTAAATTGGCAATGATCTGCAAGATGATCATTGTTGACTTAAGCCTTTCTATTTTATATACTTGCAGATACCAAAAAATTTAACTAATTTACTTTGATTTGCTTTCTCTTATTCAAAAAACGAAAAAAACAAAAAATATACCTCAAAAATTGTTAATTGTACAACTACGTAACGTGGGATTAACAACGAACCAAACGTTATGTGTGTGTGTCTGTGTCCCTCAAAAACATGAACATGAAATGAAAATATCCAATTCTATGTATGTACATTATTGCTTGCGACTTCCACACCTCCCATGTCTACCCAATCAACCAAATACCACAAACCCTATCTATAGAACGTCAGTGCGGGCAGCGCTGGACGGGGACGCAGGCGCAGCGGTGACAGTGAGAGCGTTGGTCATGATGACGTTGATGAGGATGAGCGTTACACTGAAAATGGAATACGTTCTTCGAACGGCAATAAAAAGCGTAGCCACCGCTCACGGTAAGCATACTGACTGCTGTAACTGATATTGGCTTTTAAATTAATTAACATATCTTTTTCTTTGCAGCAGTCGCAGTGGATCACGTGGTGCCAGACACAGACGCTCTAAGGATCGGGAGCGTGAAAAAGATCGCGCTAGTGATCGTAGCAGTTATCGCGAAAAAGATAGAGATCGTGATCGTGATCAACGTGATAATCGCTATCGCGATGGCAAAAGAAGCAGCCGATCACGTGAAGAACGTTCTAATGATGAGAGACGTGTTGGCGGCAGTGGTCGCAATGAGCGTCGCTCTCGTGATCGTCGAGGTAGCAGTAAAACAATACAACGCGATAACGAACGCAAGCGCAGTCGCTCTCGCGATAGACGTCGTCGTAGCCGATCTCGCGAGCAGCAGCGTAAACGAATGAGTCCGATTCGCGAACGTCGGCGAAGCCATTCAAGGTCCAGAGATAGAAAGTAAGTATTACTGGAATAGTTTATCAGTGTTGATAATAATTATTATTATTATTTTTTTTCTCCATGTAGCAGTCGCCGCCGAACCAGCTACTCACCTCGCCCATACGGTGGACGTGGTCGTGGAGCAGGAAGCGGTGGTGTCGGAGGCAGATCCCCACCGAATGGTGTTGGGGATCGCACACCACCCACTGAGCTGAGCCCTGAGGAGCGCGATGCACGCACCGTGTTCTGCATACAGCTATCGCAACGTGTGCGCGCCCGAGATCTGGAGGAATTCTTTTCTAGCGTTGGCAAAGTGCGCGATGTTCGCCTGATAACATGCAACAAAACCAAGCGCTTCAAAGGGATTGCATACATTGAGTTCGAAGATCCAGAGTCGGTGGCTTTGGCTCTTGGTTTGTCCGGCCAACGATTGCTTGGTGTGCCCATAATGGTGCAGCACACACAAGCGGAAAAGAATCGATTACAGAGTGCGCCGCCCCCATTTCAGCCAAAAGCTCACACCGGACCCATGCGGCTATACGTTGGCTCGCTGCACTTCAACATCACAGAGGACATGTTGCGTGGTATATTCGAGCCATTTGGCAAAATTGATGTAATTCAACTGATTATGGATACTGAGACAGGTCGTTCCAAGGGTTACGGCTTCATAACGGTAATATACCTTTTTAATAATTTTTATTATCATTATTAGCAAGTCCTATTTGCCCTTTAAGTATCATAATGCAGACGATGCTAAGAAGGCTTTGGAGCAGCTAAATGGTTTTGAACTGGCCGGCCGCCCAATGAAGGTGGGCAATGTAACAGAGCGCTTGGACATGAATACCAGCTCATTGGACACCGATGAGATGGACCGTAGTGGCATAGATCTTGGAGCAACGGGAAGACTACAGCTTATGTTTAAGTTGGCTGAGGGTGCTGGTTTGGCTGTGCCACAGGCAGCAGCTAATGCCTTGCTAGCGACTGCTCCACAGCCAGCGCCAGTGCAACAACAGCAGCAGGCCCCGTCTATTGCAACTCAATGCTTTATACTGTCCAATATGTTTGATCCGCGTACCGAAACAAATCCTACGTGGGATACGGAAGTACGTGACGATGTCCTAGATGAATGCGCCAAACACGGAGGTGTTCTTCACATTCATGTAGATGCTGTTTCACCTACAGGCACTGTATATGTTAAATGTCCAAGCACAACAACAGCTGTGTTGGCAGTGAATTCGCTTCATGGACGCTGGTTTGCCGGACGCGTAATTACGGCGGCATATGTGCCCTTAATCAATTATCACTCAATGTTTCCGGATGCAATCAGCGCTGTCGATTTGATTGCATCAACGCGCAAAAATGCTGACGATTAATAATACAGCAAGGGACAGACGGAATTAAATTGAAGATGAGCAGAAGCGTCAACAACCATCCAGCCAGCTACAATACAATACATTGTTTTTATTCGTTAAACACATTTTGTCATTTTTAAATTTTTTAAGAAGACTTATCAATTTGTATATTGATTCGCAAAGCTATAATACGAATATAATTATGTTACCAATACGCAGCATATAATTAGGCATTCCTAACACGCCAAAAATTCAATTTGGATTTTCATTCAGACCTCCTCATGTCTAGAAATAATAATCTTTTCAATTTAAATTTTTAATTTTTCAAAGCATAATTTAGCGCTACATATGTACAAGTGTATAATGTAAAGATACGAAAAACAAACATTTTGTAGTCAGCAAAAAATACAAGAGTAAAAATATAAAAAATGGTGTTTCCTTTCAAAAAATAAAAATTCTCAGATCTTGGAAGCATGAATTCGTTTGCCATAAACAAATGTGCTTATCGATAAACGATTATATGTTTAATCAACGGTTTCCCGCTATAAAATGGCAATATTTTAACCTATACAGCGAATTTGTGAGGAAATCGGTATAGTTACAATTATTTTAATAATCGAATTTTAAACTTTGAATTTAAAATTTATAAAAAAAATAGTGTACGTCGCATATTTCATATTCTAATTGTATCGATAATTTTATGAAAACCATTTTGCACTTCGATATATATTTTTTTATCATGCAAAAAATTTAGGATTGTATTAACATAAAAAGTCATAAATTAGTAGTTAACTAAAAATAATTTAAAAACCGGCTCAGTAGCAATATAACCATAGTATTTATGGGCTATAACTTTCTCGATAAACTGGTATATTTTGACCTTTTTCGAAATGAAACGGTATATTTGTGCATTCATTTTACGGCCACGCTGATTGGCTTGCAGCTGTGAAATCGACGTTTGTTTTAGCAAAACTATTAAATTTATTTTTTTAATTTGATGGGACTACTCACACACAAGCGTTTTGTGTACATTTATTAGTCGAATAATACAAAATTAATTTAAATTAATTGAATAATTGAATAATTGAATTAAATAAAATTTTCATGTGGATCCAAATCCAATTTTAAGTGTGAAAGCAGCCACAACACAACGAGAAAAAAATGGCAAACACATGTACAATTGTTAAAAATGTAGGTAACAGCAACCACACCAACTGCAGAAAATGAAAATTCAATAATCCGTGTGCTTCGTGTGGACATCGTGTTTAAGGTTAAATATATGGCAAAACAAAACTAGCGAAAAAAGAATTATGAAATATGAGTAAGAATCACAATTTGAATGAATGAGTACGCGAGTGTTGAGTTCAAAGTGATGACAGTGTTTTATAATCGGACGCACGGGCAGCGGGCGCGCTCTTAGTACCAATACAAACGCAAGCACGCATATGCACATATATATATATATGTACATATATACAATGAAATGTTTATAGTATGTTGTGCGCCTACGCAGTTCATTTTTGACCTCTCCAACGCAGCATAATCACATTGCTTCCCTTCCCCAGACTATCGCTTACTGCGAGTATTCCCAGACCCCAAGCAGCTGATTCATAGTCGCTATTTGGCAATGCATGCGGAACACTTTAAATTGCTCACAATAAAATTACAACGGTGTCACAGTGGTCGCCGTTTAATGACCCTGCCCCACTCTGGCGATGGCATAGACTTCGTATCCGTTATATAAGTGAACGATACTATAAATGTTATTATCGTGCGCCTGCAAATGTCGGTCTATGTTTTGAGTGCGTATGCCAAAAATTGAGAACACTGAAAATCTTCAGAACGAATACAACAACAACAACAAATACCAAAACAATTTAAGACAAGTCTGACGCCAACAGAACTTTAAGAAATGTGTAGCTGCCTCTTCTTTTTTTTTTTTGGCAACCATAGCTATTGTTGGTGTTTTTTCTGTTTTCCGATTACCGCGCGCGTTTCTTTTCCTTCCAAATTTATTTTAGAGCATTATGCCATCCACACACTTAGTATCATTATTCGTTGGCATTCGCAGTGCGCCTTTTCGTGCTTAACTCTGACAAGTTGATATGGTGCAATATAAAAGTAATAAAATAAAATTCATTAAGAAAAGAGCTCGCACACACATTTACATATGTATGTAGTTACTTCCGCGCTTAGAATGAAACAAATTAGCAATTGTCATTGATGCTCTTTAGTTTCTGAAATCGCCGGTTTTTATTTAGATTCACGATGGCGCTTTCGTTGCTACACATTTATATGTATATACGATACATATGTATATGTGTACTCGTATTATGCTTCCATTTGTTTTATTGGCTCTCCTGTTACGCAATGCAGCTGCCTTTCTAGCTGCATCAGCAACAGCGGCCACAAAGTTGTCGATAGCTTAAACTTATCGTCGAATCGCGTCACTGTTATCGTGGGTCAATTATCGCGCAAACCTTTGTGAACAATTCAACAACGACGGTCGGGGAATACCTCCGCTCTTTGCTATGTGCTGTGGGGAGGAATTTTTTTTGCCATCACATGCTTCCATTTCGCGAAACGGTCTTTGTGCGTCAGTAGAGTTTGATCGAGATGGCTTGGAAAGCATTTAACTAAAAAAGTCTCTTTTCGCTATTTGGTCTTTGACTCCAATTTTTCGCTTTTCGGCATTTACTGTTTCGTTTTACTTATACGCTGCCTTCCGCTGTTTTTTTCCACTTCGCCCCACCTAAGCGTTATTATCAAGTGATCACACGGAGTGCCTTGCTTTTATAAGCGAACGTTCCGTTCACCGCGAGTACGTCGCTATTGGCACGTAGTCTGTGTGACTGAGTTTGGCATCTCTTTGACTTGCTCTTAAATTATTCCATGCAGTACTCTAATAATAACAACAAAAACAGTACCAAAGACATTATAACTCAATAGAGTTTTTCGAATGGGAAGTTGCTGTCTAACGACGGCTTCTTTGGATGCCAGTCTGCGTTTTACCTAGCATGAAAATTATTTAACGCTTGCGCGGCGTTTAGTACACAACCCGCTAAATAAATGGTAATGTCTCGATTTATACATTAACCAAAAAACAGCAAGCAAGCTGAGTTTGATGTCAATAAGTTTTCTATACGTTCAATATCAATTTAACAGCGATTAATCATTTTGTACTTAGTTAAGTGATAGTTTTTATCGTGAAGATATCGACTGCAATTAAAAATAAGTAAAATAAATGTGTGTGTGTGTAAACAGTGTTGATTGTTGGTTAAAAAAACTAATTAAATAGTCGAAAAATATTTGGAAACTTACAAAAAAAATTAAAGTTTGGCTATCATTAATCAACATGTTAATATTAATATTTTATAAAAACTCAAATTAAAAAAAAAAATTAATTAATGCCAAGTAGCCACTGGACAATATTTACGAAAATACATATGTATAGGTATTCAATATATGTAGCAATGTTAATCTAAAAGTCAGTCCAAAATGAAATAGTAAAGCCAGATTTCCTGTTATCCGTTGTTGTCAAATTTTTCCTGCAGTTGTACTGATATGGCAATATTATAGAGTAAGGGAGTTGCCCTCGTCTGTGTGCGAAATAAGTTAGTGATAAATTAAATCCTTTGACGTTTGTTAATATTTATAGTATTAATAATCATCATTTTGACGTCGATGTATTATCAATTCAGTCCGTAACCAGTCTGGGCGTATGTGTGTGTGTGAGATAACCAGAGTTTCCATATTGAAATAGTTCGTAAAGCTAGCGAATTTTGTGTAGAACGGAGATAGTAGAAACTCAACGCTTATTGTTTTCATGTGAGTGTCAGTCAATTAACAAAACGGTTTAACAATCTAATTTGCAGCTACAAAACTAGCTAAACTTTGACCAGTTGGATTCATTGGAAATAATTGGATACAAACAAAAAAAAATTGAAAAATATTTTAAGAAGTTTCAACATTTATGCTATCCACAACATTAGGGGCCAATGGCGGCCCGATGCCGCTCAGTCCCTCAGCGCAGGCGACTCTCAGCAAACATCTGCCCAAGCTCCAAACGAAGCGACTCATGCAACAAGCGTCACCAGCAACGTTGCCAACCAAACCGCAGACTGTTGATGCTAGTTGCCTAACTGGTGAGTTGCAATCCATTTGCTTTGTGGTATTTACCATTTACCAACCATTTGCTAATGCTTATATTAATATATATAGATTTGTGCAGCAGCGAAAATTTGCCTGAAGTGGAAATATTTTCATTGCTGGAGGAGAAAATACCCAAATACAAAGTACGAAATGATTTTCTCACCGGGTTCTCGGGTTATGCGAATGAGGATTGGTTTGTACCAGCCCCAGCTCTACCCATTCCAGTAGAGGGTCTCGGATTGACCAAGGAACAGACTAGAGAGTGCCTCAATTATTTTCGTAAGTCTGCTTTACAATACTTTATCTTTGATATGTTATACTTTGTCATCAACGGTACACAACAACACAGAGACATTTATTAATTTGTTATTGCAATTATTGCTTTAGCTGCACAGTCAGCTACTGATAACATTAAACTATGTACTCATTCAAAGTTGTAGAAAGTATAATTTTAAAGCATCTTGGCTCAAAGAACTTTATAGGATCGAACAATTTATTGGAAAGCATTCTATTGTTATTCTCTGCAGTTTGTTTTGAGTCATACTCTAAATTAATTTTAATGAGTTAAGGTAATGATTCTAAAAGAAAACATATATTCCACCCATGGATATGTATATTTATACAGAAGGTTGTTGTTATTGTTTTGAGATCCTTAAATTGGTTAGATTCATATTCAAATCATCATATTATATAAAACATGCATAGAAATATCTATAATATGCTTTTCAAACTAAAACACTTGAGCGAGGTTTATGTATTATTCATGTGTACTTTTTATACATATGTATGTATATACAATTGGCAAATGCTATTTTTTGCAATGAGTAATTTGCTTATCCACAATGACAGCAGCTACAAATTGAAAAGTTTTTTGACATCGAATTGTATATTTAAATACTCTTAGGCTTATGCAAACACATCATACGCACATACATGATCTATGTGTGTAATATTGTTTATGGTCAATGTATTAATTTTTAAATATTTTTCAAAAAAACCTGTTTATTGTTTCTAGCGCAAACCAACACGCAAATTTCTTTTATCTGCGCGACAACGTCAAACAGATAAAAATAAATTGTATATGCATTATATTTGACGTCCAAATATCTCATGTCATTAATATTGAAAAGAAATAATTTTTGTATTTAGTTGGTAATATATGTTGGAAATTACTTTAATATAATTGCTATAGCAGACTAATTTTATAAATGTTTTGTATATTAACTTAAATTTTGAAACTAGAGAAATCTTATTTAAAAAGCCCGCCAGAGAGCTCGTTGTTGCCACTTGTTGCTTATTTGCAGTGTTGGTAAAGTACCCACAATAACAGCTGCTGTTAAAGACATTCACACAAATGTTTTCTGATTTGGTTAAACAATTCATACTTTTTCTTCGATTGGCAACTCTGTGTTTCGTGTTGCTGGTCACACTGTCAACTATCCGGCAATGAAATTCACACAAACCCCACTTTAACCATTCACACATCTCCCAGCTGCTTTAGTGCTTTCATGTGGAGCCGTCGCCGGCGTTTGGGGAATCGCTCTATTACCATTCCGCGTGCGTCGTCGGTCTGTGCGCATTTCAAAAGTGTGTTGTGTCAACTGACGGCGGCGCGCCGCTAGAAATTAGTAGTGCCAAAAAAAAATAAAAAGCAAGACGTAAGAGTCCGGGCATCGTTTTGTATTAATATTTAATTTATAAATATACACACGTCGACATTGAACCAAAAAATATAAATATTTATATTTGTCCCGCTTTATTCAACGTATGATCGGCAATCTACAATGTGTGGAAGTGAAATGTTATGTGCGTGTGCTAACAAGCAAAAATAAATAATAAGAAATATCTTGGAAAACCATAAGCGAAACGTTGGCTCTTTAAGCTCAAGCAATCGAAAATAATGATTAATACACACATACAACTGTGCAAAAAACAAATACTACAAAATCTAAACGAAACGATACATTTGGAATTTCTCCAAGTGGCAAGCAAGCTTGCGCCTGCTTGCTTTGCTGCCTGTCGGCGTCATACAACTAAATTTATTTTTAGGACAACAACACATACATACATGGCACGCACACAGCAACAAAAAATGTGTGTGTGTTATATGTGAATTATGAATAAGAGAATTTGTTGGCAGTTTGTAAACATTTAATGAATGGGGTCGACATTATTTCTTCTCTCTCAAGTGTAAGAGTTGTAACAGGCTGAGGGCCAAAGGGACGGCAAATCGTTTGTCAGCTTAATTTGTTCTGGCTTCAGCTTATTATGGATGACGCCCTTGCACTGTCGACCTCTCTTTCTTCCATTCAGAACATCTCGATTTCCTCGCTGCGCTTTACATAATCGGTTTACCATGTGTTTGTTATATGTGTGTGCACAAATGTTGCCGTTATTCCATTTCTTATTCGTCGAGTTTGTCTTGCTGATAAGCATTCGCTTACTCTCACACGGCAAAACATTTATTCAAATTGTGTTTCCCATTTGACATTCTTACACACATAGAGTTTGTTTGATTCCCTCAACCGGTGATGATAGTGTGCATTGTACTAGTCGCGAAGTAACGACTTTGTTAGTTTGTGGACCTCAACTTAGGATCTCAATTATACACGGTGACAAATGTCGCCGTCTTATACATACATTGCCGCGGTGAAGTGGTGGAACTAGTAAACATATGTACATAAGTGTATTATTCACTAGTAATTTTGTATATGATTCTGGAGTATCCAGTATGGTAGCTTCTACATATGCATATGTACATGGTTGTGTGTATTTTTTTACCGCTACGCAGTAGTAACGCCGCTTATCCAGTTACAGTTCTTTTAGCGGCTATTCTGGTCGCATATCTCCACTCTCTTCAATTTGTTGATAAATCATTATCAGCAATTGCAACGTTGCCTCTTCCGTGTTGCGCATCAATCAGACGCTTGGCTCTTGACACTTATCTGAGTGTGTGTGTGTGTGTGTGTCTATGTTTGAGTGCGTGCAAGTTTATCTCTAGACAAAAAGCGCGTTCCGTTGGCTAATCATCAGCTGCCGGCCACAGAAAATGATGAACCGCAATAAAAAATTGTTGTTGTAGTAACTGTTTCTGTTGTTGCAAGCTATTCGCTCATTAAATTGCCGATCATTTCCTCCAGACCTAAATACTAGTTGCTTATTTATTGGTGTTAAGCTGTCACCGGAGAAATATAATGCACAAGCACAAAATGGCAAAAATGTATGTCATGTGTGTGAGAGCTTTAGTGTGTATGAGTGTCCAATGTTGATTGGGTTCCGTACACTTCTTTAACAAACACAAATGCCGCGGTGACATACATGAATTACGTCATTTTACAACACTACACCTCGAAAATGACCTGTGTGCCAACGGCTGTTGTTGTTTTGGTGTCTTTTGCATTACTCTCTACCATTGGCCACTGGTCTATAATAGAGTAGGACGTTCATATTGCCAGCCAGCAATGGTAGGAATTAGCGCATAAAAATTGAGGGTAGTGTTTCTTAATTAATCTCAATTCAATTGAATCGGTGCATTTGCATTTAGTGCAAATAGTGGGATCTGTTATACCCGGAACGGCGCTCACTTACATATTACCAGTATTGATTGACGTTTAACGATCATTCACTCTTTTTCAAGCTTTACATTTTGACCATAAGCAGAAGCAGCATTAAATCGCTGCCCAACTTTTGCCAATGTAATTAATTACCAACAACTTTTTGTGAAAGTTTATGTGAACTAAAAAATACATAAAACTACAAGAAAACGCAAAAAAAAAGTTTGTCTTTAGCAGAGACTTTTTACCGTTTTCATTTCATTTTCGCGTGTGCTCCATTGATTGGCTTTATGTTTCATTCATTTTTGGCTGTGTATTTCTCACTCAAGTGTTTGAATTCATTTATAAAGGTCTCTATATTTGGGTATTTATTCAGTTTTGTTTACATAATTGCAATTATCATTCAGACAATTAACCAATCAACTTTTGCGGTTCTTAAGTATTCGCATATTTTTGTCATATGCTTCAAAAGCCATCCGATAACGTATTTTACTTGTCTTTTATCTCTCTTTCTCTCTCTGTCTCGAGTTCTCCCTTTTATTCAAGACTTGCCTTTTGAGTCTGACTCATAAATATTAGTATTTCAACTTAATTTGAGAGCTCTACGCTTTATGAATGTCAATGAACTGCAATAAGGTTTATATAAATTGTTCATGCATTCTCTTGCAATATTAATTGCTGGATTTTTCTATACCCTTTATAAAGTCTATAGAAAACAAATATAAAAGAAAATATTAATTTGATCTACACAAATAAGACATGTCGCATACAATAATAAAAAACGAACGAAAAGTGTCGGTACCAATTAAAGATATTAAGGGCGACCCAATATAAAATGTACAAGCAAGGATTGATCAGCATAGTTCCGTCTATCTTTTTGCAGAACATACTAGATAAGACGATTATACTTATTTATTTCCATTGATTTTTTTATATTCTCATTCCAATTAATGTAAGATAGAAGTCTCATAGTCGGGTAGTCTCACCAGTAATTGTAATACTTGGTTAACCTTCGTCTTCGAATTAATCAACACAAATTTTGTTGACTACGGCAGGATTATCAAGGGTGCCAAACATGTGTCAGTCAGTTTGTAGAACTAAGGAAAATTGTATTTTTATCATAAATATGTAAACCAGATATGAGAGAATATCCCAAATTTTTATGGGTTGCTGTTAGCTTTGATTTTGTATGTATTGCTGGTCATATATGTTAACTCTTGTTTATTTGGCACAAGCTCTAACAGCGTTTTTTTCTTCGTATCTAGTTCACTCAATTTTCATTCACTAGGTTGGCGTAATAAATCTGATCTGATCGTTATAGAGCTCAACATAGTTTTTGAGTTAATGTTGCATGATTTCCTCGTTTCTTGAGATACGTTATGGGCCCAACCCACATTGCATAACTCAGCATGCTGGGATGCAAGACAGAATTCCTCGATGTTCTTTCAACCTACACACAAAAGAAAGGTCTGGGATACGAGCTACATACGTGATCGTCAACATGTTGGCGGATGGAAGATGCAAGGGGTAATCACCTTTTGAAAAGTGGTTAATTTTGTAAACTTGTTTTGATATTCGACATTTTCCTAATAGCTGCTGTAGCAGTCGCGGTCGCCTCTAAAACATTTTCGACCAAGAGCTTTAGTCTCAGTTATTCCGTCCACTCTTTTTTTGTGAAGTTAAAAATGTTGAAATATTTCCCACTCGCACATTGTATGTAAATGCCGCAGACAGAGGTGGTATGCCAGTATGGCAGACGTTAGGTATAGTATAGTTATTGTATATATACAATTAGCCATTGTTTTCGGCTTGCATTTGTTGTGCAATCATAAGTGTTGAGAGATTAACAAAAATAGACCAGAAGCAACGATAAAGGCGAATATTGATAATGTGTCTGCATTTAGTGGATCAGTGAATCACAAAAAGCTGTAAGTTCATCTTAAATGCAGCAGTCAGCCTTGCTATGCGCAAAAAAAGGAAGCTCGTCAATTGACCTTACCAACTAATTTCCCGGCTGTGAACAGTTTTGAAAGCACTTGACATTAATTCTAGCTACACTGCAACAAATTCTCTGTATTCGAATACCAAAGTGTAGATAAATAAAAAAAAAACAATGTCCCAACAACCACAATAATATCAAGATTACCAACAATAAATTGAAATAAAAATGTCACTATTCAGCGACATCTTGCAAAAGAAACATCAAGAGCCACAGCATGCCAAATCCACAACTAAACCAACTTTACCTATTATCAATGAGCTGGTTATGGACTCAGAGTTGGAGTCGGAGGCGGAAGAGTCCGACGATTACAGTCTCAACTTTGTTGCTGGCCTCGGGACGACAAACCAGCATTTGAACAGCACCAGCTTGAGTAACAGCATCACCAGCAGCTCACTGAACTCTCTGACATCCAGCTGCACAAAAGAGTCGAATACGACGATCAGTGAACAACCGTCAAATGCCAGCAAACACTTTGAGAACACATACAAGCTGCTCGGTAGGCATCTCGAGAGCAATTGCCTGCGCACTGCGGACAAGTTGCAGCAGCTAGACAGACTGCAAGCCGAAAGCAGCCTGGAGAGCAGCAGTCTGAGCAGCTTAACTAGCTTGAATAGCTCCTGTGCCGCCGCCTCGCTGTCGGCCATTGTCAATGGTACCGAGCCGGCTCCCACTCGTCTTGAACTCGAACTGGAGGCCGTTGAGCGCATGCGCGTCATAGTCCAGCAAATGAAGTCAACGCCCAAAGAGTCACAATCAGTCAGTGCATCTGCACCACTCCTGGCACTGTTGCATGATTTCGCTGCCAAAGGACAACCAGCTTATAATGCCAATCCCAACAACAGCACGCCCTGCACTCCAGCACCAAGCCCCATTACGGGTGCTCTGCCTCCTGAGGGACCCAACTTCGAGCTGCCCCCAGGACTGCTGGAAACGGCTAGCTCCTGGGAGCTCATGTATTATGCATCCAAAAATGTCGATGGCAAGAATTGCCTTAAAGTTGTGCGCAGTCTCTTGACCAACAAAGGTAAGCAGCAACCTTAACAAAAACATTCCTAAGAAAAGCAAGAAAGCCACAGTTGCATATGTTCGATTAAAAGCGAGAAGAATTTAAGTGTGACCAAATCTTTTAATTGTAACTGCACCTGGTTTCTGATATTGAAAAATCTTTGATTCAACTATTTAGACTGTCGGTGTCACTTGTATATAGTATAATGAAATAAATAAGTAGCTTCTTATTTCCTCTAGAAATGTTGTAATATTTGAGATCCGATTTAATTCCGCTGTTAGGAACCCTTTAAAACATATACTTCGAGTTCTTTTAATTAAATAATAATAATTGACTGAGTTTCTTTCATTCTGTTGCATTTGAGTTGAGGGTCAACCATCAATCCAGAGGCCACACTTATATTATCAGGCCGATGGTGGTTCGATTGAAAGTCTTTTGCCAAATTATCATTATCAGCAAAGAGTGCAGTAAATGCGCTGCAAAAAAATCCCTCGATGTAGGCTTTTAACGTATCTTATCGATTGTTGTTGAACTTTCCCGTCGTTTAATGTTTTCTCAAATCATTTTCTGTATTTCGCTTGTTTGTTTGTTTGTTTCTCTCTGTTGTGGTAGACGTGTGTAGAAGCACGACAGCACATTTCTGTCTAGTTTTATATTTGTTAAATGTTCGGACTTTGTTTTTGTTTTTCATAAGGCACTTATTAGAGCTCGGGCCGCTAAGTCTCGACGCTGCTTGAATTAATCATTGGCGTAGACTAAATCAATGATAAACTACGCAACATATTTGATATATGACCGAGATTCTAATTCTTATTTTTGAATATTAAGGAAATTTACGCATTTGTTACGGTGAAAATATAATTCTTGAACATTTTCTGTTTACACTTTTTTTCCGTCATTGCTTTGCATGACGATAAACCGAAGATTCATGCAGTCACATTGCTAAGCACACAATCAGTCCTACGAAGCACCTGCAATCGCAATTTTTTGTTTAACACTTAATATTTTCATTTGTTTTTTTTTATTTAGTTTTTGCTACTATCGCTCACTAGTAATCTTGGCTAATGCTTGGTGAAAAGGTGAGCAAGCGTTTTGCATTAACCAACAGCAATAAAAATTGCGAAGCCCTTCAACACAATCATCTATTAGCAGTATACAAAAATACATTAATGTGCTTTTACGGACATAATTGAGAAAATACTATACCTTTGATTCTGTTTGTTGCAAGTCGACGACATTTTCAATTCGACTATTAAAAGCAAGTAAGAAATCTACAGTTGAATGTGCTCGACTGTGAGATACTCGGTACCCATTTCTATGAAACATAAAGCAATAAGTATAGGTAGTATTCCTAAAATGTACCAAAATATGTCGATATATTATGCCAATCAAAAAGCAATTAAGTCTTGACAGCGGTACTAGTATTTTGAAATATAAAATTATTTCTTATATAACTTAAAATTGGTATCTGATCACAAGCAAATTTATAGATAGTTATTGTATGAACCTACATATGAGGATAAATCTTTTCGAGCGTGGAAGTGAGCGTAGCAAAAATCTAAAAGAACCTTGATCTGCGCACAAAAATAATTATAATTCTTTCTTTTGAAGTCTCTGAGATCCAAATGTTTTTATACGCACAGTATTCAGATCGTCTTTTTGTATCTGCTGATGCGTTGATCAAGAATATATATATTTTATAGGCTCAAAGATTGCATCTTTCTGCCTGTTATATAAATTTACCCTTCTACGAGTACAGGGTATTCAAATTGAGTTTGTTAATGTTCCTGGGAAAACACAAACACCAGGAATAGACTGATTTCAGACTTAATGATAATTGCATTTACACTTTTAGTCTAACCAAACAGAACGGACAATAAATACGTAAACATAGACCAAGTTCAGCTTAGATATACAAATCACAACAACGTACTAATTGAATTTTCATGATTTAATGGATCATTGACACGTGCTTGTTGTATAACCTATTTTAATATACTCGAACTGTTTAAATGTTATTTATTTGATCATAAATTTCCCCAGTCTAAATAAACTAAGTTCGAGTGCTGAAATGAGTTCCGAATTTCTACCTGTAATTTTCTGTTTGCATTTATGATAGGGTCTTAGAAGAATTTTGTTAAAACAGGACAAACTGAAAATTCTCGCCTTTTCCAAGAATGGGATATGAGATAAGGATTAGCTAGTGAATTTGTAAACTCACGAATATTTATCTATTTGTGATAGCTATGGTTAAAACTAAGATCTTTAACTACTAAAACCAATAATTTCATTTGATATGCATATGTACATAACATTACATTTACATTCTCATATCGTCATTATTTGCTTACTTGTTTGCGATTTGCGCACTCGTATACTTCTTCAAAATAGCGCGCTTAAATTTAATGCTGGCAATTCTGTAAATATACACACTCTCTTTCGCTCTCTCATGGTTGCTTTTAACATTACAGTCTACTTATAACAGCGGCATAACAGAGCCATTGTGTACTCTCAATTATGTTGTTGTGGATGCCATTTTTGGTGGTGGATTCCAATACAACAACAAAACAACAAAATATTCACTGTGAGCGTTGGCTTCTCGTGTATCTGTGTTAATCCGCAAAATTACACAATTCGTGCCAATTGTAAATGTGAAAAAACTAGAGAAAATTGTCAAAATGTAATTGAGATTCACATTTATATATTTTTGTAGTGAAAACCCAAATTAAAAAAGAGCGTACAAAACAAAACGTAGCTAGCAAAAAATTGAACGACAAAACGACACTTTGCGTTTGTGTACGGTGAGCTGAGAGTGTATGCGTGTCTCCGCGTACAATCGTACTTGTGTTCGTGTATGTGTGTGAGTCAATCTTTCCGACTGCGTGCTCCGTCACGAGTTTGGAGCGCCGTTTGCCCTGCTGCCTTTAAGCCTTAGAATTCAATTTGCAGCAATATTTGTTGCGTTTGTTAACGTCTGGCAACCTTTGGACTGTCTTCAGCCTTGTGGGGTATTGCTAATACCAAATGTGTTTGTTGTCGTTGTGCTGGCCAGTGAAGTGAAACGCCCGTGAAGTTCGGAACGACAAAAACTCGACCAAAAAAAAAATTAACAAAAAAAACAAGTCTGCGAATATTTTCGACACGTGAGTTCCTCATTTGCGATCTTTATTGCTTGTTTTCCTATAGAATCTACAGCTGTTGTTGTTATTGCAGTTGCAGAAATACTTCTCACCGAAAAGTTTCCTTTCACTGAATCTCTCTTTTGGGAAAACGCCTTTTACTTCTGCTGCCTGCAGTTCGCAGTCATTTCGGTGCCTGATGCGCTGTCGCTTGCTTAGCTCAGTCCTCTGTCCTCTGCAGCGTCGGCCGACGATTCTGCCAGTGTCAGTGTCAATGTGTTTGTGTTTGTTTTAAAGTGGCTTTAAATTTGAGAATTTTTGATCTGCGCTCACAGCTAAATTTATAAACTCGGAATACTCGTTTAGAAGTTCATACGAGCTGTTTTCTGTTTCTTTCCTGGTCAGAGCGAAGCCTCTCAGTTAAAAATAAGTTTCAAACAAACAAAACGAATCGGTTTGTTGGACGAATCAATATTGCGCAAGCTCAGCACTCGAAGAGGTGGTGGCAATTGAGAAGAGAGCTTCAGTAGAATATTATAAGAGAGAATAATTGTCGCGACAGATTCGGTTTTCAGTTTCTCTGGTGACTTCACGCAATTCGCATTAATTTAGCGTTTAATTTAACAATTTGTTGCTGTCTGTGTTTTTGCAAATCATTCCAAACACATTAATTGTAAAATTCATGTGACTAATGTGAATATGACATGGCGACTAACAAAAACAAACGATAAACGATAGACCACCAAAGGGAAACAGCGAACCACCATTACCATCACTAACACCACCACAACGACCATCACACAATGAAAAACAAATCCCAGTGCCTTGGACGAACATTTTACAATGAAATCTCTTAAAACATTATATAATACTGCGCAAAATACAAAAAAAATAGAATAAAATTAAAGAAATCTAAATATTTAAAAAAAGACGACACACAGGGAATGCAAGTAATGCAGAGTGACAAGGGATTTATTTTAATAGCATCGAACCAAAAACAAAAATAACAAAACAAAGTATTTTCGCCATGACGCACGTAAATAATGCAAGTGGAGACATACCACCAGAGAGGGAGACAGAGGCAGATGAGCGGCAAGTGGCGCCAACTGCCGGCAGTACCATATATCGATTTTTGTCCACTGAGAGCATAAGCGGCTCCCCTCGAGAGGATGCTGTAGATGTTGTTAAGTCGACAGTCAATTGCTTAGAGCAATGCGATTATGCTGCATGCCAAACGAAAGCGTTGAGCAATTGGCCCGACGATTTTTGCATCATAGACAATGAACTTGAGTACGAGGATGAACTCGAGCTCTCAGCTGGTGGTAGTACAACAACAACAGCAGTAGCAACTCCATCCAATGAATGCGGCCTGTTGGTCTTCGGGTTGGGTGAGCGGGACCAGCAAAATGAACAATTGCTTATGGAAGGTATTTTGTAGTGATATATTCCAATGATCTATTGATCGACCATCTTAATAAATTGATGTCGATAATATAAACCTATGGATCACACATTACGTGAAATCGATAAGTTGTGAGAATGTCGCACACTACACGCACTTAGTTATCGATTACTTTGTTTGATAGTAGTATTGGGTAGTTATTGAAGATGTGTTTATTTGCATTGCAGTTCTATGTGGTAATCGCGTCAGCCAAATGACTCGCGCTTACGATGACATTGAAGCTGTGACGCGTCTGCTCGAAGAGAAGGAAAAGGACTTGGAGCTGACTGTGCAAATTGGCAAGGAATTGCTAACTCAAAACAATGGACTTGAGGCGCGGGTTAGCGATCTGGAATTGGATCTGAAATCTGCCAACGACGATCGCGCTCAGCTCCTACATGAGCTACACAAAAAGAACGAACTGATATCGGTGCTAACCAACGATGCTGACGATGGCACAGATGCGGGTAAGTCTAGATTGTTAACTCACATTACAAATGAATAAAGATCCTAATTCACTACATATAGACACACCCACAATGTCCAAATCGATCACACTGGATCTGTTGCAAAAGAAAGTGAATTCGTTGTTGGATGAAAACAAAACGCTAAAGAGCGAAGCCACACAGTTGGCGCATCAGACGGACGAAGTGGAGGAACACGAGCGACGACTGATGGCGGATATCAGTGCACAATTAAACGACGCGAACTCCCAGTACGATAATATAAGTTTGGAGCTGGAGCGGCAGCGCGAGGAGAATCGCTTGCAGCATGAGCAGATTGTCAGTTTAACGGCACGCCTGGCAGAGGCAGAAATGCGGCTGCATCAGCTCACGCAGGACAATGATGAGCACTTGTCACTGCTGCACGTGACCAAGGAAAATCAAAATGCATTGGCTCTCGAGTTGGTAGAGTTTAAGCAGCGCTATGAGGAAGTGCTTGCATTGCTGCACTCTGCCCAGGATCAGTTGAAGCAGCAGCGCAAGCGATCGCAACCGCAGGCGCGCAGCTCCTTCCTGGGCGGGCTGGGCACTAATGGAGCGGCTGCCGCCGTCGCCGTAGAGTCTTTGCAGTCGGAACTGATGGAGTCTTCGCTGTACTCCGAGATTAGTCTGGATTCG
The DNA here is from genome assembly GCF_023558435.1 of Drosophila sulfurigaster albostrigata. NCBI lineage: Eukaryota > Metazoa > Arthropoda > Insecta > Diptera > Drosophilidae > Drosophila > Drosophila sulfurigaster. Next base: position 3,217,139 of record NC_084881.1, read on the forward strand.
GGCATATCGGGCGACAGCCAGCGCAGTGCAGATCGCATTAGTCGCATGATGTCACAGCTGCCTGGTGGCATGGGAATGGGCATGACCACCAGCCTGGGATCGAGCAGTATCTATGGCCAGCCACCATATAAGCGTGCATTTGATACGGTGCGCTGCGCCACTAAGTGCGGCAACTACATGGACAGTGGAAATGTGTCGATGACACAGCTGGGTGCAATGTCCATGAGCAGCTCATCGGGACCGCGCATGGCGTCGATGGCCTATCCCGCTGGATCTTATTATCGCGGAGCCAGTGGCGGCAGCAGCAATTCGCTGGGGCTTAAGACGCTTTCTAATGAAAGCCTCAACTCGCAGTCAGACGATGGCTATCCAGCACAACCATCTGGTGTGCCTGGCGCTCCAGGGGCTAAGGAGCTAGAGGCGGCTCTAAAACGCCTGACACCTGCCGAGGTGTTGGCTCGACGCGCTATGCTCTCCTATGCTCCAGCCGGCACTTATAACTATGATGAGCCCCATCAAGGGCGATGCGGCGGATCCGCTGCTCAGGCGGCCACTGCAGGATTGGGCATGGGCATGAACTTGCCAATGGGGGTGCGAACACCGGACAGCATTATGTCAACGGGTTCAGGGTCTTCGGGTCTTACAACGCACCAGTGGCGTCTTCCAGAGAAACTGCAGATTGTTAAGCCTATGGAGGGATCACAAACGTTGCATCATTGGTCGCGTTTGGCGACTCCGACACTCAGCGGCCTCTTGGAGGAAAGACCTGGCGTTACCATACGCGGTGGTCGCGGTCTCGATGATCTGGGCATGCAGGTGTACACGCTATCTGATGTGGAGGAGGATGTCAGTGAGGAGCTGGGTCTAGGCAAGCAATTTGAAGCGCCCGGCTGTACCTATACGTATACTAATAGCATGGTAATGCATCCGGACGATGGCTTCGTCAACGATCTTTCATTTCTCTCCCAGTCACAAGTATCCTCTCGCATGGCATCCACGTCAACATCAAGACAACCAAGGTGGGTTCCCATGTTTTCTAGTGAATTCTTTTTTGTCATTACTAAATTTTTAAAATTGCAGTTGTCCCGCAACACCACGTGCTGGGATGTCACGGAAGAATTCCTGCTCGACGTTTTCAGTTAATTTGGGTCTGGCTGGCATGCTGAATGAACGCGGCATTAAGGCGGTCACGCCCAGTGCTCTCAACACTCCAGCTGGTCCAAATTACTCTCCGACAGTGACGCCCTGCAACAGTCCAGAAGGATCACCGCCTCGCGCTCAATCGCCTGAGCCGTTATTTGGGTTGCTATCGTCTGGTGCAGATTTGATAAGACGCAAATTAGTTGGGTCCAACAGCTCTTCAGATACGCAATTACATCGGAGCTTGAGCAAACAGCAGCATCAGCAAAAGGTGATGCTATCACAGCTGGAGCGAAGAGCTCTGCGTTCGCTGAATTTGATCGAGAAGGTGGAGAGCATCGGACTGGAGAACATAATCAGTGCACAGCGTGGAAATGGACGTGGCAGCGGCATTGCGAATCGGAGCAGTTCGCCTCTGTCACAGTTGAGTAACAGTAGCTGCGACAGCCTACAGAGTTTGCATACTAGCAGCAACAGCATCGTGGACGATATACACTTTGATCGCGCACAAATCAAAGGTGTTCTGCACCGAGGTCTTAAATCCCCTACACCCACTCCAGTTACCACAAATGCAGCACAGATGCCCAGTAGCAGCAGTGCCACAACCAGTGCCTACAACAGCGAGGATAGCGACGATCAGGGCATTGTGCTACAATTGAAACCCCGTGCAACATCAACAACAACGACAACTCCGGCAACACTGTCGAAACATTCAGCTGGAGGAGCAGCTGCAGCAGCAACAGCAACAACAGTAAACGGGTCGGGCATGGGAACTGGAGTCTCTGCCGTCGCCACGGCCAATGAAACGCGCATCAAGCAAATGCAACGACAGAAGTCGCGTCGTAATCTTAAAAATGGTATGGCTGCTCAGCGTCCCGATTTGGGCACCATTGGTGGTGCTAGTGGAGGCCGTGTACGTCCAGATCTTGGCAAGGTCTCAGATAGCAGTGGTACACCAAGTACGGCAACAGCGTCATCAACGACAGCCGCTAAGAGCAGTGATAATCTAGACTCGAGGGCGGCGTCTCAGAGCATTACTCAGTCATTTGTGGGTTCGGTTAGTTCCTTGTTGTTTGGTCGTAAGGGCGGTTGGCTGTAAACTTAACATGTATACACCCCACAAACTCCTCACTCCCCATACACACACTAGTATATATTTATATACATGTACTCACGTATGGATGCTAGGAAGACTCCTTAAAAGAGACAAGCGCGTCGGATTATGATTTCATTTTACAGTTTTAGTTTATTATACTTATATTTATATAACAATAACAAACAAAACACAAAAGCCACACGAAATAATAAAATGGGTTCTATTTGTCACCGTCTCTGCTCCTGCTGCCGCCGTCGCCGTTGCAGTGACCACTTATTTGATGGACGACTTTTTGTCGCGATGGATGTTATGCAACACTGGCGACGTCCACTGTCTTAGTGTTTGTAGCTGTGATTTGTAAATATTTGTAGTAAAATGTTTAAATTTAGTAGTTAATATTAATGAAACTTTCACTTGTTTTTTGCTTTTACAACGGCGACTAACTTTAAGCTAACCAGAACACAAATAGTAACCAGTACCGACCCAACAAAAAAAAATAGTTAGTGCAAACAACAGTTAGTTCCAAAGCAGCTTTTTATTTACTCAACAACATTATTATTATAATTATACTTACAACAAATATTGTTTTTGCCAATTTTGTATTTATTTCCATGTATGTTTACATAAAGGATACGAAACGAAGATAGCCTACGATATATTTTATTTTTCTTTAACAAACTTTTGTGTATAAATAAAAAAAAATGTGCGATTTAAAATTATGTATATAAGAGAAGAGATAAAAAGAAACTAGTGGATATGCAAAGATGAACATATATTTTTTTACACATGTATAGTTTACGTTTTTGCTTTCCACTTGCTACGTCTTCAAGTAAAATTTTCAATAATTTACCCGCTTGCATTATTCTAAACTGTATATTTCGCATACATATGTATTTTCTTTGGGCTTTGTACGCGCACACATATAAGGAAGAGAGTATCCCAAAATGTTTACTATTTGTTTCTAGTCTTGTTCAGTACTCATTTGGCTATACGACTTATTTGATGCATAGCTCCTAAATTGAGTGCCTAAGATATATCCATGCAAGCATCTGATCAAAAATCGAAATGATAATTTGTTTTTTGAAGATTCAATATTTTTCTAATCGATTTATGTGTTAATTACCACCACTGTTGGCTAACATTGCACAGTTTACACACATGTTAGTACACCACTGTTAGCTAACTGCAGGAATTCAGATAACACGACATAACAAATGCAATATTATTGCAAATCAATAATTTTGAAAAAATTGTCTTTGCTTTTCTTATAGAAATTTTTGTCTATCATTTGAATTTCATTGACTCAGATATCACTCAATTTAAAAAATATATTAAAATCAAGAGCAACATATACATATATTGACGAAATTCTACTCGCTTTGAGAATTTAAGTTTACAATACCAAAATAAAATAAGTAATTATGTACACAAAGAGGAAACCGGCATTAAAGGAGTGTGCCACCCTCCCCCAAAAACAAACAAAAATGAAAATGTGAAAGTTATTAGTTTTAATTATTATCAATATATTTATTTACGTATGCAAAAATAAAGAGAAACATCGTTAAATATAAACTTTTATCAGTCTTGTCTGGATTATTCAACATTTTATTTTTTAAGCAACTTAAACAAAAATAATCCAATTTATTTCCATAACTCGTTACTGGTGGAGTGTTAGATGTGTGTGTCCATGATGGCGCGGTCTCCGAGAAATACCAAGTAAAGCGTTTGAAAGAATGTTTATGTATGTTAAGCGTGTAAATGATTCTTACCTACCATTGAACAAAATCATATTTTGGATTTTCTACAAAACGTTTAATTTTCATATATCGTTTTTATTTCATTGTAATGACTAACATTTTAAAAAAATTACAATTCAATATTGGATAAATTAATTGTAAGCTTTATATTTTTGTAATTTCTGCTTTATCTTCACTATAATTTATTAAATTTGTTATATAAGGTTTGTTTCATTTTTTTCTTCATGTTCATTTTCTCAATTTTCTTTGAAGTGTTATTTTTTCATTTTTTTTTGTAATATATATAATTTTCTGATGCTGTTGTTTTGCTTGCTCATTTTGTAGTATTGCAACTATTGCGGGTATTATTTAAATGTATGTAGTCATTAATGTAAAAATTGTGTATTTAATTTATTATACAATTTATTTATTTATTTATTTAATATTTTATTTATTTAATATTGTATATGCTTTAATAAGTAATTTATATAGTTATCCAACTTGCAGCTTGGTATAGAACAGAAAAAGAAGTGCTGGCAAAAATGTAAACGACGATAGGACCATTTGCATTTCATAAAGCGTACTTTACTTAGTAAAAGAAAGAATTGCAATATAAAATCTGACTTAACATAGTATCTTCTAGATTCTCGTTCGTTGCTACCTCTTAAATTGTAATGTACTCGTATTTATGTTGATTGGATTTGGTTTTTAGAATATATGTTCTCACTATACAATGAGCTAGTTTTCGGATGGGCGCAACGCTAAACTAAACATGCAATTAAGTACATTTGTCTAAAAGTTATATACTATCATCATTGAAATGCAGTATTTAGTTCATATAAACAGATTGCATCCTTCCACTAGGGTCATATATTTTTAATTTTTGTGGTTTATAGTGAATCATTTTTAGGCTTCCTATAACTTGTATTGCTAACATGGTGAATTATTGTTTAGCTTTTCTTGATCTTTTCTATATTTATTGCTGTGTTGCCTGACCCTTGACAGTATGTTCAATTGATTTCGTTACGTTTGGGTACATCATAATCTACTGCTTTTACTGTTATTTATATATATGTATGTATATATACTCCCGATTACATCCATTTAATGGAAGTAAATTGGCTTGAAATAATATTAGAATTGTTACATATTTTTTTGGAGCTATTTTGTTTTGAAAAATTAAATAAACATAAATTACATTAATTAATACATACAATTTGATACCAATACGATTATGGGTTTATCTTTAGTTTTATCTAATAACTGGGTCGCAATTTTTATATATTTTTTGTGGGTGTTTGAATAGATTTAGTTTTTTTTTTATTTCGATAAATTATTTCATGTTTTTTTGTGGTTTTTTTTTTTGTTTGAAAAAATGAACACTTTTTATCTGGTGGGAATATACATATGGTTTTGGAAATCTATTGCACAGAACATGAATTTTTGTGGCCATTTTTGTGCTTTAGCCGCGCTTTGGGCTTGTATTTCTCCAAAAAATGACAGCTGCTTGGCATTAATAGCGCCGCGTCGTTTACTGAAATTAGAAATACCATATAAAAATATAGAATAAATTGGGTAATTCAAATGCATTACTCACTCTCTAATCATTTCAACAGCCGCTTCATATTTCAAGCCCAATTCGATTAGTGCCAGTGCAACCAAAACAGGGGCACGTCCCAGACCAGCGACGCAATGAACGGCAACGCATGCCTCGGGATTCTGTTGGTATCTGCGATAAGCGTAAGAAAGATAACAGTCAGAATAAAATATAAAAATAATGTGCGTGTATAGTATATACACAGATAATAATAGAGAGAGAGAGAGTAAAATATTTAAAATATAAAATCATACTTAAGCAATACGAAATTTGGCTTTTATATATTTTTCTAAACTGTTGCATGTACTTTACTTTAACGTTTACAAAGCATTGGGATCTACGCTTACCGACAAGTCTCATTATCAACAAATGCAGTATTATTAAATATAGCTGCTGCTTCGCTTGTATCAGTTTCATAAGCTGTTAGAGGCATTGTATCTGTATCTGTTGTTCTTGTTGTTGCTGATGTCGCTGCGGCGGTTGCGGCCGAGAGACTGGCTCTGGCTCTGGCTGTGGCTGCTGTCATTGGAGCTGTTTTTGGTAGGTGTCTGAGCGAGAAACGCTTATGTCTGTAGTAGGATAGTGTAGCGCTTGTGGACTTTCTAAAACTAGCCAGCGGATAATAGCACACAAACCAAGAAACGAAACGGAACACATACATATACAAATTCATATATACATATATAAATAAATGTATATATGTACATATATATATATATATGTTGGATATGGGGTAAGATTACCAAAATTACAAAATTTACTTCAAGAGTGAAGAATTTTCGGTTTGAAATAAAAATAAACCAAATATGTACAGACTGAAAATAATTATGAAAGTGATTTATATTGCACAAAGTGTACGATAACATTAAAAACAGAGAGCGTAAGATCAGCGAGGACTATGGGAAATGGTACTATAATCTGTATGAGTATGTGCGTGTGTGTATATTCTGCATATATGTATGTGTGAGTGATTTGTATTTTCTTTAATATACGATTTTCAATTTACAACTGTTTTCGATGAGTTACTTCATTGGGAGCGCAGTCATTTTAATGTTGTTAGCAGCTTGGGCGTTATTTAATTGTTAATTGTAATAGTAATTTTTCAATTGTTTTTCGCATTTCTTTTAAATTTTAATTTTTTTGTCAGTGTACAAAGCAACAAATAATAATACTGACTTGATAAAAATCAACTTTGGTATCGCTTATGTGAATCAAAACTCAATATTTCGATAATAAATTATCCACAATTTTATAAGTGTCTAAACTGAAATAAATCTATAAAAAGTCTTATAAAAATATGTATGTGCTATTGATTTTATATTTAATCGCCTATAAATATTATGATAATTTCTAATTCTCTTGTTAAGATGTGGTAAAATAAATATACATCGAGAGATCATCAGCAAAAGAAATGAAATTTACTAATATGAATTTCACTCTTATTGCATGAAGCTAACTCGTGACTGATTCCTATTGAATTTCATTTAATAGTTAAAAATTGACTTACTTATCCTTCAGGACCTCGAACCACTCATCAACGACCTGTTGTGGCGGGAACGTGCCATCATCAAAAGCTAGATCCTTGACAGTAATGCCTTGGGCTTCCAGCTCATCCGTGTTGTAGCTGGGCTCGCAAACACGCACCACAGTGTTAACATTGTTCTTTTTTAAGCTCCTACAAAGAAAACATTTTAAATAAATTAATTCATTGATCCATTAAATATGAAAGTACGGTTACTCACCATAATGTAGTGATTAATTGTTATGTCTGATGGTCGATCGGTGATTAGGAACTTCATGCCCTTATACTCAATAAGAGCAGGTGCTGGGCGTAGATCTTTTTGACGCATTCTGATGCCTTAACTTTACTTTTTAAATCAGATCAGTTAATATGTATAGATGATATTAAATTAGTCCAATTGCCTACTTCTTTTCTTTAAACTCAACGTAAATATTCTTTGTATAAAATAAATTTTCAAAAATGTCTGGGCTAATTTAACAATCTGATTAGACTTTGGGAAGTTATTTGATTTTATGTTGTAACTCGACAAAATTCAGCTTAGTAAATGATTTAGTAGAAGTTTTTCGATTTTTCGTTTTTGATTAATTGATTAATGTTTTTGTAAAAAAAAATATATGTATATATATATGAATATATATATATGAATATATATATATAAATATATTTATATATATATTATATAATTAGACGTTTCGTAAGCTTTAGGTTCCTATATCAAACACATGCAACACATATAGCTTTTTTAAGTAATTATTAATTAATTAAGTACACAATTTTGAATTATTTCTTCCTTCATTCAATGTTATCACAAAAAATTAAAGAAATTTCCTGTGCTTGTCCATTAAGACATCTATCAAAAATCCCTGTTCGGCAATTTAATCAAATTATAAATAATATTTTTAGTGCACTTCTTAGGTTCGCTTAATTTCTTCTCTATGGTCTCTTTCTATTCTTTTTTCACTTTATCGCATTCCCCCTCTTTGGACACCCTTCGATAATTCTAATCGTGATATGATGAAGTCTGTTCTTTTCGTTATTCCCACGCACGGGCTTATTACTCAGCTATCTCAGCTGACCACTTTTAGTCCGATTTTGTTAGACTTCCATAAAAGTTTTAGCGTTTTCTCAGGCTAGCCACGGCCCTATTCGAGGTGTGATTACCTGTAAAAGAACAAATTCGAAATTCGTTAATATAAAGACGACGAAAATAATTGCATACAGTTAATAGACAACGAATATTCGACTACATATTATTTACGGATTGTCAAATATTAATTTTTGGATTCAAGAAACTCTTTCTTCCCACTACACTGTGCCTGCAATACTTAATCTGTTTTGTTTTTGACTAATATTATAACAGCATTTTTTGAATTCATTAATCAAATCGAAAAAAAATGTAATTCAGCCTAATACCATTTTATTCTTCATCTCTTCATAAACAATTTGTACAGTGTTTCTTTGTACATATATGTACATACATCTGTGAGATACCCACACCCATTTTGAATAAAAGAAATATATTTTGCAGTAGTTTTCTCAAAATATACCGATTATACTGCAAAAATACTAAAAATATACCAAACGGTATATTTGGTATATCGATATAGTACCGCATTCAAAATATATCATAGACGGCACATTATACCAGATTGTTAGCCAAAGCAACTAAGACGCCTAGTAAGTAGGCGTTTTTGCCCATACAAAAGTATTTCTTTAATAACTTCAACAACTTTTATCTGATCGGAATCAGGAATCATAACTACTATAGTAATTATTGTACACACCAAAATTCGTAACTCTAGCTTTATTTTTCTTCGATTTTTTTGATTTGCGGGGGCGGAAGTGGGCGTGGCAAACATTTTAAACAAACTTGATCTGCGTGCAAGCATAATAAATGGACACAGACGGACAGACGGACATGGCTAGATCGTCTCGGCTGTTGCGCTGATCAAGAATATATATACTTTATGGGGTCGGATATGCCTCCTTCTACCTGTTATATACATTTCCTGACGGCACAACGTTATAATACCCTTCTACCCTATGGGTAGCGGGTATAAAAAATAATAAATATCAATTACACGCAATGAAAGGCTTTTTAATTTGAGTCTTATGACAAACGGTTAGAGGTCAATACAGTTCACTTATATTAAGTGGAATGGCCTTTGACCGTCAGTTCTTAAGTTAGTGTTAGATATATTTGTATTAATAGTTTTTGTATAGTTATGCTTTTTGTCTTACTTTTTATTTGTGCTGTGCCTGGCAGTATTCCGCGCTGTCTAGATGAAACTCCATAGGTGTGGGAACAGGTCGAACTAACTAAAAGTATAAAATAGAAATCCTATGGATTAGAGTTTTGCTAAAATAAATTTAGTTCAAGTAAAACGATAGAAAAGATTTTAAAGTTATATAAAACACACATTCAATCCAAAATTAGAAACTAAGGTTCTAATTTAAGATAATTAGATTAATTAAGAATGTTAAATTTTTCTTCACAGGTTTTAATTCGACATATGTATGTATATAAATATGTACATATACTGAATTTTCATGATATTCAACTAATTGTTTGCTAAGTGAAGATAAAAAAGCCAATTATTGTTTTTATAGTCTTCGATGAATGTTCGTTGTTATAAATCTATATTTAAAAAGAACTGGAATCATCAATTGTAAGCAGAATTAATTGAATACTATTTTATTTGTGCTTTTGCTTGAGAACTTTTAAAGAATTCAAACGCAATAAAATAAAAGCTAAACGAAAATATTTTCCAACTTATATACAATTTGTATTATTATACTTTAAAAGCATATATCACGCCTTCAAATATAGATTCAACAAAATATTCTTTATATACGTTATATACATATATATACATATACACACACACACACATATTTTTGTATGTATATGTAAGTATGTGGATATGTATGTACATAATACATAGAAAATAAATATTTGGCTTTGAAGGTGTTGGGATTTTCCGTATTCAAGTCTAAAATAAAGCTACATAAACATTCAATTCTTTTGAATTTTGGCATAATATTGATAAAAAAAAAAAAGGTGTGTGCGTGTGTGTGTCAGCGGTACACGGAACATCATTATAAGTTGACGATTACAGCCTACAACGACTCGAGCCAGACGATATGAAGGAAACGTGGAACTAATTAACAAGCGGTTGGAAATTATATAGCTCCAAGAGTGAGTGTGCATGCTTGTATGAATGTGTGCCTGAAATGTATTCGATTCGTTTAGTCACATCTGGGCGGGCACATGATTTTGTTATTTATTCGTATATATGTATAAAAAAACTTTCACTTATTTGTACCTTTGAAACATTAGGAGCTCAGAATATTTCGAAAAGATTATACGCGGACCAGAATATCAGCTGCTTACTTATGGTTGTTATTTTATTTTTTAGTTGACTTATGCAATATATTTTGTTTTGCGTCTTTGCGAAAATGAATAACACACACAAGCAAAGACAAATATATAGAAAAACAAATATTATATATAGGTAAATAGATGTATACGTAAGTATGGACAATGATGACACTGTGTATTTTTTGCGCTTAATTTACGAATGTATTGACAATGTTTATATAGTTAAATAGCTGTTGCTTTGAGCGTTTTTTATACCGACTAAAAAATGCGATTTAGTCGCCTGTAATGCGACGCGATAAAATCTCGATTAGATATCGACAGGTGTCAATTCTAAGACGCTGATCGATTACAACACTGAGCAGACACCAATTGCTGCGCGATGAGCACTCTTTCATCTTTTGCTATCGACTGAACTGTGCAAAACGTCGCTGTGAGCATCGCACTCGTAAAGTTTCCATTTACTGTGAGAGCGATTGCAAAATGACAACTTGAGAGAGTGAGAACACATCCAAGTCTAAATGACGTGACGCACAAATCGAGTGAGCGACTGACTAACTTGCTTATTTTATTTTGTTTACTCTCCGCCTTCGCTTGACTCTTCTCTCGCAATGACGCACACACTCTACATTCGGCCGCTCTGCCAAAGAATAAGAATATGTATGACATATACACATACATGTATTTAGTTCAGACGCTCATACACATGCATACCCGTATTTGCACGAATATGAACCTATGTACACTCGTATGTATAGTACATGCACAGTACCGTGGTAGTATATGTACATATATATGTACGTACAATGCTCCCGTCGCCGAGTAAAGTTTTCTCAGTCTGGCGCAATTTGGACTTTTTAAGCAGCTGTCGAACGAGCTGAAACGCATCTCGAAAATGTATTTGAGTGTTTGTTGTGTCGCCTTATAGCACTTTAATTGTCATGGAGCGTTCATAAAACATAAGGAATATATAAAATGTTTTATAATTGAAATAACGAAGAATACTTTCTCATTTTAACAGATAGTTACTATTGCTTTTTATCAATAATATACATTATCTAACATAAATCTATTTAAATTTCAAATGTTTTTTTGAATCTTTGTAATACATTTTATTGAAAATTCGTATGAGCAGAATGTGAATAAGAACCATGAGACGTCGGGCTATATTGTCAAATATGGTTATTTTTGGAATGTTTAATAATTAATATGCGCCGACTTCAATTCAAAATCTAAAATTGTATTATATAAGTATAATCATACATACAGGATGTTTGAAGTGATTTTTATACCCGCTACCCAGAGGGTAGAAGGGTATTATAACTTTGTGCCGGCAGGAAATGTATGTAACAGGTAGAAGGAGGCATCTCCGACCCTATAAAGTATATATATTCTTGATCAGCGTCAACAGCCGAGACGATATAGCCAGTCCGTCTGTGTGTCTGTGTGTCTGTCCGTCCGTCCGTATGAACACCTAGATCTCAGAGACTAGAAGAGATAGAGCTATAATTTTTTTTCGATAGCATTTGTTATGTTTGCACGCAGATCAAGTTTGTTTCAAATTTTTGCCACGCCCACTTCCGCCCCCGCAAATCAAAAAAATCGAATAACAAGCGTAATTCTTAAACTAGAGTTTCGAATTTTGGTATATACAACAATAACTGTAGTAGTTATGATTCCTGAAAATTTGGTTGCGATCAGATAAAAAATTGTGGAAGGTTTTAAAGAAATACTTTTGTATGGACAAAAACGCCTAATTACTAGGGGTATGAGTTGCTTTGGCTGACAATCTGGTATATTGCGCCGTCTATGGTATATTTTGAATGCGGTACTACTCCGATATACCACATATACCAGTTGGTATATTTTTTAGTATTTTTGCAATATATTTGGTATATTTTGAGAATAATACCGCAAAATATATTGCTTTTATTTAAAATGGGTAGCGGGTATCTCACAGTCGAGTACACTCGACTGTAGCTTTCTTACTTGTTCTTTTTATACCCGCTATCCATAGGGTAAAAGGGTATTATAACTTTCTGCCTGCAGGAAATGTATGTAACAGGCAAAAGGAGACATCTCCGACCCTATAAAGTAAATATATGTATATATTTTTGATCAGAGTAAGACGATATAGATATGTCCGTCTATCTGTCCGTATCCTTTTTTAGCAGCATTTGTTATATTTGCAGGCAGATCAAGCTTGTTTAAATTTTTTTCCCACGTCCACTTTCTCCGCCCCACAAATATATTAGATAAAAAATAATAAAGATAGAGCAATTATTTTTGGAACATACAATAATAACTATAGGTTATATATTAATGATTCCTGAATTTGGTTGCGATCAGTTAAAAATTGCTTGCTTTGGTTGACCATCCGGTATATTTTCCACTCAATGGTCTATTTTAAACGCAGTAATATACCAAATACATTATCGTATATTCATATATTTTATTATTCTTGTATATAATATGATATATGTATTAATGTGGTATACTTTAAAATTAATACGGCACTGTTTTGCTTTTATTCTTAATGGGTAGCTGGAATGTAGCTTTCTTACTTGAATAATAATTTAATGATTTTCGTAAAAACCCTGTTAGTTAATTTCCCTAGAAAGCTACTACTTTCTTTCCAAGGTCAAGACAAACTGAAAGACAGAGACAATAACATGTTCAAGTTTACTTTGTATATTATTAACCGCAGCACATGTCGATACTCATTCAAGGACACACTGCAAAACAATTGCGAGAGCGAGTAGACTGCAACTCAAATAGTGACTAGATGGAAACCTGTTAAAACTTATCGTATTGTATTATGCGCGAAATGCAAATGATGCTACCTACAGAAATAGCTTGTGGTTAAGTAAGAGGTATTATATTCATTTGAAGAGAAAATTCCCATTACCGGCTCCCACACATGTGAATAGTTCAATTAGTGCTCTATATAAAACTAGCCCCATGTGCAGTCACACCAAGCCTATGTCACGACACCATATTACGGTTCAGTGGGTTCTAATATGTCTATAACAATTTTAATATAGTAAGCTTTAGTTAAAGTGCTGAGTATCCTGTTAAATAATTGTGTTTAATAAGTATCTCAAAGTCGATCATTTATATTAGTCAGACGTGTACTTGAAACTGTCAGTCGGATCTGGTTGACGCCGCGGAATCATGATGAATAAATTGCTTCCTTATTTGGTAACTAATATTTTAACAATGAGATACTTTACGTTAACTAATCTAATCATTCTTTATAAATAATGTAGATTCAATAAAAATAGAAAATACAAAAATTTCAATGAAATTCAAGTATGTATGTATGTAGTTAATATTAAGGTCTTTTATTTAGTTATATATATGTATGTATATGTAACATATTCTTATATGTTTAAGCTCGCTTATCGAAATTTATTTATATAACATATAAAAAAAATCATTGAAGTTTTGATATATTTTTATGTATATATTTTTGCATTTATTTTATTTTTTTTTGTTGCATTATATGTTTCCTCAAAAATGAAGAATAAATTGCAAGACAACTGAAAGTTGATTGCACTCTGGCCAGACAAGCCAATGCCATTGTCGCTTGTTGATAGACAAATAAACACACAACAATGAAACAAAGGGCGAGAACGAAGCAGGAACCGGAGATATGTCAAGGAGGTAATGTTGTCTGCTTACAAAAAATAAAAAAAATTACCTTAAGGTATAGGCGTAGGTTTCACCCTCCAAAAAGAAATGGACAAGCACAAATTTATATATTATTCACTGGATAATTATACCACCTACCCATAGGATAGAAGTGCTATAACTTTGTAACGGCATAATTTATGTAAACAGTATATTTAACAGTATATTTTCGTTAAATTTTTAGAATATAATTTAATTAAGAATGGGTAGCGGGTATCTCACAGTTGAGCACACTCGACTGTAGCTGTCCTACTTGTTTTTTTACAATTCGGCTAAGATCACGTTTCAATTGCAGAATGAAAATTGTGAATCGATTGTCACATTATATGTCTACAGAACAATTTAATAATAACATTGAAGCAAAACCAGACAATTCCCAAACAAACGTTGTCTGAGTATGATTTTTTTTATTATAGAATCAATCAAGTAAACTCGTCTGCATGAAACCGCAATGTGCAATGTTCAACCGTATTTTAAATCGCTTCATATTTTTAGTGCGGAGACTAACAATTAGGACAGGAGACTAATTTTATACCTAATATACTTTTTGTTGTGATTTTTTCAATGTAATAAATAGCTCAAAAGATTTCAATATTTTCCACAACTTCATTGGCAATTCAAGTAAAAAATAATAGCAAGATCTCAAACATAATTCACTCGAGTCGTTGGGTCCATACAGCGTAATTACTGCATAAAAAGTTTCAAAAATAAATAAAATCATCTTAAATAATTGCAACTAAATTATTATGGCTTCGATGTTAGACTTACTACTATTTCCCTCAAGGGTGCACTGTAAGATACCCACTACCCCAATTCAATAAATGCAAAACAGAACAGAATTAATATACTGGAAAAATACAAAACTGAAGGCTATATTTCAAATATCGGTATATTATTACATTCAAATTACCCCATCAAGTAACAAGTATGCCAGATTTTCAATCAAAACAGCGAAGAGCCGATAGCAGCAACCGTTTTTTGTTTTACCATAGAACATTATTTCTTTAATAACTTTACAACTTTTATTTGATCGCAAAAAAATCGTAACTCCAGCTCCAAAATAACGCTTACTTTTTTTTCGATTTGCTGGGGCGGAAGTGATCTTCAACTGCGTTCAAGTTATAAGTCGAAAATTATACCACTTTGAGATCCAGCATTTCTTATCAACCAACGAACATACGGACAGACGAAAATGACGAAATCGTCTCGGCTGTTGACGATTATCAAGAATATATATACTCTGTGGAGTGTCAGATGACTTATGTTTTTTACGTACATTTGCACGACCCACAGAGTTATAATACCGGGAATAAAAATAAAGAGAATGCATTCATATTTAAATGAAAAGTTCAAGAGACTGCACGGAACTATTGATTTTGAAATTGATGTGCGCACTTCAACTGAGATAGAATAGATCACAATGTAAGTACACATAACATTACTCTGAAATTTCACCATTATGGAATTTATCGTTTCTGTAAGGACTTTGGTGGTAACATTTCAGTCACACCCAAAATCGAGGGTTGCTTGATAAGCTGAACTACAGAAATTATTTAAGCATAATTATAAACGGATAACCTAACTATTAGTTATGTATATATGTCTTAAGTCATCAGAACATTGAGACTTTATCTCTCGGTTGCGACTATAGATGTCAACTAACATGAAGAATGTAAGACTCCAAGTGCGTTATTAACTTTTTACCGCTGTTGAGTTGATGCACATACCCTAACTAGAGTACATATATACATATTTGTATGTTATTTATTTCTACTTTCCCTCATTATTTTATGAAGGAAAATGCTTCACAAGCAGAACGAATCAATAGTATAGGAAGTTGAGCAATAAACAAATCACTATAAAACAATGCATCAGTATCAGTATTGTGCACTCAAAATGGATATGTCGTCAAATCCTATTCAAGGTTATCCAGTCGGATGATGTCGTAGTTACATGCATTTTAGCTTTAGCTAGGAGTCAACCACAACAACATTTAGCAAACTAAATATAGAATTGGCTGGTGGTTTAACTATCTCTATCTATCTCTCCCCCATTCTGGCTTTGGCAAGCAACTTGCGACGACTGACGTTGTAAGTATTGCATGTTTTGGTCGCCTTCTTCCTTTTCTATATTTAGAAATGACATGCATGTATATTGACGAAATTCGCACGGTTTTCGAAAACGTGACAATAGTTGAACTACAGGTATGCATATGCATGTTTCCATATCTATATATTATCTTCGTATTTACACTGTATATTATTAGTATTAGACTTTAATAAAAAAAAAATGGATTAACATCTGTGAGCCATATACGAAATGTATGTAAGAAAGCTACTGTATTCGACTGTGAGTTACCCGTTACCCATTTTGAGTAAAGGCAAAACGGTGCGGTATTAATTTTAAAGTATACCTAATTATTAGACCGCAAAAATATTAAAAATTTTAAGTATATTGAAACGAAGATTTTGTTCATACAAAAGTTATCCTTAAGTAACATCTAAAATTTGTATTTGAACGCAACAAAATGTTTAGAAATCATAAATACTGTAGTTATTATAGTATGCTGTACGCTGCTCTAGCTTTAAAATTACGTTTTGTATTAGTTTTTTCTAGATTTGCGTTGGCGGAAGTGGACGTGGCAAATATTTAAAACAAACTGGATCTTATAGTCTCTGAGATCTAGGTGTTCATGCGGACAGACGGACATGGCTATGTTATCTGATCAATAATATATAATAATATACACTTTATAGGGTCGGAGATGCCACCTTCTGCCTGTTACATACATTTTTTGCCGGCACAAAATTTTAATACCTTTCTTTCTAGCGGGTATAAAAATACAAATTCAATTCTTGTATTAGGAATATACAAGTAGAAAACATTTAAAAATGGCGCCGGGTGCATAGAAAACTCAAATAGAATAAAACAAACCATCGTGTCATTATTGGAACCCCGTGATCTCTCATGTTTTTCTTATTTGATTCTATTAAGAATAATGTAAAAGAAACAACAACTGAACTTGGTCAAGGACATCAATATATTCAGAGTAATTACAGAATAGAAACCGAACACAAAATTCCAACATGTTTCTTCTGCTTTGCATTTTGCATTATGAATATATATTTTACAAGTTAAATGTGCCGGCTTAAATACATTTACAGCCGCTGATTTCTCTTTGATTAGATTTGAAGTGATACAGGTTAACATGATGTGTTTTCAATATCATAAAGACGGAATGTTATTGACATTCATCGAAGCATAAAAGTACATATATGTATGTAAGTGCACATATGATAGTGTATAAGAATGTGAATTGTGTATGGAAACGCTGATGTTCATCTGTTGCTTCTGCTGTTGTTGTCTGCTTGCTTGTCTGCATTGACGCAAATGCCGACTACATACAAACTTTGCAACGGCATTAAAATTTGCAAAAAAAAAAAGAAGTATTTTTATATGTACACAAGAAAGTGTTTGTGTGATGGACATACTTAAGACAAAAACAAACAAAAACAAGTAAATACGCCCAATTCGAGAATGATCGACTAACAGATACCCTGAGCTCATTATGTTATATCTCAAAAACTATTCAACAAATATCGTTTGTTCTACTGATTAGATTAAATTTATATGCAAATTATATTTTGACATTCGCTCAAGTTTTGAGCAAACTTTCAAGGTTACAAGCATATGACCAGATCTAAATTTTTGGGATGATACATGTTCAGCACTTTTATTCTCTGAGAACCAACGCATAAGTAGCGTAGATTCCATCGCCTGTCTGAATACGACAATGGGCACAGAGTATAATAACAAACAGGTTAAAGAGTAACTGTGGAGGTATATACAAATATACTCACATATATGTACATACCTAAAGTAAATAATCGATAATAACTTCCATTGCTTTCTTAATGTATTTTATTAAAACGAATACTGAAATACTACGGACAATAATTAATTTTGCGTTCTTAGTTGTCTAGAATAAAATTCAACTGATGATATCTGCGATGATGATTTTTGCGTGTTTATTTTTCTTCTCTCACTGAGCTCATAATTTTTCTACCTCGCGACTCGCGATTTTGTTGCAGTTGACGTTAATATGATAAATCTGTTTAAGCGGTTCATAGATTAGATACTACTGCTGACGTAAAATTGAGAATGATTAAAGAAAGCAAATATGTGTTTGTACTTATGTATGTATGTTTCACATTAATACATAAGTATGTGTAGTAGTTATCCCTATCTTTTGAATATTTTCGCTTGCACTGGTTCTGGTCACGTCCCACTTCTACATTTGCACTAGTTTTCACTATTACTGTGACTGTGTAACCAGGTCAAACAAGCCTGGTGCAGACGTTTAATATCAGCTGGCGACGTCATAGAAGTCATTTACATAGAAACCGTATCAAAGCAATTGGGTCAATGGTTCACAGCACAGGCAAATTGCCAAAAATCACAATAAAAATAAGTGAATTAATCAAACATCGAAAACATTTGCCAAATCTAATATCTTTTTGACTTATTCCCATCCAAATTTCCCATATACAAAGTTACAATACATGCAATTGGTTGTGTGCGTCTGCATACAAGCAATATACCAATATGAAGAAATTAAGCTCAAGCACATGTATATATACACTCAAGTCAGCAAGTGAGTGAGAGTTTGAGTGCAATCTAATTGCATTGAGAAATTTCAATTTGAGGATGTAATATATCTCACTAGAAAGCATAAAAAAATGTTTATTTTAGGTGTCAAGCAATAATATGACATTAATTTCTCTCATTTTTGATTGTCTCATTAACTAATATGTACATTTATTGACTTACCACAATTGCCATACACATTTGAGTATAACTTTAAGACGTTTTTCGTTGCTTTCGGAGTACGAGAAAAGAGAATTTCACGCACAAATACACTCACTGTAACACAAACTCCACAAATCCAATTGATTTTCAAATATTTAGCTGATGTGGATGTTTTCTAATTAGGATTGTTTTTTATTTGATATAGTTGACAATTTATTGCTTGTGGGCGACATTAACACAGCGTTTGGCTTCTTGCTTCCGTGGTCAAATATTGTAACCTCAAATTTTTCACTAATATGTGATGTGTATGTGAAACAGACGGATAACACAGCCAGAGACCAACACTCGAATAGAAAATAACCGTAGATTCTTCTTTGCTATTTTTCTATATATTTATATTCTCTTTTTATCACGCAACTAATTTGGAAATTAATCAGTTGTAATAGAGAGATGCACACCAGAAGAAAATAGAGGTGGACAAATGTCGATATCAATATAAATGCAACGATGGTTTTTCAATGTTATAAACATCGATTTTTTATAGTAACCATTGAAAACATCCAATATAAATTAATTCGTTAACAATTATAGCCTATTTCTACTGCATCCAAAACATCGGTTTTCTTTGGTTTTTTTTCCGTTCAGGCCGAATGTTACGTTCGCCCCATGTAAAAACCCATAAGAAAAAAAGTCGGTTTTTCTACGTTCGCGAGCTACGTAGAAATAGCGAACGCACTTTTTGGGTAATTACGCGATATTTTTATCGATATGACAACGAAAAAGAGCTCAGCACTAAACAAACAGCTGACATTTAAGTGCGCCAAGGTATGAAAATAGAAAATAAAAATTTTATTTTGCTTTTTAAAGCAAATTTTTTATATTTTAGATGAGCCAAAAAAATCGCAAGCCGTCAATATCGTGGAGTGCCATCAACGAGTCTTTGTTGTTCGAGTTATGGGAGGAGAAATGTAGTGTCTTTTTTGGCCAATCCACGAAGGCGCTCCACAAGGATGCTAAGCTCCTCCCTATTAATTTCAAAATTATCTTAAAAAAAAAATTTGCTGTTTCCAGGAATATCGCGCTCCCAAAAACACCCATGCCCTTGCTAAAAAGTGAATGTATTTATGTAAATATTACATTGCTCGCAGCAATTATACTTACATAGGCCCAAACTGATGGGCCTTTGCAATTGGCAATGGCCTATACTTCCTCCACTTCGTTAAAATCCTCATATAAACCTTGCAATTTAAGAAATTTTTCCATTTTAGAAATGCGCGTGCTGTTTTTTGAATTGTTCGCCAATTCGTGCTTACATTTGAAAAGCTGACATTTCAGAGCGGCCATATTGAAAAATTTACCGTTGCCCATATTTTTCGGTTCGTGCCAATGGAAACCCCGAAACGGGACTTTAAAAAACGTAAAAAAACTGATAGGCTATTAATAAGAACAATTTATTGTTGAACAAATGATTAATTTAGAAGAACATAAAACTCTGTCTGTAGAAATACGATGAACATTTGCGTTGCTTCAGTGCGATTAACAGAGACCATTGCATATTTGAAAAAATACTAAAATAATTATCAGTATTCGATCGATAAAATATTTAACGAAGGTTATATACCAATTTAAAAAAAAATAAATTAAATAAATAAATAAATAAAATAATTTAAATAAATAAATTTTAACAGGATGAGCAATTCTGGAAAGTGGGAAATTAATGAAAGTTTGCATCCAATAGATTTTTATGGTGTCAGCAAAAATAGACAATGGCAAAAGAATGATATAAAAAAAGCAGTAATTTATATTGCATAACTTTGCACAGGATTTTATCATAATTTTGTGTTGTGCTGAGCTCCGGTTGTATTTCACCTCGAAAAGCGTGACTTGAGAAATATACCGAAATATGTTGGTCGATACTCTTATATATGTTGGAATTTTTAAAAAATCGGTGTTCGATATTTCTAGGTTTGCGTTCGATTTTTTTACCACAACAGTTTTTTAATGGTTTTTTAACGAGTCAAATATAAAACTTCAAATACATTGAAAAAATTAATATTTGGTTGCTGGGCCATTATTTAAATTTTCAATTGCCGTGGAAGCCGGTTAAAGAAATTAAAATGCATCGATAACACTATCGTAAGATTTTGGGATTTTGTCATTAGTGCTTAGAAAACATCGAATCTAGCGAACATCGATTTAAAATAGTAATGCTAAAACATCGAACAGTCCGATGTTTGTAGGGAAATTTTACCCCGCGCTTTTAAAGAAATTTAAAGTTAGCTGAATTTTTTTGTTTCTAGACACTTCGTTTTAAGTTTGGTTAATGATATTGCAGTTTCTGTGTAGAAATCGTAATTAGCTAGCTGCAGAAGACTTCAACGAGCATCGTCTATCTGATACCAGTTGTCCTGCCTTGCGTTCAGAGTCGCAAGATGTCGCAGAAACACACATATATTTTTTTTCAACAAAACGTCCAAAACCATTATTAGAAATAAAAGAACAATAATAAGAATATTACTTACATTAAATAAAAAATGAAACGTTGCCTCGCTCGTTTGCTTCCCTTTTAATTGTGCTCTTAGAGGCGGTAAGAAAACGATGATGGGCAAAAACATCGATACATAGGTATTGAGTTTGCTGTTGAAAATATCGTATCGATGTTTAGGAACATCGATACATCGATGTATTGTGAAGTCTTTATTTGGCAGTCGATACCTAAAGGAAAATATTTTTAAGGAATGTCAAAGCGCAAATCTGAAAGCAATATGTCAACTCCAGCAGAAAAATCAAATCCATCAAATTCCATCCAGGTAAGCATGCCAATAACATATATTCATATATTTATAAAAAATATATATATATATATATATGTAATAATATATTATGTTTAATACAGATTGTTGGTGACGCTATCATTGGCAAAGAGACACCTCTTCAGGACTACAAGAACTTGATTACAACACATGTTGCAGTTGAAGAAATTGTCGATGATGAAATTATAAAAGAAAATGTTATAAAGATTTCAAGTGCTGCACGTGATGTCATCTGGGAACTTTTATTCAGTGATGCAAATGCATCGGATGAGTCACAGAAAAAAGCTACAGATGTGCTTGAAGAATACAAGAGTGACGCATGTTTCTATCAACCCTGGCCTTACAACGAATGGATTGTGAAATTACGCGATGAGCTGCTGAAAAGAAAAATGCTGGATTTTTGGCGCAACTCAATTGTGAAGAAGCAATTGGGTCCTTGTTGGCACCGTGACTCGGATCTCTTTGACGGCGACGACGAGCCGCCGCTGGAATTCTATGCGCATGCCGGCTGCACAGCCCCATTTGCGGCGAGTGTAAAGGTGCGAGCGCTGAGCAAGAACTCCAGCTTTGAGGAGCAGCCAATTCCGGAAAGCGAACGTAAAACTTACAATGGAGCTGCTTTGTCTGGCGATTTTGAAGTTAAGATCAGCATGGAAAATGCTCTAGTCGACTATCAGAATTTAATGAAACGCTATGTCTTGACTACTGTCCCTGTGCCCGATGAAATACAGAAGAAGAACATTGCTAAAATAAGCCAAGTAGCTCGCGAGACTATATGGAAACTGCTGTTTGAGGGAACACCGGAACAGCCGGAGTTTGATAAGGCCGCCGAATTGTTGCAGGAGTACAAAGGTGATGCTGGGTTTTATGGGCCCTGGGAATTTAACGAGTGGATTGTCAAGCTACGCGATGAAGTACTCGAACGGAATTTGCTAGAATTCTGGGGCCAAAAAATAGTCGCAATGGAGCTTGGACCGTGTTGCGTCCGAGATTCAGAATTTTTTGAGTCCGAAGATCCAGTTCCATTGGAGTTCTATGAAAAAGCCGGATTCAAAGCTCCTTTTGACCCCAAAAAGGAAGAGTAGCTGCAAGCCCAACGGAGTTTCTTTTTGTATTACTTTATTCATTTGGCTAAAAGTCACAATCTCCATTGATATTATTAAAATTGTTAAGATTTTTTAAATAAACAAAAACAGCATGCCAAAGGCAAAATAAATTTATAGCAATCAAGTTTTATTTATGTTTATTGTCGAGCAGCAGGTTTATCCTTCCGCCGCATTATTCCATTGTTGAAAAAATAAACGAAAGTAGACAGAGGCACAATAAAATCATTAATTTGACGACTTACACTTATACTTTTTGAATGCCCTTAGTGTCGCATAATTTAGTACATTTTCTGTTGATTTGTTTCTAGAGCCCTCCCTCTATATTCTTTTTCTTCTTTTCTTTTCTTTGTTTACTTTTTCACCCCTAAACAGCTGTTCGCGTGATACAACTTTGGTGTTTTTGGTTATTGATAACGCGCCAATGATTATGAAAGTGTGACCGTATTTTAAATATAATTTCGGTATATTTATCGAAAAAAATCAGATAATGATGGATATTAGCTGTTTATTCCAATTACAAGTTTTTGCGCTTTCAAATTGTTTTGCAATTCTTAAAAAAAAAAACAAAGTCGTAAATACAAGTAAAGAGAAAGGGGCATAGGAAAATGTTAAAAGTAATTCGCCAAGAGCAAGTCGCTTATTATGATGGAAAACAAAAATTAGAGTCAATAATTTAATTAATATTAAATTATACTTTTTACAACCAGATTGTCAATGACTAGTTATAATCATTTACGCGGAAAAATTAAAAAAAAAAAATCTTGATCTGCATGCATTAACAAAAGTTGAAATTTCTTCTATAGTCTCTGAGATCTAGAGTATCATACGGACGACGGACATGGCTATGTAGACTAAGAATATATAACAATATATATATTGGTCGATTCTTCCGCTCTTTTTATATATCTTAAATAAAAGTTTCCTTTTCTCTAAGCCTATTTTTTTGAATTACAATAATAATACAATTTTAACTATAACAATTTGTGCATACTTTTATATAAACTGAAATCCTTTAATAATTATGTATATAAATTAAATATTGACAAACCAGTAATGAACGAATTTAAGCCAATATCGTATATTAAGTTCATAGAAATATTTGTATATAATGTTAATTAAAATGTATAATACTTAAAATAACTATCTGAATTACCGAAACGAAGAATTTTTGAGCACGTGATCCTCATAATTATAGCAATCTTTTAAAAAAAAAACGTATTTTAGAATGCTTTGACGGTTTTCGTTGTTAGAAAATGCTTAATTTGTTATAAAATAAATAGGACCCCTCTAAGCGAATAGTTCTGTAATGTATCTAAAATGGTAATTACAGCTAGAAATAGGAAACACTTTAACATTTAACTAAATGCAAAACTGAACAGATTAAAATTTTTTAGCGCTGACTAGAGAAGTAAAAGTAGTAATCGGAAAAACAAATTTAAAACAAATGAAATTTTACCTAACCGAAGGACAACACGACGTAACCTTAATTAGACAACTAATTAACTTAATATAGAATGACAAAAACTATCAACTATTCCGCATAGAGTAGGCGGGAGCGTGACTTAGATAAAGTGCGAGAATTTGTTGAAGGAGCACTGGTATCACCAGCACCGATGCTACTGTCGCTACCATCACCTTCACCATACTGCCATGACTTGGTTTTAGCTCGACATAAACGATACTCTTCGTTGTGGGCCGGCGCCAGCATTGGCACATAGTCGGAGGGCTCACAGAGATCAGCGTAGCTGGCGAAGAACTCCTTGTAGCCATTATGCAGCAGATAGAGCTCTGGATACGAAAGCGTAGGATAGTCGTGTGTGTGTACACTGCGATCATTGTTGCGCAAGAAGCGCAGCAGCTTTGGGCCACGTTCCGACGAGAACTCGCAGTGAAACACATAAATATGGCGGTGATCTGCATCTGTATCTGCATCTGTGCTCACTGGAAAGGCAGCCTTCAGCTGGGCACGAGTGTACAGGTTATGTGCACCACGTATGTGACCTCCTTCAAACTCATATGGATAGCGGCAATCGATGATCTTGTAGCGGTCGGACAGATTGACGAAGTCGCCGCGCATCAGACGAGCGAGTGTATTACAGGAAATTGTCTTGAGATCACGATGTCGGACACCGGTTTGCATTACGGGCAAGGCACACGGCTTGGTCAGATCTCCAATAAGCTGTGGCTCATCGCTCAATGCGTTGAGTATATCCACATTATTCATGGACACAGACTTGCGTATCAGGCTCAAGCTGGTATTAACAGGAAGCTGCTGCTCTGTCTTCTGTGTGCGATGCAGTTTTCTAATCGGCGTGATGTCCAGAGCCGACTGTTCCGCTGTCATGCTTAAGCAACGCCGCACCGATCGAGGTTCCACAGTAGTCGGCACAGTTTCGTTCGTTTTCAGCTGGCCTCGAATTAGGGCATCTAGATCACCAGGTAGCTTGGCTAACGGCATCTGGTCCAATGCCTCCATTTCAAACATTGCCATATATTCGTCATCCAGCGAATTGCCGGAGTCATAGCTGGACGAGATGCTGTTGTAGGTGCGCAGGGTGCTTGACTTTGGGGTACCGCCGGCATCCAAAACAGTGCCACGCATATTGTGCGACAATTCGGTTATAGGCGACAGATTGCTGCACGATCCGTTGAATATTTGACGCTGCAGCATACGATGCAATGGAGATTCGTCTTCCACACCCTTTGATTTGAATCGCTTTGCAACACGTGCATCGATATTTTCCAGATTTTCATGTTCGTCCAACAACGTCTCGATTTCATTTTCCAGCTCACAATCTTCAGTCAGCTTTAAGCTTAACCTTTTATTTGCCATGCCGATTGAGATGCCAATAGGAATATCTAGCTTGCAGATCTTTCAATTTCGACTTTTATCCAACAAGGCACAAGATAATCTATTTTCGCAACAAGGCTTCTGCTGTTGTCCCGTTCACGTTGTCAGTTTGCTCTTTCTCTTTTCTGCAGATGGTGGATCTCTTATTCACGTTGTTGCAGTCACTGTTAAAAAATGATTTATGCGATTAACGAATTGTTTTAAATAGAGGATTTTTTGATTAGAGTTTTGTGCTTGTTCTTGATTTTCGCTCTCTATATGACCGATTGTCGTCTGTTGTGCCGCCGTTTTCATTTTCCGCTCATTTCACGTTCACTCACTCACACACACGCATGCACGCACACAGACGTACATACATGCAAACGCACAATGGTAAACAGAGCGCGTTAGTGGTGGGCGATAATATGATCTTGTACTTTCATTGTCCAAGTGTCAGCTGATTACAAGTTCAATATATTTCGAGTATTGAGATTTTATTTAGATGACAATTTGAAGCTTGGCGAAAAGCATAGTGTTTGTAAAGTTAGCATAAAAATGCCAATCCAAGAGAAGTACAAATATGCTAAAATGGGAAATCAATGGAGCATCAAAAAAAGGATTTTTCAATCTGTTGTTATCAGACATTTCTCAACCTCAACAGTCAGCCAGGTTAAAACGTCGCTTTTGTCGCCGTTTCGAACTTTAGCCATATGTCATTATCAAATTCAACTTAAGTGCTGTCAAAAGATAATTACCGCTTCAGCAGCTACAGCATTTACACAGAAAACTTAAATGACGCCAACATATAATATACAATTCCAAGGCATAGAGCAAAATGCTGGAACCAGTTTGCTCTTGGTACATATGTATGTATGTGTTTGGTACATTTCAATAAAACCGCTTAAATTGTTGTTTAATTTGATACATAACTACATATACGATGATAAATTTTCTACCGTCCAAGCGTCTGCTCACAAGAGTTGAAATTGCTCTGGAACTAAGCCAATTGCCGCAGAATACAAGAGTTTTCAAGTATTATAGTACATTTTTTTGAGTTTAAATTTCATATATTTTACATATGTATGTAAGCAGGTATGTACACAAATGTACATGTACGTATGTATGTATGTTAAGAATAGTAGTAGTGGAAATATCTGTAGAGGTTAGTTTTGTCATGACGTTGTTTGAGTTTTTAGAACAATGCCTCTTTTGATCGGAAAGTAGAGACTAGAACTTTTTCCGGTTTATAGAGATTTTACTGTATTATAAAAAAATATATATATTGAAAGAAGATTATCACTGAAATTCTCATGATTGGAATTCAATTCACTAAAGCACCGACTAAAATAACTAAAGTAACAGCCAAATAGAGTACATAAGTGTGTGTGTGTAAATGTTTCATACTACGTTGGGACCAGGTCGCCCCTGTCTACCACAACCACCAACTTATTGGCAAATGTTGCGCAGACGTGCATCCCCACTTGATTTTCAAACCATAATTTAATGCTCCGTCTTATGTACATACATATATTCGTGTGGATTCGAGTAGACTTCAGTATAATTTTTTATTTAGGTGTGCACCATGTTTAAAGACGTTCGTCAATGGAAAACTGCTGTTTGGGAATAGATTATAAAGAGTTGTAAGCACGTGGAAAGGGTATTCAGTATTCGATGGAGCAGATTAATCATACCTATCTTGTTTTATTTGTATGTGCTTATATGCGCGGTGCGTACAATTATTAATTTGATACGATATAATTGACATGTTGGCGATGCCAAAAGGAACCACTAACATGCAGCAAAGGCAAGTGGCAAGTCGCAAGTGGCAAGTAGCAAGCAGCAAGCAGCATCGAGCTAAGTCAGAGCGACGCATATTAACGCCACACGTCCAGAGCCAACATGGGATCTTGGCCACGTTCGCCACTTGACTGCCTAGCTGGCTGAAAGGCAGACTGGCAGGCAGGCGTGTAAATTGTTTTTACTTAATCGTTGCGGACACAAACGCACATGTTGTTCGCCGCAACGTTGCCATTTGGAACTTGCCTCCCTTGGCCGATCTCCGTTGATATCTCTTCGGCTTCGGCTTTGGCTTAAGACTGCTTCTGCGTTGGCCTGCGTGGCTCGCTTCTGGTAATTGCAGTTGGTCGTTGCTTTGGTCTGGCCTGGACTTGTGCTTCTGTTTTTAACACCGCAACCGTCAATCGGTCGACGTTGGTGCAAAATTGTTATTGGTAGCTGACTTGTTGGTGTTGTCGTTGTCGCTGATGTTGCTGGCCAACTTAGTCGGTCAGACATGCAAATTTCGTCTTCGTTGTTGTTGTTGTTGTTTTTGTCGTCTAATGTGAGTTGTTTGTTATTTTTATGCAAATTTTTTGTGTTTTTCATGTTTTTATACCCGCTACCCATAGGGTAGAAGGGTATTATAACTTTGTGCCGGCATGAAATGTATGTTAGAAGGAGGCATCTCCGACCCTATAAAGTATATATATTCTTGATCAGCGTCAACAGCCGAGACGATATAGCCATGTCCGTCTGTCCGTCTGTCCGTCTGTGTGTCTGTCCGTCTGTCCGTCTGTGTGTCTGTCCGTCTGTCCGTATGAACACCTAGATCTCAGTGACTATAAGAGATAGAGCTATAGTTTTTTTTCGACAGCATTTGTTATGCTTGCACGCAGATCAAGTTTGTTTCAAATTTTTGCCACGCCCACTTCCGCCCCCGCAAATCAAAAATTCGAATAAAAGTGTTTTTAAAGCTAGAGCTACGAATTTTGGTATATACAATAATTTCTATAGTAGTTATGATTTCTGAAAATTTGGTTGCGATCAGATAAAAATTGTGGAAGTTATTAAAGAAATACTTTTGTATGGGCAAAAACGCCTACTTACAAGGGGTCTGAGTTGCTTTGGCCGACAATATGGCACATATGGTATATTTTGAATGGTGTACTATATCGATGGTATATTTTAGTATTTTTTTAGTATTTTCGGTATATTTTGGAAATGATACCGCAATATTTTGCCTTTATTAAAAATGGGTAGCGGGTATCTCACAGTCGAGCACACTCGACTGTAACTTTCTTACTTGTTCTTTTGTCAAATTGTCTGTTAAACTTAATGATGAAGCGTTCGAGTAGGCTCCTATGTTATTATGCATAATTGTGAGCTTAGTGCGATCGCCTTAGCCACTAATACAACTGTCCAAGAAATGTATTTATACATACTTATGTATGTGCTTGAATATATATTTATTTATGTGTATGTCTTCATATATCCCGGATTTTACATGCCATTGGAAGTGATGATAATATTTCATAACAGTCCCCGACCCGAAACGCGGACTTTCAACTATTATATAGAATTTGTTCAGATGTTGTGAAATACAATTCTAAATGCATTTCAATGCAAAAACTTGGATTAAAAACACAAAAATACATAAAAATTAAAAATGCAATATTAACAAAATTATTTACATATACTACTGGTCTTGGGTTAGACGCACTCAATTTTCCACACAAATTTATTTTATATTTATTATTTTAATGATTATTGAAAAAAAGTTAATATGCAAAAACCTTGGTTATTTAATAATACTTCAATTTCTTCAAGCAACTTAAAATAAAGAACATTTTTCTTGGTCAATAGAATAAACGCACTAAGACAAAATATTTGTTTTTTTTTATACCCGCTACCCATAGGGTAGAAGGGTATTATAACTTTGTGCCGGCAGGAAATGTATGTCACAGGTAGAGCGAGGCATCTCCGACCCTATAAAGTATATATATTCTTGATCAGCGTCAACAGCCGAGACGATCTAGCCATGTCCGTCTGTTCGTATGAAACACTGGATCTCAGATACTATAAGAGATAGAGCTATAATTTTTTTCGATAGCATTTGTTATGTTTGCACGCAGATCAAGTTTGTTTTAAATTTTTGTCACGCCCACTTCCGCCCCCACAAATCAAAAAAATCGAATAACAAGCGTATATACAATATACAATATACAATATAGTAGCTATGATTCTTGAAAATTTGGTTACTTTTGTATTGGCAAAACGCCTACTTACTAGGGGTCTTAGTTGCTTTGGTTGACAATCTGGTATATTGTGCCGTCTATGGTATATTTTTAATGCGGTATTATATCGATATACCAAATATACAATTTGATATATTTTTAGTATTTTTGCAGTATATTCGGTATATTTTGAGAAAAATATCGCACAATATATTTCTTTTATTCAAAATGGGTAGCGGGTATCTCACAGTCGAGTACACTCGACTGTAGCTTTCTTACTTGTTTTTAAAGTAACTTATTTTTAACTTAAATTTGTAGTTGGTGTTAATATTTCATTTATTAGAAATAAAAAAAAACCATTTCAGTAATGAGTACTGCCTCCTTTGTTAGTAATAACTTCATATATCCGGTCCTTCATAGAATAATATAGGGAAGCTATGTAACATATTTCAACGAAATCTCGCTCCAAGCACGTTCAATAGCTGCAGTTAATGCTTCCTTATCTTTGAATTTCTTTCCTCCTACGTATACCTTCCGCGTTAGCCAGCCCCAAACATTGGACAATATGTTGGCCAGGTCATGATATTAACGTTTTGACTCGAAATAAACGACTTTACTACTCGAGCGTTTTGAATAGGAGCAATGTCTTGTTGAAAAATCCAAGGAATTGGTCTAAAGAGACCATTTAATTTTGGAAATACGGACTCCAACAATCTTCTGATCGATACAAATCAAGTCAATTGTTCCATAAAACGTGATGGAACCCACACCTGTGGGTGGACGTCAATCATAAATCCGAGTGTCAGATAGAACATTCCACGTCATGGTTTCTTTCGCGAATTGAAGCCGTTTTTTTTTTCGTATTGCATTCAGAGGAGGTTTTTTCTTGATTTTTAGACGTTTTAGGTGTTCTGATTGTACGATGAACAGTTGAAAGGCTTGCTTTTACTCCGGCTAATTCCTTAATCTTAGTTAGACGAATTTGATGCAATTCTAACAATTTTGCATACTCCTTGTTTAGATAGTGCTCTTTTTTTCCATTAAAGTTTTTTTCATATTCCTCTGGATCTTTTAAATATCTATCAACAGTTATGGAGCTGCGATTTATCGTTTTGGCAATGTTTCGATTGGACAGTCCTTGCTAGTGAAAAAGTCTTCTTTTTGACGTCCTAAAAAGCTTTTCCCATTTTTACTTTAAATATAGCTCTAAAACAATTTATTTGTGTATTTTTAATATTTTCTCATTACAAACAAGTAAGAAAGCTACAGTCGAGTGTGCAACAATTATATTTTTGTTGGATACATTTATCGTATAAACATAATACTAGGATTAAATTAAATATTTTTACATGCACCAAGATGAAAAGGAGCATGTCAAACCTAACTAGAAGACATTTTAGACTTGCTCAGTAGAAACTTGTATGTGATTTTTTCAGAACTGAGTTATAATTTAATTCCTAAAAACCAATGTTAGTTTTAATTAAGAATAAAATATTTAAATTAAAACTTATGTTGAAAATACAAAACAATATAAATACTGATTTATAAGTAAATCAATTTAATTTATATTTAAATAAAACGAATAATTTATTATCGTTGCAGATTTATAAAATATGTAAAGAGTTAAGAATTTTATAATGAGCAAAGAGAGATTTCAGTTTTGGTACTCACAAATATTGTGTGTTTGGTAGACTTATCGTTTAAATCGATTACTTTTGAGGATCCTCATCATTTCGAATTTTTTAAATAGGAGTCACTTTAAATTGATTTTCCTACTGTTCGAGCTTTTAATTATTTTATACATTCATTTTCTTATGAGCATAATGATGGAATTAAGGTTACATGATTATTGAACGAGGACGTTTGAGTTAACTTACACATTCCTAAGGAGTCAACCAGTAATCACTTATAAGGTTGTGATGCTAAACACTCCCATATTAAATTATGTATGTGCAATGCTCAATTTTCTTACAAACTCGCCATAATATGTATAATTATGTAATTTTTGGTGTCTTTTTTATGCGTTCTTTTGTTAAAATTGAAAACAAGTATAAAGAGGCGGATCAGCACTTCTCTCAACAACAATGATAGCAAGGGGCACTGGCAACAGCAACAGCAACATCAGCAGCAAATGGAACAGCACCAACTCCATCTCCATCTCCATCTCCATCGCCATCGCCCATCACCATCAGCAGCAAGTGCATAGGCTGTGCGAGCTGTGAGTGAAATAAATGGCTTCATAAAATTTTGTAACCATAATTTAGTTGAGCACACGAAACGGATGAGCAGATGAAGAGAGTAAATTGTTTTATCAGTCGATAGTTTGTCTGTGTACCCTCGGTACTCCATACTCAACAGATTCCCTGGCGATGTCATGTATACTTTGCATTTACATACATGGCTAATAATCGTGGCCGAAGGAAATGTGTCTGTAGGCACAAAGTGTGGCCATTAAGCGATACATTATAATTAAGTGAACGAGGCAGGGCGAAACGAAACGAAACGAAACAAGACGAAACGGAACAAAATGAAACAAGCTGAGTTAACTTGCGAGTTGCGACTGGCAACTGGCAACTGGCAAATGGCGACTGGCGACTGGCGACTGGCGGTCGTGTAGTGCAATGGAATGCAGCTGCCAGCGGAAATTGTTGATAAGAGACGTAGTATGTATGATAACATCATCAATAGTCGTGCCTCAGGGGCCTGTGCAATTATTTAAATTATATGTACAGCATTTGTGTTCGTTTAAAATTAAATTAGTATAATGCTGTTTTCTCTTTTTCTCTCCCTTTTTTTCTTGTTGTAGTTGTTGTTGTTTTGTTGGGTTACACCTAAAGTCTATAATCAAACCGAACTCAACGATACCAACTTGCCAATAATTGCCAGCTTTTGACTTTCCTAGTCACACCATCTCGCATGCTTTGTCGGCTTTTACCCATCACACCCGATATTGCTTCTAATTATATGGAAGTGTGTTGGTTGTTCATCTTGCTGTGGCATCTGCCACTCTCACTAAATTGCTGGGATTGAAAGACATGATTTTGATATGGTTGCTAGCAATTCAACTACCAACAGGATGCCTACTTTGTTGGCATCAATTTGCCTGTCTTAACTGCTCTGATTCACAGCACTAAATTGATTCACGACTAATTTATTATTGTTCGTTTAGGTAGAGACAATAATGTTTGGAGCGAACTAGATTAGGATACGAGTGCATAAGAATCAATGGTAGACAGTCTCTGGAAATGTCAACTGCGACCAAAGTAATAAATTACATTTATGTTTAATATGTTGGTATTTACTGTGAATTTTTTAAAAATTATTTATTGAGTATCTGAGCAAAATGTTATTTATATTTAATTGCGTTGCCCTTTTTTGGATTGAGATCCAAGATCAAGAGGAATACGTTTCGGCATTTATCGAAACAAAATTAGGTTTTGTCATATGTTTTGTATATCCGTTACCCATATGGTAGAAGGGTATTCTAACTTTGTGCCGACAGAAAATGTACTTAAAAGGCAGAACGAGTCTTCCCATCTAGTTTAGAGCTAGAATTTTAATAAAATTTGGTTGCTATCTGATAAAAATAAAATACGATTATAGTTAGTTTGACTGATAATCTGGTATATCTTGCACTCTATGGTATATTTCGAATGTTGTACTATTCCAAATATACCAGTATACTAAATAAGGCATATTGTATATACTCGTATTTTTGTTTATTTCTTGTTTTCAATATCAATCTCTATATATGATTGAGCTTGAATATGAATTTAATACAATAAAAACTTCCTTAGCAGGCACTTGTTTTATTATGTTTGGCAATTTCACTTTTTGTAAGGGGAAACAATCTTTTTCGTCCCTCATTATGTGCGGAGGATCAAAAATTATGTTGTTATGTTTAATATCACATGTCTACAATAATGACAATTATTAGGCTAACAACCTTGGACGTTTTAAGTTGTAAATTGATATTTTCAACTCTCAACCAAAACGTCGCGCTTTTTTTTTGATAAAACTTCCAAGCGCTTACGGTTTCAGTGTCAATGAAGGAATGACTTGTCAGTCGGTAAGACAGTAGTACAACACTTATTATGTAAGGTGAATTATTCTAATAAATTTTGTAGACTAGCGAAATAAATTCGTTGGAGTATCGTACTTAGCGGATAATACTGTATAAACTTTAAATTTCAATGTCAAGCACATCAAGACACATCATGTTGTACTTATGCATTTCGATTGAATTCCAACTCTCTGTGACTGTTAATCTATGTATTTTCTCAAAATTCAATCAACAGAATACTATTGTAGCTACAGCCAATTATTGGGGATATGATAGTTCAGTTAAGATATAAGAAGCCCTTTGCTATAATTGATGTTTTTGACTGGTTAAATTTAAGCATTTCCTTGGCTCTGTGGCTTATCAAATTCATTAGCAGCAAGAAAAATGACTAAAACAAAAGGCAAACTGTGTAATTTTTATGGCCAACGGACACACATGCATACAAGAGGTAACACAATTTAACACCGCTGCCAATGTAGCCATCAGGCGGCATGCAATGTTCGACTAACGAGCAAAAACAAAAACAAAAACAGCAACAACAACAACACCAACAATGCCGCTGCTGCTGTTGCCGTTGTGGTAATCAATTTTAAAATTTATGACAAAATTTGCAGCTTTAAATTATGCCATTAAGCACGGCATGTAACTCATATCGTCAGGCGGCAACGCGTTGGCTTGAAACAAGAAAAGCTGAAGGAGA
This sequence comes from Drosophila sulfurigaster albostrigata, assembly GCF_023558435.1. Classification (NCBI taxonomy): domain Eukaryota; kingdom Metazoa; phylum Arthropoda; class Insecta; order Diptera; family Drosophilidae; genus Drosophila; species Drosophila sulfurigaster. The sequence goes on from NC_084881.1 coordinate 3,251,636, forward strand.
AACATGTTAACTGCTTTCTTGTAACTGTGTGTGTGTGTTTGTGTGTGTGTGTGTGCATGCAATGGCGTTTGCATTATACGCTCGTATTTCGCCACATTCAACAGTGCTGCAGAGTTGACGGGTGCCATAACTCATGCCCCGATGCCGGAGCCAGTTGAGAGTCGAGTTCGAGTCCAACTCGAAGCAAGTCCGACTCCGACTCAGACTCAGACTACTACGACTACGATTGCGAGTTGATGTCGGTGGCGACGTAGTCCGAGTTGGGGACGGGGCAGCAGCAGTTGTTGCAATTACAACTGGACACCACATGCTACAGCTGCCATGTGCCCATGTCTGTGTAACGAATACATATACGTATGCATGTACTTGCGTGTGTTTGTGTGTGTGTGTGTGTACCAGCGTGTGTGTTAAATATTGCAATTTATCACGCAAATGCGTTTTTCAATTTTAACATGCCGCCAGGCATCATAAAAACGTTACAAACCTACAATATGAGCCAACACACACACACACACACACTCACTGAGGCGACATACATACCCCACAAAAGGGGAAGTGGCAAATCCCATACACACCCGTCCGTACATCCAACACCACACGCTGCCCACGATGATGACGGCTCACGTATCGCCAGAAGAGAAGCACATGCCTAGGTGCAGGTCCAGGGCCAGACTCAGGCCATGGAAGGCCCACAAAATGTGGTTGAGGGACTGGCAATGAATGGTCGGTTGGGTAAGCGGGGAAAGCTGAGGAATCTATGACAGCTGGATGATGTTACAGCTGCTCATCTTAAGTTGAAAACCTCCTATATTAACTCGTCGACATCACAAGTCAGTCAGCCAATTTCCTTCTGTTCACTGAACGCTAAAAAGTGCTCAAAATATTACAAAAATAACGGAAATTATCTGCTAATTTGTAGAACATTAATAAAGATTATACGAGTACATACGTAATTATAAATTATAAAATCTAAACTTTATACCTTTACCAAAATTGGGCAATTTTTTCGATCTTAAAAAGAACAATCTTGAAATATGATTTTTAGGTTGAAACTATCTTGAATCAAGATTTATATCAAAATTTACATAAGATTACGAACATTTAAAATTTTGAACAAAGATTGTTTTATTCTAGATTGAAAAGAATGTTAATCCGGATATAAAACTTTTTCGATCATAAAACAAGTCAGAAAGCTTCAGTCGAGTGTGCTCGACTGTGAGATACCCGCTACCCATTCTGAATAAAAGCAAAATATTGCGGTAGTATTTTTAAAATATACCGAAAATAATACAAAATCCTAAAATATACCAAATGATACATTTGGTATATCGATATAGTGCCACATTCAAAAAAATACCATAGACGGCACAATATACCACATTGTCAGCCAAAGCACCTAAGACCCCTAGTAAGTTGGCGTTTTTGCCCATACAAAAGTATTTCTCTAATAACTTCCACAATTTTTATTTGATCGCAACAAAATTTTTAGGAACCACAATTACTATAATCGTTATTGCATATACCAAAATTCCCAGTTCTAGCTTTAAAATTACGCTTGTTATTTTTGATAATTTGAATTTCGAATTTGAATTTCGAAAAAAATTATATCTCTATCTCTTATAGTCTCTGAGATCCAGTGTTTTATACGGACAGACAGACAAACGGACATGGCTAGATCGTCTCGGTTGTTGGTGCTGATCAAGAATATATATACTTTATAGGGTCGGAGATGCCTCCTTCTACCTGTTACATACATTTCCTGCCGGCACAAAGTTATAATACCCTTCTACTGTATGGGTAGCGGGTATAAAAAGTAAGCAACTCACATAATGTTTGTTTTAAATAATTTAACTCGAAGACTGTTTGATCTTAATTTAAGATTGCTTTCTTAGTTTAAGATTTTTCCATTTATGATACAAGATTATAATCTAGAATTTCAGGATTGGATCTAGATTTTTTGTAGATTTTCGATCTTGATTTAAGAATAAACCTTCTTGGTTAAATTTTGTCATACAAATATGTTAATCTTAATTCATAATTGTATTCTTGATTTTAGCACGTTTTTTCTTTCTGTGAATATCCTAATGGAAGGATAATTTAGTTATTCGATAAAGCAGATGAAACCTAAATAGGAAGATAAGCAAAGCTATATGTTATGACTCTCTTACCGTCTACTTTCACATCATAGTTAGCTAAGCCAGCTTATGGACATTTTAGGTAATGCCACAATTGGAAAAGCTGAGGAAAAGAGCACTCAATTAATAGTTGATTTGGCTTACAAGTTCCAATTAGCTGTGCACAATTTGCGTGCGATATTCAGTGTGTCGAAAACTGACTCTTTCGCCTTTTGGGGCACTTGGAAAAGGCTGACAGAATGACATGAACCTAGGCAGGACAACATGCCACCGTGCAGCATGTAACTAGTTGTCAAAGCAGAAAAACCATTGCGTTATCCCGGTGTGCCGCTTGTCATCTGGTTGTACAACTATCGCTTGGTTAAAAGACGTCGAGAAAACGGGAAGAGGAAGGGGTCCACATAACCGAGATAGTTGAGCCATTGTACCGGAGGCAACTCTGACTTGTGACGCCTATTAGGTAACTCGCAATTTGCAACATCAAATCGACGACAACTTGATTCATTTCATTGGCGTTTTCGATAAAGACTTAATCGTGTTTTTATTGCAACTGGTCGATTTAGAAACGTTTTGTGAACTAGTTTCCAAAGTTTTTCCTTGAGCTTCATTCAAATAATATAAGTTTCAGTTTTTATTGCCGGAAATATGATATCATAGCTCTCTAAAAAGGGTGTGGCAGTTATAGACAACGTCGTTAGGCATCAAAGTAATATTAAATTTTTTAATATTTGCCTTTTTTTTTGTGGTTTACAATCTGCTGTTAATCTGTTGTCGCGTAAACGAAAACAATATATACATTGTATCATTGTGTATCGACATGATTGCATGCAAAAGTAGATACATCAGCAAAGCCACTAATGAAGTTTGTTTTAACATTTTATGACACTCTTAAAATATTGTATTTTAATGATCTGCTTGAAATGCCCACTACGTCGATATGGTTAGACAGACAGTTAATGTATTCCCACTAAATGTAAAGTGGGCGATGAATTTAAATTCAAATATCATTTCTAAGCATCTCAGATTATTGTACTACTCACATTAAGCTATACACTACAAATATTGATAAAACTGAAAACAATAGACACAATTTGTATTACTTTCATTCAGTGTTCAAATTAGCTTATAAAACCTCCTTTATATTTTTTATAAAGAAATGGGAAATTTCTAGAGAAATGTTCTTTAATGATAAGACGTAAAGAACAAAAAATACTCAGTATGCACTCAAATTTATAAAACGAACTTTTATATACAATATGTTAATTGTTTTTCTGTTTTTGTAGAGTATTTATTTGGTCGATGTTTTCGCTTAAATAACAATGCACAGACATGTGTTCGTTTATGCTTGTTTATTGATACGTTTTGTCATTTTAGTAAATTTAAATATTAAATTAACACAATATTTAATGTCAACAAAATTCGCGGGCGTCGTAAAAAAGTTTAAAATATTTTTATGCGAATTTATGTGTTGTCTTAATGTTTTTCTTTTTGCTGTTGCCTTTTGTTTTAGGTCATTTGTTGTTGGTTATTTTTAATTTGGCATTTCGTTTGTACACATTGTTGAAATTTATTTCTAAGAAGCCACAAAAATTCGCCGCTGTTTTTATGTGAGATATTTCTCGGACAAATTGAAATGTGTTAATATAAAGCGCTGTGCATAATTTATCAGCTTTTATGCAACAATCTCTTGCTAATGAAGTGAGATATTTGTGGAAATAAGAAAGGCATACAATAGTCGATAGTTTTTGTCGTTTGCTGCTGCTGCTGCTTGGAAGCAATATCCGAGTGATCCAACTATCAGAAGGCATTAGAATCAAGCTCATAGTTGTTTCATTAATCTGTGCTAAAATGTAAATTAGCGACACAACTCACGACTTATCTATAAACATACGATTTTCTGAATTGTAAGATTATACTTGTCTTTCTTATCAGGTTTAACACTTAACTTAGTTGATCGTATTTGGCTCTAAAAATCGACTGTAAACAAATATGATTTTATCGCCTTTGTTGCTTTGTATTCAATCAAATAGGACACCAACAATGAATAATATGTTATGAATAATAATGTAGTATCTATTGATATTACTTTGAAATCGTACAATGGAACTTATTAACGAAGCTTACACAATGAATTTATCGATTTAACTTATGTCAACAAAAGTTTCTAAAAGTATACAGTAATTAAGAAAATAAATGCAGTTTTAGTTTCAATGACGCATTTGGTGACAATTCTTTTATAGACCTAATACTAAAATTTTATTAAAAAGTTATTCTCAATAATTCTGCAAATTTCCCTTAAAATATTAGCATGATTCAATTGCTTTATCAGTCTTATTATTACCTTTAGTATAAGTGAGAGTAAACAAGTAAAAAAGGTACATTCGAATGAGCTCGACTGTGAGATACCCCTTATCCATTTTGAATAAGAACTGTATTCTTCTTTAAATATACCAAAATAATATACTACAAAAATACTATAATATATCGAAGCTATATATGCTATGTTGATGCACACATGCACATTATAGCATAGAGTACTAAATATACTAGATTGTCAGCAAAGTAACTAGAACCGAAAGTTATATATGGTATATTGATGTAGTACTAAACATACCAGATTGTCAGCAAACAAACTAGGACCTTATTGTTTTTTGCCATCAAAAATTATTTAATAAATAATGTCTACAATTTTTATTTAATCACATCCAAATTCGTGAATCATAAACACTGTATTTATTATTCTAACATACGTACCAAAAACCGAAAATCTTGATTAAAATTGGAGCTTGGATATTTGATTTTTTTCGTTTTACAAGGGCTGATGAGGAATGATAGCTCTTTCTCTTTAGTCTCTGACATCCAGTGTTTCATTCGGACACAGATAAACGAAATGAAATGACGTTTTCTGCAGCCACAAAGTTATACTACCCTACTGCCTTATGGGTGTCTATTGTAAAATGTAAAAAGTTTTCGAGTTATATAAATTATTTAATTAATTTGAATTATGGCATTCTTTAACTTTAGCTTGATTGCCTGAACACTCCACTTAATAGATCCAGGAATTCGTTTTAATAAAAAAAGTTGAAATGTTTTCAGTTCGATTTGCTTTATCACTTCAGGCCATCATAGCATTTTAGTTAATGACTGTGGATTATTTTTAATGAGGTCACTTAAATTATCGGTGAGGGGTCAATTTTTGTTGCCTTTGTTGGGTGTCAACAATTTATTCCTTTGTATGTATAATGCTAGTTAATTCGGGACCAACTCAAGAGTTGTGGCTTATAAATGTAGCTGTCAGTTGTCATAATTTATAGAATAACTGTCAGTACTGTAACACCTCCAAACACGATTTCCTTTGGTTATTCTCTCGCTCTTACTTGGAGTAGAGGCCCAAAAATGTATCGTAATCATAGCGTCAACATTTTTGATTTATGTACACAGTTTTTCTCATTTTTTGTATTTTTCAGTTTCTGTCTTTTCGGGCACGCTTTCGTACTCTCTGGGGCTCAAGAGACGTGGAGATGGGGAAATAGCAGTTTCCAAGAGAGCCAAGTTTGGTAGCTAGTTAGTTGGTTAGGTGAAACACCGAGTATAAGCTGGAGACTTCCAGTTGCGAGACAGTTGATTATGATTAAGTGGCAAGTCAAAAGGCATATCGCAATGTCATATTCCGTGTTTGCCGTAAATTATTTAAATACCCCGAGCAAAAATTAACATGCTTTGACATTCATGTTTGTTACATAACAAAACATGGGCTCTTGTTTTAATTCTGTGTGCAAAAATATCTGTTACGTTTAAAGTTATGCAAATTGCTTGCCGAAGATAAATATTCTTTATTAGGATCTCTCTTAGTATATATATAAGTTATTAATAATAATTATATTATTATTATTTTTATTAAAACGCATTAAATACTTGACTATACTTTATATGATGTAAACATTTTAAAAGATCAATAATTTATATACTAAAAAAATTCTTGCATAAGTGTATCAAAATGTATTTTGGTATATTGATATAGTAATACATTGAAAATACACTATAGATTACAAAATATACTAGATTGTCAATCAGAGCAATTAAGATCCGACAGAAGACGCCGCTGCTTAATAACTTATACAATTTGTATCTGATCCTAACCAAAATTTCTGTTGTTATGCAACAAAAAATATAGCTTCAAAACTACGTTTGCTATTCGATTTGTGGGCGTAGCAATAATCAGCAAACTTGATCTTACAGTCTCTAAGATCTACATAGGCTATGTAGCTCATGGCTATATTGCCTTGGTTGTAGCCTTTGATCAAGAATATATATACTTTACAGGGTCCGAAATGCCGCCTTCTGACTGATCCCTACATTTTTTGAAAGCCGAATGTCTTAATACCCTTCTTAGCGGGTATTACATATAATCGATGGATTATTAAGAGAGACTAAATTATAGAAAAATAATAAATACTTTTCAGTGTCGTATAATGTTAATTTTGTACGTTAAATAGGAGGATTCCAATAATTATAATGACTTCTGAATTACGCGTTGCGTTTTTTTCCGCTTAACTCCATATAAAACAAGTAAGAAAGCTACCGAGTATGCCCGACTGCGAGATACTTGCTACCCATTGTAAATAAAAGCAAAACAATGTAATATTATTCGTTATTAATATACCGCAAAAACCAAAAATATCAAAATCTATGTTTGGTAAGTAGAAATTCTTCCCCAAAAAAGAATTTCTTAAATAAATTCTACATTTTTAATCTGATCACGACCAAGTGTCTTTTATAGTCTCTGAGATCTAGGTTTCATTTATTCAGAAATACATATAATAAAATAATTGAGGTGCCTTATAGGTACTGGCATCCCTTCATCTTATTTACTAAATATGGAGATTCTAAACAATTTTGTTGCTTAGGAAGCAGTCAAGCCGGATGTTTCATGCAAATATTCCTCGCTCTCTTTCTCACTGGCTCTTACTCGGCTCAGCTTCTAACTTGCATATAGTATATCTCTGTTATATATTACTACTGATTTATATTCAAACAAGTGTTATTTAATGTCATTTGTTTTAGTTCCATTTTCGTATTTGGCTTTGTGCAAACACAAATCAAATCTAAATGGCGTTCATAAATCAATCAATCGCTCTATTGACAGGTAGTCGGAGCGCGTCAAGCTGACTGACGACCATTGTCTTGAAAATATTATAAATAAAAAGACAAAAATGCTATTACAATACTGACAATTGCATACTCTGACAACTGTTCGTCCATAGTTAATAGGCCAGACAACTGACACAGAATTAAATATTATGAAAAGTCCGAACAACGCTTTACTTTGTCGTTACACATTATTTAAAAAGAAGTTCAACATTAAGTTCATAAAACATTTCAGTGTATTTGGCTAGTCGAACTTTATTCAATTGGATTTGCTGGCAACAGCAGAAATCAGTTGTCAAACTGATTTATAGTTACTGCCTGACATATATGAATGGCCTGTGCTGTAAATAAAATGCGCCTTAAAATATTAAAATTGTTTTGTTGATATGTGTTGTTCGTATGCAAATGAGTAGTACTAATATGGAGTTGGCAATTGCTTACAGTTACACATTGTAGAAATTTTATTAAATTCATACTGTTTGTTAACCAAATTCAGTCTCCTTTGTCTTAAACAAAACTATGTATCTATTAGCATAACAAGATTAATAGAAGGAAAGAGAGAGTTCAGTGGGTTCGACGGGAAGATACATATGCGCTACCCAATTTCAACAAAAGCGTTAGTTGTATTATTCTTTAAATATAACCAATTTAAAAAAAAAATATGTAGATAATGATGTTCATTTAAACTCTTTTCAAAAGTGCGACTAATAGCGTAATCCAATTCGTATTTTAACCGAATATGATTGTAGCTTATGAGGCAATTTAAACGAACAAATTAAATTTGTTGCTGGTTTAAAGATTTCTAAATTGAACTTTTTCTGACAGCATAATAAAACACCAAAGAGTTTTATTTTATATGCATAAGTAAGTAAATTTCTGAGCAATTTAGAGCAATGAATTAAATTTTTAAGATTTTAAGCAACCAATCATAAATCAAACATGTTAGCCATTATTTATGAACTTAAAACAAGCCGCTTTTTTCATGACATGACGTAATGCATGTAATAAGTGCAATAAATATATCATATAGATTTGACGTATATGTTACGCAAACAACACAAGTTTTATGAAAATTCTTAAAAAAAAAACGAAAATATATCAACAAGCAGTGTCATAAAAACTGTGTCACAATTAATAATTAGTATATATACATATTTCGCATATCTGCCTATTCAGTAACTTTTATTTATGAGTGGGCAAGTCAGTTGGTTTTGGGCATCATAATTACTGTATAGCCATCGATTAATAAAAGTGATCAATTATTTATGTACATATGTATGTGTGGGCCACATTTGATAAATAGTCCGGGGTGCAATAACATTTATGGTGGTTCCACATTTTATAGTTCACAAAGATTTGGTTAATAAAAAAGACATGTAAACATTTTTAAACCAAAGTACTGAATTGAAAATGTTCGAGTATTTAATATCTTATTTTGCGAGACCCAAAGAAATAGATCGCTTACCCAACGGAGCACCCAACTCTTTTGTGATATTTTATACATTCTTTTATTTCTAATTTTTGTTGCAAGACATTTTTTTGTTAAAGCGTTGTTTTTAGATGCGGGGAATAGTGTTTTTCCCACGCAACTCCATATATAAAAAATTGGAGTGCAACAATTTTGTTTCGCAGTTCCCAACACAACAAATTTGTAAACCGTATCGATACTCCGATACTGGAATCTATGTGGATACGAGTATCAGTAAAGTCAAGAGAAATATCGCGGTGGTTAATTTAAAAAAAAAATAGAAAGAAAGCGCCTGGGGTATTTTCTCGTGAAGACAAATAGCATTAATTAATATTATGGAATCGCAAGACTATATATAATATTATATGAAATTAAAATACAAAAAAAAAGAAATTTTGCAACCAAGTTGTAATAATATGTAGCTCAGAGAAGCTGGGTCCTGTGATTTGAGATATTCAAAAAAATTGGTGCCCATTGCTTTAAATCGTTTGCCCATGTTTGCCCAGGAAAAATTTTTTTGCCCACCCTTAGTTTCGAAATTATGAAAAATTTTTTTTCGAAAATTCAAAAATTTTTTTCAAAATTTTTGAGGAAATCGCTTTAAAATCGTTTGCCCATGTTTGCCAATTTTCGTTTTCGAAATTTTGAATTTTGAAAAATTTTGACATTTTTCGGCATGAATGACTCAAACTCGATAGCCCACACCTCGAAATTATGAAAACTAAAGCTCTACAACGGTCGCCTTAAGTGTTTTTGCAAGTCTGCCCATATCTCAGAATTTCAAAATTTTGAAAAATTTGAAGGTTTTCAACTTTTTGATTGCCCATACAAATTCATCGTTTGCCCAATTTTCAAAGTCTCAAAATTTTGCCAAATTTCAAAATTTTTCAAATTTTTTTGACTTTTTCAGACTGCCCATTCGCTATTTTCGTTTGCCCACCCTTTAGAATTTCAAAATTTTGCCGAATTCCAAAAATTTTCATACTTTTTGATTTCAGCCTATGGCCCATACAAATTCATCGTTTGACCAATTTTCAAAGTCTCAAATTTTTGCCAAATTTCAAAATTTTTCAAATTTTTTTGACTTTTTCAGACTGCCCATTCGCTATTTTCGTTTGCCCACCCTTTAGAATTTCAAAATTTTGCCGAATTCTAAAAATTTTCATACTTTTTTGATTTCAGCCTATGGCCCATACAAATTCATCGTTTGCCCAATTTTCAAAGTCTCAAATTTTTGCCAAATTTCAAAATTTTTCAAATTTTTTGACTTTTTCAGACTGCCCATTCGCTATTTTCGTTTGCCCACCCTTTAGAATTTCAAAATTTTGTCGAATTCCAAAAATTTTCATACTTTTTGATTTCAGCCTATGGCCCATACAAATTCATCGTTTGCCCAATATTTAAAGTCTCAAATTTTTGCAAATTTCAAAATTTTTCAAATTTTTGACTTTTCCCATTCGCTATTTTCGTTTGCCCACCCTTTAGAATTTCAAAATTTTGCCGAATTCAAAATTTTCATACTTTTTGATTTCAGCCTATGGCCCATACAAATTCATCGTTTGCCCAATTTTCAAAGTCTCAAATTTTTGCCAAATTTCAAAATTTTTCAAATTTTTTGACTTTTCAGACTGCCCATTCGCTATTTTCGTTTGCCCACCCTTTAGAATTTCAAAATTTTGACGAATTCCAAAAATTTTCATACTTTTTGATTTCAGCCTATGGCCCATACAAATTCATCGTTTGCCCAATTTTCAAAGTCTCAAATTTTTGCCAAATTTCAAATTTTTTCAAATTTTTTTGACTTTTTCAGACTGCCCATTCGCTCTTTTCGTTTGCCCACCCTTTAGAATTTCAAAATTTTTCCGAATTCCAAAAATTTTCATACTTTTTTGATTTCAGCCTATGGCTCATACAAATTCATCGTTTGCCCAATTTTCAAAGTCTCAAATTTTTGCCAAATTTCAAAATTTTTCAAAATTTTTTGACTTTTTCAGACTGCCCATTCGCTATTTTCGTTTGCCCACCCTTTAGAATTTCAAAACTTTTGCCGAATTCCAAAAATTTTCATACTTTTTTGATTTCAGCCTATGGCCCATACAAATTCATCGTTTGCCCAATTTTCAAAGTCTCAAATTTTTGCCAAATTTCAAAATTTTTCAAATTTTTTGACTTTTCAGACTGCCCATTCGCTATTTTCGTTTGCCCACCCTTTAAAATTTCAAAATTTTGCCGAATTCCAAAAATGTTCATACTTTTTGATTTCAGCCTATGGCCCATACAAATTCATCGTTTGCCCAATTTTCAAAGTCTCAAATTTTGCCAAATTTCAAAATTCAAATATTTTAAAAATATAACATAAGTTGTGTTTTCAAACATTTTCTCGCCCCGCGATTTATTCGCGCGCGATTATTCGCTCGCGATTTATTCGTTTTTTATTTATTATTTAAAAAATGTTTGAAATATTCAAAATATGTTAAAAACATAACAAAAGTTGTGTGTTTCAAAGCAACTTAAAATAAGGGACATTTTTCTTGGTCAAAAGAATATCATATACGCACTTGGATTCGCTCGCGATTATTAGTTATTTAATAATACTTTTCAATTATAATATTCAAATATTTTAAAAATATAACATAACAAAGTTCATATGCAAAAACCTTAGTTATTTAATAAATACTTCAATTATTATATTCAAATATTTTAAAAATATAACATAAGTTGTGTTTTCAAACATTTTCGCAGGCGAATCGCGATTCGTCTGCGATTCGCCCGCGATCCGCCTGCGATTCGCTTGCGATCCGCCTGCGATCCGCCTGCGATTCGCTTGCGATTCGCTTGCGATCCGCCTGCGATTCGCTTGCGATCCGCCTGCGATTCGCTTGCGATCCGCTTGCGATCCGCTTGCGATTCGCCTGCGATTCGCCTGCGATTCGCCTGCGATTCGCCTGCGATTCGCTTGCGATTCGCTTGCGATCCGGCTGCGATTCGCTTGCGATCCGCCTGCGATTCGCTTGCGATCCGCCTGCGATTCGCTTGCGATCCGCTTGCGATTCGCCTGCGATCCGCCTGCGATCCGCCTGCGATTTGCTTGCGATCCGCCTGCGATTCGCCTGCGATTCGCTTGCGATCCGCTTGCGATCCGCTTGCGATTCGCTTGCGATCCGCTTGCGATTCGCCTGAGATCCGCCTGCGATCCGCCTGCGATTCGCCTGAGATCCGCCTGCGATCCGCCTGCGATCCGCCTGCGATCCGCCTGCGATTCGCCTGCGATTCGCCTGCGATCCGCTTGCGATTCGTCTGCGATCCGCTTGCGATCCGCCTGCGATTCGCTTGCGATCCGCTTGCGATTCGCCTGCGATCCGCCTGCGATCCGCCTGCGATCCGCCTGCGATCCGCCTGCGATTTGCCTGCGATTCGGTTGCGATTCGGTTGCGATTTTTGAAAAAGTTCAAACCTTAGTTATTTAATAATACTTCAATTATTATAATCAAATATTTAAAAATATAACATAAGTTGTGTTTTCAGACATTTTCTCGCCCTGCGATTCGCCTGCGATTCGCATGCGGTTCGGTTGCGATTCGCATGCGATTCGGTTGCGATTCGGTTGCGATTCGCATGTGATTCGGTTGCGATTCGCATGCGATTCGCTTGCGATTCGGTTGCGATTCGCCTGCGATTCGCCTGCGATTCGGTTGCGATTCACCTGAGATCCGCCTGCGATCCGCCTGCGATTCGCCTGCGATCCGCCTGCGATCCGCCTGCGATCCGCCTGCGATTCGCCTGCGATTTGCCTGCGATCCGCTTGCGATCCGTCTGCGATCCGCTTGCGATCCGCCTGCGATTCGGTTGCGATTCGGTTGCGATTTTTGAAAAAGTTCAAACCTTAGTTATTTAATAATACTTCAATTATTATATTCAAATATTTAAAAATATAACATAAGTTGTGTTTTCAGACATTTTCTCGCCCTGCGATTCGCATGCGATTCGCCTGCGATTCGGTTGCGATTCGCATGCGATTCGGTTGCGATTCGCATGCGATTCGGTTGCGATTCGCATGCGATTCGGTTGCGATTCGGTTGCGATTCGCATGCGATTCGGTTGCGATTCGGTTGCGATTCGGTTGCGATTCGCCTGCGATTCGGTTGCGATTCTCATGCGATTCGCCTGCGATTCGCCTGCGATCCGCTTGCGATCCGCCTGCGATTCGCCTGCGATCCGCCTGCGATTCGCCTGCGATCCGCCTGCGATTCGCTTGCGATCCGCTTGCGATTCGGTTGCGATTCGCATGCGATTCGGTTGCGATTCGCATGCGATTCGCCTGCGATTCGCATGCGATTCGGTTGCGATTCGCATGCGATTCGCCTGCGATTCGCATGCGATTCGCCTGCGATTCGGTTGCGATTCGCATGCGATTCGGTTGCGATTCGGTTGCGATTCGCATGCGATTCGCATGCGATTCGGTTGCGATTCGGTTGCGATTCGGTTGCGATTCGCCTGCGATCCGCCTGCGATCCGCCTGCGATTCGCCTGCGATCCGCCTGCGATCCGCCTGCGATTCGCCTGCGATTCGCCTGCGATCCGCTTGCGATCCGTCTGCGATCCGCTTGCGATCCGCCTGCGATTCGCCTGCGATCCGCTTGCGATTCGTCTGCGATCCGCTTGCGATCCGCCTGCGATTCGGTTGCGATTCGCATGCGATTCAGTTGCGATTCGCATGCGATTCGGTTGCGATTCGCCTGCGATTCGCCTGCGATTCGGTTGCGATTCGGTTGCGATTTTTGAAAAAGTTCAAACCTTAGTTATTTAATAATACTTCAATTATTATAATCAAATATTTAAAATATAACATAAGTTGTGTTTTCAGACATTTTCTCGCCCTGCGATTCGCCTGCGATTCGGTTGCGATTCGGTTGCGATTCGGTTGCGATTCGCATGCGATTCGGTTGCGATTCGCCTGCGATTCGGTTGCGATTCGCATGCGAATCGCAGGCGATTCGCATGCTGAAAACACAACGAATGTTATATTTTAAATATTTGATTATAATAATTGAAGTATTATTAAATAACTAAGGTTTGAACTTTTCAAAATCGCAACCGAATCGCAAGCGAATCGCAACCGAATCACATGCGAATCGCAACCGAATCGCAGGCGAATCGCAACCGAATCGCTTGCGATTCGCATGGGAATCGCAACCGAATCGCAAGCGAATCGCAACCGAATCGCAAGCGAATCGCAGGCGAATCGCAACCGAATCGCAAGCGAATCGCAGGCGAAACGAAACCGAATCGCAACTGAATCGCAAGCGAATCGCAACCGAATCGCAGGCGAATCGCAACCGAATCGCAAGCGAATCGTAACCGAATCGCAAGCGAATCGCAGGCGAATCGCAACCGAATCGCAAGCGAATCGCAACCGAATCGCAAGCGAATCGCAGGCGAATCGCAACCGAATCGCAACCGAATCGCAAGCGAATCGCAACCGAATCGCATGCGAATCGCGGGCGAGAACATGTCTGCAAACACAACGATTCGCTTATATTTTTAAATATTTGTTTCGCCTGCGATTCGGTTGCGATTCGCCTGCGATTCGGTTGCGATTCGCCTGCGATTCGGTTGGGATTCGCATGCAATTCGGTTGCGATTCGCATGGGAATCGCCTGCGATTCGCTTGCGATTCGGTTGCGATTCGACTGCGATTCGCATGCGATTCAATACTTCAATTATTATATTCAAATATTTTAAAAATATAACATAACATTAATCGCGGGCGATTTATTCGCTCGCGATTCGCTTGCGATTTATTCGCATTATTATTTAAATGATTTTTGAAAAAGTTCAAACCTTAGTTATTTAATAATGCTTCAATTATTATATTCAAATATTTAAAAATATAATATAAGTTGTGTTTTCAGACATTTTTCGCCCCGCGATTCGGTTGCGATTTGCCTCCGATTCGCCTGCGATTCGCTTGCGATTCGTCTGCGATTCGCCTGCGATTTTTGAAAAAAGTTCAAACCTTAGTTATTTAATAATGCTTCAATTATTATATTCAAATATTTAAAAAATATAACATAAGTTGTGTTTTCAGACATGTTCTCGCCCTGCGATTCGGTTGCGATTCGCCTGCGATTCGCTTGCGATTCGGTTGCGATTCGCTTGCGATTCGGTTGCGATTCGCCTGCGATTCGCTTGCGATTCGGTTGCGATTCGCTTGCGATTCGGTTGCGATTCGCTTGCGATTCGCCTGCGATTCGCTTGCGATTCGCCTGCGATTCGGTTGCGATTCGGTTGCGATTCGGTTGCGATTCGCCTGCGATTCGCTTGCGATTCGGTGGCGATTCGCTTGCGATTCGGTTGCGATTCGCTTGCGATTCGCCTGCGATTCGCTTGCGATTCGGTTGCGATTCGCTTGCGATTCGGTTGCGATTCGCATGCGAATCGCAAGCGATTCGGTTGCGATTCGCCTGCGATTCGTCTGCGATTCGGTTGCGATTCGCATGCGATTCGGTTGCGATTCGCATGCGATTCGGTTGCGATTCGGTTGCGATTCGGTTGCGATTCGCCTGCGATTCGGTTGCGATTCGCCTGCGATTCGCCTGCGATTCGGTTGCGATTCGCATGGGAATCGCCTGCGATTCGCATGGGAATCGCCTGCGATTCGCTTGCGATTCGGTTGCGATTCGACTGCGATTCGCATGCGATCAATACTTCAATTATTATATTTAAATATTTCAAAATATAACATAACATTAATCGCGGGGCGATTTATTCGCTCGCGATTCGCCTGCGATTTATTCGCATTATTATTTAAATGATTTTCGAAAAAGTTCAAACCTTAGTTATTTAATAATGCTTCAATTATTATATTCAAATATTTAAAAAATATAACATAAGTTGTGTTTTCAGACATTTTCTCGCCCCGCGATTCGCTTGCGATTCGGTTGCGATTCGCCTGCGATTCGCTAGCGATTCGCCTGCGATTCGGTTGCGATTCGCCTGCGATTCGCATGGGAATCGCCTGCGATTCGCTTGCTATTCGCCTGCGATTCGACTGCGATTCGCATGCGATTCAATACTTCAATTATTATATTCAAATATTTTAAAATATAACATAACATTAATCGCGGGGCGATTTATTCGCTCGCGATTCGCCTGCGATTTATTGGCATTATTATTTCAATGATTTTGAAAAAAGTTCAAACCTTAGTTATTTAATAATGCTTCAATTATTATATTCAAATATTTAAAAATATAACATAAGTTGTGTTTTCAGACATGTTTCGCCCGCGATTCGCTTGCGATTCGGTTGCGATTCGCATGCGATTCGGTTGCGATTCGCTTGCGATTCGGTTGCGATTCGGTTGCGATTCGCTTGCGATTCGGTTGCGATTCGCATGCGATTCGGTTGCGATTCGGTTGCGATTCGCTTGCGTTTCGCCTGCGATTCGCTTGCGATTCGGTTGCGATTCGCCTGCGATTCGCTTGCGATTCGCTTGCGATCCGCCTGCGATCCGCCTGCGATTCGCTTGCGATTCGCTTGCGATCCGCCTGCGATTCGCTTGCGATCCGCCTGCGATTCGCTTGCGATCCGCTTGCGATCCGCCTGCGATTCGCTTGCGATCCGCTTGCGATCCGCTTGCGATTCGCCTGCGATTCGCCTGCGATTCGCCTGCGATTCGCCTGCGATTCGCTTGCGATTCGCTTGCGATCCGGCTGCGATTCGCTTGCGATCCGCCTGCGATTCGCTTGCGATCCGCCTGCGATTCGCTTGCGATCCGCTTGCGATTCGCCTGCGATCCGCCTGCGATCCGCCTGCGATTTGCTTGCGATCCGCCTGCGATTCGCCTGCGATTCGCTTGCGATCCGCTTGCGATCCGCTTGCGATTCGCTTGCGATCCGCTTGCGATTCGCCTGAGATCCGCCTGCGATCCGCCTGCGATTCGCCTGAGATCCGCCTGCGATCCGCCTGCGATCCGCCTGCGATCCGCCTGCGATCCGCCTGCGATCCGCCTGCGATCCGCCTGCGATTCGCCTGCGATTCGCCTGCGATCCGCTTGCGATTCGTCTGCGATCCGCTTGCGATCCGCCTGCGATTCGCTTGCGATCCGCTTGCGATTCGCCTGCGATTCGCCTGCGATTCGCCTGCGATCCGCCTGCGATCCGCCTGCGATCCGCCTGCGATTTGCCTGCGATTCGGTTGCGATTCGGTTGCGATTTTTGAAAAAGTTCAAACCTTAGTTATTTAATAATACTTCAATTATTATAATCAAATATTTAAAAATATAACATAAGTTGTGTTTTCAGACATTTTCTCGCCCTGCGATTCGCCTGCGATTCGCATGCGGTTCGGTTGCGATTCGCATGCGAAATTTTAAAAATATAACATAAGTTGTGTTTCAAACATTTTCGCAGGCGAATCGCGATTCGTCTGCGATTCGCCCGCGATCCGCCTGCGATTCGCTTGCGATCCGCCTGCGATCCGCCTGCGATTCGCTTGCGATTCGCTTGCGATCCGCCTGCGATTCGCTTGCGATCCGCTTGCGATTCGCCTGCGATTCGCCTGCGATTCGCTTGCGATCCGCTTGCGATCCGCTTGCGATTCGCCTGCGATTCGCTTGCGATCCGCCTGCGATTCGCCTGCGATTCGCTTGCGATCCGGCTGCGATTCGCTTGCGATCCGCCTGCGATTCGCTTGCGATCCGCCTGCGATTCGCTTGCGATCCGCTTGCGATTCGCCTGCGATTCGCCTGCGATCCGCCTGCGATCCGCCTGCGATTTGCTTGCGATCCGCCTGCGATTCGCCTGCGATTCGCTTGCGATTCGCTTGCGATCCGCTTGCGATCCGCTTGCGATTCGCTTGCGATCCGCTTGCGATTCGCCTGAGATCCGCCTGCGATTCGCCTGAGATCCGCCTGCGATCCGCCTGCGATCCGCCTGCGATCCGCCTGCGATCCGCCTGCGATCCGCTTGCGATTCGCCTGCGATTCGCTTGCGATTCGTCTGCGATCCGCTTGCGATCCGCCTGCGATTCGCTTGCGATCCGCTTGCGATTCGCCTGCGATCCGCCTGCGATCCGCCTGCGATTTGCTTGCGATTCGCCTGCGATTCGGTTGCGATTCGGTTGCGATTTTTGAAAAAAAGTTCAAACCTTAGTTATTTAATAATACTTCAATTATTATAATCAAATATTTAAAAATATAACATAAGTTGTGTTTTCAGACATTTTCTCGCCCTGCGATTCGCCTGCGATTCGCATGCGGTTCGGTTGCGATTCGCATGCGATTCGGTTGCGATTCGCATGTGATTCGGTTGCGATTCGCATGCGATTCGCCTGCGATTCGGTTGCGATTCGCCTGCGATTCGCCTGCGATTCGGTTGCGATTCGCCTGCGATCCGCCTGCGATCCGCCTGCGATTCGCCTGCGATCCGCCTGCGATCCGCCTGCGATTCGCCTGCGATTCGCCTGCGATTCGCCTGCGATTCGCTTGCGATCCGATCGGTTGCGATTCGCTTGCGATTCGCCTGCGATTCGGTTGCGATTCGGTTGCGATTTTTGAAAAAAAGTTCAAACCTTAGTTATTTAATAATACTTCAATTATTATATTCAAATATTTAAAAAATATAACATAAGTTGTGTTTTCAGACATTTTCTCGCCCTGCGATTCGCATGCGATTCGCCTGCGATTCGGTTGCGATTCGCATGCGATTCGGTTGCGATTCGCATGCGATTCGGTTGCGATTCGGTTGCGATTCGCATGCGATTCGGTTGCGATTCGCATGCGATTCGGTTGCGATTCGCCTGCGATTCGGTTGCGATTCTCATGCGATTCGCCTGCGATTCGCCTGCGATCCGCTTGCGATCCGCCTGCGATTCGCCTGCGATTCGGTTGCGATTCGCATGCGATTCGGTTGCGATTCGGTTGCGATTCGCATGCGATTCGCCTGCGATTCGGTTGCGATTCGGTTGCGATTCGGTTGCGATTCGCCTGCGATCCGCCTGCGATCCGCCTGCGATTCGCCTGCGATCCGCCTGCGATCCGCCTGCGATTCGCCTGCGATTCGCCTGCGATCCGCTTGCGATCCGTCTGCGATCCGCTTGCGATCCGCCTGCGATTCGCCTGCGATCCGCTTGCGATCCGTCTGCGATCCGCTTGCGATCCGCCTGCGATTCGCATGCGATTCGGTTGCGATTCGCATGCGATTCGGTTGCGATTCGCATGCGATTCGCCTGCGATTCGCCTGCGATTCGGTTGCGATTTTTGAAAAAGTTCGCAACCGAATCGCAGGCGAATCGCAACCGAATCGCAACCGAATCGCAACCGAATCGCATGCGAATCGCAACCGAATCGCAGGCGAATCGCATGCGAATCGCAGGGCGAGAAAATGTCTGAAAACACAACTTATGTTATATTTTAAATATTTGAATATAATAATTGAAGTATTATTAAATAACTAAGGTTTGAACTTTTTCAAAAATCGCAACCGAATCGCAACCGAATCGCAGGCGAATCGCATGCGAATCGCAACCGAATCGCAACCAAATCGCAACCGAATCGCAGGCGAATCGGAACCGAATCGCAGGCGGATCGCAAGCGGATCGCAGACGGATCGCAAGCGGATCGCAGGCGAATCGCAGGCGAATCGCAGGCGGATCGCAGGCGGATCGCAGGCGAATCGCAGGCGGATCGCAGGCGGATCTCAGGCGAATCGCAACCGAATCGCAGGCGAATCGCAGGCGAATCGCAACCGAATCGCAAGCGAATCGCAGGCGGATCGCAAGCGGATCGCAGACGAATCGCAAGCGGATCGCAGGCGAATCGCAGGCGAATCGCAGGCGGATCGCAGGCGGATCGCAGGCGGATCGCAGGCGGATCGCAGGCGGATCTCAGGCGAATCGCAGGCGGATCTCAGGCGAATCGCAAGCGGATCGCAAGCGAATCGCAAGCGGATCGCAAGCGGATCGCAAGCGAATCGCAAGCGAATCGCAGGCGAATCGCAGGCGGATCGCAAGCAAATCGCAGGCGGATCGCAGGCGGATCGCAGGCGAATCGCAAGCGGATCGCAAGCGAATCGCAGGCGGATCGCAAGCGAATCGCAGGCGGATCGCAAGCGAATCGCAGCCGGATCGCAAGCGAATCGCAGGCGAATCGCAGGCGGATCGCAAGCGAATCGCAGGCGAATCGCAGGCGAATCGCAAGCGGATCGCAAGCGGATCGCAAGCGAATCGCAGGCGAATCGCAGGCGAATCGCAAGCGGATCGCAAGCGAATCGCAGGCGGATCGCAAGCGAATCGCAAGCGAATCGCAGGCGGATCGCAGGCGGATCGCAAGCGAATCGCAGGCGGATCGCGGGCGAATCGCAGACGAATCGCGATTCGCCTGCGAAAATGTTTGAAAACACAACTTATGTTATATTTTTAAAATATTTGAATATAATAATTGAAGTATTTATTAAATAACTAAGGTTTTGCATATGAACTTTGTTATGTTATATTTTTAAAATATTTGAATATTATAATTGAAGTATTATTAAATAACTAATAATCGCGAGCGAATCTAAGTGCGTATATGATATTCTTTGACCAAGAAAAATGTCCCTTATTTTAAGTTGCTTTGAAACACACAACTTTTGTTATGTTTTTAACATATTTTGAATATTTCAAACATTTTTAAATAATAAATAAAAACGAATAAATCGCGAGCGAATAATCGCGCGCGAATAAATCGCGGGGCGAGAAAATGTTTGAAAACACAACTTATGTTATATTTTTAAAATATTTGAATTTTGAAATTTGGCAAAAATTTGAGACTTTGAAAATTGGGCAAACGATGAATTTGTATGGGCTATAGGCTGAAATCAAAAAGTATGAATATTTTTGAATTCGGCAAAATTTTGAAATTTTAAAGGGTGGGCAAACGAAAACAGCGAATGGGCAGTCTGAAAAGTCAAAAAATTTGAAAAATTTTGAAATTTGGCAAAAATTTGAGACTTTGAAAATTGGGCAAACGATGAATTTGTATGGGCCATAGGCTGAAATCAAAAAAGTATGAAAATTTTTGGAATTCGGCAAAATTTTGAAATTCTAAAGGGTGGGCAAACGAAAATAGCGAATGGGCAGTCTGAAAAGTCAAAAAATTTGAAAAATTTTGAAATTTGGCAAAAATTTGAGACTTTGAAAATTGGGCAAACGATGAATTTGTATGAGCCATAGGCTGAAATCAAAAAGTATGAAAATTTTGGAATTCGGAAAAATTTTGAAATTCTAAAGGGTGGGCAAACGAAAAGAGCGAATGGGCAGTCTGAAAAGTCAAAAAATTTGAAAAATTTGAAATTTGGCAAAAATTTGAGACTTTGAAAATTGGGCAAACGATGAATTTGTATGGGCCATAGGCTGAAATCAAAAGTATGAAAATTTTTGGAATTCGGCAAAATTTTGAAATTCTAAAGGGTGGGCAAATGAAAATAGCGAATGGGCAGTCTGAAAAGTCAAAAATTTGAAAAATTTTGAAATTTGGCAAAATTTGAGACTTTGAAAATTGGGCAAACGATGAATTTGTATGGGCCATAGGCTGAAATCAAAAAAGTATGAAAATTTTGGAATTCGGCAAAATTTTGAAATTCTAAAGGGTGGGCAAACGAAAATAGCGAATGGGCAGTCTGAAAAAGTCAAAAAAATTTGAAAAATTTTGAAATTTGGCAAAAATTTGAGACTTTGAAAATTGGGCAAACGATGAATTTGTATGAGCCATAGGCTGAAATCAAAAAGTATGAAAATTTTGGAATTCGGCAAAATTTTGAAATTCTAAAGGGTGGGCAAACGAAAAGAGCGAATGGGCAGTCTGAAAAAGTCAAAAAATTTGAAAAATTTGAAATTTGGCAAAAATTTGAGACTTTGAAAATTGGGCAAACGATGAATTTGTATGGGCCATAGGCTGAAATCAAAAAAGTATGAAAATTTTTGAATTCGGCAAAATTTTGAAATTCTAAAGGATGGGCAAACGAAAATAGCGAATGGGCAGTCTGAAAAGTCAAAAAATTTGAAAAATTTTGAAATTTGGCAAAAATTTGAGACTTTGAAAATTGGGCAAACGATGAATTTGTATGGGCCATAGGCTGAAATCAAAAAGTATGAAAATTTTTGGAATTCGGCAAAATTTTGAAATTCTAAAGGGTGGGCAAACGAAAATAGCGAATGGGAAAAAGTCAAAAAATTTGAAAAATTTTGAAATTTGCAAAAATTTGAGACTTTAAATATTGGGCAAACGATGAATTTGTATGGGCCATAGGCTGAAATCAAAAAGTATGAAAATTTTTGGAATTCGACAAAATTTTGAAATTCTAAAGGGTGGGCAAACGAAAATAGCGAATGGGCAGTCTGAAAAGTCAAAAAATTTGAAAAATTTTGAAATTTGGCAAAAATTTGAGACTTTGAAAATTGGGCAAACGATGAATTTGTATGGGCCATAGGCTGAAATCAAAAAGTATGAAAATTTTTTAGAATTCGGCAAAATTTTGAAATTCTAAAGGGTGGGCAAACGAAAATAGCGAATGGGCAGTCTGAAAAGTCAAAAATTTGAAAAATTTTGAAATTTGGCAAAAATTTGAGACTTTGAAAATTGGTCAAACGATGAATTTGTATGGGCCATAGGCTGAAATCAAAAAAGTATGAAAATTTTGGAATTCGGCAAAATTTTGAAATTCTAAAGGGTGGGCAAACGAAAATAGCGAATGGGAAAAGTCAAAAAATTTGAAAAATTTTGAAATTTGCAAAAATTTGAGACTTTAAATATTGGGCAAACGATGAATTTGTATGGGCCATAGGCTGAAATCAAAAAGTATGAAAATTTTTGCAGGCAGGCGGATCGCAGGCGGATCGCAGGCGAATCGCAGGCGGATCGCAGGCGGATCTCAGGCGAATCGCAACCGAATCGCAGGCGAATCGCAGGCGAATCGCAACCGAATCGCAAGCGAATCGCATGCGAATCGCAACCGAATCACATGCGAATCGCAACCGAATCGCATGCGAATCGCAACCGAACCGCATGCGAATCGCAGGCGAATCGCAGGGCGAGAAAATGTCTGAAAACACAACTTATGTTATATTTTTAAATATTTGATTATAATAATTGAAGTATTATTAAATAACTAAGGTTTGAACTTTTTCAAAAATCGCAACCGAATCGCAACCGAATCGCAGGCGAATCGCAAGCAAATCGCAGGCGGATCGCAGGCGGATCGCAGGCGAATCGCAAGCGGATCGCAAGCGAATCGCAGGCGGATCGCAAGCGGATCGCAGACGAATCGCAAGCGGATCGCAGGCGAATCGCAGGCGAATCGCAGGCGGATCGCAGGCGGATCGCAGGCGGATCGCAGGCGGATCTCAGGCGAATCGCAGGCGGATCGCAGGCGGATCTCAGGCGAATCGCAAGCGGATCGCAAGCGAATCGCAAGCGGATCGCAAGCGGATCGCAAGCGAATCGCAAGCGAATCGCAGGCGAATCGCAGGCGGATCGCAAGCATATCGCAGGCGGATCGCAGGCGGATCGCAGGCGAATCGCAAGCGGATCGCAAGCGAATCGCAGGCGGATCGCAAGCGAATCGCAGGCGGATCGCAAGCGAATCGCAGCCGGATCGCAGGCGAATCGCAAGCGGATCGCAAGCGAATCGCAGGCGGATCGCAAGCGAATCGCAGGCGAATCGCAGGCGAATCGCAAGCGGATCGCAAGCGGATCGCAAGCGAATCGCAGGCGAATCGCAGGCGAATCGCAAGCGGATCGCAAGCGAATCGCAGGCGGATCGCAAGCGAATCGCAAGCGAATCGCAGGCGGATCGCAGGCGGATCGCAAGCGAATCGCAGGCGGATCGCGGCGAATCGCAGACGAATCGCGATTCGCCTGCGAAAATGTTTGAAAACACAACTTATGTTATATTTTTAAAATATTTGAATATAATAATTGAAGTATTTATTAAATAACTAAGGTTTTTGCATATGAACTTTGTTATGTTATATTTTTAAAATATTTGAATATTATAATTGAAGTATTATTAAATAACTAATAATCGCGAGCGAATCCAAGTCCGTATATGATATTCTTTTGACCAAGAAAAATGTCCCTTATTTTAAGTTGCTTTGAAACACACAACTTTTGTTATGTTTTTAACATATTTTGAATATTTCAAACATTTTTAAATAATAAATAAAAACGAATAAATCGCGAGCGAATAATCGCGCGCGAATAAATCGCGGGGCGAGAAAATGTTTGAAAACACAACTTATGTTATATTTTTAAAATATTTGAATTTTGAAATTTGGCAAAAATTTGAGACTTTGAAAATTGGGCAAACGATGAATTTGTATGGGCCATAGGCTGAAATCAAAAAGTATGAATATTTTTGGAATTCGGCAAAATTTTGAAATTTTAAAGGGTGGGCAAACGAAAACAGCGAATGGGCAGTCTGAAAAAGTCAAAAATTTGAAAAATTTTGAAATTTGGCAAAAATTTGAGACTTTGAAAATTGGGCAAACGATGAATTTGTATGGGCCATAGGCTGAAATCAAAAAGTATGAAAAATTTTGGAATTCGGCAAAATTTTGAAATTCTAAAGGGTGGGCAAACGAAAATAGCGAATGGGCAGTCTGAAAAAGTCAAAAAAATTTGAAAAATTTTGAAATTTGGCAAAAATTTGAGACTTTGAAAATTGGTCAAACGATGAATTTGTATGGGCCATAGGCTGAAATCAAAAAGTATGAAAATTTTTGGAATTCGGCAAAATTTTGAAATTCTAAAGGGTGGGCAAACGAAAATAGCGAATGGGCAGTCTGAAAAAGTCAAAAAATTTGAAAAATTTGAAATTTGGCAAAAATTTGAGACTTTGAAAATTGGGCAAACGATGAATTTGTATGGGCCATAGGCTGAAATCAAAAAGTATGAAAATTTTTGGAATTCGGCAAAATTTTGAAATTCTAAAGGGTGGGCAAACGAAAATAGCGAATGGGCAGTCTGAAAAGTCAAAAAATTTGAAAAATTTTGAAATTTGGCAAAAATTTGAGACTTTGAAAATTGGGCAAACGATGAATTTGTATGGGCCATAGGCTGAAATCAAAAAGTATGAAAATTTTGGAATTCGGCAAAATTTTGAAATTCTAAAGGGTGGGCAAACGAAAATAGCGAATGGGCAGTCTGAAAAAGTCAAAAAATTTGAAAAATTTTGAAATTTGGCAAAAATTTGAGACTTTGAAAATTGGGCAAACGATGAATTTGTATGAGCCATAGGCTGAAATCAAAAAGTATGAAAATTTTTGGAATTCGGAAAAATTTTGAAATTCTAAAGGGTGGGCAAACGAAAAGAGCGAATGGGCAGTCTGAAAAAGTCAAAAAATTTGAAAAAATTTGAAATTTGGCAAAAATTTGAGACTTTGAAAATTGGGCAAACGATGAATTTGTATGGGCCATAGGCTGAAATCAAAAAGTATGAAAATTTTTGGAATTCGGCAAAATTTTGAAATTCTAAAGGGTGGGCAAACGAAAATAGCGAATGGGCAGTCTGAAAAGTCAAAAAATTTGAAAAATTTTGAAATTTGGCAAAAATTTGAGACTTTGAAAATTGGGCAAACGATGAATTTGTATGGGCCATAGGCTGAAATCAAAAAGTATGAAAATTTTGGAATTCGGCAAAATTTTGAAATTTAAAGGGTGGGCAAACGAAAATAGCGAATGGGAAAAAGTCAAAAATTTGAAAAATTTTGAAATTTGCAAAAATTTGAGACTTTAAATATTGGGCAAACGATGAATTTGTATGGGCCATAGGCTGAAATCAAAAAGTATGAAAATTTTTGGAATTCGACAAAATTTTGAAATTCTAAAGGGTGGGCAAACGAAAATAGCGAATGGGCAGTCTGAAAAAGTCAAAAAATTTGAAAAATTTTGAAATTTGGCAAAAATTTGAGACTTTGAAAATTGGGCAAACGATGAATTTGTATGGGCCATAGGCTGAAATCAAAAAGTATGAAAATTTTTAGAATTCGGCAAAATTTTGAAATTCTAAAGGGTGGGCAAACGAAAATAGCGAATGGGCAGTCTGAAAAAGTCAAAAAATTTGAAAAATTTTGAAATTTGGCAAAAATTTGAGACTTTGAAAATTGGTCAAACGATGAATTTGTATGGGCCATAGGCTGAAATCAAAAAGTATGAAAATTTTTGGAATTCGGCAAAATTTTGAAATTTAAAGGGTGGGCAAACGAAAATAGCGAATGGGAAAAAGTCAAAAAATTTGAAAAATTTTGAAATTTGCAAAAATTTGAGACTTTAAATATTGGGCAAACGATGAATTTGTATGGGCCATAGGCTGAAATCAAAAAAGTATGAAAATTTTTGGAATTCGACAAAATTTTGAAATTCTAAAGGGTGGGCAAACGAAAATAGCGAATGGGCAGTCTGAAAAAGTCAAAAAAATTTGAAAAATTTTGAAATTTGGCAAAAATTTGAGACTTTGAAAATTGGGCAAACGATGAATTTGTATGGGCCATAGGCTGAAATCAAAAAGTATGAAAATTTTAGAATTCGGCAAAATTTTGAAATTCTAAAGGGTGGGCAAACGAAAATAGCGAATGGGCAGTCTGAAAAGTCAAAAAATTTGAAAAATTTTGAAATTTGGCAAAAATTTGAGACTTTGAAAATTGGTCAAACGATGAATTTGTATGGGCCATAGGCTGAAATCAAAAAAGTATGAAAATTTTTGGAATTCGGCAAAATTTTGAAATTCTAAAGGGTGGGCAAACGAAAATAGCGAATGGGCAGTCTGAAAAGTAAAAAATTTGAAAAATTTTGAAATTTGGCAAAAATTTGAGACTTTAAAAATTGGGCAAACGATGAATTTGTATGGGCCATAGGCTGAAATCAAAAAAGTATGAAAATTTTTGGAATTCGGCAAAATTTTGAAATTCTAAAGGGTGGGCAAACGAAAATAGCGAATGGGCAGTCTGAAAAAGTCAAAAAAATTTGAAAAATTTTGAAATTTGGCAAAATTTTGAGACTTTGAAAATTGGGCAAACGATGAATTTGTATGGGCAATCAAAAAAGTTGAAAACCTTCAAATTTTTCAAAATTTTGAAATTCTGAGATATGGGCAGACTTGCAAAACACTTAAGGCGACCGTTGTAGAGCTTTAGTTTTCATAATTTCGAGGTGTGGGCTATCGAGTTTGAGTCATTCATGCCGAAAAATGTCAAAATTTTTCAAAATTCAAAATTTCGAAAACGAAAATTTTTTCGAAAAACTAAAAGATGGGCAAACATGGGCAAACGATTTTAAAGCGATTTCCTCAAAAAATTTTGAAAAAAAAAATTTTTGAATTTTCGAAAAAAATTTTTTCATAATTTCGAAACTAAGGGTGGGCAAAAAATTTTTCCTGGGCAAACATGGGCAAACGATTTAAAACAATGGGCACCAATTTTTTTTGAATATCTCAAATCACAGGACCCAGCTTCTCTGAGCTATAATATGTGCTTGGGATTGTCGCCATAGAAATAGGCAATGAATGTGATTTCTTCTGTTTTTATACCCGGTACCTATAGGGTAGTAGAACTTTGTATTTTGAAATGTATATAACAGGTAGAAGGCATCTTCGACCCCATAGTGTATATATATTCTTGATCAGCGTCAACAGCCATGACGATCTAGCTATATGAAACACAGTCTGTCCGTATAAAACACTATATCTCAGAGACTATAAGAGATATAACTATACTTTTTTTCGAAATACTTTTGTATGGGCAAAAGTACTCATACTAGGAGTCTTATATGCTTCGGCTGACAATCTGGTATATTTTGCATTCTTTAGTATATCTTGAATTTAGTACTATATAATGCAGTATTTTGCTTTTATTCAAAATGGATAGCAGGTATCTCACAGTCGAGCACACTCGACTGTAGCTTTCTTACTTGATTTTTTTAATTAAATTTTTTGAATAGGCAAATGTTTGAGTAGCATGGCCATACATTTTTGATTTTAACCATTTTTGTGCGAATTTTCGGGTCATTAAGATAGCCAAAATGGTCACTCTAAAATGTGTGGAATTTTGCGAAATATATTGCTTTTTGCTCATTTGAGAACAGTGCTTTAATTTAAATCAATAGAAAAAGTAATGTAATGACTTAATAGTTGATAGCATCCCAACAATACTAGATTAACATGTATTTTGATTGCGAGCGCAAATCAGTAAGTAAGAAAGATGTGAGATACCCGCTACCTATTTTTTATAAAACCGTATTCTAAAATTATACCGATATAATATACCACAAAAAGACTAAAATACCGAAAGCTATATTTGGCGTATTGATATAGTACTACATTCAAACTGCACCGTAGAGTACAAAATAAGATCGAGACGCAGAAAAAACGATAGGCGGCAGAAAATATAAACTCGATCGAGGTGTTGAAAAGTTGATCGCGTTACCTAGAATTGTTTAAGCGATACAATTTATATAAAAAGAGTTAAGTGACAATTACTTCTAGATACTTACATTTTAGTAGTAATCACAACATTGAAACAAAGTGAATACCACATTAATAATTTGCAGAATAATTCATAAATTACACTATTCCAATAAATTATGTATGTATATATTCTATTATTGAGACTAATTGTACAAAACTAATACATATTTTTGCCAATTCATCATATTCAACCATAACTCTTGTTGAACTTTACCTTGCAAACTATGACTGCGAACAGATCAGCTGCTGAACTAGAGAACTACATAGATCAGTTGAATGTAGAGCACTCGCTGTCATTAGCGTTTGCACATTAGCTACCATATATTTAATGGCCACTCTCAAAAGTCGTTCAATTCACGGCCCGTGTGGGCGCAGCTCAATTTGTGTGCTCATTGGGCAATCAAGAGAGATGTTAATTTCGAAATTCCCCATTGGATGCCACCCACTAAAATGTTCACGCTCGATT
Source organism: Drosophila sulfurigaster albostrigata (assembly GCF_023558435.1). NCBI lineage: Eukaryota > Metazoa > Arthropoda > Insecta > Diptera > Drosophilidae > Drosophila > Drosophila sulfurigaster. Next base: position 3,280,350 of record NC_084881.1, read on the forward strand.
AATAAATTAAATTGAAAGACACACGAATAAAAATACACAAAAATACAGATTTTCTAAAGTGAAATGGGGGAATGGTGGCTACATTATTTTCTGGCAGATGCTTTGAAAAATGTCGCGACACGCTAATAAAAATATTTTCAGTTTTCAGCGTTTTTTCTTGTTTCCATTTTCATTTTCATTCTGACTAGATTTATTCTTGTTCTGAAAGACAAGTGCTTTGGGGCTCTGTGTGCGCGCTTTTATTTTTGTTTATTAGCCGTCTGCTAATAAAAATTAATTTGAAAATACTTTTAACCATCGTATGGGGGCACGTCACAATGTTGGCGTTTTTGAATATCTTAAGATTCTTATTTATTTGTTTTTCTAATATCTGTTTCCCCTGTACATACATATTATTTCATTCAGCCTATATTGAAACATAAATGCTAAGTACAATGCGTGTGTTTTATTTATGATCTAAACGACTCGAATGTCTTATACACAAACTTAACCCCGGGGATTAGTTGATGAAACGCAAAGTGTTTAGCGCTCGTGATTTATGCATACGAGTATAGTGGCATTAATTTATCCTAAGATATGAGTTCATGTCAAGTTGAAATATTTTTGAAATTCTCAAGACATTTGATGGTCCATGAAGCTGTTATAATTAGATATTTATCTATTAGATTTCACTAAGCAGGAAAATGAATGGAATAATTGCTTAAATCCATTTGTTCCTTGAGATGTGAGCTTAATCGATTTATTGTGTGATGAAATTAATATATGATGATTGTATAATGTGCAAGCATTTGGGGATATCTGAATATTATTTACGACTGAATGTAAAGCATTTTGCATGATTATTTTGCTCAATTTATGAACACACTTAAATACATATTTTTCATGTATTGAATTCATAAATCTATCAAGTTAAATTTCTGAAAATTCTTGTGAAATATATATTACACTTTATGAGCTGATTTATACAAGCCAAATAGCCAGGCCTAAATTCAGATACATATGTATGTACATTTAGTGCGTTCTTGACTATGCGAACATTTCTTTGGGATCACGTTGGAATTTTTTTCTGCTTCTGTATTCCCACACACAAAAGCCATAAACAACTTAAGTGAAACCGTTGAGGGCCATTAACTAAAATCCGTCTGCTTATTTAAAACACAAACAGCTGTGCCAACAATTTGTCAGCTATGAAATTATATAGACACCCCGTACACATAAGATGTTGCTTTATAAGTGGAACTGGCGTCCAAGTTTATATAATAAAAATTGAAATATTGATATGTGTATAGAGTAAGTATACCTTATAACACATCATAATATCCAAATAATATTATATGTTGTATACTTTTAACAAACAAATTGTGAAGTTCCCAGATCTTAAGAGATTTAACCTGAATGCAATGAAATCATTTTTTTCACTCAGCATTTTTATGGCTAAATATTTGTGTCACATAAATTTTCGATACCACTTTCTGACAGTCAGCCCAGCCCTCCTTCCCCATCATCGGGACAAAAAATAAAAACAAAGCCGCACGACGCAACACATCAAAGAAACTGGCGACCACTTTGATTGTCGTGTGTTATAAATAATGTTGAAATTATGATTTTTTTTTTGTATTTTGTGATTTGTTACCATTGACATGAGTAATTAATTTTGACATTTGTGCTAACAGCTTATAATAAAGCATTTAAGATCCTTTAAAATACAGCATTTTTTTCAGCATGAATTCCAAATCAATATGACATTTACGAATATTTTTCAGACTGTCATATTATTCAATATATTGCTTTGTTGAAAATAATAATTACTCAGAAAATATATTGAGCAAAAAAGAAATTGCATGTGAACATCCCAATTCACTCTGGTTAGACTTTAGTTGTTTTTTAAATCATATTGTATTTTTGCCAATTGGGTAGCTGATACATTATAGACTAGAACATTTCAAATCCATTGGATAGATATTATTACTTTCGTGCATTCTAAGTTTATTTTTAAAAATTTTTCACAATAATGTAAATAATTTCTTAAATTTTGTTATGGTTGGTTAATAAACTTGGAAGCTATTGATAAACGCTGTAGACAATGCATTTTTAGACTTAAGGCGTGAATGTTAAATTGAGGTTTATTTTCAAACATTTTTAAAGTGGTGTCTTACTTTATAGCAAGTAAGAAAGCTTTAATCGCTTGTGTTCGACTGTGAGAAAACCACTACTTATTTTCAATAATGCCATATTCTATGAATATACCAAATTAATATACAAAAAAAATATATATGTACATATATTAATACATTCAAAATATACCATAGAGAATAAAAAGTATCGGATTGTCAAGCAAATCATCGTAACAAAAGTATATGTTGAATAGTCTCTACAATTTTAATTCGATTGCAACCAAGCATCGTAAATACTGTTTTATTTTTAGTTTTATTGTTATTACCGAAAAATCACTCTAGCTTCAAAATTACACTTGCACAGGATGCAGCCATGGCGTTCATGGTATTGAGAGGGAAAAGTAGATATAGATCAGGTTTATCTTATATCTTGGCAATACGCCTTGGCAACTCTAAAGAAGTAAGCTAAAATCAACTGCGAGACACCCATTTTCAATAAAAGTAAAACAGTGCGGTATTTTTAGGGAAATTTGGGTACCAAATTAATATACTGAAAAATATACCGAATGATATTTGGTACATCTTTATAGTATTACAAATACCAGAATAAAAATTATGACAGATACCAAACATTTAAGTAAAGAAACACTGTTTTGCACTTGTAATGATGGCGGTATGTATCTATAAAATTTTATAAGATATGCATGTTGTCATATATTTGTATATTTTGGTATACTTTAACAATAAGCTTTTGAACAATGTAGTTATTAAAAAAAGGCAGCGGGTTACTGTTACTCCACGCACTATTCCTTAATCGTTATATTCGTTTGGTATGGAATAGAAACAATTGACAAAATTTTGAATGAAATTAAATATGGAAAGTATTTTAATTAATTAAGCGATAATTAATCGCTCTGAAAATTGTGAATGTAAAACCGAATAGCTTGTAACAGGTTGTGAATTTCCATTTTAATCTATACAATTAATCAGGCAATTGGTCTTTACAAGTCTAATACGTTTAAGAGTATAATGATTATGACGCCTCCACTTAGTGTACTTTTAAATGTAGTTTTTAAGGCCATTATACCATTGATCTGATATAGAAATCTTGTTAAATGCCCGACAGTCTGAAAGTGCAAGCGATACGATTTTGCTCATTCTCATTGTTGTTATTGTTGTTGTTGTTATGCTTAAATGACAGCGTAAAACAAACAATAAAATTAAATAATTACAAGTCGTGAGTGAATTTCACGCGAAACCAAATGCTGATGCACACACGTTGATAATGCTGAAGTCCAGAGACACAGAACAAGACACCAGAGACCAGAAAGCTGAAAGCAGTGTCGCGGATCCATACCACAGAATGGGATACGTTCGGAGCTCCGCAGCTTCAAAGGGGAATGGGGAGCCGATACACTGAGTATTCGAAATATGCGCAACGGATGCCAAGCCAATGCCGATGCCGATGCCGATGCCTTGACCAGTGGAAATCACAAAGCTCGTTTTATATCGATGGCAATGTCGCCAAATAAGTGCCAGCAACAGAGGCAGTTGAGAGGCACTAAAAACAGACTGAACAATCCGACAATCCACGCACAAGTTCAGGGAGATTGCGATGTGACCACCGCATTGGACTGCATTGTTGGCATAAAAGGAACCCACTGAATTCCAGGAACATGTTAAACACTGTTGAGCATTTAGAAAGAGAGATACAGAGAGAAAAGAGGGAGAGAGAGATAGAGAGAGAGAGAGAGAGAGAGAGAGAGAGAGAGAGAGAGCGGCAAAATGCAGTGATCAGACTGGGTGGAGGGTGGAAATGATTGAACTCTTTCTTCATTCTCCGTTAAGTCTAATCCGGTGACATAAAAAACATAAAAGAATGAAGTTCAAAGCGATCACTCAGCATCTTCAATTTTATAATAACAATTTTTCTACTTTATTATTGTGAGCCCTTATAATAAATTTAATTATTAGATTGGTAAAAAGTTCGGTCTGTAAAATTTCGAATACTGGAATAAAAGAATGATGTAAGTATTTTATTAGGCAATATAAAAGACAGTATATTGTATAATATACAGTATATGTATTGCACCTCACGTTGACTCAAACAAAAAGCAATTAGCCACACTTGATATCAGAATATTTACTATAGATAGTTGGTGTGTAATTCACTTAATTGATTACAAATTAAAAATGCATTTAATTAGCACGCTCGTTGCATTCTATTTGCTCTAATTAAATGATAGCAATGCTTTTGCCAATGCAAACATTAAAATAAATTAAATTCAATTACTATCTGGATAAGAATGAGCAGAAGTCAACTTAGCACCAGTTTGCTACATACGACTATGTACGATGTTAATGCAAACAGGTTTTATATGAGAAATTCTATATGGAGCGAACTCCGACTGTTAAGGAAAGGTATATGTATATTAGTATATATAACATAGGTTGATAGTATGGGGTTATGACTTGTTCCAATCTTAAATACAACTCGAAGTTCGTTGAATCATTCATGGGATTTCAGGCATCTGCATTGACAACTTCTCATCTGGGCATCAGAAGAAGAGGCGCAGACTTTTAGCTCTGATGAACGACTTTGGCTTTTGGCCATCTCTTTGTGTTACGTTCACCTGGCACATCCTGCACATTGTTAATAAATTATGAGCCAAAGCCAAAGCCAATGCTGACTGCAGCTGCTGATGAGTGAGCTTCTTCCAACTCCTCCCACGTCCACCTTAAACTCAACTTCAACTCACAATCCGACTACGACTCAGGCTTCGACTTCAACTGTAATAAATCAAAAGCAGCTCGTCTGCAATTGTCTGGTTGGGCAGTATGTCTAATGGTCTACTCTCCTCGGTTCCACTCACCTGGGTGCAGTTGCAGTTGCAGTTGCTGTTTCTGTGTGTAGTCTGCACTTATAAGCAATGAAAATTTATGCATGGTTTCACATTTCTTCGAGTTATCATTTGTTACTTAAATTATGCATGTTGAGTGGCAGTTTTGCTGGGGAATTACTTCAGTCGATTAGCCTTGGGTAAAGTGGTCAGCACTCAACAGAGAACAGCATACAAAATTTGCTACTGACGCTTAATCCTTTAGACATGAGAGGTATTCCTTGAATGTTTATGCACTACAATTATGTTCTATTAGGACATTGTGAAATATTTCTAAAATTAACTATTTTTTAGATTTATAATTATCTATAAATATTTTCTATATTATAAAAAAGTAAAAATAAAGAGCTTCAATATAAATTGTTTTTAATTTTAAAAGGTGCTGCTTACTAAGTGGTAATAAATACTTGGAATACATCTAATGTGCATACATAAGTAAATTGAAGCCACTCTCTGCTGCCAGTTGTGAGTGTGGTCAGTGGCCACACAGACATGCATGCAGGGAAAACGAATTTATATCATATGTGTATGTATAAAGAGGTAATCAGTTATGTTTTGTAGGGGATTACATATGAGCACACACACACACGTACTGGCCAACACATTTCAATTATGTAAATTGGCAAAATATCATGACAATCAAGAAATAATCTAGCAGATAGATTAGCCTTTAGCTGGTATTATGTTGAAACTCCCAACTAATTTGTAAAATCTAATTACAATATTTAAGCGTTACATGGACAAAATCGGCCGCAAATTGTTTGTAAATTCTGTCACATATTTGAAATCATTTTCCCAGATTAGTTTTTGCGATGCTTTTGTACAAATTTGTTTACAAATGGGTTCATTTTAATGTTATAATTGAGCACCTAATTCTGGATAAGTATTCGCACTACTTTTGTGGTGTAATTTGATTGCATTTGTATGCCTATACTATTATATTTAGAATTACAAAATTTAACAGTCGACTATGCTGTAGATTTCAGGTTGATAATGTTAGCCATTCTCCATAAACAATACGAAGCATTGAAGTTAATGCCGTATCAAGAGAAAATAAGAAATATGAGTTGTTAACATGTTAGTGCTTAAATTTTTAAAACAAACTTGATCTGCTTGCAAATATTACAAGTGCTGTCGAAAAATAATGTAAGCTGCATCTCTTTTCGTCTCTGAGATCTAGATGTTCATACGGAACAACGGACATAATCGAGAACAAAATGCAAACAGAGTGAAGTGAAAATTTGGGTTGAACTCATGATAAGTTCACAATACCCAATTGTTTAGTATGTTAGCGGTGACAGTAACGACTTGACTGCTGCATGCAGTAGGTAATAATTAACCGACTTACTGACCAGGTAGTATGACATGTAGTCGACTTGTATATATGTTATATAGTCGATTATACGTTACGAATGACTGCTGCCTTAAAGGCTGCTAACTCAAAGGCCTGTGTCAACGATATTTATCATGCGCTTACATTGTCATTAATAATGCCGCCGACTTATGCAGTGTATCGCCTTATCAGGCGGGGGTTAGGGGGGTAGTACTAGGTAAATGATTTGCTTGGCAGTTAGCGGACCAGTGACTGGTGGAAGCTAGTTGGAAACTGCGAATGAAGTGTACAAATTGCAATATCTATGCAAATTTATAACAAATAATTACTGACAGCAATATTTCATTAATAATTGCAAGTACGAGTACTCGTACTGTGCACACCATACATACACACATACACACACTCACACATATATACTTCATAATGTTGCAAAACGCGGCCCCTAACCAACTCAACGATCGACAGGCCGGGCACAGTGAGGCAATTAAACTGATGACGTTGATAAAAATCAACAAGCAAGTGAGAAAGCTGGCTCGACAAACAGCAACAGCAACTACAACAACACAGAAGCAGCAGCCACAGCCCCAACCAGATGCCATAATTTATAGCAAATGCGAGAAAATTATCTCCTCACAATACTATATCGCCGTAGAGCAGGTCTCCTATCGGACGTGAGTGATATACGATAGCTAAGTGACCAAAGTGACATCGAGTTTGTCACAATGTATTCATAATTGCAATACGTTTGAGCAAATTAAAATACTACATTCGAGGCACTCCTTGTGCTCTATGCTATAAATCATATTATTTGAGAATTGCTAAAACGTTAGGATCTACATTAATAAGTTAATTTAAGCGAAATACGTATTGATAGAGATTTAAAAGATATTGTTCTAAAACTACGCGATTGCTTTATAGACTAGAATAGTCTACAAATATGTGCACTATTAATTAGTGTGATTTCTAAATTATATGAACAATTATTACTCATTTATTATTAACTATTTATCAATAATAGTTGTAAGTTAATGGGGAGGGCGGATTAATGTAGTAAGCATTAGGCAATTAAATTGTTAGAATAAATGCGAGACAGTTGTTTAAATGTTGTATACAAAGATTATTATCATTTTCAGAACTGCTCTTAGCGCGCTCAATTATTCTTTCCAATTTATTATAGGATAAATAGCTAATTATACTGCAAGTTTTCATACCGGACAGTCATTGAATATTTCCCGAATGCACTTAGGTTTATTATATATTTAATTTAATTTGTGGTGGCTAATCATATTACCTTCATTGAACCGATTCTATTGGACTAAATCTACTACTGATTACTGACACTGTGAAATGTACCTCGCTAACTGCGCGAATAATCGCCGATACGACGGGAGCTCGTTTTACGTGGAACCCATAAAATCGTGGCATATATTGCAGTCCCTGAAATTTATCTGCGACACGACAACACAACTGACGACGTACTTGCGAAATCAGGAAGAGAGGGATCGAAAGTGCGGAAACTGTGTAATGTCAAGCTGCCAGCGAAATTTGTAAAATTTCAAACAACGTGAGTGATAAAGAGGCAGAGAGAGATGAGACGAGTGCGAGAAAGAGAGGCATCAGCTGCTCATATTCAAAACGCACTACAGACCCATAGAGGCAATTGGCATGGTCCAAAAAAGCCAACCAACCGTCAAGAGTTCGAGTACTCCTGAGGGTCTGTGGGCCTCCTCCTTTAGCAAGTTTGTTTGTTCTCCTCTTTTGGTGGCCTGTACAACGACGTCATGGAGGTCTGTTGGGTCTGTTGAGGCTGTTGGGTAGGGGCAATTGCGTGCTCCTCGGGGCAATGTCGTGTGAGAGGCCTAAACACCTTTCAACTGGCATCGTTATTACCATCATCACCGTCGCCGTCATCATCGATAAATGCATTTGCCAGTTCTGCATACAAACTGCTGTTAAATTTATTTATATGTATTGTCCTCTCATGCATATTTAATGTCCACGCATTTTCGAATGCTACAAAGCAGCGAAAGCCAACTCAAGACTGACTGACTTGATAAATACTCTATAACCTTATTTTACATCTAAGGCGTGGTATTTGAATATTCTGAAAATCATAGCTATTTTACTGACTAATTATTAACTAAATCTTGTCACTTAACGAAGTTCAAAAGTCGAGAGTATGTTTTAATCACAATGAAATGTACACGAAATAGAAGGAAATATTGTATTAAGTACAAAGCTGAATATACTTATTGATTGCAGAGTATTGGAAGATAAAATGCATTTGCCCGCAGTTCAAGCCTGACTGTTCTCTCTGTCGCTCCTTTGTTCGTTGGATGTACAACGAAAGTAGTAGCTTCGCCTTCAACCGGTGTCGTCTCGTATCTGCTTCTAGTTTTCTACTGAGGTAGTCTTCTGGGTTACCCGCAAGCAAGTAGCTGTTTTTAGCTTGTTTCCCGCTTGTATTTGACGTTGCGCAGATTGTGTTCTTCACCTCTCGAGCCGTGCAATGCGTGTCAGGTTTTAGTACCCGCAATCGATAGGGGAGAAGGGTATTATTACTTTGTGCCGGCAGAAAATGTATTTAACAGTCAGAAGGAGGCATCTCCTATCCTATAAAGTTGATGTATATACATATTCGAGATAACCTGTCTGTCTGTTTAGGTTTAGGATTAGAGCTATATTTTTGTTAAATATGTTATACTATATTATTATAGAATATTCGAGGGAAATATGCTCTATGCAAATTTTAGGAATAATAATGTTTTAGATATAATAATGTTTTGAAAAATGGGTAGTGTCTATCTCACAGTCGAGAAGACTCTTTCTTATTTGTCCTTACCTGACTTTTACTGTTTTTGCATAACTCATACGCACTATAGTTACAACTAGAAAACTATAAACGGGGTCGATGTATCTCCAAATCAAGATTGACAATCCTTAAGCTAAACACACATTTATTTATGTATGTTTACTTGTCACTTGAATACTTTTCGTACTTATAAAGACTTGTACTTTCAAACATCTCAATGATGGAAACGCCGACTCCTCTCTGTTCAATCTCCCATTCTTTATATGATACCTCCTACTTCGGTCCTCCCTCTACATGCCGTATAGAGACCACTCTGCCATATCTCTCGATTTTCGCAATGTGCGAGAACAGAACTGTACGAGTACAAGAGAGTCATAAATCAAAATGACATGAGCAACCAACTCGGGGCATTAATATTTCAACACCATAAATGCGGCGTCAATTCGCACATGGATAAAGAGTTGAGTCGAGTAGAGTTGAGTTGAGGCGACTGCCTGAATGATGATGGAGGACAGGAACACACGACTGACGACTGCAAACTGTGCATAATAAATAAATATGGGTTGTAACGACGGCCAACTTCAAACTCTCGAACCGATGGTGCTTCCATATCTCCACCTCTCTCCTTCTCCATCACATTCTGTATCCATCTCCTCAATTTGAGTACAAGTTAGAGAAGGACACTTGAAACGAAATGAAGATGAATATGCGAACTGAGTTATAAAATAAAAGTGATGTCTAATGAGCGAGTGCTTAGAATTCAGTTGTGTTTTCATTAAGATTTTTCCAGTGTTCATCTCTTCGTTTTTTAGACTTCTCTTATTTAATTTGTTTGGCTTTAATAGCTAAATAGTAGTCAGTTCTAGTGTTATTTGAAATACTTTGAATGTCGTGTAAGACGACACGGTGTCATCTTTAGTTGACTAACATCAAATAAAATCAAGACAAGCATTCAAACATGCCACAGAGAAAGACAAGACGAGACACGCTCGACTAATTATGGAAATGTCATCAGACATTTCTGGGCTGGGTGCATTTTGTGGGGTCTCTTCTGCATGGGGAGCTAAGAGCTCGAGCGTACACACATGTGTGTGTGTGTCAGTGTGTGTGATTCAACATAAAGTGCGCATAATTTGCTAGCAATGCATCAACACATGCGAGAATTTCAGCAGCACTTGCATGGTAATTTATGAAACAGATTTTCATGCAATATTCTTTGAGTTTTTCTCCCTTTGCTTTCTTCTCCTCCTTTTTGCAAGAAATTAAAATTTAACATGCCAGACTGGCTGTAGGAGCATACTGAAAGACAGGCGGACAGACGGTGGCTAAGACAGCCAGTGACGCCTTTTAAGTGACAAAAGTTCAGCTCGTGGGTGGCAAAGCCAGACAAGTAACGCCCCGGCCCCCCTACACAATGATATATGGTTTTGTCGGCTGTCATTTGGCTTTGAAAATTATTGTTGTGGCTTGCACTCTGTTTGTTTGTCTCATAAACTTGCATACGCTTCACACCGCACCGGGAATTGCACAAAAATTGCCGCAATGGAAAAAAGCGTTGCATTCTATACCATATATTGGTATTGTTATGTAGATCGATACATACTCGAGTATATTCATCATCAAGCTGTAGAAAACGGGGATGCGTAACCGAACTCGAGCTAGATCACTACTTTTTAAGCTTTCCATAGTTAAGACTACAATGACTTGAGAGTATTTACCACTTCGTTTTCTTCGTTTTCGTCGATTTCTCCGCACGTGAGCAGGCTGGCATTGTTGTTGGTGGAATCGTAAATTTGAATGAGTTACGATCTTACTTGGATTGGCCGCTTTAATAGTAACTTGAGGCCATGTAACGACATAATTTATATTTTTCTCCCCACACGCTCTCTCTCTCTGTCCCTCTATCTTTTTCTTTCATTCTATCTCTGTGATTCTTTGTATCTTTCGTTTTATCAGCGACGATTTTTCATCTACATTATATTTGGCCGCAATGAGGGAAAATAAATTTGCAAACGGTAGAAAGAAATATTTTCACAAAATTCCCAACCGATAAATTCTTGCCACTATTTTTTTTTCTGTCTTTGTTTTGTGCATTTTTGCGTGGAGCTCTTCGCGTCTCTTTCGCAGTATGGCGAGCTGCCTGACAAGGCCAGTTTGGAAGCGGATCAAGGGGGGTGTTCAATGATAAATGGACGCGGCCAGCGAGAACTATAATGGCCACCGCGTCGGCTTTCACCTGTGCGGAAAGAAGAAAACTAAAAAAAGCGAGCGAGGGAGGTGCAGCATCGGTAAAACCCGACTAGCCCATGCCCTGCTATTCGTTGTACTAGTTAGCGGTTGGACTATCGACCCTTTTGGGCGCAGTTTGTGATTACAGGGTATGGCTAAAAGCGATATGTTCTCTGGTTGAAGGAGAGCCATACAGTTACCCCGCTTGTCAGAAGCACTGAACGTGATCATCACTTATATATAACCGACGCTCTGATATAAGGGGGGATTCTCGGAGTCGTCGCCTTCCTGCGATTCTCGGCTATATGTGGCGAAATGGACATTTATGGAAGAATTATTGATGCCAATGCTTCTGTGTGAATGTGTGTGTATGTGTAAAGTTTATGGCATATTTTTTATGAGTTCACCCCATTTGGAGAACACACCAGTCGGTGGACACAAGTTGGTGACCAGGTGGAGACCAGGTCATTCCCAGTGCGGGTTGCCAAATGCCAAAGAGTACGAAGAAGAGTATAATACAATAAATTGTAGGGTAGTCACTGGGTTGGCGAGCTGTCAAAATGCAAGGGCATGGCTAAAATATAACTCTCTTCACCAGTTTACCCTCCAGTTGCTTCTCCCCATCCCTTCTGTGTTGGCAACACACAATTTTAATTTATCGACGCCATATGTGGGCAGTGAGCAGAGTAACTATTGGTCTTCTTTCCTTTGGTTCCCACACACACATACACACACTTACACACACAGGGAGCAACTTCTTTTTGGGGGAAATATAAAATTTGATTTACAGCCTTGGACCAAAGCGTCGTCAGGCTGCCAACTCCCTATCTACCACCCACAATCTACCAATCTACCACCTCATGTGGAGCAGAGCTTTCCCGGGCATAATTCAGCGGCGTACGTAGCTGAATGTTATGATTTGTGAGTCTCCTGGTTTATTGGCTGGTCCTGAGTACAACTCTCCCCTCGCATTCCCATTCCTCTGTTGCCGCTTATACATTCGTTTTGAAATTAAAGCCATTAAGATAAGCTTTTCGACAGCCTAAAGTGCATACTTCGTTTCATATAGCAAGTGCCACAGCTCATTTACCTTGAGGTTACATCTTTCAGTTATATGTATGTTTATAAAAAGATTCCATTAAAGAAGAAAATTGGATTCATTCTCAATAAGTATCCCAATAAATGTAGTTAATAATCCAATTCACAAAAATTAAACTTATCATAGTTCTTAATCATCGACACTAAAAAGAATTTCATTAAAAAACTTATGAGTTGAGTTATCTTTTGATTTATTGATTTGTTGTAGTGATTTAAATGAACTTTAAAATGTTGTTCATAATTACATGTACATACATAACCATACACATATACACACATTTAGATTTGGGTTGGGTTTTATTTGTAGTGTATATATTTATAGTTATTCACTTTATATCTATTTATGTTTATCATTATAATTTACAAGAATTTTACAACTTGAAGTTTTTGGACAATCTTTTCATTTTATAATTGGTTTTGTTTTTTTTTTTATCCGTTTACGATATTTATATTTTGTATTTGTATTTGTATTTGCTTTTGTGTTTATTTTTATTTTTGTTGTTCTCTTTGACATTAATAAATAATATTAAAATTACCATAAGCATTACGAGTAAATGGGACATGCGACAGACGACAGACAGACTTTCCGATGGAAATCTGTCCTAAATAAGTCATGCCTATGTAAGTCCTTGAATAGAATCTTTTCAACTTTGCGTTAGAGCCTAAAGCTAATATTAAACATTTGTATGTAACTATCGTACATTAGATCACTAGCTTTTCGTTTCACGAGTGAGTTGACCCTCCCGGTTCTCCCTTCTCCCTTCTCCTTCCTTTCTCCGTTCCCCGCTCCCCACTCCCATCCGTTGCCTAGCTTCTCTATGTTTACTACGGATGCGAAGAGCCCATGCGTGGTCCGTATAACGAGTAGGGCGCAAAGTATTGTGCCAGTGCAGGATGTGGCGGCAGGCCGGGGAGTCCGGGCGGTGCCAGGGATGGGGGCAGCATTGATGGCTTGCCATACGGATGGTAGCGTGCTGCCGCCGACAACGGACTCAGCGGCGGAGTTGGGTAGGTGCGTTGGAATAGCGGATGGTTCGGTGGTATGCCTCCTGCTGCTGCCGCACTCAACACTGCGTCCGGCACAGAGGCCGTGTGTGTGCGCAAATGCTGGAATAGATCGTCGGAGGTGCCAAATCTCTTGCCACAGTACGCCGCATCGCTGCCAATCCAGGAGCACACGTACGGCAGCTGCGAAGCGGCTGCCATTGCCGCCAGCTGGGCGTGATATGAGGCTGCAGCCGCTGCTGCTGCACTGGAGCTACCTCCTCCACTGGCTGAGCTGGCACCTATCGTGCTCGACTTGCTGCCGCCAGAGACCTCGCACTGCGGACAACCAGCCGGACAGGGCTGGCCAGCAGCTTTGTTGATGTAATGCGGACTCGCTGGGCAGCCAGTGCAGTAGGGATCCCGACACACGTTGGGTGCGCCGGCCATCATGGCTGATGGTTCCGTCAGACCCTTGAGTCGAGCGTAGTTCAGATAGGGACTCATCGCTGACGCCTTGAACATGGCATGATGTGGTGACATCAACGAGCTGGCTGCCATCAAGTCCATGGGGTATGGAGCACCATAGCCTGGAACAAGAGAGGAGTGCAGAGTTGTGTTTAGTTTTGTTTTCCTCATTTTTATTAGATTTTTATACCCGCAACCTATAGGAATTCGGAAGGAAGCATCTCCGACCCCATAAAGTAGGTTTAGGTATATATTATATGCAAATATAGCATTAATCGGTCTATTTTTTTATTCCTCACAGTTAATAGAGAGTTTGCAGCTTTATGAATAAAATGAAAATGACACGACATATAGAACGTCAATCGACACATAGAGTCGTTAGAGTAAAGTCGTCACACAGAGTTTTAAGAAGTTTTTTCATTAGTTTTAATTGTGAAATCCATGTTGTTTGCCAAAAAGGTTTAGTTTCATCAACATTCAAAAAGAAAGAACTTTTTATGAATTTTAAACTTATGAAATAAAAACCAAATAATAACCAATAAATATTTGTTTGGCATTCCCACATACATATTATCTATCTAATAACTACATATTTCATGAACATCAACATTATATTGCTTTTTATTTCCTAAATTGTGTCATACATCTACAAGCTTGTTTTTTGTCGTCTTTTCCCCAGGGGTCATGCTGAACAAGCGGGATAATCGAAGAGATATTGGGTAACTATTGCTTACCTGGAGGATAATAGGAGGCTGCCGAGGGATTGGCCTGCTGGCTGGCTGCATGAAGAGCTTTCACATAGCTAGCCTCCTTGGCAGCTGCGTAGACGGCTTCCTGGAGGCGATTCGAGGTGGCGGCGGCGGCGGCAGCAGCAGCAGCAGAACTTGGACTGCTCAATGCAGCGGACTCTTTGGAATTGCTTCGAGCTGGCATGGATGACTGCACCATCACCGGGCTGCCATTGATCTGGGCGCCTGCTGTGGTGGGTGTGCGTCTGAGGACGGCATTGGCCATTGCCGCATTCGCGTTCGAGTTTGCCATTGCATTTGGCGATTCGCGCTGTGAGCTGCTGGCACTTTGGTTCGAATCGCAGCGCTGTTGTCCATTCGCTTTGGGTGTCTTAACGCGTTGGTTGTTGCTGTTGCTGTTGCTGTTGGTGTTGGTGTTGAGGTTGTGGCTGCTGCTGGTGTTGTTGTTGCCGCTGCTGCTGCTGAGATTTGTGGCGCCGCAGTCGTTATTGTTGGCCTCATAGGGCTTAAAGGTGCTGGGGGTTTTACTGTGAGCCGGCGGCAGCTGCTGCTGCTCCACGGAGCCGGTGCTAACGCTGGATGAATGACTGCTAACCGGTGAGGATTTATCGCGTGTGCTGTCCCCCAGACTGAGGCCCAAGCCGTTGCCGTTGCCGCTGCCATTGCCCAAGCCTTGGGAGATGCCTTTCGGCTGTTGCTTTGTCGACTTCTCAATGTTGGCTGCAAGCAGCTTTGGATTCGCGGTATCCGCACCGATGGCGCTGCATGTTTGCGCCAATAGCGCCAACGGACTGCTTTTATTGTCCAGCTGTAAGTACACGAAGAAGGAGAAGAAGAGAGTTGGGCATAAGTCAAGACAGTCAGTCAGGGGGTAAAGAATTATTAGTAAGTCTGCCTAAGTAAAGAGGACGACATATCGTGCCTAAGGCAGCAGATAAGATCAGCTTAAGGGCAAAACCGCTCTTCTGTCGCTTGCGTTTTATTGTCTCCTTTTTTTTTTTTGGCACTTTTCAACATTGCATTTTCTTTACTTTGTTCGTTTTCATTGAACACTTGCTGAACCTCAGCGACGCATCGCGAATCTCTTGAGCACGATGCCAGATCTTAATCTCTGGGCGAAACCCTCGCGCGATCATGAAATACTTGAGAGTTCTGTTCCATTCACTTCTAGTTGGGTTGCTCGGTTATTGGGTTTTATCCAAGAGAACTCACACAAATGCGAATACAGCCACAGGCTGGCTGTCCTTGTTTTTTGCCCTTGCCTATGGCCATCATAAATAAGGGCTGAAAACCATAAATATGCCCAGCGTGGCCAAATAAATGGAATTATGAGGCTATTAAAACATTTGCAAATAAAAGATATAAAAAGTACATAAAGCACAAACATACGACGCAAATGGGCGCAGGCCCCTTGGGTTTACATGAGCTTCCACGTTAAAAATTACAATCGATTGAAATGGAGTTCACAAACGCAGAAATTCGGGCAAAAGAAATGTGATAAAGAGCCCGCCAAATGGGGAAAGTTCTTAAGAAAAATACGAGTAACTATTATATTTAGGAAATTACCAGTTGCTGATTTTGTGTTATTTATTTGACTTCACTTTGGTATTACTCGAAAAGCAAACAAGACAAATGACGAAATATTTTTCAACAAAATATTTATTTTATGAAAATGCAACATTAGATAATATTTTATTGTTTTTACTTATTAAAAATTAAATAAAGTATTTCTTAGTTTGAATGCGAAAACATACGGCCAACAAAAAAACCGGTATGTCATTACCAAACAACCTAATATTTAGGAAATTAAACAGAAATCAGAAATTGCAAAGAGCTATTATTAGCAGGAGCTATTTACTTGTTTTTTATGTCAATCCTAAAAAGTCATACTTAGACTTTTATTTATATTGATTGAGTGGGTCACGATTTGATTACGGTATTTAATCAGTTCTACAGCCTGCCCAATTTGTCGAAGTTATAATTTCAGAATTGCTGCAATTAATTTAATGAAATTGCCAACAATAAAATCGGCTCGGTCAATATATGACAGCATAATACTCTCAATGATTAGGCAAATACGAGCGGGCCTATTTGGCTAATCAATTGGCATTAATCATAGGCGAACAAGCATCTAATCATGCTTTAATACTGCGACTAAAAAGTGAAAATTTGCGATTTGCCATATGACAAATGCCGACACAAAGGCACAATGCGAAGTGCAAATAAATGAAATGAATATTACCCACTCACAGTTGGTGCTATAAAACTCAAACACGGCTTTTGCAATAAAATCCATTTCGCCGCATGCCATAAATTATGGCACTGCGGGTAGGGAGTGGGCGGCCAAGTGAGAGAAAGAGAGCGCGAGTCAGTATGTGAGAGAGGGTGAAGAGAGCCTCAAACCGAAACGGAGCAAAGAGTTAAGCATCGTAATTCATGGCAAACTAACAAAAGCCCCGGCGCATATTGGAAATAATGACGTACAGCTTATGTATGTATTTTTGCTGTACTACGATTGTGTGTGTGCCTGTGTGTGTGTATGAGTGTGTGCGTGTGTGTGTGTAATTACGCCCATGCCACAACTGGCGTAAGTCATAAACTACAAAATATTTAAGCTTTTATAACACTCAATGGGCAGCCATAAATTATTATGATACTATTGTAAAAATGGCAAATTTCTTATCGGTACTTAAGAGCTTTTTCTGTAGCAAGCTCTAATGGGAATAGTAATGGGAATGTGAAAGGGGAAAGGGGTAAGGGGTAAGGGCAGGGAATAGGAATGCACATGGAAATGGGGGGGTTTAGACTCGATAAGCGGTACATTTAAGGAATGTTATTTACGGGTTGAATACAACTAATTTCCAAAGTTTCCCCAATTCTAGGAAACAACTTTCGAGATTATTACAGTCTCGGATTGGCTTCTACGAAAACAATCTTATGAGCATGTTCTTTTGATAACTGCATAAATTGAAAACATTCGTATTTTACATAGATTTGATTTCATTACAAGCTTATCTTGTATTTAATGATTACCCTTAACTGCCACCCGTTAACTTAACATAGATGCATATTTTCCTAAGGAATAATATTACATAGGTGTTTATAATAATAATACTTTCGCTTATTACACTATTTCTTTTCCTTAAATAGTTGGGGTAGTCTTGCGATTCGATCGCTTAAATAGATGTAGGCAGAGACCCAAGCACCCAAGCCCCAAGCACTATATCATCACTTTATTAATTATGGCTGCAACGCGTCCCGTTTAGTCTCGTTTTTAGCACAATTAGTCATAATTTATGTGAACGTTGATAAAGTTTCCGTATTGATTTTTGATATTACGCGTATTTCGTGTCGCACATTTGCTGTTGTTTGTGATTTAGTTTATAAATATAGACGACACACAAACTCATACAGGCAATATTATTATTATATCAGCTTATGGCAGATAGCCGGAGTGACAGAGAGGGAGGGAAAGGGGGAAAGAGACCATATGGGGATTGTTGAATTTATGACTGTACAATAGTTGTTATTGAGGCTTAAATATATGCGTATTGGATGGTTTATGGGCACGATAAGTCTGCTTAATAATTGCCAGCGCTAACTAGTTAATGCATAAACGAACTCAACACTTAGCGATGGCTAATTAAAAAACATAAAAACCTAATTATAAGTGCTAAATTTATTGATACAAACGTAACAATTATAACAACAACAACAACAACAAAAGAATAGCAACAAATAGACTGTTATGGCACTTAATTAGCACTCGTTGTGTGATACGAGTAGGCAAACTTAGGGAAAAACATGTCGAAGTGAACAAAGCCAAACAAAAAAGGAAAAATTGATAAATAAAATGAAATTTGCTGTGCATCCGTTTACAAATTATGAATATTGTGTTAATTAAAATGTTACACCTAGTCTGCTAACAACAACAACAACAACCAAAAGCAACCACATTTAAGTAATATTAACAAGCAAACAACAACAAGTATAACATGAGCAATGGACGGAAAGTTGAACTTCGTGTCGCTGTCATTGTCAGACTTGTGGACTCAACAGCAGAGAGAGAGAGAGAGAGAGAGAGAGAGAGAGTGTTTAGTCATGCCTTTTGCACAATCGAGTCACAGTTGGTTGTTAAATGCGGATAATTTAATTAGACACTTAAAACTAAACAACGAGCTGCACAGTGCCGATGCCATGCCATGACTGGGTACTAAATAGTATTACTGCATTTTGCATTAGTTGTTAATTTATTTTCTAAGGTGCGTCTGGATGTTGCGCTTGAAAGCGCTCTCAAAATACTCGACGAGTTTCACCTCCCCTTTTTAATATTTATTATTTTATGATTGCAGTCAAGGAAAAGCTTTTTGGGGCATTTTGAATAGTTGCAGTCGCAATAGTTTGATTTGAGAATCTAATTGAACACTTTGAAAACTTGAATAGACTGAATCTCATATTATTTTGGAATACGAATGTAATGTAATCGGCATAACTTCAAAGCCCTCAAAGCAACCATCAAATTTGAATTTCAGAAACAACAAGAAACGCAATTGATGTCTGTCTCTCTATCTGTAATTGTGGCTGTCTGACGATTTCCCCTCCAAATCAACAAGTATTCAATTGAACTCATCTTGAAGCCACTGCGGCTTGCTAACATCGTTCAACGTTCATCGCTTTGAGGGCTGTCATTGTGGTTGCTTGAAAAAGTTTTCAGCATTTTGTTTGTCATATTAACATAAAGTATGATTTTTTGAGTGGCTTCAAGTATTCAACTGATCGTTGCCTCTTTTTCCTCTTTCCTCATTTACCTCATGCCCTCTCTTCCCCTCGTGGCAGAGAGAGAAGACTTCGCGTGCCTCCATTTGTTATTGTTTTTATTTATTGCCGCGCAGATACTTGATATTGTCTCAGGTGTATATTTGCTGTCTTAAGTGTGTCGATGTGTCACATCGTCCCATCGGCAATAAAACCCAGCGAGCTAAGCGTATTATTCAAATGCCGCTACGTCAAATGTGACACATTTTGCAATTTATTCGTTTTCTTCAGTTGGGAGGATACCCTATAAACCCTACCCTAAAGGGTATTATGTATTGTGCACATTTTTGTAACAGAAATTACTTGCATTAATTATGGGAATTACAAAACAAAACTAATTTTGATTTTACTCAGATAGAGAGAGTGCATCAAAAATCTTTTGATTATTTTTAAAGAATTTGTATATCCAGAAATTGAACTAATACGCTAAACTTTCAGTACTTAATGTACTGTACTTTAAATATTTAACTAGCACTGAAAAAGCGATGATCACGCTTCCGATTTCGGATAATTCGCAGACTAGATACATTCCAATGATTTATATTAAGGGTA
Organism: Drosophila sulfurigaster albostrigata; assembly: GCF_023558435.1. NCBI lineage: Eukaryota > Metazoa > Arthropoda > Insecta > Diptera > Drosophilidae > Drosophila > Drosophila sulfurigaster. Next base: position 3,300,407 of record NC_084881.1, read on the forward strand.
TTCCCTTGGCACGGCAATAAAACTTATCTACGTACATAATGCAATTCAGTCCCCTCTCCACTCCCTTTTTCTTGGTTATTATATTTTCGTGGCTGCGTTTTTTTCTAGAATACAATTTTCAAAGCTGGAACTGAGTCCAAGGCGCAGGATGCTGCTTCCTGTGCGACGTCTTACGATACAAAAATAGCTGCTATAAATATGAATTACAGGATAAGCATAAAAACCGGAAATTGTGCTTCGTCGCCAGCGTTTTGCATAAGCCCCCAGCGAAGACGTCGACGTCTCCTAAGACGCATTTGCAGTTTTGTTGCGAATTATAAAATAAGCGATAAAAATGGTATAAAACTTTATGCAGATGCTCCTTAGTCTACTCCCAGTCTGTGTGCGTGTGTGTGTGTGTGTGTGTGTTGTGCCCATGTACACTTAATACTTATGTGTATTTTATCCATTATCTCATTGCCAGTTAACACCTTTTTGCGGCTTTGCTGAGCTAATAAATTCGATTCTTCTGTTGCTGCCAACTCCTCTGGCAACAAATTTACATAAATGCCCCTAAAACATTGATACGATTATATGTATATGTATTGTAATTCTATGTCACTTTACTTTTTGTGGCCGTAAACATAAATTACAATTCATAAAGAAGCGCTTCCGTTCATATTTGCCTTCTTAGAGTCTGCCTATTATGCTGATGGCTTCAAAGTTACTTTGAATAGAATTAAAAGAATTCATTTACATTTTTGAAATATTCATATGACAATGTGACAATCGAAATTCGAGTGGCTTTTAGGTAAGTAACTATTTTGGACTTTCACTAATTAGTATTTATTATACTATATAAACCAAACTTATTCTTTTTTCCAATGTATACATTTATTTATCACACTTAGTATGCAAATAATTTGAGATCTGAAATATTTTGAGGGTCATTTTAAATAGAGAGCATCGCTGTGAGTCCATTTACTCATGTCCCCCTCACTCTCGTATTCGAGTGTCCAGCAATCCGAATCCGAATGTGCAATCCAATATGCCTGTAGTTTATTTAGCCGGCGCACAACGCTGTCACATTAACTGTCAACTGCTGCAAAACTGACACTTGTCATATTGACAACTGACAGCGTCATTTGACTGTCAAACGCGGGCCAAGTCAATATGGCCGAGAGTTGGCAATTGCAGCAAGCACAGAGTAGAAAAGAAAACAACAACCAATTCAACTGACAGTAGGAGGTCGACGACTTAATACCCTATTTTGAAGGTGCCTTATATTTGGTTGAGCAGAATCGAAACGTAGGTGAATTAATATCGATCATGTCACAACATTTTTCAGTGTACTTGTATGCTTGTATGCGAGATCTTTATCGATATGGCAACTCGCCAGGGGGCGTAATTTGAAGTGCGGCGTTGCCACTTAATTTAACGAAACACACGCTCACTCACACTCGCCATCAAGTTCTCTGCTTGGCGTTAGACAATGTTGCAGTCGTTGCAGCAGCAACAACTGTCAACCGTATCATTGCAATTGTTGCTGCAGTTGCGAATTGCATTGTTGTCGTTGTCATTTGTGTCGCTGCTTTCGTTGTTGTTGTCGTTGTTGTTACTGCTGCTCTGTACGCTTTGAGTGACACATTAATGCCATTTTCATGTGTCACTCTTTCTTTCAGTTGAGGTCTGTTCGGGTGAACATACGAGTCTTATACACACACTCCTTGTTTTTCGTACCCTCCCCATTCTATCGTATCGTTAGATTTCATGTCAGACTTTTGTCAACATTACGTGTCCATTTAGTTGTCTGTTAACAAATGCTGCTGTTGCTATTGTTGCTCGTGTTGTTACGCTTGTCGTTTAACCTTTTCTTTCTTTTTTCATGTTGTTTATTTATGCTAATATCTGTACGCTTTTTTTTTTTTTTGGCCGTTTGTTACCGCATTTTGCACATTTTTACACGGATTTTTCAGAGTTTCGTTGGCTGTTAACTTTTAACCTGTTTTTATTTTGCGCTCTGCTCGCTTAATTGCTTAATTTTATTTATTTGCCTTCCCTCGCTTATTCTACCGCTGATTGTTTTGTAAAATTGACAAAGTGCGTTTGATTAACCTTGTAAATCAAATTAATTGTCAGCCAAATATAATTTCTTACACACACACACACACACACACACAAACATGCATATGTTTGTACATTTATTGGCTCTTGTCAACGCCCATTTGCCATATTCCATTATCCGGCTCATCATTCATTTGCGCCGTATAAAAGCAAATGCCGAAAAACGTCCAAAATAACAAAACAGCAACAGCAATAGCAACATCAACAGCAACAGCAACACGAACAATAAGAAGAATGCCAACAAAATGCTGTCGACGAATTATTTGCCTTTAACTTGCGCACAACAACAGCTCAAGGTTCTTTAGATTTTTGGATTCGATCAGCAGCTGCAACTTGTTGTTGTCTTCAATTTTATGGCTCTCGCCAGAGTAATTTTTTTTTTGGCATCACGTTTATCAATCATACGCAACGTAAACCTGTCACGCCACCCCTTGAAGCATGTCAATGATTTTACTCTCGCGTGTCCTCTCTTTCTCTCTTTCTATCAATTAAAATTTACATCATCTAAATGTGTCACAACTAATAGTAATATATTTTATTATTGTCTGGCGAATTTTTATCACATATGTTAATTCAATTTCACTATGAAGCAGGTGGAGCATTTCAATGTTTTGATTTGTATAGCCAAATGCTACTGATTATTTGACTATTGATTTCAGAATTAAATCAAGTAATATATAAAAGGAGATTTAATTATTATTTCCATTTTGCGCACATTGCCACCAAAAAAGTGCTGTGGCAGCCACAGCAACAGCCACAGCCACAGCCACAGCCACAGCAACATCAACAGCAGCTGTTGCAATTTGCATAAACTGAAACAGACTGTCTAACTGTCTGTGTGTCTATCAGGCTGTCATTCTGTCAACTGATTGACTGCCTAGCTGCCTGAATGCCTGCGCCTACGTACAACATTCATTAATTCTCACATTTGGATAATAATGCGAACGAAGCTGATCTCGTCGGAGGCTTGCATATAAATTCTCACTGACAGACTTGTGCTCAATTTAATTTTATTTTTATATTCTTTGTTAATGCAAATATACATACATACATACATACATACATATAGAATGTGAAAAAAATGTGAAAAACAACAACTCTACTCGTATTTAAGCTGACAGCTGACTAAATTAATTTGACAATAATTAGCATTTCAAGTTGTCAGTGTTAATGAATTCCACGGCGAGTTTTGCGAATACATATTGAATATTCATATTTCATACTTATTATTGCGGCGAGATGTTGCACTAAGGACTGTGCTCTGGCTTTTACTCTTGCTCTTGCTCGGCGAGGGGGCTCCCCAGCCCCTTTTGTGAGTGTGTGTGACACGTCGAGACACGTTGCAGCATGTTGCTGCATGTCGCGCGTAATAAATCCAATGACACTTTATAATTTCAGCGGCCAATGCACATTGCAAATTGTCAGCGATGTTGCTTTCATCCGTTTGCCTTGGGCGCTGTCAAAATGCCAACGAGGAACTCGTGAATCTGCCACGAGTGAGAGCGGGAGAAAGAAAGTGCGCGCGAGAGAGAGAGAGAGAGAGAGAGTGAGACTATATGAGTTGAGTTGAGGTGTCATTCGCATTTGCGGCGCGTTAATTACGTGTTATTTATAATTATGCGCTCTACACATGCGTTGACAACTGTTGTCAACAATGCTAACAACTGGGCGGGACGAATGCCGAATGCCGAATGTTTTCGTGTTTCCCTTTACCTCTTCTTCGACCTCCTCAGATCAACCTTACTCACCATAATCCTCACACAATCCAGCACATCCCACGACTGCACATTATTTTCACATTCACGAATATTCATAATTCATTTTCCTGATTACGTTTTTTATATTCATTCGTTTGCCCGGTTGCGTGCTTTTTTAAAATTTACTGCAAGGCATTTCCATTTTCAGTAAACGCAATCATCAAATTGTTCGTATGAATAAAGTTTGCCATGTTTATTATGAGTAAATTAACTTTCTAAACATGTTATATGCAATTTCCGCATACAGCCTTCTGTGCAGTGCAACATTGTTGCATCACCGGATCATCAGAAAAACATAAGTACTTCATAATCGGAAAAAAAATAAATATTTTATATAAGAAATAGACACTAAATATCAAAGTTCTACCGTTTGGTGTAAATTTCTTTGACCCATATAGAGACATATAGAGAGACAGACTGATTTACACCCTCAACACCATAACATATAGTATTTAGGAAGGAAGGAGAACTAACTGGCTTTGTTTTTGCAATTCACCAAATCAGATACTATTCGGCGAATATACAAAAATTGGTACTTACATAGTCTGTGTACTTCTTCTTTTTTTTTTGGTGTGTGAGAATTGAGAGGGACTGAGTGACATGCGAACGCCCTTTACACTAAAGTCGCAGTCAGTCAGTCGGTCTGTCTGTTCACCTGTCAGTCTGTTTGCCTGCCCCCGTCCATCACTTTGCATAATAAAATGCGAATATATGCGAATAGAGGCGAAATGCAGACAACACACACAAACACATACACACACATGGGTACACATGACAGGGGTTAGAATATAAAGAGATATAGCTGCGAGCACAGACATTGCATTTTTCGAATACCCCGTGAAGGAATAAACAAGTGGGAGAATGTGATAAACAAAAACATTGCAAAAAGTTCATTGACGGGGTATTCACTAGTCGGGCATGTACAAGTGGTGAATCGTAACAAGTTTTTCCCTAGTTTACCCAACGCCCTTTCGTTGATTTTTTCCGCTGCGATAAGCAAATTTCGCGAAAGTGCACTAAAATAAAAGTCCGGCGAGAAGATGCAGAGAGGACAGAAAGACAGACAGACAGGCAGGCAGACAGCTGTATAAATGAATTGCTAAAGGTACACATTTCTCCTGCTATAGTTGTGGCTAATTTAAATAAGCAGGGAGCAGCACGAGAAACGCGGGAGAGGAAAAGCCCCCGATTTGTGCAACGATCTTCAACACCTGATAAGCGTCGTCAGCTGGGAAAATTGCAAGCGGGTCACAATGGAGGGAAAATCCGAGGCTGCTGTTAGGAAGTGAGGTGCTTGTCATCTTGTCGTGTGCTGTGAAAAACAATCTTTTCTGCTTTGCTGCCAGATGACAATTTTGTTGAAAACCCGAAGCTGCTTGTTTTACCCTTATTTGAAATTCCTTTTTTTAAGTTGTCATTTTGAACATCACATATTATCTGGTATATCATAAATAGATTTAAGTTTTGTAATGTTGTTAATTATTTAGTGGATGCTTTATTTTAAAATTAAAGCTTTTGTCAATTTTGAAATGTTCTTCTCCTAAGGTATTTTTTTCAGAGTGCCCATTTCTCTTTTCACTGTGTGTAGAATAATACAAAAATACTAAATAATCATCCATATAAATTATCGATTATCTTTTCAGTGAGTGCATTACATAAATGATATTCGATATAATTATCGATTATCTTTTCAGTGTGTGCTAATAAAACAAATATTAAATAATAATAGTCGATATATTTTTATCGATCGATAACAATTGGCGCATACATTCATCGCATGTTTGACATCTTCATCTGTTTAGTTGAAGCTAATGAAGTGTTTTATAATTAACCAACTAAATTTTTTAAATGAACAAAATGTAGGTCAAGCCCGAAATGTAAGTTTGATGTGAATCCTTTGTTTATATAGTGTGAGTCAATCTCGCAAAATAGTTTTGAATACTGTATATCATACAATATTGTAGTTTATGGTCGACGGTTTACGGTTTATGGTTTACGTGATGTGGCTGTCAACGGCAGGTCCCAGGGATATGGCGAGGCAAATGTTTAGTTTGCCTGGCATTTGACATGACATTCATGTCATTTTGAAAAATAACAACTCTGACATACTATTTAATTTGTTTTATTTTCATTCTCATCATCTTCATTCGTTCGTTGTTTATTTTTGGTTTGGTTTTCGTTGCTTTTGTTGCTTTTTGTTGCTCCTTCAGCCTTGCGACAGTCGCCTTGAGGTGTCACCAGCCAAGTCTGACTGGGTTCAAAGAGTGTCAACAGCAACAACTGGCGCACAATTGGTTGCGTTTACTGTAAGAGCTGCAAAAAGAGCAATCAAAATGTGTCACTTTGACACATGCCAGTTTCTATTTAAATAAACTTGCTGTCAACTTGATGGTGCATATTTCATTACTTTGAGTTTTGAGGCAACTTGTAATGAATATGGATTCGATGCCTTGTAAGGCAGAGCTTCAGAGCTTGTTGTTGGATTCCTTCATGTTATTCATATTATTTAGCGAAAAGTCGAAGCAAGTCTCTCAACCAAGTGAATGGCATAAAACACATTTAATATGCGAGTATGAATCTTTGTTGTACATACTTTGTCCTTAGCTTGATTGTCACAACGACAACGACGAGAGATATACGAAATCGTCTTATCTGTATTTTATCGGAAATTAAATGGATTTTTCCTGAACTCGACTGAAAATGAGCTCGTTGAAAGTGCGTTGTTCACTTTCACTTTGTTTGTGAGTGTATTTAAAGTGGGGCTCCAGCTGTTGCTTGCAACACACGAAACTAATTCGAAACGCTTTCAAATGACTGTTTAAAAATTAATGGCCCCCAATCAGACACTCACACACCGCACAGACAAAGGCAAGAGCGCAGATACAAATACAGGTATAGGTACAGATACAGATACAGATACAGCTACAGATAGGGGGATACTTACTAACGCCACTCAAGTGGCGCCAATTAAAATGATTAACATCGATAGAATGGTGTTGCGTTTAAAAGTGTCGCCTTGTTCGAATAAAAAACATAATAAAATCAAAATGGAAATAAACATGGAAAAAGAAAACTAAGCACTCGCGTCGAATGATAAGGCAAGCAGACATCTCAAAAGTTGTTTCGCCGCATAATTGATGTGATTGAGATTGATTGTTTATTTGTTTTTTGGCCTGCTTTGATTGAGAGCTAAACTCGAACCTCGAACCGAACCGAAACGCAAAAGCACAAGCAGAAGCAGAAGCCGAGAGACCCGGCGCCAGACACACATTTAGCCTCATTGGCATTGGGGCGTGGAGTGTCTTGTCCGCCAGTCCGTCAGTCTGTCCTACTGTCCGTCGAGTGTTGACCGCTTTTTGGCTTATCAATATTAGATTTCAGTTTCTTTTTATTAGTCCCTTTGTTCGGGGCAAAAGCCCGGAGACCCACACATAAACACATAAATTCATACATAAATATATAAATACATAAACACATAAATACTGACAGCTTTCCGTTTCAAATGTGTCCGTCGTCCGTCTGTCCGGTCCGGTTCGGTTCGGTCCGGGGGCTTTGTGGGGGCTTCTTTTGAATATATTTTTCATTTTATTTTTCTGCTAGGGGCTTCAAAAGCAATTTGTGCGTGTTTAGTGTCAAATGTTGTGTTGAGCTTTGAAAGCAAGTTTGCTGCTTTTGTACTTTTGTGCTGCGGCTGGAGCTTAATATTTATATCATTTTATGGCAATCACTCATTCGAGCCGTTGCGATGGCGACTTAATGATTGATACCATTTGAAAATCATTTAAGTTGCCGCAGATTACAGCACATTAGAGCCCCATCGGAAATGGTCAGCAAATGCCACATCAGAGCCCAGCGCATTTGTATCGTCCAAATTCAGCCATGGCTTTAAAACACATTTCCAATGAGAGGCGCCGACAAAACAACACCTCGACACCTCCGCACCTCGGCACCTCGATACCAAAGCCATGCGTAACTGGGAGCTTTGCGTATCACGATGATTAGTTCGCCCTAAGCCCCTATTTGGTATAATAACTGAATCATCAGAATCAGAATCGGAATCGGAATCGAACTGAATGCAATGTGCTACTCTATCATCAATTTGAGCTAAGCAAAATGTACGTTTGCTTCAAGAACGTTTCTTGAAGTTTTTTTAAATATATTTACTAAAATTTACCAACTGTTATACAGAACGTATATAATATAAAATTTATATCTAGCTAGATGAGCTCTCCCGTTGATGTGGTTCTCGACTCGGGCCGTAAAACTGACAGTTATCAGCGGTCACATTAATATGATTATTTCTATATTAATTTATTGGTTAATTTGTTGCCGCATTTTACGATTATTGGCTTTGCAGTCAGTCGACCTACCCCTCTCCACGCCCCCCAAACGATCCCCGCAACCAACCGATTTCAGTTCGATTATCGAGGCCCATAACTTTCGTGTTGTAGTTTTTTGTTTGTATTTTCTCTCGTAATGCGCGACGCTAAAAACGGGTTATTATTTTGCATTTAAGAAGCAGTTTCAATTCATTACCATAGTTAGTGCCTCGCGTGCATTTAAATGAATTCATTGAGTTTCGCTCATTCAATTTGTACGTACGTAAGCATTTAGCATGAAAATGGAATCGAATGGATTGTGGATTGTGGAATGGGTTGTGGAATGAGCTGTGGAATGGGTTACACTTAGAGGCGTCAATGGCACGATTGACGGCTCAACCATTTTATTGATAAATGCCTTTTGATTGGGCTCTTAGAAGACGACTAAGCTGAATACTCACAGCAACAGCAACAACAATCGACGATAACAATAAAAGATGGTCACTGCTTTTTGCCTCATTCTTTGTTGTTGCTGTCGTTGTCGTTGTTGCCGTTTCATTTGTCGCCTGTCGCCTGACGTTTTTTATAGTTGCTTATTAACGAAATTGATCGTTAAAAAATTATGAGTGCCATAAAAATGCTACAAAACTCGAGTATTTCTCAATGAAAGCCCCACTAATAATTACTTATATGACATTTATTTTTGGTAACTCTCCTAATCGATTTCTTATCTTAATAACTTTAAAAGCTGTAGTTGAGAATGAATATATAGATAGTTAATATACCCCAATATATACATATATACATATATCTGAATTTGGCTTACAAATAAAAAAGGGAAGTTACAAATATTGAAATTATGCTATTGACCTAATTTTATAGTTTGCTGAATTTGAAAAGTGATTTTCCTTTTTCTCTTTGATTTATATTATATATTCATTGTACATAATATTTAGCTATTCAGTTTATAGCATGCATGACCCGAAAACAATCGATAATAAGTGAGAAATCCGACATCGACTTTGAGTTTACAATTCGAAATACTCGTAGTTTGTTAAATACTAACTAATATTTCGCAAACAAATTTAAGTGTGGACATATCGCTATTTGGTATGCTAAGATTTTAGTTGTCACTGCGTAAGGCATGCAGACGGACAAATACACATATTTAGGATATTCTGAGAATTAATTAACACTTTAGGCCAAAACTATTATTTGTGTGCACGAAAAATTAACATGACAGCTCTAGACATGGCAATTTATCACTAACATGCTGAGGCAATCCATTGTTGTTGCTGTTGTTGCTGTTTCTCGTTGATGTTAGTCTCTGCTGCTGATGACACTTTAATTAGAGCCACACGCAAGCACAAAGCCCGACACAGGCGACTGTGAACTACTCCGAGCACAACAGCAACAGCAATAACAACAACTCTACTAAACTGAACTGAACTTCAATAGTACGAGAGGGTAAAAGGGGGACAACATACTCAAGTGAACCAAAATGAACTGAACAAAACTTAGCTCAACTGAAACGAGCTGAATTGAAACAAGCTGAACTAACCGCGCAGTCTCTATCTCTCCGTCCTATCTCTCTCTCTCTCACTCTCTGTGTCAAAGCGAGAGCGTTGTTATGTCAAGCGCACACTTTAACAACTGCCAGTGCTGCCAGTTCAGCTGAGAGCTCGCAACTCAGAGCTGAAAATGCAGCAAAGAGCTTACTGTTAACTGTTAACTGCTGACGCTTGACTGTTGACTGCTGTTGCTGCTCAAACGGTTTAACATGGGCAGCGAGAAAGGGATGGGTAGGGGGTAAGGTAAGGCGATGGGGGCTCGGGTCGCTTTGACTGTGTGGTTAACTGAAATGAATGTCTGACTGACTGCATAAATGGCTGCTTGACTGACACATTTAATTATATTAATGATGTTTGCGGTCAGCTGACATTTGCACTTTATTTACTTTTTTACAAGCCGCGCTCTCAAGCTCTTCGCATCTGTCATTTTAGCCTCACTGCCAACTGCCAACTGCCAACTGCTGACTGCTGACTGAACAGAACTGAACTGACTTTCACATTAGCTGCTTACTCTCCGGGGCTTTTTGAGTTATTACCCAACACACAGCGCGCAGCGACAGCGACAACGACTGAGACGCATATTAGTTTCCATTTTGTGGCAGTTTCCTTTTGCACACATCCACATCATTTTTCACATGTGACAGCAAATTATCAACAGTAATTTTGTGGCAAGTCAGCCATAATTTTAGCAGTTTTTGTTGTTGTTGTTTTTCGTGTTGTAGCTCTTTCTTATTGTGGTGTCCGGGCGCCACAAAAACAAATGATGACACTGACAGCTGTCAAGCTTAGTTTATTTGATTTTATTATAATTAATAGCGAGCAGCCATCATTAATCATTGAATAATTTATAGACATTCGCCAGGTAGTATTTACATATGTCTCTACACATTCCTACACACTCTAACAGCAGCAAAAGCAAAGGGTTACTCAGACACTCAGTTGCTTTAATAAATTTACTTGGCTTGACAGTGTTATGAATTTTAAATCTTAAATAATGAATATTGAAAATGGCATTAAGTGTGGAACAAGTTGATTCACTGCACTTGACGAAATTGTGAAAGCCTTCGAACTAGTTCCAATTATTGAGCGATCGCATCAGCTGTGAATCAGCCGTGACGGTTCATACGATGCATATACATATGTATGTACATAGTCTAGTATATATTAACTGATCGCATTAAAATGTGTTGCACTCGAAATGGGAATGTGAATGTTCAGCAGTAATGAATGCACTCGTCCATTTCAGTTGGAAGATTCTGTTTCCGTTCCTTATGCGAATGTTTACTCACAAATTAAAATGAAAATTTATTGCCCCTTAAGGCTTTTGGCATGGCAGTGAGACCGACCGCAGCCGTAAAGTCTTTGACTCTGATTAACTGCCATAGTTTCTCTCTCTCTCTCTCTCTTGCGCTCTCTGCTGCAGTTGTGAAATTGCATTTGTTTTCTGTCATTATAAATTCAAAGTTGCTTGCGCCATAAATTTATACACAATTGCCAGAGTTGCCATCGCTTCTCAGACTTAACTCGAAAGACTCGTAAGTATTTACATAGAAACATAAATATGCATTATGTGCAGATAAAGAATTCTGAATATTCTTATTTATTGCTTGTTGTTTTTCTCGCCAATCGCCGCCACTTGATACTTGCCACAACCACACTGAAAATTCGCCGTAAAAACAGCTGTAAATAGAGTCATTGCAGTCGTAGACTTTGCGGGGGAGTCGTTAGTCTCGGGGAATTGAAGAATCGCACAATAAATTCGCTTGTGGCGAGTGCTGTAATTGCTTTTCCGTCGACATTTGTATTATTTATGAAATATCATACTCACAAACGTTAATAAATAACGACAGCCAGCCAGCTAGCCAGTCAGACACCTGGACAATATATAGTACTAGTATATACTACTAGCTACCCAGCCCCCATATCAGTTCGATTGTGATATATTACACCCCAGATAAACAAGACAAACAAGCATTAAGTCTCCTACTCCTCGTCTCACAATACGATATTGATTGTGACTTATAAGTAATTGGTAAACAAAATTCAACAAGAACGATCGAAATACGAGTATGAGTATTTTTCAACAGTGTAGTATTTTTATTTACTGAAAAGTTGATCAGATATATTTTCTATATGCATTCGTATTTGGAACATATGAATTTGTGTAAAATTGAAAAAACTTATATATTTTAATATCGATTTCATCACGAAATATTTTGCTATATTTAGACAGATTATGAAGAATTAAGTTAGATCTTTAATCTTCATAGATCTCTTCGAATGTTTCCATTGAAACTTACCGCTGTTGGGGCGGCGGCAGCTGTCATATAATCCGGCCTCAGGTAGTGATGGTTGCTGGATTGCAGCATTTTGTTATAATTTGATAAATCCACTTTGACGGCTGGTTCTTTGGTTAAGGAGGCGTTGGAGTTGAAGTCGGGAGACGCTGGCTAGCTGACGAGGCGGGAACGAGGAGCGGACGCTGCCAATTAATTGTGGTGTGGATTTTGCGCCCTGCCGTACTGTGTAGAGTGGCCTGCCGTACCGTGAAGAGTGGCGTGCTGCCAACTCGTGTGAAAAGCGGCGCCTGCGCCTCGAACCTAGCTGATTAAGCCGTCGATTTTCGAAATTGCAGTTGCTGTTGTTTTTGTTGCTTGGGGATTCTTAATGTTATTGTGTGTGGCGTATTGTTGTATTATTGTTTGTTTGATTGTAATTTATATCATTAATAATTCAAGGGGGCTTATGCGTCGAATTGTGACTTTCACGCTTGCGGCATATTAATTTTTATTTGCTGCCTTTGGTGCGATGCAGTGCGGTGTTGTGCGGTGTGTGGTGTTGGTATCTTAATTGTGTAATAAATTCATTAAATATTTTAATTGCAGCTGCTTAACATTTATTAAATGTGATTGGCTACTTTGTTATGGTTGTTGCTGTGCACGTTATAATCTCATTTTGCGTTACGCGCCAAAAAGTTGCAAAATGCAATCGAATAAGAATACAACAATTAACGCTTTTTCAGCTATTAAATTACTTTCTTTCTTTGGCTGCGCCTTTCAATTTATTATTTCTTGCTGTTGTTATCGTTGTTGTTGTTGTTGCTGCGTTTTTTTTTGGTTTTGTATGCTGTTTTGTTTTCTTTTGCGGTTTTGCTTGAATGCCTCGTTTAGGGCGCGTTTATGACGAGGCACGTACGTGTGATTTTGACATACAATGTGACAGTCTGAGCGGCAGCGGTGGTTGCGGCGGCGGGGGACAGGCAGAAGGTGGAGGAGTAAAAACCTCTTTGAATAAATGAATGTTGCGTATATTGCGACGTCGAGAATTCCCTTTCGATTTATGATTTATAATATAATAATATTTTATGGTGTAAATTAATATATGTATTCTCAGTCTAAGTATAAAGCACTTTTGAAAACATCATCACTTTAGCATAAATATTAAATATTAAAAAATATTTCGAATTATTGCGAACTTTCACAGAGCAGAGCACTCACAGACGTGGACGTACACAGAAACAGAGATTTGCATATGGTGCGTATGTGTGTAGTTGTGCATTTGCATTCGTGTGCAATTTTTACGTATTTCTTTGACACGCGGCACACGTTAAATAATTTCACACACTCCGTTCACAATCCGTTCGTAGCGCACGTACGTACTTTAACGTGAAATAACAGAATTCGACTAAAAATCTATAAACAACATTCACGCTCATTCATGTTTTCGCTCCGCTTTTGCGTTTGTAGTGGTTTTTGTACGAGTCGAATAGTTGTCGCTGCCGTCGCCGTCGCCTTTGCCGAGAGTCTTCCGTTCCGAAACCAGTTCAGTTTCAGTCAAGTTTCACATGTGTGTGAGTTCTCTTTTGTTGTGCTTGTCGTTTTCATTTTCAACAAGTGTGCTTTTGTTGTTGCCTTGCTAGCGACTGCAAATGGCATGCGCATTGGAGAGAGCACGAGTGTAAACGTGAGCAAAGTGGTGAGTGGTGAGCGCGAGCATGAACGCGAGAGTCAACACTCAAAGAGTAAGTGAGAGTGAGCTGCTTTTGTCTCTCTTTTCAGAGCGCGCATGCTTGCTGTTGAGGAGGCACAATAAAATAGTAGTAGGAATTGCATTTAGTAGTAGATTTATAAAGTAGCTACTAGCTACTAGCTACATCAATCCAAATAGTAGTTTGTACAGGGAATTTGTAGATGTGCACTTAAAGTCGACTTTGTTAATGGTGAACAACATCATTTACATTTTGTTGTTAAGTGGTATAAAGAAATAACTTGATATTTTTGTTAGTACTTAGTCATGCCTACAAAAACACAGAGAAACACGCACGCACACAGAGATAATTCGGTTTTGTAAACACGCCGCTCATTGGATGATCGACGCTTTTCGAAGCCATTTTGGGATTGTTTTCTCGCTCACTTTGTTGCTGTTTTTTTCTTTCTGTGCTGTGGTTGTGCTTGTGGTTTCGGTTGTGTTGAGCAATATTGAGAGCACAACGGCGTCGGCCATAATTGTTTACAAGTTGTGGTGAGCAGGTGGGCGGTGGTGAAAATATGTGCTAAAGTTATGTGGTCAACTATAACATTAGTTGGCTGTGCCACTGTGCCACTGAGAGTGAGCGAGAGAGAGCGAGAGATAGAGAGACAGAGAATAGACGCAGACTGAGAGTGAATGCATGGTAACTTGAGAGACTAATAAATGGACAATGCTTAACAGTCGGAAATTTCCTTATACAATAATTGCGAGCAGTAAACAGAAAACAGCTGGTTGTAACGTTACTTTGGGTCAAAGCAAAATAATTCAGAGCGGCTATATGATAAACTACACTTGCTAATGAGATTAAACAAATAAACTATTGATTGTAATGCAATTATAAAAACAGTAATTTATATTTAAAAATATAAGCATATCTTCTTCTCATTTACACTTTATCGTCTTGGGATTGACGTAAAACTATTCAATCGTCTGCCATTAACCGTTTATTTTTCAAGTCGGATTCAAAATATGTAAATTTCTGTTTTATAATCTGAGCACCTACTCGCAAAATTCACCAGAAACACAATAGTTTAATTTGTGGTTAATCATCATAAAACGATCATAAAGTTTCATTAATCGCAGAGGTGTTTATCTTTTTTTGTTAACGTGAATCCATTGCCAATTCATTCCGCTTCATACCCCTTGATATTATTGAGAGTGTTTTACTTTAACTTATAAAACAAATTAGTAAAATATTCGATTTTATTTACATAATCGGTACTAAGGATTGCTTCGAAGTACATATGTATGTCCCTAACAGGTTTGTAGACGAATAGATAGAAATAATAGGGTCGGAGAAGTAAACATATTAAATTATATTCTATATTTAATGCTTCTACTCGGACAAGGTTGATTTTCCTCACATCAACAAACAATTGAGCTTTCAATTAAGAACCACCCATGCATGTGTGAGTTTGTCACTGTGTGTTTGTTAACCACAAAATTAAGTGGCTAACTGAATTTGCGGCCACACATATAAGCTAGCCGGGTCACAAAAACAGAAATAAATACAACACAAAAAAACCAACAAAAAAGGTTTTTGTCGTTGTCCTTTTTGCCAGGCTGAAAAATCCCAAAAGACAAATAAGGGACTGGGCTTGGGAAAACATTCCGGTTGTGTGTTTTTTGTTAGCATTTTAGCAGTTCATTTATGTGGGCTTTACAACAATGACACCAACAACACCGACAACAACCACATCAGGAACACTCATCGCCCATAAATGAGCGGAAAAGACATTTTAGGAATAACACAAAATGTACATTTGAGTGGATCCATTGAGCATTTTCTGGTTCTGTTTGTATGGAGCTTAAATCCCTTTCAATTAACTGCTTAATTGCCGCTTAAGCATCTCACTTGATTGTATTAATTTTTTTCCTTTATATCATAATGTTTACAAATCTTTGTCTGAATATTATTTCAATTTTCAAATATTTATAAATTGAATAATATTTATCAATGGAAAATATTTCGAGTTTGAGGTTAAAATACTAAAACTATGAGAGACCTACAATCGACTATGGTCGACTGTAAAAATCAAAGAAATTCTAAAAAATATACCAAAATAAAATATACTGAAAGCTTTATTTGGTATTTCGATACACTGTTATATTAAAACAAGTAAGAAAGTTACAGTCGAGTGAGCTCGACTGTGAGATACCAGCTATCCATTTTTAATAAAGGCAAAATATTGCGGTATTATTTTCAAAATATACCGAAAATACTAAAAAATATACCGCAGGGGCGGAAGTGGGCGTGTCAAAAATTTGAAACAAACTTGATCTGCGTGAAAACATAACAAATGCTGTCGAAAATTAGAGCTCTATCTCTTATAGTCTCTGAGATCCAGTGTTTCATACGGACAGACGGACAGACAGACAGACGGACAGACGGACATGGCTAGATCGTCTCGGCTGTTGACGCTGATCAAGAATATATATATTTTATAGGTTCGGTACCTATTACATACATTTAGCGGGTATAAACATACCGTACAAAATATACCAAGATTATAGAACTACACTTACTATTAAAAAAACGAACTTGACAAAGCTCTACGAGTTCAGCTACACTTTTAGTAATAAACAAAAATTGTTATCGTTTTAGTCTAAAAATAATAAAAAAATAAAATACAAAATTTTCTATGTAATAAATACATATTTACAATAATGTGAATGTAGAACATTAAGTCTATATGCCAATATTAAATTAAAATGTTTCTTTTTCTCTTATATTTGTTTGCGCATTTTTAAATGAAGTCGCCAAGGAAGCATGGATCTATCTAAACTAAAAAAATAATAGAAAAATGATAATGGGTATCTGTTTAAATAAGAATGATGCAATTAACAATCTAGTAATTAATCTTTTCAGGAATGAAAAGTACTTTATTTGAATTGCATTCCTTTTATTTACCTTTTAAAATTTCCATTTCATAGTTTACTGATTTTTCTCACAGTGTAAGCGATTTCTTTATCTGTGCGACTTGCAACTTGACTGCAGTTAAACTTTCAAGCGCTTTTATGTGCCATCTTCTGCCAACCATTTTCTCCCAGAACTCTTTACTCTCCGCTCTCCACTCTCCGCCCTTCGCCTTGCGGCAGTCCGTGTTTGTTTGCCCACTTTCATGTTGTTTGAATTATATGTGCTGCACACTTTTTAACCCTTGGCATATTTTACAAGCTGCTTTACTTCCACATATTCTCTAATAAACACACAAACGCACTTATTGTTCGTCTGTGTTAGTGGGCGTGGGTGTTTTTTTTCAGCTCACATGGCGTCGACTCAAGTGCGCTGGCGAGTTCATAAATTTGCCCACTGGGGCGCATGAGTAATGTGCAAGGAGTGTAACTTTGAGGCGACTCTGTTACGTATACGTATGTTCGTTGCTTGTGTGTGTATGTGTGTGTGTGTGTGTGTGTTTGCTGAGTGATCAAAAAGGAAAAAGGAGCAAAGTGAGTAGGGCATAGGACAGCAGGCAACATATGTTAACATCAATTTCATATATTACATATACATTTTTTTAATATTTGTATTTCATTCCTTCAAGGTCTGCTTTAGAGCCTCTCATTTGGAGCACGTAAAAAGGTAGAAGGAAACAAATGGAGCTTTCTACAAATCTGAGTAGATGTTTAGTTACGGAATATTCTTCTTCACATAATCTGAGCTGCTTCACATAGGTCTTCTTTATGCGCATTTTGAGTATATCTTATTTACTTACCTCCCACAATTAATATTTGTATCTACAACGTTTTGTGCACAACTAGTGGAAGTATTGTATTGTACTAAATTTTATAAATTTAAATATTTTATTTTCCATTTAAGAGTAGATTGAATCCTGTGTTCTTAAAATATATAAAATTATTAAGTACTTCTGGGAAGTTTTTTGTTCAGCTGTTCACTTTTTGAACTGTTGATCTTCAGTTCATTCTTGTTCACAAGTTCCATTTTCAGTTTGTCGTTGTTTTCAAGTCTGTTGTCTATCGTCCAGCTTTTTGAAACCTTATTTTAAAGTTTGTAGTGTTGAAAGTGGATTAAAATAAATTACATAAATTTATTCCAAATTGAAAATATCAAATCAATAAACGATCTATGATCGAAAATGAACGATGTTGGGAATAAAATCGAATGAATAAATTAAGAGACTTAGAAAGAAAATGAACTTATTTGGTACATTTTAAGATGTTTACACATTAAGCTTATATCAAGCACATTTTGTACAAAGAGTTCTACTTCCATGAGCATAACAATAAAGTAAAGTATCTTTCAGACATTTGCCCCTCGAATTTGTTGCAACCTCTCGCGAAGCGGTGGCAATCTCATAATTGTATGGCAGTTGGTTAACCGCTTTCGTTTCGTTCCCTTGACAATGCCATTAACATAATGGAGATGATTTTATGCACCGACAGAGAGAGAGAGAGAGTGAGAAAGAGATGAAGAGGAAGAAGGAGAAGGAGGAGTCATTTAGCTGGTTAGTTAGTTGCTCATATCCGGTCAACTGTTGTCGTTTATCATAATTGCAGTTCATTTGCATGCGGCAAGCAGCGCGCTACTTGCAACGTGCAACGCGCAACCAGCAGTTGACAGCAAAGTAAGGAAAATAGATGCAAAAAGGAAAAGGAAAAATCAGCTCACTTTTCATTGGATGCCCCTCTGCCTTCCTCCTTGTACTGCTGCTGCTGCTGTTGCTGCTGTCACCGCCTCTCAAGCGGCAACAGCAACTGTCGCCGTTGCAGTCACTTCATGTCGCAACGCATTAGAATATGTTGCAGGTATCCCTCGACCCCGACCCCAACTTGAATATGCAACATGCAGGCGCGCGCGAATTTTTATCTTATGACAGCTGCTGCTGCTGTTGCCTCGGTTGCTGCTGGTTGAAAAATATGCTGCTGTTGCTGCTGCTGTGGCTGCTGTCACACTCACATGTTCGTTACGTGTTCTGCTCTGTCACTCTACGCACATGTTGCAAGGCACACTCACGACTCACATACACATACACTAAACTAGTATGAGGACTCGCATTTGTATTCGCAACTCGCATTCGCATTCACATTCAGTTTCTCGCAGCGGCGCCCCAAACAAATGTCAGCTGTAAAAATCATAAATTTAATGCAAAATGCAAAATTGTTGCGCTTCGCTGCGCTTTTCCTCCTACTCTTGACAGGTGGCCCTCCTCCCCATCCATTCCCATTTCCATTCCCCTTTGCATCTGCTCAGGTCTGAAGCTCTAACTGCAAAAATGATATATGCATTTGGTTCAATTGTGCCACGCGCTCTAAGCGTTAGCTTTGATACTCCGATTGGTATTCATTATTTCGAAACGATTTATTTAGTAGACAGTAATTTGCAAGCAACAAATCTTTGATCACAATTGAACAAAATACGAAAATAAAATACATCTCATAATGCTAACCGATCACTTCAGTGTCCCGCTGCTTTTGTCGGCTTCGTTTGAGAGCTATTATCGTAAAGTCGAAACGAAGAGGCTGAGCTAAATCCATAAATTCCACAGAAGAAACACCTTATGGCATTTCGAACAAAGAGAAATAGTTAATAGCATTAGGTTAAACTAAAGTCATAACATAAACATAAGCACAACATAAATTCCAATCAATGCGAAACTAATGTGCTAATGACAACCCCAAAAGAGTTGCCAAGCTCAATAAATTGTGTTGTCTTATCGGACAAACGAACAGACAGACAGACAGACAGACGGACGGACAGACAGACGAACTCTATAAATGATGTCACTCTGTCTTATGCATAGAGCTCTCGTTAATGTGGGCGCCTTATTATTATTATTATTGTTAATAATATAATGTATTTGTTGTTGTCGCTGACTTCTATGCCAGAGAGACTAAAAGCATTTTTCCATCACCTAATGAGATTTGTTGCTGCTGCCTTTTGTAAAATTGTTTACATTTCGCCTTGGGATTTCATTAAAAGCACACATGAATATATATCACAGATGACAAAAAGAGCGACGGATGGACGGACAGATTTGATATTAATTGCGAAATCATGCAAATCAGCTAACAAATTATATATGAAAACGAATAGAAACCAAGATGAAAATTAATTGCCAACATCAACGCATTTTAACACAAAATATATGTAAGAAACGACATCGACAATAACAACAACGACATTCACACAAAAGTAGCTGCAAATGTTTATAAATGTTGCTGTTTCTTTTCCTTCTCTATTCAGATTTGTTATTAATTAACAATCATTTATTAACAACAACACACACAGACCCACTCGGAAGAAAACATTTCGCATAGATTGTTGAGTGTGACTGTGACTGCGATTGGACTGTGACTTCGACAGCGGTTGCGGTTGCGGTTGCTTTGTTGCTCCGTTTAATTTATAACTAATTAATATGCAACACTTTTTTATATCGTTGTGCGATCGGTGTCGAAGACAATGGAATCCAGAAATCATAAAGAAATTAATGAGCGTATTTACTGTTCAATGCGAGACAGATTGCATATATATTAGCTCTCTGCGGATCTCAAATATAGCGATGAAACAATAGAACCTTAGTATCTTTGAGCTGCCAATCGGCGAATTTTTAATGTAATATATTAAGAGTAGAAGCCATTTATTTTAAAATAATAGTTATACTAATTATATCAAGTAGGAAGACGAGTGTGCTCGACTGTGAAACTCATTTTAGATAAAAGCAAAACAGTGCGCTATTATTCTTTGAATATATCAAATAATATACCACAAAAATACTAAAATATAACAAAATTTAAATTATAGAAGTATTTCTCATATAACTTCTAAAATGTTTATTCTAACACAATCAAATTATTATTGTTTGTACTGACTATTACTCTTGTTATTCGATTTTTGACTATTTGCGGACGCGGAAGTGGGCGTGGCAAAAATTTGAAACAAACTTAATCTGTGTGTAAGCATTACAAGTGCTGTCGAAAAGAGTTAGAGCTCTATCTTTTATAGTCTCTGAGATATTGGTGTTCATACGGGCAGACAGACAGACAGACGGATATATAGTCTCGGCTGTTGACGCTGATCTGTCTGTTACATACATTAGAAATAATACCCTTCCATCGTTTGGGTAGCAGGTATAATCATTATAACAATCGTAATAAGATAAGAAGATGCAGAGTATCTGTTATTCGGGCACTGCTCGATCAATTATGCAAACATTAAAGTGTTTTTAATTTGCCACAAGAATTTAAACTAACAGCACTTAATGCGGCTTACAATGTAGTTGAAAACAATTGCAAACTTCAGTGCAGATGCAATTATATTGGAGAGGGGTCTCACATATGTAGCAAATATGGGGCCTATTGCCTTGAGCTGCTTTTAACTGTTAAATTAACTCATTAGGTAGCCAGCATGGAACATGGGGCAGACTCATACTACAACATGCCACATACAATGTGGCTAAAATGTTAAGAGAGTTTCGTTCAGCCCTCTGCCCATGTCCATGTCCATGTCCATGTCCACGTTCATATCCAAGGTGATGTCGATGTTGATGCTGATGTTGAAGTCCATGCTTACCCACCCGGAAACTTGGAGTCTCCCGCAAAACATAATAATCAGGCATAAACTGCACTTAGGCTGAAAAGAGCTTGGCAAGCTGTTATTTTCGTTATTGGCAAGACATGCTCGTCGCCGTCCTCATGTTGGCAGCCAGGTTGATTAAAAAGTAAGTGCACGAGGCGCATTCATCGCATCGGTTAATTGTAAATTGGAGCGCAGTTTCAGCGGCTGCGGGCTTAATTATAATTTCATGTTCACAAGCACATTTGCACGCACTGTAATTTACTTAAGCATTCTGCCGCTATCCATATAATCACCATCCGCTGTCCCTCCGTCTGTCTGTCCGTCCGTGTGTGCGAAACTCATAATTTAGTTGACACGCCCATTAACAACAGCCTTAGCGCAAGCCCGTCCCAAGTCCAAGTCCAAGTCCAAGTCCAAGTCGACGTCAAAGCCAAAGTCTTTGTCCCGCTTCCATCTTCAACTTCAATTCCAGCTCCAACCTAAAGCAGTAGCTCCAGTGCTCACCTGAGAGTGAAGGCTTTGTTTGGGTGGCATCGCGTCAGTTACTCCATCAACAATAACGCATCGTGCCGACACAATATAAATTATATATAACATGCATTAACACTGCTTCATCCTCGATTCCACTCCATTCTCCATCCAGCTCTCTTCCAATCGCACTTTTTTAATTTTTTTGTTTACGTTCGTCAAACCCACTGATCGAGTCACGCACCTTAAACTTCTTCAAGTGTTTACACTCTGGCGCAGAAGCGAAACAATGTTGCGAGTATGTGAAAAACGTATACTAAACAATCACAGTTTGGTATTTCAGAATTTTAATATCCACTACCCATACAGTAGAAGGGTATTATAGATTTGTATCTGCAGAAAAAAAGTTTGTGTGGAAGTCATCTCCGATCACATAATATATTCGTGATTAGGGTAACCAGCTAAAACTATATAACCATATTCTTCTGACTGTCTGCCTGTTCAAATGAAACACTAGCTCTCAGAAACTATAATAGATAGAGCTATTTTATCGATTTTAGTATTTATTCAGTATCTAAATTGGTATATTTTTAGAATAATGTCGATCTATTTTACTTTTATTGAAAATGGGTTTACTGCAGTTAATTTCTTAAGCCGAGGTGTTAATCCTGCAAATGCACCCTCAAAAAGCAAAGTTGATTTACTTAATGTCATCTTGATATCGATTATCCTTAAGTTTTTGAATTTATTAAAATGTCTCCTATGCCAGAATAATTTCGACAACGGAACCTAAAATTTTTGTCGTACTAATAAAGGTTTAATTTCCTTTCAAGCAACCCCTATTTACTTTTACCATCTTTATTTAAAATCGGACATTTTACTATCAAAGCTTGCATGTCTGAAGCAGAACCAATTTGCAGTTTTAGCTGAAATTCAGTGGACTAAAATAATTGCGGCAAAGTTCAGTTTGTAACCAATCGCCCCAGAGAACTACAAAAAATGTCGGTAAAAATGTGCGCTACAGATGCCGAAAAATATTTGACTACTGTCGATTAACGCCTGAAGCAGGGTGTTAAAAAATTCTATGAATGAGATGGGCAGGGCAGAAAATCAAGAGAATTGTTTCTCTATGTAAAATGAACCCGTTAGGCATTTCAATCGAACTTCAATCAGCAAGTCAAACACATTGACTTATTCAGAGTAATCAGAGAAATATCATTTCCACAATTGTGATTTTTTCTGAGAATAGAAACTTTATTTTTATGTATCGCGAGTAGAATGGACATACAAATGTGTGGAGCTTAGCGTGTAAAATCGCCACACTTGAAGCACTTGCACTCAGTAGGCTCTCTTAGGCGAATGTCCATGGTAGCCTTCTCAGGGGAGGTGAGACGAGTGCCGTCCGCATCGTAACAATGGGTCAGAGTGAACACCTTTTCCTTGAGAAAGTTTTCGCGGCAACAGTAGCACTCCTAGGATGGTATATTTCAGAAAAGATTCATATTGTATAATTGAAGTATTTGACTTACTTTCAGAAACCCCGTTGGCGTGATGACCGAGGGCTGAACTTGACTATTGCAAAGTCCTTCGCATTTGTTAACTATGACATCGGCATTGCAGGTTCTTTGCATGCGCCCCAGCTCATCGAACTCCTCCTTGATCAGATGTATCTCGGACTTGAGGGTCTCGCAGTTCTCATCGCCAGTGCCCTGGCTATAGCGAAGGGCCCTCAAACATTGGGGCAAGAGCACGGCCACGACCAAGAACAGTTCCTGTAGATGCATGACGAGGTCTCAGCTCTGAAATGAACTGTTAACGGTGACGGGAATATTTCTGCTTTTATAGAAGCCTCGTCAGTCGGTGGTGCAATTTCATTTGATGGTCTGACTAATGAAATATACTTATGACTTTCTCTGATGGAATCTTTGTGTTGCTCACAGCAGTTGGTACAATCCAGTCGGCAAATGTTGTGGTAGGACTCAGTTTTTGGTGCCCTCTGAGATCGTCCTGCTTTTCTTAATTGGTGCTTAAATCAAATGACTCTGCTACAAGTTTGCAAGTGACAAGTGGCAAGTGTGGTGTACTTACTAGACGTGAAAATGAAACTGGAGGGAAAAGTTCACTCTCAGTGCATTGAACTTATTACATTAAATCCGAATCCGAATTCCTATAGTTTACACAAAGGTTGTGGAATTATGTGCAATGCATTTATGTTACATCAGTTAAGAATTGTTTACTTATTAGGTAGTAAGATATTTTCCCTTTATGTATTGAAAACACTAAAAGTGTTCACAATGAATCAACATACACTTTTATATGTGGGTTTGTAGTATACACATATACCCATCAGTATTTCGGAACGCCGGTTGTCTCCATTATAATAGTCTTAAAATACAGAAGGTAACGAGCCATGCCCCTGTTAAACGAAGTCGAGTGTGCTCGACTGCGAGACAACTGCTAGCCATTTTCAGTAAGAAAAAAACAGTCAGCTCTGGGTTAAATATACCAAACGTATATACAAAAAATATACTAAAAGCTGTACTTTGTATATTTATGTACATTCAACATTCACCACTGTGTTTACAATATTCCAGATTGCCAACCAAAGCAAATAAGAGCCGAGGGCTGCATTTCTTTTTTGCAATATACAATTATTTTTTGAACAACCAAGATTTGTATCTTTTTTTAACAATCATCGCAAAAGCTCAAAATTCCTTTTACATTATTGATATCTAGCTTTTAACAGACTTCGACGAAGGACCAATGAATAGAACTACATATATTTGGATTGAACACAACAAGAAATAGAACCAAGAAAATTAATAATAATAAATGTATACAAAAAGATATTGATACTCTCAGCTTGAACAAGCAAGAAAGCTACAGTCGAGTGTGCTCGACTGTGAGATACCTGCTGCCGATTTTGAATAAAAGCAAGGTATTTTTGTAATATACCAATTATCGAAAAAACACTAAAAATATACCAAACGTTACTTGTGGTGTATTGATGTAGTACTTTATTTAAAATATGGACACCAGATTGCCAACCAAAGCAACTTAGGCTCGTACTAAGCAAGCTTTTTTACCCACACAAAAGTATTTCTGAAATAACTTCTACAATTTTGCTCTGACCGCAACCAAATTTTCAGGAATCATAAAAACTATAATTATTATTGTATGTTCCAATCGCGACTCTAGCTTCAAAATTACGCATGTAATTCGATTTTTATCGATTTGCGAAGGTTAGTGATAGGCATGGCATAAATTTGAATCAAACTGGACCTGCGTGCAAAAATAGCAAATGCTGTCGCAAAATTACATCTGTATTTCTTACAGTCTCTGAGATCTAGGGGTTGTTACGGGCGGAGAGACTGTCAGACAGACAAATCCTTCAAATCCTTCCCTATGGAGTAGTGGGTATAATAATAGGTAAAAATCAGAAGCAAATGTTTAGCATTTGAATTTTACAACATCCTTACTCCATGCCATATTTATGCACAACATATTTATCCACTTCAATTCTCTAGTGAATTCGATAGTGTCATACTAGTGATTGATTTGAAAGATAAAAAGTATGTGATAGTTGTTAATATTCTCTGAGTTAATTTCAATTCGATTAATAGCGCATCACACGAATGGGCCAAGAAGTCGAATGCAGTAGCTTCCACTCTATTACTCAATACTTTTTGTACTTGAGCAGATACTCGTGTAAATCATGTCGATGTCGTTTGTTAAGATGCCGAAATCGACCAACATATTTCAGCCTTTATCAGCATTCAACACAAATAACGTACCATGGCACACACATATGCAAAAGTACTAAGTTCGATTCGTGTTCACGAGACATACAGCGCACGCCCTCGATAGCTTTTGCACGTTATTCTCTGTCTTTCTCTCTCTCTTGCCCTGCTTCTCTTCGTGTCTCTGTCTTTCTCGACAAACGTAAACAAAACGGCAAAGTCGAAGGCGCAGTCTGTCTCCCATACTCCTCTCAATTTGTGCAGACCCAACTCGACCCCGGAACCCCAACCACAACCCTAACCCCGATTCCGACGCCGACCCCGTCTATGAACTCATCTCCGACAGAGGCCACATGGAATATGGCTGCGCTTTAGAATCATCGACGCAAACGCAAAAGTCTCAATGGCGCAGTAAATTATGTTTTATTATGCAATAAAGTCAACCATAAAAATGCTGCAATAAATTAAATTAACTACTAAAAATGCTGATTTTATTTTTACTCCCAGTGCAAAAATGCCTCTCCTCCTCCCGGATCCGTCCCTCTCAGTCCTCTTCCTGCATACACACACACAAACACACACATCAACACAGAATAAGCGAAAGAAACTTTTCTGATGCTGCTGACGCTTCCGATTTGTGCCTGTGTTGTTTTCCTTTTCCCTGCTATTGTTTTTTGGGATTCGGTTTGTTTTTCAACTGAATTGTCTACTTGGTGCCGTATTCGGAACTGCGCGCAATTATTGTTATTCATTTTGGTATTATAAAGACGCATTAAATATTTGATGTACATATTGGTTTCGATATTAAATTGATGATCAGATGTTTTTTATTAAATTCTTTGAAGCCAATAATCAGTAGTTTTATTATAAGATTCAGGCATTTTTCGACAATTTTAAAAAGGTTTTTTCTTTTCAGTAATCATTATTATATGATTTATATATTTTTTATAAGCATAATGATTTATGGATGATCATTAAAATATAAAATATAATAATAAATTTCAAAATTGTTCGTTCTTTTTCAGTTGCTAACATATACATAAGTGAATTTTTTTGTTACCTATATGGCTGTCAGGTTTTTCAACTTATATTCGTCGCGGATGTTCATGTCTAATTAAAAATCATATGACAAAGATAAACAACAACAAAAGCATCTATATTAAAAAAAAAAAAAATTAATATGATATATAGATACCAAGCATCCACCAAACTAAAACTAAATTTCTTTTCTTCATTTGTCAAAAAGAGTGCAAAACAAAGTAAAAAAAAAAACAAAAATGATCGTACTGACAGTTACACACTCTTATAAAAATAGTAGTCTAAAATATAAAATGTAAGTTTTCTAAATTTGGTTAAGAAAAATTAATTTTTAACCAATTCAATCTCAACAATATAATAAAACAATAGTGTGCAGAGATTTTCAGTAATGTAATCTGAAAGATATCGACTAAATTATTTGAGTATTGTGTCTGTCCGTCCGTCCGTATGAACACCTAGATCCCAGAGACTATAAGAGATAGAGCTATAATTTTTTTCGACAGCATTTGTTATGTTTGCACGCAGATCAAGTTTGTTTCAAATTTTTGCCACGCCATCTTCCGCCCCCGCAAATAAAAAAATCGAATAACAAGCGTAATTTTTAAGCTAGAGTTACGAATTTTGGTACATACTATAACTACTATAGTAGTTATGATTCCTGAAAATTTGGTTACGATCAGATAAAAATTGTGGAAGTTATTAAAGAAATACTTTTGTATGGGCAAAAACGCCTACTTACTAGGGGTCTTAGTTGCTTTGGCTGACAATCTGGTACATTGTGCCGTCTATGGTATATTTTGAATGGTGTGCTGTATCGATATACCAAACATACAATTTGGTATATTTTTAGTATTTTTTAGTATTTTCGGTATATTTTGAAAATAATACCGCAATATTATGCCCTTAAAAATGGGTAGCGGGTATCTCACAGTCGAGCACACTCGACTGTAACTTTCTTACTTGTTTTCATATAAATTTGTAAATTTTTGTAGTTGACTTAAATCAGAAAAATAATTTTAAAGTTATTCATTAAAGTTCTAATCAAGACTAATTAGATTCATCTTCATTTAAAATGGAAGAAAAGAATTTCGTATATATTTTTTTCACTTTAAATAATATTGCTGGTGATATTTTCGCCAGAAAATTATCCATATATAATTATTACATTTCAAAAGTTATTATGCACATACATACATGTGCCAAATGTTCCCGGAAAATATTTCGAAGATAAAAAGTTTTTAGTATCGCTCGCATTGGCACGAAAGTATGACACCCTTTTTGTCCGCCTTTAATGGACACAGGGTATACAAAATTGCAAAACATCGCTACAAAGCCAACTGAGCGAGCGACAGGCCCGACAGTTAATTCCGCGAAAGAGGAAATTACAATTCATGCCCTTTGGCGGGACTCCATGATTATCAGATCGAATTAGTGTCTGCCCGGACCTGAGACAGGGTTTGGAACAGTGACTGGCCCTGGGACTGCCTTTTGTTGTTTCGCACGAATGTGTGCGTGTGTGAGTGTGTATGTGTGTGTTGCGAATGTGTGTGTGTGTTAGACTATCTGTGAATTGTCCTGGGGGCACATGTGCACATACATTTTTTATTGCCGACCTTTTCAGCCTGGCCCATTTGAATGAACTTAGCATTTTCATTTGTTGCTCCCTAACCTTTTGCTTCTCTTTTTCACTTTTCTTTATTCTGCTCTCATTGTTTGTGCCCATCTTTTTTCCCCCTTAGCAAGTATGTTTACTCTGGTCACTGCTGCTGCTGTCAGTTCCAGAGTAGTCTTTCAATACTCTGTAACTCGACGATAGCCACAAAGGGTAGATGCTATTATTGTCTCATGTTCAATAGAATTTCAAATATTAGCATTCCACAATCTAATGATATTTAATGAACCGTTGTTCAATTATTCTGAATAACATATTATTAAGTAATAACAACTTCCACAATTCATTACCCATTGTGTAGGTTCATATTATGCGAAGCAAACTCGCTGTGAAGACTTTTCCCCAAGCTTTGCTAACTGTAGAAATATCACAACAACTTCTTTGACTTAAAAAATGTCAAAGAAATGTCATAACATACACGTGAGTAAATTTTTAAATGCTTGGAATTCTTTTGGAATATTTTAGGATTCAGCCTGCGGTTGGTCACTGAATCATCCACAAATTTGACAAGAATTACGATTCGTTTTCAGGAGCTGCCTAGCATACTCTTGATTCGTACGTACTTTAGAAGTTATTAAGAATTTCGAAAGCTCAAATTAAAATATTGCGAACACAATTGAAATCATGAAATAATTTGAGTGACTTTTGATAATGACATTTGGCAAATATGATCGACGCGTCTGAAATTACCGCGAAGACATGTGCTAATTTATGTAACTTTCCCGAAATACTATTGTGAAGTTCATTAATCATTTTTGTGTTTCTCTTGAGCTGTGGTCTGGGTCACTGCCTACTCTTTTATGTTATTTTTAGTTAATTGTTTGGGTTACACTCTGCTCTCCTTTGCTCTGCTGTGTTGCGCTGTAAAATGTTTATGCGTTTTTTCGCCAGCTACAAAACAACACCAAGAAATCTCATAATAATAACGACTTCAGCTGCCTTTTGCCCAGTTTGACTAATGTGTGCCGCGTGCACGTTATTCGTTCCGATGATTTATTGTGCGCCAACAGTTTTGAAAAAGGCCTTTTTGCTTAACTGAATCGTATCAATCATTATACCCGCTACCCATAGGGTAGAAGGGTATTATAACTTTGTGCCGGCAGGAAATGTATGTAACAGGTAGAAGGAGGCATCTCCGACCCTATAAAGTATATATATTCTTGATCAGCGTCAACAGCCGAGACGATATAGCCATGTCCGTCTGTCCGTCTGTGTGTCTGTCCGTCTGTCCGTATGAACACCTAGATCTCAGAGACTATAAGAGATAGAGCTTTAATTTTTTTTCGACAGCATTTGTTATGTTTGCACGCAGATCAAGTTTGTTTCAAATTTTTGCCACGCCCACTTCCGCCCCCGGAAATCAAAAAAATCGAATAACAAGCGTAATTTTGAAGCTAGAGATACGAATTTTGGTATATACTATAATTACTATAGTAGTTATGATCCCTTCATAGCAGCAGGAGACTACAATGCCAAGCACACACACTGGGGATCTCGTCTCGTGACTCCAAAGGAAAGCAGCTCTACAATGCCATTATCAACGCCAAGAACAAGCTCGACTATGTTTCTCCTGGCACACCAACATACTGGCCGGCAGACCCAAAGAAACTGCCCGATTTAATAGACTTTGCGATTACCAAAACATTCCAAAAATCTGATAAGCGCCGAATGCCTTTCGGATCTTTCATCTGACCACTCGCCTATACTGTTTATTCTACTCCGGCATCCAGGAACATTGGAACAATCACTAAAATTGACCTCACAGAAAACTAATTGGATTAAGTACAGAAAGTATATAAGCTCACACATTGAGCTAAGTCCCCATCTCAATAATGAAGCCGACGTAGACAGCTTTGTTAATTCACTGGAGTCTGTACTTGTCTCTGCAGCCCAAGCTTCAACACCTCAAACCATAAATACACAAAGCAATCGAAAGAAGACAAATCTACAAATCGAGCAGCTCGTCCTCGAAAAGCGACGCTTACGTCGAGAGTGGCAATTCCACAGATCGCCATCTTCTAAGCAACGTTTAAGACATGCCTCACGTGAACTTACTAAAGCTCTACAGCAAGAAGAAGCATACGTCCAACGCCACTACATAGAGCAATTGTGTACTTCTAGTACGAAAACTCACTATGGAGAGCTCACCCTACTCTGAGCTCACCGAAAGAAGCCGTGATGCCTATAAGAAATCCCACAGGAGGTTGGGCGCGTAGCGATGCAGACAGAGCCAGCACGTTTGCCAACCACCTTAAAATGTATTCCAACCAAATCCTGCCACGAGTGCGTTTACTCTGCCGACTTTATCAAATGAGCCTCAGCTTCAACGTGAGCCAATCGAATTTCGCCCAAATGAAATCGTTAGCATCATCAAAAATCAACTGAATCCGAAAAATCCCCGGGATGCGACCTCATAACTCCCAAAATGATCATCGAGCTCCCATATTGCGCCGTTTGCACTATCACCCAGCTTTTCAACACCATCGCAAAACTTGGCTACTATCCAGTGAGATGGAAGAAGTCAATTATAATAATGATAGCAAAGCCGGGAAAAGACCACACAGTCCCCACGTCGTATAGACCTATAAGCCTACTTTCATGCTTATCTAAACTCTTTGAAAAATGCGTTTTGATTCGGATAAACACGTACCTAAGACTCCAGGAAGGAATCCCGTCACATCAATTTGGGTTTCGTGAAAAGCACGGAACAATTGAGCAGGTCAACCGGATAACATCAGAAATTCGGAACGCGTTCGAAAAACGAGAGTACTGTACTGCCATATTTCTAGATGTCTCTCAAGCATTTGACAGAGTCTGGCTAGAAGGTCTAATGTACAAGATCAAGACAATGCTCCCCAGCAACACCCATAAGCTTTTAGAGTCTTACCTTTACGACAGAAAATTTGTTGTGAGATGCAACTCTGCTATATCTGATGTTTTCACTGTTGGAGCTGGAGTTCCTCAAGGTAGTGTGCTAGGGCCAACACTATACGTCCTCTACACAGCAGACATCCCGACAAGCACACGAATAACAACATCTACGTTTGCTGATGATACAGCTATTCTTAGCCGCTCAAAATGCCCGAGGCAAGCAACTGCGCAGCTAGCTCTTCATATGGTCGATGTTGAAAAATGGCTATCAGATTGGCGAATTAGAGTGAACGAACAAAAATGCAAGCACGTTACATTCACCCTGAACAGACAAAACTGCCCGCCGCTAACGTTAAACAACACTCTACTCCCGCAAGCAAACGAAGTGACATATCTAGGAGTACACCTCGACAGAAGACTCACATGGCGCCGGCACATTGAAGCCAAAGAACACACCTAAAGCTAAAAGCCAGCAGCCTTCATTGGCTTATCAACGCACGGTCTCCCCTTAGCCTTGAATATAAAGTCCTGCTGTATAACTCGGTACTAAAACCTATATGGATGTACGGCTCCCAATTATGGGGGAGTGCCAGCAATAGTAATATTGACATAGTCCAGCGAGCTCAGTCGAAGATCTTGAGAACCATCACCGGGGCACCGTGGTACGTTCGCAACGAAAACATACAACGCGACTTAAACATCCTACCAGTCAAAGAAGTGATCGCAGAACAGAAGGAAAAGTACTTTACCAAGCTACTGTTGCACCTAACCACCTGGCGAGAGGTCTAACAAGGTTGAGCAACCAATCACGTCTTCGTCGTAATGACTTACCTACCCAGCGACCGACCTGAGGGACGCGCAACCAGAATGCAGTTTTAACACACTGTTAGCTAAATTTTAATGTTAAGATTCGTAAACTTATTGTTAGTCTCAAAATCTAGAGAAGATTCAATAAATAAAAGCAAAGTCCTCAAAAAAGTTATGATCCCTAAAAATTTGGTTGCGATCAGATAAAAATTGTGGATGTTATTAAAGAAATACTTTTGTATGGGCAAAAACGCCTACTTACTAGGGTCTGAGTTGCTTTGGCTGACAATCTGGTACATTGTGCCGTCTATGGTATATTTTGAATGGTGTGCTGTATCGATATACCAAACATACAATTTGGTATATTTTTAGTATTTTTTTTTAGTATTTTCGGTATATTTTGAAAATAATACCGCAATATTTTGCCCTTATTAAAAATGGGTAGCGGGTATCTCACAGTCGAGCACACTCGACTGTAACTTTCTTACTTGTTTTTAAATTAATTTTGATTACATATGTTTTGTATTTTTATTAACACACACATATTGCTTTATCTTTGTTACATAATCGTAAAAATTGAAAACGACATTGCTGAAAACTTACATAATTTTTCACAAAACTAAATGAAGTAAATAAATTATCAGTTAAACATGAATTTTTAAATATTTTCACGCTCGTGATAAAGAGGTTTAATTTTCGACTACGAGTACTTACAAAAAAATATAAAAGCACTGAATAAAAAGTTAACAGAAAATGACTGACTATTAGCCGCAATTGCGTTTTGAGTAGTTTGGTACATTAGAGCAAATATTAAAAACTTTAAATTTTTCTGAAATGTAATAGTGAATAAAAGTTGCGTTAATTTTGACATACAGTTATTTTCTCTGACACATTTGAAAGATAAGAAAATAAAACTAAATTGTTAAACAGTAATATTTATTATTCTTAAAATAGACCACATTACTTAGAAATACTAAAATATACCAAACGCTATAATTGGAATAATTAGGTTTGAACATAAAAAAAAATCTAAAGCAAACTGCGTGAAACGGACAGACATCATAACATACCCCTTTAATTTCAGCTGTCGGAGATGTCTTCTTCTGCTCGAAATACAGATAAATCTGAACTGAATGTGGAATATTCTCATATTAACTAAATTGTTATAAATTGAAAAAAACTGACAACAACTAAAAACAACCTATTGACAGGTTTGTAATAGCTTTTAAAGCTTAAAAATAAATAATTATTTTTTTTTATTGAATTGAAAAATTAATTCTTTTATTAAAAATCGCTTTAACTAGACCTCCAGAAAATGTCTCACACAAATTTAAATTTTTTAATATGTATAATATTATATTATATATATATATATATATTATATTATATTATATCATAGAAAAATGTAATAGACAGAGACAGGCGAAGCTGTAGCATTTGTATGGAAGATCGTGAGTAAAGAATCAGAGTTTCATTGAAATAGGCGGATAAGAAATTTAAAATGTGATATAATATTTTTAAACTAACTGCACTTAAAGGGGCGAAAGTTACATGCGAGTCTTAAGACTAAATACCTGTTGGCTATTTTAGTATATAATACTTGTCCAGATATTACTCTATACACTATACACTATTCAACATAATTACAGTGCGTAAAACGTAAAACGACAGAAAAAAAAAACAATACACAACACAACACAACACACATTCACTGGCAATCTTTAAGAGCAACCTATAATCAGCATTAAGGTGAGCCTATTATTAAGTTGATTACATTTTTGGATAAGCAAAGCGAAGTAAGCGAAATGCGCTATGGTTATGTGTGGTTAACACCCCCTAGCCGCAAGTCAGGTGAAATTAGCACGACTTGAAATAGGTGATGAGGAGGTGGAGAGACGCGGGAAGGGGTGATGGTCCTCAGGCGAGATTTCGCATTCACAAATTGCACACAATGTCCAGATGACGATGAGTTGATGGAAGCTTCCACTCGCGAATCTCGAACATAACTCTGACAGCTACATCATAAGCTTGTGTAGTTCTCTCTCACACAGTTCTTAGTTTCAGGGCCGACTCTATGGCTTGGACTTGCTCTTTTAGTGCAGTGGGTATATACGACTGCCAACCCAATTCGCTGATCATTAATCATGAAATCCACTCACTCACAATCGGCTCGTAGCAGACTCTTTGTAGCAATGACCCATTGAAGCTGCAGCTGAGGCGGGGTGTTGTGGGTCTGTCTGTCATACTACATATATACATACATATATATATATATATGTACATATACGGAAATTTATTCGTAGTGCGAGTATTGCGCATGAGCACATAAACAAGCATAAATTAATATGGCAACTAATTTAATTAGTCATAAATCAACGAGTTTATTAAACAGTAGCCCCCAATCATGCCAATGAAGCCAGGCAATAAACTGCCGCAAATTGGCTAATGCAAAACGGCGACCCCAAAGTAATGCCCCATGTGATTATTTATCATACTTTACTCTGTGGCAGTGCATGTATCTCTTGCTCTCTTGGACATGTCTGTGTCTGTGGCTGTGGCTGCCGCCCCCACGGTTCGCTGCCTCCCTCTCCTCCTCCATACAACGGTCTGCATGCACATTAAAAATCAGTTAAATTTCAAACACACCACAGATCCAACACACACACAGAGATACGACTACTCATAAACAATTTTCATGCATTTAGTCGGTCAGCCCGGAGAGACCATGCACCGGACAACAGACAACGGACAACGAACGGAGGAGAGAGGACAGCGGACAGGGGACAGGAGACAGAGGGGCCTCATGCTGTGTCTGTTGGCCCAGTCAAGCGAGCAAGCGGCCAACACTATGTCTGCGGCAGCAAAGTGATTTGGCACATACATTTCAAACATTTATGGTTATTATAAAGCATTTAAGATTATTATGATGCCATCGGGCATCTGTTACGATCCAATGGATTGGCATTTGCAGCTCCCTCTCTTGCTCGCCTGCTGGTGACACCCAAATGAAGTGCTTACACCATTATTGCGCCTCGCGATAATTGGGCTTAATTGATCAACGCTGACGACAATCGATTAACAGTTCGGACCTCGGACTGAAATTCCGAGCAAAGGAGACAGAATTACATCAGCTTAAATCAAGTTAATGTAGATTAATCATAGCTCTCTTTCGATATTTATTATAACTATAAAATTACCATTAGCGCTGAATATTACTCAATATGGAAACACATAAGTATAAAGATTTTAAATTTAAGCCATTTATCTATCAGATTTGTGATTTACAGTAAAAGTAATTCATTTTTTCCTAGCCTTGAGAACTTACAATTCAATTAGTTAGCCTTCATGAAATTGCAAAATATTGATCAGTATTTTTGTTGGCAATTTGCCAGTCTCATTATACTACTTCCCATACTCGACGCGCTTTTCTAATAAAGTATTGAAAATAGTGACTTGGCTAATTAGTAAAGACGCCAATAACATGTTTTGGCAGCAAATATCGGAATGATAAGTGGCTCGTAGTTTTTGGTGTTATTTCGAAAACGAAATCGAAATCGAAAATTGAAATCCGAGATCTTGGCCTGAGTTGACAAATAAGTTACGCTTAATTTTGTGGCAAGCGTTTATAAACCGAAACACGCAACACATTTAGACAGCACAGCACCTAAAGCGAAACCATTAAAAACACCACTCTGATAAAAAATTCAAAGACCAGACTGAGCGAGCAAACGAAACGAATCAAATCGAAACGAAACGATACGTAAAAAAAAGCTGAACCCTGGCTAACTGAGTGAGTGCCATAAACTTTGAATTTTACGACGTTGTGTGGTCTCATTTGACATATTGTGGGCTTTACGATTCCAAAATTAATGACATCAAACCAGGTAACGGGCGATTCGATTCGGCTCGATTGGGGGCGCCCTCTCTATATCGTGGAGACTCTCTGTCGGTGCTTCCAGTGGCGGTGCTCAAGTGTCTCCAGTGGCTCAAATGGCTCTTTTTGGGGCTCGGTTGACTGGTGTTGTTGGCTGGTGCCATACCGGTTTGCTTTTTTGCTTTTTTCGTATTTTAAACAACAGCCTCATCAGTTAATAAGACACATACCCATTTTTATGGCATTAAACGACGACAAGTGAAACATAAAATATATATTTACTTTATTTTTATGAGCTTGCGAGGCAACCGAAGCAATTTGCAATGCAAATGATCAACGCGTTTGCTTAGTTTGGCTTCCAAATCTCGTAATATTTGAGAGTCAATTATCTGTTTAACAAAGTTAGCGTAAACTGGCTTAGAGTGATCGACTGATTAGATACCCTAAGGTCAGGCTTGCCTGCTTTCTCTAAAGATCATTAGTTCCCTTTATTCTGCTTACACAATAAAACTTATTATACAGCTACTTTAGCACGTATTTCACGTTCTTTCAATATACCCTTTGCATGCGGCTCAATTGATGGGTATGCGAATAAATTCTTTGCGTTACCTCTTTTGAGTTTCGGCAGCTGAAATAAATCGCAATCAGTTTAATTTACGATTCGAAACATTTTTACGTTCTTTGCAGCTTAAATTAAATAATTTAAACTTAATTTGAGAACATAAATTAAATAAAAAGTGTCAAAGATTTGAATTTATGATCAAATTGCATTTAATATCATGTAAATTTGGACATTGAGCTAATTTAATATCGCCCCCCGAACATCGATAAGCCAAAAACAGTCACTAATTACATTTAAGTTAATTTAATCTGATGACAATCTTAATTCAAATGATGACTTTCGGATTCTTACATAAATCTGCACATGTATATTCAATATCGAAATATTTATTAAGAAAACTTTCTAATTTTAGAGACTACAAAATGATTAATTAGGATTTAATCAATCAATACATTTTTTTAATTTTAGATCTATTTTGTAATCTTTAAATATTCAACAACCAAAATCTGATTTTTGGTATATAACTTGGAACATCATTCATGATAAATACATAGTTTATAATTTGTATACCTGCTATCTATAGTGTGCCTACAGGAACCACATAAAGTATATAGGTGTGTTCGTCTTTCCGTCTGCCTTTCTGTCTGCCTGTCCGTATGAAAAACTGGATCTCAGAGACTATATGAGATAAAGCTATAGGCTTGTTCAGCCGAAAATAGATAATAATCGAATGAAAAGCGAAGTTTTGAAATTTTTGGCACATGTATTAATAACAAGAGTATTTATGATTCTTGAAAATTTGGTTGCGATCAGATAAACTCTAGAAGTTAATACTCTTGTATGAAAAATAACGCATACTTACTACAGATCTCACTAGCCTTGACTATCAATTTGGTATATTTTGTGCTTTATGGTATGTTTTGAATGTAGTACAATATCTGTGTACGAATATGTTCAGCGTTCATTATATTATAGTATTTTTGCAGTATATTTTTATTATATTTGTAGAATATGGTTTTATTGGATATGGGTAGCTGGTAGCTCAGAGTCGAGCACACTCGCCTGTAGCTTTCTTACTTGTTCAGTTAGTTTCAATATTTAAAATATCAACGAAGTATAAGTTGAATTGAATACTTCCAAATTATTTATTGAATCATTTTGCATACGCTTTATAAATCATGATTAATGCGTTGGGTTAACGTAAAGTCCACAGTTACATGCTTGACTCGCCCTTCTCAAGGACGATTATTATGGATGAACCAAGTGGGGTGTGTCTAAAAGTCATAATGCTCTGAACATTACCATGTTTTATGGCATTTTGAGCCGAGTTATTGTCGAGGCAATTTTTGCCTACAAGGTGATCGTATATTTTAAACATCTTTCAAGCTTTCTATGGATGAGTTTGTTTCATAATTTGGGTATACTCGATAGAACCAAGAGGGATACTCACTTTAGGCTTTCTGGCTGCTCGTTTCATATTCATAAATCAGCGCTTATTCTGCAGCATTCTCTTTTATATTTATCTGCGTATACACGCGTGTGTGTGTGTGTATGAGTTCACAGCATTTCTACCCCTCGTTGGCCTACAATTTGTTGAACAGACAGGCTGCATCCTTGCGTTATCCTGTTGCCGCACTCCTTCCCCCGCTGCTCGCTCTTGTCCCCTGTTGCTACATTACAAATGACTGTGGAATATTTATAAGCATCATAAATTTAATTTATGTCGCCACTGCGCCCGCCGCGTTTATTGTGCGCATAATAAACGCTCCTCTCCATCCGACAGCCTCCCTCCTCTCCCTGCTCCTTTGCACAGTTATCCAGCTATTGAAGTAATTTATTATTTTTATACGTTTTGTGTGTATGCGTGCGTGAGTGTGTGTGTATTTTTGTGGCACGCATTTTATACATTATACATAAAATATAGTGCGAAAATTGCAGTTGCTATTATTTTTATTTATTATATCATATTTTTTTCAACGTCGCGCAATGTGAATTTGTGTGGTAAGTGATAAATATGTATGTTTCCTTTTTACCCTTGTTGTTTTTTTGAGCTGAGTTTGTTTTTTAGTGCAAGTTACTTGCTCTCTAAATGGTACGACTGTAAATTATCTTTGAATTTGTGGTATATGCTCGATTATGAAAATCTGCATCTCATTTTCCGTTTCACAAATTCGTTTGCTGTGAAATACATAAAAATTGATACGGCTGTTTGAAGCACATTTGGAAATATTTCAATTTATACGGCTAACGATTTATTTACTTTTTACAATATACGGATAAATCGTTAAAAATTCAAGAATATGTTCTAAACAAAAAAGAAAGTTACAGTCGAGTGTGCTCCACTCCGAGATACCCGCAACCCATTTTGAACATAACATATTTATATACCTCAAAAATATTTAAATATACCGTCGGCTATATTTGGTATATTGATATAGTACTACATTCTAAATATATCATAGAGATAGAATTAGAATTCTACCCTATGGGTACCAGGAATTATAATTTTGAAATTATTCATATGGTTGCTTTTGCACCACATTTGCAAGTAATTCAATTATTGAACTTTAATTAGACATACAATATATGAATAGATTTGAATTCGAGGGTTCATGTCACTGCTCTTATATATGAAGAATAAATGTATACTTAATAAATTTTTTCACTTTGGAAAATGTTGCAAACTTTAATGGAATATAATAATAATAATAATATTTGGTAGTACATAATCAATAGGAGATCTCAGCGCTCCATAGTAATGCAATGATATCGGATCTTTAATGGTAGCTGTGCTCATGTCCAGAGTATCCACCATGTTCGTATCCAGCATCGTGGCCAGCTTCGTAGCCACCTGCATCGTGTCCAGCATCGTGACCTGCATCGTGTTCATAGGCATGGTGATCGTGACCGTGTTCGTGTCCATGTCCGTGCTCTTGCTTCAATGAGAAGCTGTGCGAGCTGGATCCATGGTGGCCATGCTCGTGACCATGTGAGTGATGCTCCTCGTGGCCAGAGTGTCCTGAGTGCTCCTCAAACTCCACATGGCCACCCTCGTAGCCGCTGTGGCCATGAGCATGGTGATCGGCAACATAGTGATGCAGTTTCTCGCGGTGCACCTGGGCCTCAAAACCCTTGTGCTTGTCGGCGGTATAGTGGACAGTACGCTTGTGACCATCGGCGTCGATCAACTCATAGTGTCCAGTCACCTTGTGTCCATCGCGATGTTCCGTGTGTTCCTTCACATCGCCCGTCTTGTGGTCCTTGACGCCATACTTGAAATTATATTCAGCATGCGAGTCATGGTGATCGTCGTGATGGTGTCCATGGTAATGATGGGCTGCCTCCTCATGGCCGTGTCCGTGGTGACCATGGTGATCATCATGGGAAACCAAGTGCACAGAAGCGTGACTAGTGGCGCCGCCATGAAAGGGAGCTGCCTGGACGATCACACAGGCCAGTAAGGCAAATGCTGCGGAAATCTATGGAAAATGTAAATAGTTGATATCGATTAAAAATCCTTGTCGAACCTCAAGCTTACCTTTAGGACCATGGTGCTGCTGCAAAGGAAAGTTGTTGATCTCAGCTAAGCTGTTGTTGTTTGAACTCTGAACCCAAGCGAACTGTGCTAGAATTGAGTTCAATAGCTGGCTTTTATAGTCCGAATTTGAGGTCAGTTTAAGACATACTTTCGAATTGCTATTTAGTTTTTAGTTACGCCCAGTTGAGGTTCAAGATCGTAAGGTAAATATGCCTTTTACTTTCACACATGAACAACGACAATTACGAGTATGTTACTTTCCATAGTCGAACGCTTGCAAGCTTGCAGGCCATTTATTAATTTTAATTAAATCCACGAATCGTAATTCATTGCGCAATTTATTGTCGCATCGATGGCCAATTTAAAATGGCATTGTTTATGGCCGGTCGGCATATAATCCCAGTGCCTGATTCCAAAATCAGGCAAACAAACGAGCTGGGGCTAAAGATTTATATGCCAGCCGTATGTCGAGTCGTTGACGTCAATCAGCATGACAAAAAATCATCAGAATTGCATCGTCGTGTACCCCGAGTCCCAGGATCCCTGTCTCCATCTCCATCTGCACCTTCTCGTCTCATATCCTCTCTCTCGTTGCCCCTATCTCATTCTTCCAATTGATCTCCAGTCCAATTCGCCGGCTGTGAGGAGTTGTGGCTACTGCCTGTCAGAAGTCAATCGGCTGCCGTCTGTCAATGTCGTGCCGCCTTCATCAAAGGCGCAGCTCACGAAAGACGAGTTGACAATGGAATTAAATGTGAATGTTATCTAAAGGACTTGACACATCGAGGGAGCTGTCATTCTCCCTTCTCCTATCAATGGTTGTTTGATGCGTAAATTACGTAAAATAAAAAAAATTCAATTTACTTAGATTAAATACTCTAATTATACAACTTGAAAAAGTTCCAAGTCCCTAGAATATTTTTTATTATCATTCAGAAGATATATCAATTGAAATTTTAATTCAAATTTTTACTTTAAATTTTAATTCATTTGATTCTAGAATTGAAAGTAGCTAATAAATGAGCAAGTTAGAAAGCTGTTAACGATGATGAATCAAGTTTTTTATACCCTCTACACATATGTATGTAACAGGCAAAAGTCATCCCCGACCCCATAGTGTATAGATCTCACACTTCCGCCCGAAAATTTAAAAACTTGACTAGCAAGCTTATTTTTGATACGTACAATAATAGATGAAGTATGTATTTACGTTTCCTTAAAATTTTGCACATAATACCCAAATATAGCTCTCTGTATATTTAAGTATTTTTGGTGTATAATTTTTATATATTTTCGATATATTGGTATTATATTGGATATATTGGTAGCGGGTATTTCACAGTCGTAGATACTCGATATTAGCTTTCTTGTGCTAAAAATAGCTACTGAATAAATTCGTTCATTCATGGAAGATGTTACGTATTATATTGTCATTTATTATGATTCTGCAAATATTATTAACAGTAGTCTCATTCTAATATGTAATATAATTCTTTATATCGAAAATAATCGGAAAAGTTTTCGATTTTAAATAATTAACCTCGGATTCTACAATAAATCATGAAGTGCTGAAATGAATTTAAAGATAGTGCCGCATCTTATTTGATTAAAAGCGATGAGAATCTATTGTAATGTTGTGTCTTAGCTTCTGTGTTTGCGCATAAAGCTAATCCCTTTCCTCTTTTTTTTTTGGCGACAGGCATCTTGGCTTGTTCGCTGGTTGGTTGGCTTGTTATTGCTGTCAGTGTCTGGCTGCGTTTTGTGGGCACATTTCGGCTGCTTGATTACTCATGTCAATCAGGTTTCCAAACAGCGACGACATGCTGTCAATCTTTGTGTCATGGCCGGCCGTTGAAGTTGTTGCCATTCGAGTTGGACAACAAGTATGCTTGATAGTTCAGAGGCCCAAAAGAGATGCGGCAAAGCAGTTAAAGAAAACAAGAGAGAGAGAGAGAGAGAGAGAGAGAGAGAGAGAGAGAGAGAGAGAGAGAGAGAGGAGAAAAGACGTTGATGCCACAAAGGTGCATCTACTATCCAGGGTTGTGGCAGTGGCAGTGGCTGTGACAGTGACAGTGCTTGATGTCGCTGTTGCTGTTTCTGTGTTGCAGTTTCTGTTGTTGCAGTTACTGTTGCCGTAGATTGATGTGCATTGTATGTAAATTGGGCGGTCGTTTTCGCATTTGATGCCCTGTCAAGGGATAATCAACAGCAACAACAGCCTGTCTGACGCGGGACATCGACGATTGCCAACAACTGCAACTCATTATGCGGACGCATAAAAATGTTGCGCATCCCCTTTGTTGATGCGAGGATGTCTGCAACGCAGGAGCATCGATTGATTGGTTAAGGTTACGGCGAAGGTTAGGTTGCTTGCCATACTGGACAGAAGATAGTCGGGCCTGCTTGACTGTCTGGGTAGATCTATAACGAGCGCTAAGAAATACGGCCACAATGTACGATAATTTGCAAAGAGAATACTTGTGGCAACCCCCGCACTGTAATCGTCTTCCTCAAACACGAACTCCTCCACCATATTCTCCACTCACATAAATTCAGCACGCTGACGTTTTCGAATTCGAAATTGAAAACGATGTTCGGCTTGTTGACAGATATTCGTTTTACGGACTGTCGACTGACATTTTTGCAAACGTTGCAAAACGTTCACTGAATGAAAAACCTACAAAAAAGGGACAACTACTTGTATGACTGAATTAATCGCTATTGCTATCCTCAACTACTGACAGTTTTTCGAGATCTCGCTCATTATCATTGAGTTGGGGGACATTTCTTATTTTGGACATCCTTAGTTTAATTTATCTCAATATTTCCATTGTACTTGATTCCGTCGGCATTAAATTGTTGAACTATTTCCTGTTCGAGTGCGAGTAATAAACGAAATTGAAATCAGAATATTAATAAAGGTAGATAATACATGTATAAAATTGTATTGTCATAAAATAAGTTATTTTAATTATTCCTGGTATCCGGTAGAAGTAATTAATTACTTAGTGAAAACCAATAATACCATTATACAGTCCTTGTCTGATGTAGTAGTACCTGCTGCACTTTGGAATCGGCTTATCGTATTACATAAAAAAGATGTATACAAACAATATTTTAAAATAAATATATGTTATGTCGAGCAACATTAAAGTGTATCGTTGAGCTTGTTATGAAGTATAGACGGACCTATTGTCAACGAATTTTTAGAAAGCATTAAAATCTTGTATATCATTAAAACGTTTGTGTTTTCGATTTGGGGAGTCGGGGTTAAGTGTGACGAAAGTGTAAAACAACTGTATCTGCATGACTAATAACATGTGCTTGAGCACATTTCTAATTAATATACCATAGAGTACAAAATATATTAAAACAAAGCAACTAAAATCCGATTTCAGTAAGCGTGTTTGTTTATACAAAAGTATTTCTTACCTCACACCAAATTTTTAAGGATTTATAA
Organism: Drosophila sulfurigaster albostrigata; assembly: GCF_023558435.1. Lineage (NCBI taxonomy): Eukaryota > Metazoa > Arthropoda > Insecta > Diptera > Drosophilidae > Drosophila > Drosophila sulfurigaster. Next base: position 3,343,753 of record NC_084881.1, read on the forward strand.
ACACTGGATAAAATCTAAAACAAACTTAATCTGTATGCAAAAATAACAATTGCTGTCGAACAAAGTATATTTCTAACTCTTATATTCTCTGAGATCCAGTGTTTCATACGAACAGTCGGACATGGCTATATCGTCTCGGCTATTGACGAGATGACTCCTTCTGCCTGTTATATATTATAGATTTCCTGCAAGTACAAAGTTATTATACCCTTTTATCCTATGGGATCATATGTTGAAAAGTGACTTTGAAAATATTACACTTTATTTATACTTATATTTTATATGCGATCAACAGATATTAATATCAACCATTTCGTAGACTTGCCTTTCGGATGTGCTTGTGCATTTAGTTGTGTTACTATATTTATAATTCGTTATTTTCACAAAATAAGCTATTGAGAGTTAGGCTTGCTACTTAGCTGTAGGAGGTAATTGTGTGCCAAAAAGATGACACGCTAAGAAAAAGAGAAGAAAACTTAACTTGAGGTAGATGTTGCGTCAAGGGGCTTCTCTGTTTCTTCACTTCACTTCGACTTGGATATGGTCGGGTTGCATCGGCTGGGGTCTGAAGATTCCGGGCTGTTAGTCAAGTTCCGACGATGCTCGGCAATTACGTTGTAATGGGTTTGCTAGCAACTCTTGTTTTTGTGCCAATGATCGACGTCTGTCTTTTGTGGCAGTCGATTCGATTGCTAGCTTCTCTGATGTCGTTGACGCATTGTTTGACACTTTATGATGCTTGATTTGTTGTCATAGCAATTTTGCCACCATTCGCAATCCTCATCGCATTCGCAGTTGCCGTCGCATTTTGTCCTCCTGAAATGGCAATGCCAACAATCTCAGTGTCTGTGTAATGTGAATTTTTCACTATGGACAAATGAGTTTGTCGCGGCCTTTTTGCGTTATAATTAGACTTTTTATCTGCCATGCAGGAAAATACTTTACAGCATTGTGATGGCCTTTTCAGTTATTATTGGCTACCTCTGTGCATGTTGGCATTTAACACGTTTATCGCTATCGGAAATTGTTATTCTTGTTTTTGCCATAGTGACGGAGACGACATTGTCTTACTTCGCTCCGTCTAGTTAATCTTGGCATAAAAAGATCCAGGCATTCTTGAGAAAAGTTTTAATACTCATGAAATGGTACGAAAATTGAAGGTAATTACTGAATAAATTCATTGAATAACGAAAATTAAAACTGTTAATAACCTTAATGCGTATAAATCGAAGGCAAGATGCAACTCATAAATGTCTAAATGTTATTTGACCAAATAACTATTTGTAACAATGTATAGTAACGACCGCATATTAATTTCATGAATATACAAACAGTTTGGTTAATGTTAATGAAAAACAATAAAGTGTTTAATCACAAAAACAAAAAACAATATTTTTAAAAATACAATTAAAAATGTGGAAAATAATATAAGATACTTAGTGATTTTTACTGATACTTACTAATATTCAAACTCAACCCAAAACTGTTAGCACCGACCGATCAATCAGATGTGGAACACTAGTAGCTGGCAGGTGTAATCTGACGTGCTCTTTGAATGACCATAGAGTTTGTTCAATTAATAGAATCGATAAATTTTCTGTGTGGACCCCTTCCATCCTTTACCAATTATCAACATGCCGGTCGCTTTGATTCAAGAAAAACAAAAAAATAGAAAAATGTGTAAAAGCCAGCTGCTTTTATGAAATACATCTATTCGGAGTTTGGCGGCTTGTGTTGGCGATTCACATACTACAGCAAACACTCGCAACACAACACAACACTAAGCCACACAGCACACACAATTTATGATTAATCACAAGATCGATGAGAAAATTATGCTTATGACAATGGTCCAAAGAGGCTAAGAGGGAGTCGGCATTAATCTGCATTTTCTAGACCCCATCGAGATGACAAAGCGCTTATGGCGCATATAATTATTGGTTTGCCGGCAAAGATCATATAATCGTAGATGGCTAGGGAATGTCAGGGGAGCCAGATGAAGCCGCAAGTGGCAGGAAATGCCACTTAATTTGTTTTTCTTCTCCCATTGCCTAATGTCTTAAGTATTGGCCAGCCGAAATGTCATTAATGGCAATTGCTTATAATGACTCTACGTCTTTGTGAACTCTGCAGTGTTTGCTGCTGGCTTTTTCTACCATTTCTCAATCGGCATGCATAATTTGCCTCAACCTAAGTACAATCAAAAAGTCGACAAGAGAGCTCCACATAACTCTTGATTATGTGATCTTGTCTCTGTCCACACACATGATAGGTCGGCTTAGTTCAAATATGATTTAATAATCAATTAACATATGTTTCATAATGATTCGATTCGTCTGAAAGCTCACGAATGGCACGGGGAAGTAAATAAGGAAAAGGAAATAAAAGCTTGGCAAGTCCAGAGTTAATTGACCAGTGTGAGAGGGGGTTTAAGAGGAATTAATAGGCCTTCGAGTGTATTTGTAGGTTTATTTGGATAATTGAGTTGATGTGTTTTAACATTTTAAAATTATAATATTCTCAGGCAACTTGCTTCTTGCTCGAGTGCGTGCTTACAACTACTCATATTGATTATCGATACTTATTTAAGTATTTTTAGTAAATATCGCGATACCAATACTGCAAGCAGTATCGATACCGATAACTCAGGGCTTATGAACACTGGCTAATTTGTCCGTTGTTCACAGTCGGCCTCTCCTGACAAATCGACGCGTCCTCGCAAGATTCGGGGGTGGTTCATACTCCAAATCCTCATCGTCATCTGGCTCATCCGGTGGCAACTCGCACCAGCGCTTCATCTTGTCAGACGAATAGACAGATTTGTAATGTTTCTGCTTTCGTTGAGCATGTGGCAGATCTTCGACTAGATATCTGTCATTTGGCAGCACTTTGGTGATAATAAAAGGACCTTTATATCGAGGCTCCAATTTTCGGGAGGTACCCGTGCTAAACGGCTCATTCTCGACCAAAATAAGATCATCTAGTTTGTATACTGTTGGTGTGGAATGTGTGGCATCGTAACGTTTCTTCGCAGCAGCTCGATGATCGTTGACTGTAGTCGCAGCATCTCTTCTGAGTTTGTTTAACTCTGCATCTGATAACATCGTTTGGTCATGACCTTGGATTACGTTCGTCAATGTATTTTTGAGAATATCTCGAGGCTCATAACCATAAAGGAGCTGGAATGGGGAACATTTAGTTGTACTATTTACCATTGTATTAATGCTCCACTGAATTGTTCGCATGTTCTCGTCCCATCGCTTCTCATTTTCATTTGAAGGCAATAACATAGACAATATAATTCGGTTTGCTCGCTCTGCATGACCATTGGCTCGTGGTGTCCTAACAGCATTAAGTATGTGCTTTACGTTGTTTGACTTGCAGTACTTTTCAAAATCTTTCGATGTAAAGGCTGTTCCACGATCTGTTACGATTCTCTCTGGCATTCCCAAATAGCTTGTTACATCTTGCAGTATATCCAGGACGTGTTTAGTTGCGGTACTCTTCACCGCTCGTACTATGGTGAATTTTGTGAAGGCATCGACGATTACAAGAATATGCTCATTTCGTTTAGAACTTTTAGGAAAAGGTCCTAGGTGATCCATGTGTATGGTGGAAAAGGGAATCGGATTGATGGGATTATAGTGGTACTGACCTTCCTGTCTTCCACCTGGTATTTTGTAAAGTGCGCAGCCTACACATGCTTTTATATAGCTCTTAACAAAATTACGCATTCGAGGGAACCAAAACAAATTCAGAATTCGAGCCATCGTCTTGTCTGTGCTCATATGTCCGGCCTTATCATGACATTCGTGTAAAATATGAAATCTTAACGGCTTTGGCACAACCCACAACAACTTATCTTTGTACTTTCGGAAGAGGCGGTCATGTTCTATAAGATATTCGTCGGTCTCCGATTTTTTCTCTGATTTCATATCAGCAACAATTTTTCTGATTTTCTCGTCCTGCAATTGTATAGAAAATAACCAATCAGCTTCGTCAATTATGGCTTTTGAGATCTTTAAGCATGCTGTATCCATCTCATGATGATCTTCGAATGGTGCTCGACTTAGTGCATCCACATGACTCATCTGTGTTCCAGCGCGATGGACAATGTCTATGTCAAATTCTTGAATGCGCAACCACCATCTAGCAATCCGGGGTATAAGCTCTCGTTTCTCCATTGACGTTTTCAGTGCATTACAATCTGTAACAACTCTCAGCTTTTTACCATACACGTAGTATTTAAATCGCTCCAACGATTCCACAACAGCTAAAGCTTCAAGCTCGTAACTGTGGAAGTTCTTCTCCGGTTTGGAAGTAGCTCGGCTAAAATAGGCAATTGGCTTTAACTGGTTCTCTTCATGTTGTAGCAATACTCCTGCCAAACCAATGGCACTGGCATCTGTATGAAGTTCATGATCAGCATCTAAACGGTAACTAGTGATTACTGGGTTTGATATCAGGCATCTCTTTAACTCGTCAAATGCATCTTGTTGTGCTGGCTTCCACATGAATTTCTGTTCCTTGCGCAATAGGAAACGCAATGGCTCTGAGATGATAGCATATCCATCCACGAATTTGCGAAAATAACCAGTGAGACCCAGGAACTTTCTCACATCGGTTACATTGGTGGGCTTCGGAAACATTCTAATGGCATTCGTCTTAATATCCCCAGGGCTAATGCCGTCTGCATGTATTTGGTGACCAAGGAATGTGATTGACTGCTTGTATAGTTCACATTTATCCATGTTTAAAGTCAATCCACACTCATGCAAAACTTTAAGGACTCGCTCTAGCTTCTCATACATTTCGCTAAAAGTATGGCTACCAATAAGGATGTCATCCATATAGTGTATCATATCGCCTTTGTACACTCTCCTCTGTAATTCTGCCATTAGTCGATTAAAAACAGCAGGTGCGTTTTTCAATCAAATGGAAGTCGCTTGAATTCATATAATCCATCGGTGGTGATAAATGCTGTGAATTTCCTGCTCTCTGGGGCTATTTCAATCTGGTAATAGCCACTGTTAAGGTCCAGGGATGAAAAGTACTTATATCGTTTTGCCTCCTGCAGGCGCTCTTCAATGTTCGGTACTGGGAAATTTTCCTTCTTAATCAACTTGTTCAGACGTCTGTAATCGATACACATTCGATCACTACCATTCGGCTTTTGATGAGCACTATCGGGCTGGCGTACTCTGATGTGGATAACGTTATAATATCCTGCTCCAACAACTCGTCGACCATTTTGCGAACTACTTCCTTCTTTGGCTCGGAAACTCGATAAGGCGCTTGAGAAACTGTCTGACCGCTCTCAACAATTATATGGGCTTGGACTAAATTTGTTTTCCGATGTCTTGCAATCCTGTAGAGAAAACGTTGGGGAACCTTTCCAGCAAATTACGTATTTTGCCTCTTTCCTGATCATTCTGAAAATTTATCAAAAGTTTGTCTATAGCATTGCCGATTGGAATTAACTGCTGATGAACTGCTCGCTTAACTTCTGTGACATGTGGCTCAAAGCTTAGCGTGAGATGAGCGCTAATGATAACATCTTGTCCCAATAGGAAATCCTCCTGTAACAGGTCGTCGTCTGCTACATATACTTTGGCTGTGACCACTTTTCCTTCGATGTCCATGTCCACAATGATCGCTTCTGTGAGGATACATGAACCCCCGCAAATGCCTCTTATTTGCATAGAACATTTGTGGCGTTCAGCGTTGATTTTCTTGGCAACAGATTGGCGCATGATACTAGCCTGGCTACCTGTATCAATGAAGGCGCTATACTCGTGTGAATTTATCAAGATTTTTCTGATGAAAAGTTTGTCATGATTGGTGGCTCCTAAACGCATTGTATTCGCGGAATGACAAGCTCCGTTTGGCTCATGAAATTTGTTGCATTTATTACAGCGCAGCTTTTCTTTTCCTTTGTGCACGAATTAGCAAAGTGTCCCAACTCTCCGCAGTTGTAACACTTCAGGGTTTCCCTTGATTTTGATGACTTTACATCGCTGTCCTGCTTTTGCTCGAAGTTGCTGCCTTTTGGTAAGAATTCTTTTTTTGTTGTGCTCGGTCGACCTCTGTTTACAAAATAAGATTCCGCTGCATCACGAAGTTGCTTCATTGACGAAAGTGAATCGCTGCAATACTGTTTTGCAGTTCTCGGTGCTGTAGTCCTGATCTTACATATCTTATAATAGCTGCTTCGCTTAGCTGGTACCGCACCCCAAGGGCGGACATCCTGAAACAGTACTCCTTGACCGTCTCCTTTGATCGTCTGGTTGCATTTGCCATAGTAAAATGCACTTCTGCTTCGTCTGGGCTGGCTCGAACTCATCCTGTATAGCTTCCGCAAAACTATTCCATGTCGTGTGGAGAATAGGTGAGGAATCGAGCCACATCTTGGCTGGTCCCTTTAGTCGTGTGTATATTGCGAGTAATACAAATTTCTCGTCCCATTGATAAGCATCAACCACTTTGTTGACTCGATCAATGAACTGGTTTACGGAAATGGCGTTCTCATCACTTGGATCAAACTCCGGCAATGTGTTTGCAATTTCTTTCACCGATGCTTGTCTCATGACCTGTCCAATATGTCTGTTTTCATTGTTGATATTTTCCACTTCAATGATTTGCTGCTGTTGATTGTTTGCCATTGATGCTTCTGCATTTTGCCTTTGCATTGCGACTAGCTGACCCATCATATTCGTCAATGCTTTCATTTCATTTTGCAATTGTGAAATTGCCGCTGATTGTGACGTCATCGCTTCTTCTTGCTGCGTAGAAAGCCCAGCCGTTACTGGCATCTCTACTTCTTCCGATTGCTCGAATTCAATTAATCTTAGAATTAATTCAGCTCGGGTGCCTGAGCTTGACAAATTTCTAGCTCGTAGCAGGTACCTTAACTCGTCTACTTTGAGTCCATCTATTTTCGTCATTTTTCCAAACTCGATCGTCTCTCTGTCTTTGCTTTTACTTATTGCGCAATTCCGTTGCATGTGTGCAAGCGAGACAACTGCTAAGTATTTCACAACGTTGGCGTCTGTTTGCGAATTTCACCACAACTTTTCGTATACACACAAGCCTTTTGTATGTACACATATATGTATATGTCTTCAAGTTCACACAGATTCTTGAAATCGTCTCTTGCTTCCACAGGTTCACTAAGATTCCTGATCTCTCTATTTTGAATTCGTCCGCCACGTGGAAAGGAACACATCCGTAATTTGCAATATACGTTGTCACATAGACCTTTGGGAACACATCCCATTACAAACTTTCCACGCCGACAATTCTTCTTGCTTTTGGGAGTTTTCAGCACCACTCCTTCGTTTCACACATCCAACCTCAAGAATCCCACTTCTGAACTGTGAGAGGGGTTTAAGAGGAATTAATAGGCCTTCGAGTGTATTTGTAGGTTTATTTGGATAATTGAGTTGATGTGTTTTAACATTTTAAAATTATAATATTCTCAGGCAACTTGCTTCTTGCTCGAGTGCGTGCTTACAACTACTCGTATTGATTATCGATACTTATTTAAGTATTTTTAGTAAATATCGCGATACCAATACTGCAAGCAGTATCGATACCGATAACTCAGGGCTTATGAACACTGGCTAATTTGTCCGTTGTTCACACCAGGGACAAATAAATAAATACCAGAGAATATTTTTCAATTTTTATTTTAGACTTAGTTTGTTCTGTAATGTTCCAAGTATTGTCACACTGTCATTTTGAACTATTCTTAGCATTGTTTAATATGACCGACAAAAACATTATCAATTAGCAGGCATCTAAAGAAAGGTGACAAAGTATTTCATTTGTGTTGAAAATATATATTTTTCATGTGAGAACTTCAGGTCCTTACGATTAGGGAATAAAATTGAAAATTTGCAAAACAATACATAAAGCAAGCAAGTCTCGAAACTGAGTCTGATGGATATCGAGTTTCGTTAAGAGGTAGTTTCGCTTTGTGTCATTACTCAAAATTGTTTCGGCTGTGAAAACTGGAAACTCAGTCAAATTTCTGTTAAAGATTATGGATAGCGAAAATACCTATTGTTAGGAATTTTGAGACGACCTACTGGATTTATGCGATGTTTATCTTAATTCGTTTGTTTTCATCAAATTACAGAATTGCGTGTGATAACAATCAGAAGTTGAGTCAGTAGTCCCTCTCTCTCAATGGCTAATCCCTGACATGTGACAGAATTCCCCCTACTGTGCTGTCCATCAAGGGATTAGATATGATCATAAATGTGCAAAGGAAATACTGGCACAATAGAGCAACGACTGCAGCAACAAATGTCTAAGAGCCCTTCACAATCTACCCTCTAACAGAGGTAGCACTAAATACCATTGTATAGCTGTCAGCATGTTAAGCGCCCCTTTTTCTCACTTGTTGGTTTTAGCAAACCAACCGTTCTCCTACATCATATGCAGAGACTGTAGGACTATTTTGTCAGTTGTTTGTCTCATGGCTCTGTTTTTCTCTGCTCGGCTTATTTAATGCATAAACAATTATTTCCATCAGGATTTCAAACAAAAAGTCGACAAACGCAAACAATTCCGAATGCAATTCAACTGAAATCCTTTGCAGCAGCTGGCTAGTCTATCTTCCACCCCTCTACTCCTCTAACCCAAAATTCGCTTTCCTGCCATGCCCCGCCCTGCATATTGTGAAAACAGGATTTATGTGCCCAGTGATTAGCACAACACAAAAAAGGACCATGTCGAGCATAGTCTTCTGAGTAATGGGAAATGAAAACCGCAAATATTTTTAGGAGTCTTAACGTATTCAACAAGAATGAGTCCATTCCCTTTGTGCATAGAAAATTACTTAAAAACATATACACTATTTAGTTATTTTATGAAGCGAGACAAAAGTCAAACCAATGCAATGTATGTAAGCTGGTGTGAGATTTCCTGCCCTCAGAGCGTCTGTTAGCAGCAGTTCCTTTTTTGTATTCGATTACCTGTCCGTGTGTTTTCGCTACATTTGGCAAATCACGGAAACTCCTTCTCATTGACCAGGCACTTAATTAGCTCCCGGCCACTGGTCAAGGTATCGATTTACCAGACTGCGCATCGGATAACACATTTGTCCCAGTATGTTTATCAGGCCGATAGATACAGTAAAGATTTAAGATAGAGCCATATCCACTAGTATATAAATAGTATGGCGAATATCGGATACCCTTTAAGGGATTTATTGTTGGATTAATGATTGCAATTAAATTAAATTTTGAAATATTTCTAACTTCAAATAGTAGTTAGATATGTTTTGGAATGAATAGAAACCCATCAAGAAAGAACTTAATCGCAATGCAACTCGACCCCTTTGTTTGCAAGTGTATATAAATGGTTTAGGAAAGTTTAGGGCTGTCCCTTACGTTATGCCATCCATATGGGGCGCGAATCTCTACTACAGAGATTAACACAGCAACAGCAAATTTTGTGTGTGTTTGGCTTGGCCAAATGACAGCCGCCAGAAGGCCTAAAATTTACGGCTTTCTGGGTAATTTGACACTCCGTACAGCACAAACTGGCTACTCATTGCGTCACAGCACTATCGCATGGGTGAGTGAGAGTAGGGGAGACAAAAGAGAGAGAGAGAGAGATAAAGGAAGAGAGGAGGGCAAATGAGGTGTGACTGTGTTCAGGATTCCTGGCTCGAATTTGTGGCTAGTGTCAATTGCTCACAGAGATCTGCAGTTGTCATTTAATTTTCTACTCAAAGCCATGAGAGTAATGAGAGCGAAGGGTGTTATGAGGTTGAGGCTATTTATCGTATGAAAATGTGACTACGCCACTCAATAACTGAGTGTTATATAACAGGATAGTGTCTTTTCAATTTTATACCCGCTAACCCAAAGCGTAAAAGAAAGTGTATTGTAACATTGGGGCACAGAAAGTGTCAACTCCGCCTGTTTTGATCAGTGTCAACAGGCAAGACGATATACAAGTATCCCCGTTCCTACCACAATTAGAAAAAATTAAAAAACGAAAGTTACCCGCTTAATTTTAAAGCTAGAGTCGCTATTACTGGTATAAACAATAATAAATACAGTATATATTCCTGCAAAATTAGTAAAAAATAATTTCTTATGGCAAAAAATGGCTGCTGCAGTCGGGTCCTACTTGCTTTGGTTAACAACCTGAGCCTATTTTGATGTATTACTCTATCGAAGTACCAAATGTAACCTTGGGTATATTTGAAATATGAAATATTACTTTGCTTTTGCTATTTAACAGAAATGGGTAGAAAGTTGTGCAAAATATATTTTTTCTGATAATTCGAAATAATAAAAGGCAATTTATGAATTATTTGTTTGCTCATGCAATTCAATTTGCATTCTCAAATGATCACGTGATCTTGTGAACTTACTGTTCAGCTTCTAAGTAACGTGGCTTGAGTTGTATAGTATTTATAAATATTTTGATCAAATTGTTGTTTGTACTTGATCGCAAAACTATATTATTCGGAAGAACTTTTTAGTTTCTTTATTATTTCTAATCTGTTGAGGGGTAGCGGATTATTATTTTTTTATTTATTTTATATTATTTTTGGGAAAATTGAAATTGATTATAAATGTACGTTGGTTCGAGTAGAAATTGTGAGATTATAATTATACTCTAATTAGATTATAATTAGAATAAACAAAAAATAATAATAATCATCTTGCTCGATACAGTGGATCACAGCTTATATTGACGAACACCAAACGACAATTTTAGATCACTATACAAATCAAACTAATGAGAATATTTTAACACAGGATTAATTTAATTTATGTTTTCTCTATTTTTTTTTCATATGTATGTTGTGGTATATATAGTATAAGTCTATCTCTAATCGTTGACAATTCCGAACATCAGTTAGTCCGGGCAATCAAATTCATTTATAAATATGTGTATATGTATGTATGTAAATATATATATAACAATAAATTAATTATAAATATCGAATTGTGAAGTCGAGTGAATAAATGTTTCATTCATATGCAGTGACTTATGCTTGTTCATGCTCAATAGCAATGGAGAAAAAATTTGAATTGGATTCGTGTGTGGCTGAAACAAGAGGAATGACAACTGGGTTGCACATGAAACCATTCGTCATTCAGGCATGTATTCGTATTCAATCATGTATTCAATGCAGAGCAGGGTACAGGGTACAGCACAAACATACGAATACGAGTATGACTACGAGTATATTTGAATAAAAGTCCAATGTTTATTGAATGCTCTGCTCACATGCAGTTCGTTAGCTTAAGATATTGCGTATTGGTTATGTCGAAAATACAATAAAAAGAGAAGTTAAATATTTGCATTTGAGACGCGGGAACAATGTTGATGGGGTTTGGGATGTGAATGTGGATGTGGATGCAACGTATTGTGTGCGTCAATGTTGTTGTTGCCTCTTCAATCAATAAAATGTCAGAAATGCATTGCCGACAGCCAGCCAGGGCCACAGTCAGAGCCAATGACACAACAGAGATAGCAATAGAGCCAGAGGCAGTTCCAGTAGCAGAGCCGGGAACAGAGCACGAGCACAAACCGAACAAACAGAAGAGGAACCTACAACAAGAAAGAGACGAGACTCTGACTGAATGACGTACTGACTGCTGGACCGAGTCGATTGGTTGTCTGATTTCTAGGCATGACTGATATATGGCTTGTATTGACATGGACACAGTTCTTGACTTTCATTTTGTTGGACCATCGACAACGCTTTCTGCACAATGCAAACGGCAAGTCAAGCAACCGACATCCCAAACATCATGTGTCAATATGTCACTCAGTCAGCCAGTCAGTCAAGTCTGTCTGTCCAGCTGACGGCCGATGTTTGCATAAGTCTGTGTAGGGTTTCAGATCTCTCGCGATTGCTCCTTCTTCTTCCCCTTCTTATTCATCTTATTACGAATTCCATTTCCATTCCCTTCTTCCATGGACATTCAGCTGTTGCTTCTGGTTTTCTTTGATCGTTTCGATTTACATAACTTTCCGACAAAGGCCCCATAGTTTAGTTTTGAGTTGCGTCGAGTTGAGTTGAGTTGATGTTGCCGTTTCCCCAATCCATAATCTGGGGTTGTAAATTTCTGGCGCCGTCTGAATTTTGATTTGTTTGAAATGTTTACGCAAATATGAAAATAAATAAAAGGCAAGTACAAATTAAAAAGCATTTCTGATTTCTGATGATCTTCTTGGCACACCCAACATCAATATCAGATAAGAACTAAATAAAGGTGGGTAGCTCAGTTAGTCGTTAGCTTTCAGCTCACATATCACTGGCAAAATCCTATAAAATCCATATTAAATATCCACCAGTTGTGACACCATCAGATAATGCCGCATAGTCCCCTTTCTGCCCATAAATTAACCTTATTGAGATGCACGTTTACAAGCAATTTACTGTTTACGCATGCCATATAATATCTTGAATTGGACTTTGGGTTTTTCAATTTTACGACTGTATATGTATGTATATGTTCATGCATGTATATGTGTGTGAGCCTAAAAGCTCCGCATTTAATGACCCATAACGTTCAAGTCGCGTTTTGCATTCATAATTTGCTTGTCGAATCGTTTCGATTGATTCATTCATAATGTGTGACATTCACATACAGAATGATCATTCAACGACTGATTGCTTGAACAACTTGACAAACTGGTCAAAATAGAAAACGATGTGCTTCAGTTTAACGATTGTCATAAAAAAGTTTTATATTCTACTAATTGATCCGATGAATACATCCGGGCAATAAAAAATGTTAACACAATAAAAAGTTTTAAATGCAAACTCTAATCGAAACAACACAAACATGGTTACCTTCTGACAACTATTCCTTGTATGCTAAGTAATCTGATTCTTCTTCAATATCTCTAAAGGAATGCACATATTCGGTCGACTTGAAATCTGTCTGTTCGTCCGTCCGTATGAACACCTAGATCTCAGAGACTATAAGAGATACTTATCAGATCAAATAAAAATTGTGGAAGTTAGTTAATAAAAACTTGTGTATCCCAAAAAAATATATGTATATTAATTTAGTATAATTTTAGAATTGAAAATGGATAGCGGGAATCTCACAGTGCAGGAAAGTCGACTGTAGGTTTGTTACTTGTTTTATCATATATTTATATAAATTATTATTCACATTAACTTTATGACCGTTGCTTGCATCCGTTCTGAAGACTCTGAGAATCTGGTCAACTTTATAATTATCAAGGCTTCTACGTAATCCTATTCGAATGTCCTCTATTAATTGATTGCAGCACTTGGTAAATCCTCTGTTTATTATATGTATCTTACGCACCCTGCCATCCCTTGAGCTAAGAACTAATCATTCGAGTGCCTTGAAGTATCTTCTGCTCGTCGTCTGCCTGTCACTTCTGATGTCTAATGGCAGATGTCGGGTCGCACATAAATTGAAACTGCATGAGGGTTTAATTGGCTGTCTGCCATAATACGCATCAACATATCATCGGCGTGGACTCGTTTACCTTCCTGATGTTCGGCATTTTGTGGTTGCTCCTCACTGTGTGGCTTATTCTTTTATTATTGTTTTTTGTTTTGCTGTTGTTGTTGTTAGTGTATTCCGTTTTTATATTTATTTTGAATTTGGAATTTTGTTGTGTTTTCATTACGCTGGTGCCGTTCTTTCCGTTTGCGTGTTGCGTCTGGCAACTAGCAACGACGAGTCGCCTCTCATCCTAAGAAAATAAAGATTTCGTTTCAACCCCTCTGGACCGGAACCGAAAAGTACTTTTTCTATTGACAACACAAATACACCAATACCAATACCAACACAAATACAAATAAAAATAAAAATACGACTGCAGCAAGCTGCAGTTGTTATTCCTGTTCCAAGTTCCAAGTTGTTGTTGTCATCGTAGTCATTGTCGTCGTTGCCTAGTATTTAAGTACTTTGTGTCATTGTTTATTTTTTCAAGTGCCTGGTGACTATCCATCCATTTGTGTTTATCCCGATCCTTCTGATGTTGTCTGCTCGTTTCACACATGTGCGCATTTTGTGGCCTTATTGTCACAGTTGTTTGTCTAACGATTCCCACTCCCATTCCCATTCCCATTCCCAATTTCATTCATATTTTCATTTCAAACATTGAATGGTTTCATTTATTTTGTTTATTCTAGCAGTAGTTTATTACTGCCGTTGTCCCTATTCTCTGTTTGTCCAGCTCAGATCAGATATGCTGAGAGCTCAAGAGTGTGGTCCAAAGCACTTTTTTCGTCATACACAAACAGCTCAAAACGGAAGCTATAAATTGTGAACAGGTTCTTAACTATTAACTTGAAGCGCAGTGGCAGTAGCATACTCGTATTTCAAGCTACCCAGCAGACTTTTATCACATTTCCACGAACAACTATCAACTCTTAGGTCAAGTCTTACGAATTCAGAAAATTCATTCATAAATGTCCAGGTTAAATTAGAACTCTTTCTTTATTTTGATAATTGCTTCGGGGAACTCGTAAAACGTGTAGCACTACTTTCATCATACAGTACTCATATCATCGTGTTTGTATGTAGTACGCTAAGCACGTACTTGCTTGAAGAACTGTTTTCCATAATATGTGTTTGATTCGGTGAAATTTCCTAAGTTTCTATATGAAGGCACTTATTTCTTCTTTTCTAGTTGTAGTCTTGTATCAATAATCTAAATCGCAATCTCTGGCACGTTTGTATTTATATCTGAATCAAATGGATGCACAGCGCAAGGTACAAATAGAGTTAGAGATGGGCGATAGTAATTTAAAACTATCGGCCAACTTGCTTTAATCAAATCATACAGGATATAAGTTGAACTAACTAAATAAAATATTATTTTTAATTGTAATTCACAAAAGGTTTTTGTTACCAGCTATAATCAGAACTATTGTAACGCCAAATTTGCAACATCTGCTACTGTTCCCAAAGTAATAAACGCTATTGGGGTCATCTCTAGCATGTCCTACCTGCTGACTGCAGCTGATTATCCGAAAGTTACAGCCGCCACACATTGCATTAGGACCGACACGATCTTTTATTGTCGTTATAAGAGTCGCCGGATTTCTAAATTATTTTCAATTGCTTGCGGGTTCGGTTTTTTTACGACCATCGAAACACGATCCCGAGTTGCATCTCGTTTTGTCTTTGGAGAAAGATAACTTGGCACACACTCAAGCCAAAATCGTGTCCGGGGAAGGAACGTTTGGTGTTACACTTGAAATTTATGACATCCTCTGTATCTCTTTTGTCGTACTCTCGCCTTGTCTTAATGATTAGCCTTTGTCAGCAACCCTGCTGAGCTCTACTTTCCCTTGGCACACTCACGTACTCCTCGCAAGATTTCTATCAGTCTTGGGCTTGGTCTTCGTGCTATCTGGCTGTCTGCTTCTGTGTCTGTGTCTGTCTGACCGTCTGTGTCTGGCTCTCTCCCTGCCATTGAAAGTGTTAATTGAACCATAAGCGTAACCATAAATGGATTTTATTTCTCAGCAAAAGCAAAACAAGAACTCGAATCTCAAAATTTATGCGTTGTCGTCTTTGTGTTGTTCTTCTTCTGGGTAAAATCGTTTTATGGCTGGGTATATCCTTTTGTTTAGCTCTCATTGTTGCGTTGTGATTTTTGTCTCCTTTGGGTTTCTATATCCCTGTCATTTGGGTGGGCATGTCCTTGCCACAAAAAATCCGAGACGCTTATGCAATTTGTTGCAGTTTCCTGCCTGATTTACTAAGCCTCTATACCTTGAACACAAACTCTCGACCTCAACATCAGCTCGGGGTGTTTGTTTAACAAAATGCCTGTCATTCAAAACAGTAGTTGATGGATATGTTCTCTTTTGTGCCAAGCGGTTTTAAGTAGCAGTTGTTGTGGATTACGCAACCTTCGGTAAATTCTAATGATCTTGATTCAAGATCTTTTCTTCTGTTGATGATAGTCGCAATTCACTGCGTTTACGTTATCTTCTTTGGGATTATTTTTAAATTTGCCTTAAAACTAATTGCATCTCTCGAGCAAAACTATAAGCAGTAGATATATTTGCTTTAAGACAATATTATGTACACATCTTGAAGATAACTTCAATCTTTAATCTATATTCATGGCTATGGCGACGGCGACGGCGAACGCCATGGTGATGGCTTTGGCTCAGTCTTTCAGTTAATTCATTCTGAGAATCCGTATCTTTGGTCACTGGTTTATGGCATTTAACTAAGCTAAAAGTATAATAGTAGAGCTCAGATTGTGCTGTGGTGTTGCCCTTGAGATATGTGGCCCTCCTTTTGGTGTATGCGTGGTGTGCATGAAGGCTTCGGGGCAAGGCGTTTAGGAGCAGCCCTCATCTCACGACACAAATGCCGTATAATGACTTGTCGAACACTGCTCAATAATTAAAGGCGAAAGGCAAGAGACACAAGGAATGGGGCATGGGGCGAGCTCACTTCGCATGCAACTAGCTATTAAGGCGCTGATTTCGTTGAAACCTATCAAAATACATAACGATCAGGCAACACCGCCACAACCACCGTCATCCTCATCCTCATCGTGCCACGAATCCCACGGGGCGATGCTGATGATTTCAGACAGGGTACCGATTGCTGCGAGTGGGTTCATTACGTAATTATATCGAGCAAACATGAAAGAAGCGCTGCGCCCAAAAGACCACAGATTCAGACTAAGTCGCAGATGAAGTCGCTGGAGTCGATGAGGCGTTGCCATAACGCATAACAATGAAAACGTTTAAGACGACTAACGAGCGGTGAGCTGTAATCTTCTTATTTTGATGGCGGTTGCTCTCCCTGCTCGTCCTGCACTTCTGGCGGCTGGTGGGAGGCGCCTTTTGGAAGTTTAACAAATTAATATTAAATTACCGAGCAAATTGCCAGACGGGCTAGTCAGACATTGGCCAACACCTTCTATCCTGCCTTTAACATCAAAAGGATGCCACCGGAATTCTATGCAAACAAATTTTCAAACAGTTAAGAATTATTATCGACTCGCTGTTAGCTGAAAACATACCGTCCCATATGTCTTGCAACGGAAGTCTGTCCCGAACCCCGAACTCTGTTCCTTAAGCTTCGAGTCTCGGCAAGTTATTGGCGCCGCAGAGTCATCAATGATGTAGCCCACGTTTTTGCTTTGGCCCAAAACGCCTTTCACTCTACAATATGAATAAGGTTTTTTAAATTGCCATTCTCGTTGGCTTAGGGTTGTAGACGTGGCATCTTGGTCAGCTCTTAGAGCTGAACAACTAACGGAGTTTCGGGACTAATGTTAGAAAGAGTTGATTATGAATGAAAGGCAGACACTTGGATAATAACAGGACTCTCTAGACCATATGCAATTAGACGCAATTTATCAAATAAAACAAAGTCAAAAAGGTTTCCATTGTTACTTACTCAGAGTAAGTTAAGTATATACCACATTATTATGCAGAACCAATACTAAAATATACCGAAGGCTTTATTGGGTGTATCGTTGTTCTATTACATTCAAAATATACAATTAAGTACAGAATATTCCAGAAATTTAAACCCATCAAACCCATTTTTGCCATATATGGGTAATTCTCTGAAAGATTTCTCCCGTGGGACAGTCTTTACAGTGAAAAAACATAAACTGAAACAATTTTAAAAATAAGAAAACGTTATTCTTTTAGCTCTAAATTAGTACTTTAATTAGAGCTAAGAATGGTTTTAGTTTTAAGATAATTGCAAAAATGAACAAATTCGTATGCAAACCAAAAAAATTTTATCGTTTCTGAAATCAATTTTAGCTCTAAATATAGTGCTTCTCTAAAGCTTTAAGTATAACCTTCACAAATTCCGTCAGAGAATTACTCATATACATATGCATTTTTACGACTTTTACTCTATTGTCTCGGCTGTTGGCATTGATCGAGTAAAATGAATACCATTTATAATTACTGGTTAAATCATGACATCAATGGCTACGGAAGTGAAGTTACTTTCTTGTATCCATTCGTATTAAATATTAATTATTATATTATTTGATAATTTAATTTGGCGCTAACCTAAACTATTCTTGATAATGTTGCAGTTGGGCAGGGGGCAGTCTCAGCGCAAGGAAGTTAAGTCATTATGTTTCTTCCGTTTATTCATGGTTATGATTTCCAGAAATTACAACTACTTAAGTAAAGAAAAAAAGAAAAGAAACATTAAATATATTTGCATTTATTAAACCAACCCTGGAAGCGTGCCGAACACTGCGCGTGGCCATCTACTCCCCTGTTCCCACTCAGCCTGCCGCTTCCCTTCCCCTTTCTCTGAGACGGCCCTTGGCTAGGCGCCTGTAACTACAGTGTATGCATTCAGTTTTGTAAATGGGTATTATATTAGGTTGTTTGGTAATGACATACCGGTTTTACATTAAAATTTCGGGCTTCTTTTGTGAAGTCAAATATAATCGTATCTGGCAATGCTATATATCGTTTCAAAGGTATTGGCATCACCTTTAAAATGACATATAGTTTGTTTACATGAGCTTCCACGTTAAAAAATTACAATCGATTGAAATGGAGTTCACAAACGCAGAAATTCGGGCAAATTTTAAATTTTATTTCGCACAAGGAAAAACTTCTGCGGAATCTCGCAGACAGATTATTGCTGTCTTAGGAGATAACAAACTTTCGATTTAAATCGCCGAACAGTGGTTTAGGCGATTCCGAAGTGGCAATTTTGATGCCGAAACACCCACGCCTTCCGGACGACCAGTGACCGTTGATACGGATAAAATCATAGAAATATTGGATCGAGATCGTCATGTGACTATTAGAACCCTCGCAGAGGAGCTGCAACTAAGCACGGAAACCGTCCATAGGCATTTAAAGTCGAAAAATTTAACAAAAAAGCTCGGTGTATGGGTGCCTCATGAGTTATCCCAAAAAAATCTTTTCGACCGTGTATCAATCTGTGAATCTTTGTTGCACCGTAATAAACTCGACTCATTTCTGGATCGGTTAGTCACTGGTGATGAAAAATGGATCACATATGACAACATAAAGCGTAAAAGATCCTGGTCGAAGCACGGTGAGTCGTCTCAAACGGTGGCAAAGCCAGCAACAGGTGTTGCTGAGTGTATGGTGGGATATCAGAGGAATTATCCATTATGAAGTGTTGCCCTATGGCCAAACCATCAATTCTGACCACTACTGTGAACAACTGGAGCGATTGAAGATTGCACTTGAACAGAAGCGGCCAGCCATGGTGAATCGTAAGGGCGTTGTGTTCCATCATGACAACGCCAGGCCCCATACATCTTTGGTGACGCATCACAAGCTACGGGAGCTTGGTTGGGAAGTGTTAATGCATCCACTTTATAGACCGGACATTGCTCCAAGCGATTACCATCTGTTTTTGGCCATGCAAAATTTTTCGATGGACAAAAATTGAGTTCAAGGAGGATTGTGAAAATCGAATCGCCGAGTTTTGTGCCAGTAGGGACAAGGACTTCTTTAGAAGAGGCATAAACAAGTTACCATTAAAATGGCAGAAAATCATCGAAGAGAACGGCACATAAAGCACTTAAATCGGACAATGCTAACTATTTTAAAATTGTCGTCAAAAATCAATAAAAACCGGTATGTCATTACCAAACAACCTAATATTTATGTATCAATGAATGCAACATCTTCAATCAGATTTCATTCAAAATATGCTTTAACAATAAGACACGGGAGTTTTTCTTGTGCATAGATCTACCATCTTGTATACTTGTTAGAGAGAATTATAATAACTGCAAGGACTTAACATACCAATTTAGAAGTGAAGATTAGGGTATTTGGTAGTCCAGTACCTTCGCCTATTGTGCATTCCTACTAGATTTTAATTATGCCACGTAGGGCTGCATGTAAAAAGGGAAGAGACTTTTCTTTACGTTCTGAATTTCCACGAAAATTTCATGTAATTATTATGCCTTGGTTCAGTTCAGTTCATTTCAGTTCGCTTTGTTTTGGTTTAGGTTCGTCTTGTCAGCGCCGTCGAATGCAGAAAACGTGTTTGGAACATAATTTTTAGTGGCACTTATGAGTGGCGTTGGGTGTCGAATGCTTGTAGACCTGCCGGGCGCCGGCCCCTTACGAACGAGTTGCGCACGCTTGCTCACTTGATATGTAGATGAAGAGTCACCGATAACAGGGAATACCACTAGTATAGTACATACTCATGAGCATTCGAGTACATTGGCTATCTATTGTCGCGACGCACGACACTCGCTACTCACCACTTGGCACTCCCGTGTACGTGGTCCGTGTGTGTTTCAGGTTATCTCAGTTTCGCTGCATGGAAATCATATTTTTATGACTTCGTAGAAGTCTCCCGAAAAACCGCCGAAAAACGCACGCACATTTGTACGTAATTATAATAAAAACTCATAAAATAGCTCATAAAATTTAAAGGTGCAATAGGTTTAATGTCTTCCCCTCTCTTTTCAGATGTCCAGGAAGTCGACAGAGTTAAGAATATTTTCGAAAAAGAAATAAATTTGTTATTATGACACAATTTTTATTCCCTTTGTCGTGGGTGCGGAGTTTCAGAAATTTATGAGTTGAATTTTATTACGTCTGATATGTTTGTGTGGTAATTTCTATTTTAGAATTTGTGTGTAGAATAAGTGAAGAGATGGCGCGTGTAGCGCCAGATTTCCTGTACAATATTCGAAACATTTTAAGCATATTTTTCGTTCTTTTTTCTCAGTTATTTATGACAGAAGTAATTGCATGTTGCACATACTAATTAATAATGATACACAAGGTGTTGGAGGAGGGCAAATAAATAGCTAAGATGGCGCCGCATCATTTCATTCTCATGTGAAAGGGGGCCAATAATAGGATTATGAGAATGTGACCATAGAGACAAATATTGGCCAAGTTGAAACGCAATTTGAATTACTAATAAGCTAATCAAATGTCCAGGACATAATTATCCTTTGCAAGGCAATAAGCGTATGACAGTGAAACAAATGCATAATCAATATGCTTACATGCCCAACATGCCCAAATGAAAACAATCGCCTCCCTCCAGCTAGTTCAGTGTAAATATGTATATTGGCTTAATTATCATCAATTTCGAGCAATTAAAATGTCTGACTCGACAGTGCAAGGAGAGGGATGTTAGAGCCCGAGCTTAATCCCAAGAACTTGTAAAACAAGCCGCAGAAGCAACTGCTACGAGTACCACGACAGCCAAAGACGTCCTCGATGATAGCAGGGAAGATAACAACCTAGACGACGACAGGAAGGCAGCTCCAGCGACGCTTAATTAATATAAATGTAAATAGGATGAGAGGGAGCAGAGGAACTGAGAAAGGGCAACATTGGTGAAGGCGCCGAACTACGATGACAATTACTTATAGGATTTTGGTATGCTATGTACAACGATCTTGTGGTGGGGCAATCAACGAGACAGCGCTCCCGGCGCCAATAAAATGAAAATTTCCATGCGGCCACACAAATGGAATGAACAATTTCATAAGTAGCAGACAGACAACTAGAAAAGCAGAGAGGACACGGGTGTGAGGAGGTGAGTAGAGCAATAGAAGGGATACCAAAAGGCAGGGAGCCAGATAGAGGCACGAGCAGACATTCGGGCAGTCGGACGGAGGAACAATGTACAAGTTTTGTGGGGTTTAACTTTGTTCAGGCTGCATATATAATTAGTGGTATTTTATGGGCAGAGGGCGGTTGGAAATTAACGTGCATAATTACAAACCCCAAACAACCATTTTGTGGTAAGCATATTAGATTTTACTAACTGCTCTGGCATGTTCCCCTCTCACGCTTCCAATCGCACGTGCAAATGAAAATGTTTCAAATGTGATTTGGGCAAATCCTATTGGTGGGGCGTATGATAAAGAGTGGATTGGAATAAAGGGAAAGAGAGGAAGGATTTGGGTGATAGGAGTTATGTAATGTGGATATAAATTGTGATGAAACAGTTAATGATGACCAGCATCGAAATGGATGTCTTTTGAAGCACATATGTAACTCTGAAGCAAAAGTGAAAGGAAATCAGAGAACCATTACATAATAATAATAATAATAATAATAATAATAATAATAATAATAATAATAATAATAATAATAATAATAATAATATAATAATAATAATAATAATAATAATAATAATAATAATATATTAATAATAATAAGTAATAAAGTTACAGTCGAGTGTGCTCGACTGTAGGATACCTACTACCCATTTTAATAAGGGCAAAATATTGCGGTATTATTTTCAAAATATACCGAAAATACTAAAAATACTAAAAATATACCAAATTGTATGTTTGGTATATCGATACAACACACCATTCAAAATATACCATAGACGGCACAATGTACCAGATTGTCGGCCAAAGCAACTCAGACCCCTAGTAAGTAGGCGTTTTTGCCCATACAAAAGTATTTCTTTAATAACATCCACAATTTTATCTGATCGCAACCAAATATTCAGGGATCATAACTACTATAGTAATTATAGTATATACCAAAATTCACAACTCTAGCTTCAAAATTACGCTTGTTATTCGATTTTTGATTTGCGAGGGCGGAAGTGGGCGTGGCAAAAATTTGAAACAAACTTGATCTGCGTGCAAACATAACAAATGCTGTCGAAAAAATTATAGCTCTATCTCTTATAGTCTCTGAGATCTAGGTGTTCATACGGACGGACGGACAGACACACAGACGGACAGACGGACATGGCTATATCGTCTCGGCTGTTGACGCTGATCAAGAATATATATACTTTATAGGGTCGGAGATGCCTCCTTCTACCTGTTACATACATTTCCTGCCGGCACAAAGTTATAATACCCTTCTACCCTATGGGTAGCGGGTATAATAATAATAATAATAATAATAATAATAATAATAATAATAATAATAATAATAATAATAATAATAATAATAATAATAATAATAATAATAATAATAATAATAATAATAATAATAATAATAATAATAATAATACCTTTAAAAACGTCTTCATTCAGCGTAATCACACTGAATAGATTTCCCTAGTAATGCGTAGCAGGCACTTCATAGTCTATCATACTGGTCTGCAACTATATTATTGTACGTTAATCCGTTTGGCGATAAACCCGAATTGTATTACCTACATTTGCTTGATGTGCAACCCTCAAGGAATGGAATCGGGTATCAGTTTAAGTGGAAAAGGTATCAAGAGTCAGCCGGTATGCATTTGGATGGCCTAAGCCTGCCTGAGTCTAGAACTCTGAGTCGGATAATTACAAAATCCGCTTAACCTCAAACGTTGTGTAATTCACCGTAGCTGTGCATACGGGTATAGTATATGTATGTATGAGTGCCTGAGTATGTAAAACCCTTAGCATGTCTCTAATTGTGCCCAAAGTGAGAGAAAATATGTCGACGGCATGGCAAAGCAAAGCAAAAACATGTAAAGTACTTAATAAAAGAGGTAGCACGAGGTGTTGAAAGGGAGGAAGCATTAAGATGAAAAGTGCATAGAATAGAAGAAGTAAGCCGGCAACAAGGTGTAAGTGCTTAGTACGATATACTTAGCTGTGCGAGCCTAGCCTAATGCGTTCATTAGCGGAAAAGCTACCTCAAAGTTTATTCGTTGTTGTGGAAAAATGCTAACCAAGCGATGCAAAAACCAAACGCCAACCAACAGGGGTATTACTAGACGCATGTGTGAGTGTAAACGTGAATACCCGCCGTAGTGTTCTGCCCAGTTCAGGTGAAATTTGCACCGTCTGCAGAAGGTGGTGCTGAGTTGAGCGCTTAAATACTTAATGTGGTTGACTGAACCTTTGCGCACATACTTATTCACTTACGACTCGAACACAAGTGGCAACTCACGAATGAGTACCAAAACCAAAAAAAAAAACTGGCTACATGATTACACAGTTTACTAAGCTGACAAACGCACCATATCCAGAGCAAGAGCAACGACAGAATTCAGCGGACCCTCGACTGTGCGCGGATATGGTCACACTTCTCGCTGATCTGAACTCATCCGGCTTTTGTCACGTACACTTCACTGCAGATTCGTCCTACAATCTGGTTCACTTAAAGCCTGATGTTTAGTCCAGGTTATAAAATAGTTTATCTTAAGCTTACTAGTTGCCTGACACATCCTGTCACCTTGTTTTATTTTTCTATCATTTCAGGGACATCTTGTATTGCCGTACATTCTCTTCAATCAATTTGGTTTATAGTTCATAAAATTAATTATTTGGAATTTGCCCAAGTAAATCCTAAATTTTGGTCTGTATTTTTTATTTTGTATATATAGTAAATGTAAAAATTAAGATTTGGAAAACATGAACGCTAAATGAATGATATTATATATGTATATAACAATCATCATAATTTAAATCAAAAAGGAAAAAAGTACGTGCGCAACCAAAAATTAAGAATGGGTAAGTTCTTGTTAACTGTCCCGAAGTGACATCTTTTGTTTTCTTAACTTTAACCTAATTAGTTTTTTATTGTGGCTCTATTTTATAAGGTTATCTCTCTCTCTCTCTCTCTCTCTCTCTCTCTCTCTCTCTCTCTCTCTCTCTCTCTCTCTCTCTCTCTCTCACTTTGATGAAGAGAAACAAAGTGATAAATGTAAATTATACAGAGCTGTTTAAATAGTAGACCGTACACCATTATATGTTGCCATTAGGATTTGTGATCACAATTGTATGGCTTCGGTTCGCTAAGCTAAATACACACTAAGCCCTCACACAAAGCCTAAGAATAGTGTTTAAGAAAATGTACCTACTATATATGATATTGATATTGTGTGTGTGCCTAATATCCGGGTATACGGTAATTAGCGATAAAACCGTAAAAGTTTCAAGGATTTGTTCGACTGTAATCAGCGATTAAACAAGTGAATGATTAGCTTGCAGAGTCTTATTCGATTTAGAAATAGTGAAATATCAGTTTCTATTTTTGCACGCACGTGGATTTCAATTTGTTCTCAAACAATCATTTTTATGCCCGCTGCTTATGGGTCGTACTATAACGTTATACCGACAGGAAATGTTTGCATCAGGTGGAAGGAGGCATATCCAAAGATTATAAATTCTTCATCAGCGTCAACAAGGGAGGTGATATAGTTGTGTCCGTTTGAAAATAGGCTTAGTTTTAAATTCTTGCCACTTTCCGCTCCACCCATGCAATTCGATAAAAACTAATAGGAATAATAATTACAATATTTATGATTCCTGCGATTAAATTAAATTGTATTTAAGAAAAATTTGTAAGCAACAGAAACAGGCTGGAGCTGTTGGCTCATAACTGCTATCTATTGTACATATGTATATCTTGAATGTAAAATTATTTGACATATCAAGTATAGCTTTGGTATATTTACCGTATATGATTTAAATAAGATATATTTTAATTAATTATTAAATAAGATTAATTAATTATTTAAATAAGATATATTTTATGGAATGTATGTAGGTATTGGATAATTTACAGCGCGGCGACGTGTCCCGTGATTATCTTCATTTTGTATTTTTGATTAAAGCAACATTTTTATTCTAATGCGAAGAAAAATACTGATTTGGTTGAGTTTTATAATAAAATAAAACTTTTATGGATTCTTTTTGATTAATTCGCCACATCATATTACGCTGTTGATTTGTGATGCAAAATATATTGCATTCATTCCTCATAGATTGGCACAGCATGATGTCAATCGCCGTTGTTTCTGCTTATTCTTAGTTGGTTGGACCACTGCTGGCTCACGACTATGGAAAACATGCATCTGCCAACTGGAAACCATATGAAAACACTAATTTGGTTCCATGGCCTGCTTCTGGGATTGTGTTTCTTTATGGTCAACTGCAGCAAATGGAAAGGCAATAAATTATAAATTCGTTTGACTTCTGCCTCCTGGCAGGGCATCGGGACAATTCCAGTCTTTGTTCCAGCACTCTCAGCCGTTAACCTTGACCGCCCTCAAATGCCGACGGTGTCCTGGCTCTGAAATGGAAATGTATATATGTTAAGTGCACACACATGTCAGGGTGTAGGTTTGTACAACTTAAATTCGGAATGACACCCCTGAAACCATTAGTAAAGGCAATAAAAATGACAATAGAAGTCAATTTCCATGTTGTCTACTCGTATTTGAATTGGGATTTGGCTATGGTTTCGTTTGGGTTTAGTCTCTTTCACAAGATCGTTTCGCATTTCGAATGTATGTGCATACAAACGCCCAGTTTGTCATGTTCTCATGGTCTAGTCATCTAATCCAATTACTGGTCATGTTACAGCCGAGAATTATAGTGAACATATTAAATGTGTCGCATAAATCATTTATCGGATGCGTGGCCCATCAACAACAAAGTAAAGGCGAGCTGGGCCTGTATCTGAGTTTGTATCTTAAACCCACATTTCCGCATCAGCAACTGCCAGTATTTAGATAAACAATTACACAATGCAAGCTTCCGGTTTGAAAAATGGTTTCCCTGGAGTCCATAGAATAGCCCAAAAAGAATAAAGAATAACGATTCTGAAAATGAAAAATGAGAGCCATTGAAATGTGTTTGCAGCACAAAATGGTCAAAGCAATAATTTACAATCAGGCGACAAATCAATGTAAAACTCAATAAGAGGGCATCATATTCGAATTTGTTTTGAATTCTGATTTGGGTTCAAGCTAAGATCGCCGTAGGGCGAACAAAAAATGTAGCAAATTGTAACCAAATTATTTTGTAAAATGTAGAATAAAGATTGCAATCGACGCCAAAATTAAAATCAAAGTGGATGCAAGCACAAAAATCATTTTACAATTACATTAAGATAATGCCAGACTTTTGTTTAGCTTGTAAAAATAAATATTCGTATCCGTGTCTATCTACATACATATATGTATATATCAGCCTTTTTATTAATACTAATGTGAACAACGGACAAATTAGCCAGTGTTCATAAGCCCTGAGTTATCGGTATCGATACTGCTTGCAGTATTGGTATCGCGATATTTACTAAAAATACTTAAATAAGTATCGATAATCAATATGAGTAGTTGTAAGCACGCACTCGAACAAGAAGCAAGTTGCCTGAGAATATTATAATTTTAAAAATGTTAACACACATCAACTCAATTATCCAAATAAACCTACAAATACACTCGAAGGCCTATTAATTCCTCTCAAACCCCCTCTCACAGTTCAGAAGTGGGATTCTTGAGGTTGGATGTGTGAAACGAAGGAGTGGTGCTGAAAACTCACAAAAAGCAAGAAGAATTGTCGGCGTGGAAAGTTTGTAATGGGATGTGTTCCCAAAGGTCTATGTGACAACGTATATTGCAAATTACGGATGTGTTCCTTTTCCACGTGGCGGACGAATTCAAAATAGAGAGATCAGGAATCTTAGTGAACCTGTGGAAGCAAGAGACGATTTCAAGAATCTGTGTGAACTTGAAGACATATACATATATATGTACACACAAAAGGCTTGTGTGTATACGAAAAGTTGTGGTGAAATTCGCAAATAGACGCCAACGTTGTGAAATACTTAGCAGTTGTCTCGCTTGCACACATGCAACGGGAATTGCGCAATAAGTAAAAGCAAAGACAGAGAGACGATCGAGTTTGGAAAAATGACGAAAATAGATGGACTCAAAGTAGACGAGTTAAGGTACCTGCTACGAGCTAGAAATTTGTCAAGCTCAGGCACCCGAGCTGAATTAATTCTAAGATTAATTGAATTTGAGCAATCGGAAGAAGTAGAGATGCCAGTAACGGCTGGGCTTTCTACGCAGCAAGAAGAAGCGATGACGTCACAATCAGCGGCAATTTCACAATTGCAAAATGAAATGAAAGCATTGACGAATATGATGGGTCAGCTAGTCGCAATGCAAAGGCAAAATGCAGAAGCATCAATGACAAACAATCAACAGCAGCAAATCATTGAAGTGGAACCCGAAAATATCAACAATGAAAACAGACATATTGGACAGGTCATGAGACAAGCATCGGTGAAAGAAATTGCAAACACATTGCCGGAGTTTGATCCAAGTGATGAGAACGCCATTTCCGTAAACCAGTTCATTGATCGAGTCAACAAAGTGGTTGATGCTTATCAATGGGACGAGAAATTTGTATTACTCGCAATATACACACGACTAAAGGGACCAGCCAAGATGTGGCTCGATTCCTCACCTATTCTCCACACGACATGGAATAGTTTTGCGGAAGCTATACAGGATGAGTTCGGAGCCAGCCCAGACGAAGCAGAAGTGCATTTTACTATGGCAAATGCAACCAGACGATCAAAGGAGACGGTCAAGGAGTACTGTTTCAGGATGTCCGCCCTTGGGGTGCGGTACCAGCTAAGCGAAGCAGCTATTATAAGATATGTAAGATCAGGACTACAGCACCGAGAACTGCAAAACAGTATTGCAGCGATTCACTTCTCGTCAATGAAGCAACTTCGTGATGCAGCGGAATCTTATTTTGTAAACAGAGGTCGACCGAGTACAACTAAAAAGAATTCTTACCAAAAACCAGCAATTTCGAGCAAAAGCAGGACAGCGATGTAAAGTCATCAAAATCAAGGGAAACCCTGAAGTGTTACAACTGCGGAGAGTTGGGACACTTTGCTAATTCGTGCACAAAGGAAAGAAAAAGCTGCGCTGTAATAAATGCAACAAATTTCATGAGCCAAACGGAGCTTGTCATTCCGCGAATACAATGCGTTTAGGAGCCACCAATCATGACAAACTTTTCATCAGAAAAATCTTGATAAATTCACACGAGTATAGCGCCTTCATTGATACAGGTAGCCAGGCTAGTATCATGCGCCAATCTGTTGCCAAGAAAATCAACGCTGAACGCCACAAATGTTCTATGCAAATAAGAGGCATTTGCGGGGGTTCATGTATCCTCACAGAAGCGATCATTGTGGACATGGACATCGAAGGAAAAGTGGTCACAGCCAAAGTATATGTAGCAGACGACGACCTGTTACAGGAGGATTTCCTATTGGGACAAGATGTTATCATTAGCGCTCATCTCACGCTAAGCTTTGAGCCACATGTCACAGAAGTTAAGCGAGCAGTTCATCAGCAGTTAATTCCAATCGGCAGGGCTATAGACAAACTTTTGATCAATTTTCAGAATGATCAGGAAAGAGGCAAAATACGTAATTTGCTGGAAAGGTTCCCCAACGTTTTCTCTACAGGATTGCAAGACATCGGAAAAACAAATTTAGTCCAAGCCCATATAATTGTTGAGAGCGGTCAGACAGTTTCTCAAGCGCCTTATCGAGTTTCCGAGCCAAAGAAGGAAGTAGTTCGCAAAATGGTCGACGAGTTGTTGGAGCAGGATATTATAACGTTATCCACATCAGAGTACGCCAGCCCGATAGTGCTCATCAAAAAGCCGAATGGTAGTGATCGAATGTGTGTCGATTACAGACGTCTGAACAAGTTGATCAAGAAGGAAAATTTCCCAGTACCGAACATTGAAGAGCGCCTGCAGGAGGCAAAACGATATAAGTACTTTTCATCCCTGGACCTTAACAGTGGCTATTACCAGATTGAAATAGCCCCAGAGAGCAGGAAATTCACAGCATTTATCACCACCGATGGATTATATGAATTCAAGCGACTTCCATTTGGATTGAAAAACGCACCTGCTGTTTTTAATCGACTAATGGCAGAATTACAGAGGAGAGTGTACAAAGGCGATATGATACACTATATGGATGACATCCTTATTGGTAGCCATACTTTTAGCGAAATGTATGAGAAGCTAGAGCGAGTCCTTAAAGTTTTGCACGAGTGTGGATTGACTTTAAACATGGATAAATGTGAACTATACAAGCAGTCAATCACATTCCTTGGTCACCAAATACATGCAGACGGCATTAGCCCTGGGGATATTAAGACGAATGCCATTAGAATGTTTCCGAAGCCCACCAATGTAACCGATGTGAGAAAGTTCCTGGGTCTCACTGGTTATTTTCGCAAATTCGTCGCTGGATATGCTATAATCTCAGAGCCATTGCGTTTTCTATTGCGCAAGGAACAGAAATTCATGTGGAAGCCAGCACAACAAGATGCATTTGACGAGTTAAAGAGATGCCTGATATCAAACCCAGTAATCACTAGTTACCGTTTAGATGCTGATCATGAACTTCATACAGATGCCAGTGCCATTGGTTTGGCAGGAGTATTGCTACAACATGAAGAGAACCAGTTAAAGCCAATTGCCTATTTTAGCCGAGCTACTTCCAAACCGGAGAAGAACTTCCACAGTTACGAGCTTGAAGCTTTAGCTGTTGTGGAATCGTTGGAGCGATTTAAATACTACGTGTATGGTAAAAGCTGAAAGTTGTTACAGATTGTAATGCACTGAAAACGTCAATGGAGAAACGAGAGCTTATACCCCGGATTGCTAGATGGTGGTTGCGCATTCAAGAATTTGACATAGACATTGTCCATCGCGCTGGAACACAGATGAGTCATGTGGATGCACTAAGTCGAGCACCATTCGAAGATCATCATGAGATGGATACAGCATGCTTAAAGATCTCAAAACCATAATTGACGAGGCTGATTGGTTATTTTCTATACAGCTGCAGGACGAGAAAATCAAAAAATTGTTGCCGATATGAAATCAGAGAAGAAATCGGAGACCGACGATGAGGATTTGGAGTATGAACCACCCCCGAATCTTGCGAGGACGCGTCGATTTGTCAGGAGAGGCCGACTGTGAACAACGGACAAATTAGCCAGTGTTCATAAGCCCTGAGTTATCGGTATCGATACTGCTTGCAGTATTGGTATCGCGATATTTACTAAAAATACTTAAATAAGTATCGATAATCAATATGAGTAGTTGTAAGCACGCACTCGAACAAGAAGCAAGTTGCCTGAGAATATTATAATTTTAAAAATGTTAACACACATCAACTCAATTATCCAAATAAACCTACAAATACACTCGAAGGCCTATTAATTCCTCTCAAACCCCCTCTCACACTAATAAATTAATCAAAAATCAATTAGAATTTTTAGCAAAAACTTTTTGGCAGGTATTTTCATTGCTTTATAATAACTTGCAAGAAACTCGATTGTTAAGAAAGCGATTATTTAAGTGATTTAATCATTTTTAAAAATACATAAGTCTGAGGCCAAGTAGATTTTGATATTCATTTAGCTTTCCCCAGATAATTCTTTGCTCAACTAATTTATGCATTCATTTTTCTAACTAAATGCCATAATTTATTTCAAAGTCATTTGCAATGGTTCTATCTCATCCCCATTCCCATCTCCGTCTCTGCCTTAGACACACAGTGCATAGATTTTAATTCTTTTCGGCTTTGACTATGGCGACGCCCCATAAACAATATTAGATCCCCACTGTGGCAGCCACAACGACTATATATTTATGTGAAATCCCCCAGTCAGGCATGCAATAAAAGAAAAAAGCCTCCCGAAACGCCCCCAGCTAGAGCATATTGCCTAAGTCCCATAAAACCTTTGGCCCGCCGTGGCGAGCCGACGTTGTCGACGTGCTCGACGCGGCTCATGTGGCTGATGTGTCTGATGTGGCTGATATGGCCTGTGGCCCACCACAAACGCCTCTTCAATTCAAAATGGTCCATGACGTGGCGCTATTTCCGTCAAAGAGAATGAAAACTCTTTCAAAATGGAATTCAAGATGTGCATTATTCTTGTTCTCTGCACAATAAACCATAACTATACTATTCTTGACTGACCCAAGTCGAAACGCAACTCAATTTAATTCAATTGTCTGTGCGCTGTGTAACACGACACAGAACATTTAAAAATATGACAGTTTTAATTTTCTGCGGAATTTCACTTTATTTTTGGGATCTTTTGAATTTAAAATTTATTTTTTTTTTAAGTTCGCAATCTTCCCATTTCATTTGACTATACATTCCTATGCATTCTATAAATCATTAAAATCTAATCGAATAAAAAAAATGTATATATTGTAGGATGTTGTTTCAACTTATTTGATTTATAGTTGAAAGACATAGTCAATGCGGGTAAATATTACTGTGAACAAAAAATTAGAAACATTTTTTTGTTAACCAGATTCTTAATTTGTTGATTTTAGAATTATATTGTTCTTTGGCATATTTTAAATAATAAATGACAATAAATTTACTCAGTCATGTACAGTATAGTAAAGTCAAGTGTAGTAAAATTCAACTCGAAATCGATTTATATGAAAACACTAACAAAGTGTCAGAAATTACTACATAGAGACGGTGCCAAAAGTTATTAATAAAATTGTCATGAAAGTGCGCTCAAAACAGCTGGATGTGTATTCTTAGACAGGCCAGGACCCTGGGCGAAAGAGGTCAACTTGTGACACGCATACACAATGAGAAAAAGAGATCGAGGAATGAAAAGGACATTGTGAGATGTCGGATGCTAGACGTCAGCTGAACTGCCGAAAGTCCTAATGCAGCTGGTTCCAGAAGATGGGGTCATAAATTTAACTATCGCTCAATAATAGGCGACAATAAAAATTTATTACATTTTGACCACCATGAAATCATCGTTAGGCACATTTGAGCATGCACCTTTACACGCCTTTGCAAGGGAGAAAGCGTATTAGAGGGTGTCACCTGAAAAGGTCATCGCTGAGGCCTGAAACCCTGCAGGAGAGAGGTCAATGAAAAATGACACACCACGGGAGAGATTGGCAGAGAACTTGACTCTTAAGATGTCTGACCGTCTGAATCTGTTGGAATCGACTGACGACCGCCTGCGTCTTCCATGGCTGTCAAAGACGGCACAGCTCGTTTGTCACATTTAACAGATTTGTTATCCTGTCGAGTTAATGTCGGGCACACACACACTCACACACAGCCTGAGCCTGAGTCTGGCCCGTTCATAAGAAATTCTCAAGGGAAACCTTGAGAGAAAGAGTGACATGGGAAGGCAGGAGGATGGAAGATGGAGGACAGAAGACGGTAGACGGCTGCCCGGCAATAAAAACAAAAGATTGATGGCATTGGGCACACGTTCGATTTGTTTTCCTGTTGCTATTGCCATGTCCTTGCCTTTAGTGCTTTGTAATGTCTTAACATTTGACACATCACTTGGATTTTTCCCGACTCACATTGATACGTTGACTCTCCCTATACATAACCCTCACCCTCACCCTCACCCTCACCTACTTTTTCTCTCTTTCTCATCATTGCTTTCTCTACTTATGTACCTTACCCCGGCAAGGATGTTGCTCGTTAGTTAGGGTTTCTAATAAATTTGTGCAACACATTTCCTCAGTTCTCTTCTTTGTGCTCGTCCTCGTCCCCGTTCTCATCCTCATCCTTGTCGTACTCATTCCTGTCGTCGCCTGTAACATTTTTATTTGATAACATATTGCATTTTGCCCTTCGTCGAGATCTTTTGGGTTGCTGGCAGCTAAAATATTGGATACTCCACACTCGGCGCGCGCTGCCATATTCTCATCCACATTCACATCCACATCCATTGCCACATCCACATCCGCGTCCGTCTGCGGCTCAACTGGCCAGTGATTTATGGCGTCTGTGTTGGTCATTCAACTGCATTTGATTTAGGTTGTAAATTGTTGTATATTGTGGCCATGTCTGCGTTTCCTGTTCACTTCGGTTTGTTTTCATTTTCTTGATTTGTTTTCCATCTTCTCCTTGCCTCTCTATCTCTATCTCATTCTCCGCAACAACGTTCTGCAATTTTTCGCTAATGAATTTATTGCACTTTTTCTACTTGCTGTTACTGACTTGGGACAAGCTCCCCTTAAGTGCATTGATTTACAGAGCTATTAATATTAATTACATTTGCTGCTGCTCTTGGCAAAATCCGTAAAGCAGTCAAAGAAATATGCAAAATTATAAACCATAATATGGCAAGAATTGATTAATCTTGATTCTGTATACATGAGTTCGTTATTTCTCTCTGATTAAAACTGATTTTATTAATGTAAAGTAAATAGCCTATCACTAAGGTTTCGTAGTTGAAAAATAAATTATTTTTGTCATATATCGTTGCGATTTGAAATATTTATTGATAAATATGACTTCATTTGTTTAATCGACAGAAATATGTTTGAGGGTTGTAAATATTTTATTTTATTTATATATTATGTTAAATATTCCGAACGTAATAATATAACCATAATTAAAGTAACTATTTGGAAGATCACATAATTATTTTATTATATTATCTTTGAAAATGAATTGAATCCACATGGGAGCCAATTGTAAAATTTATAAGTAAAATATTTTCAATTCTAAATTTTTAGGGCTGTATTTAATTTTTGTTATATTTATGTACTCGTACATAAAGATATTTTTACCTACATATATTTGTAGATATAAAGTGATCAATATCCCCCTTGAGCCTGGTTGACAATTACACCTCTACCTTTGAACTGTTATTACGAATATAACTCATACAATATCGTAAAACAAAATAAAAGAAAACAATCGAATGAACATTGTGTCATGTCATTGCCAAATAATATTTCACACGTAAAGCTACCCAAGCAATTGGATGTGATAGAGCTAGTGCAAAAGGAAAACCCACAAAAATGCGGAAAAATAAGAAAAATTACGAGCTGAGTCGAAGGGGAGAAACGAAAGAGGAAAATCAACTCGTATGGTGGCAATGGGCAGACACAAAATCTACAATATATTGCCAACTATTATGTTATTGTGTGAACGTGCACTGATTTCGCAGGCAAGGCTTTGACCACGTGCAATATTTTTCACATCCTGGCGAGGCATTGCCTTGGCTTGGCCTGGCTTTAGACTCCACTTGGGTTATTGTAACTGGAGGGCAAGTGGGAGGGGGACACGCCATGTGGGAGTGCTGTTCAGCGTCTTATCGAGGCGTATAACATATATCATTGACACTTTGACATTGGCGAGAAACTAATGGGGCGGGCAGTGGACAACTGGGGGAGTAGGAGGAGAAGTCTGAGTATGGGCCATGACCGAGGCGGATTTTAGTACTTTTCAAAATGGCACTTAATCATGGCAGCCGCCTGGCACAGGAAAATGCGGAAACTGGCACACACACCACGCGTAATCGCATGTGTTCACGCTTGAAAGGATAACGACGACAACGAGGAGAAGACTGAGGATGAGGATGTCGGGAGGCTTGTGCCCAAGCTGGGTACTGTTCGTCCTGCCAAGCGGCCGAAACGAAATAAGATTAATGACTTGGCAGCGACCAAACTGTAAGGAGTCGTTTGCCGAAGGCGCAAAAAAGGACATGCTGCCCTGCTGCTTTGGCATTGGATAAATTGTTTGCTACTTGGACTGTCATTAGTCGAAAAGTTTGTTTGTTATTGTGTTAAGTGTTATTTGTGCGCATATCCAAGTGTCAGTCTGCCAGACAGTCCCTTCCTATTCTCTCTCTTCCCTAAATTCTCTTAGTTTTCTCCCCTTGCATCTCAGCTTTAGTTACTCTCCGCTCCGCTCCGTATCGTTTATCACTTTCGTTCTTGAAACTCGCATGTCATTTTTAGTTGTGCATTTCCTTTGCCTGAAAACCAAAATAATGACCACAGAATTTGGGGATTTTATAAAAGAGAACTGAATGTACGTTTCATCTCATTAATATCTGCATCTAATGGTTGCGCCGTGACTAAGAAATTCGAATACTAAGAAAAGTGAAAAGTTTCGGGGTTTATGGGATTCTTTGACATTTGTTAAACAAGCATTGCTTGAACTTTATGCAGCAGCGAAGCATAATCATAATTCAATTTAGTCTATTTAGAGCTCGATCAATGCTATTAGCTGGCAAAGTCAAATCAAAGATCAATCACAATCGAAAATCAAACTGAAACCAACAAGAACAAGAGAATTCCGCATAAATTCCAGGAAATGAACAATACGATTTATGTACAATCTTTCGGCAAGCATTTGTGAGGTGAAATAGTGCACACAACTCTCGATATCTTACTGAACAATGTACCATTAAATAGTATAGTGAACGAGGGAGGCAGAGGCGGCTTCACTTCCTTCTGGATGCCCAACAAGATCACACAGAGTCATCCATCAAAAGCGATTTCAAATGCCTTGCAACAATTATTTCGTCTACTTTATTTTTAAACCAAATAAACGTGTTGTTCTAAGACCTGTTCACATTGTTGTTGTCTTAGTTGTTTCTAATGTGCTTTTATTACGTGAAGAAAAAGAACAGAAAAAACAAGAAAAGCCGAAAAAAGAGGAAAAACACGCATGCCAGTTCTCAAGACCATTTTATGGCGGCCTCCCGATTTCAAATCAAATTCTCCCGTCCAACTAAACTCTATCACCAACAAGCTCCTGCTGTGCAGCGTCGCAAAGTAGTAGGTGCTGATTGATATAACAAAGTGAAAATCAAATAAAAAACAAAACATTAAACTATGCAACGGCCTCAGCCCCCCCCTGCCACATTGCGGTCGAAGATCAAAGACCGCCCTGAGATCTGTAATGACAGCTTTGATCATTGTTTTGCTTTTGATTTTTTCCGGTTTACTGCCCGATGTAGAGCGCCCCTGGGCCTCATCTGTCTGTCTCTCAAGTTCTTTCTTTCTCGCTCTCTCTCTCTCTCTCTCTCTCTGTCTTGTTTTCTTTATATGCAGCATTTTACGAGCAATTTCGCGCCTACTTAACAGATTTCACTGGCCCGATCACTTTACAGTTTTCTTAAGAGCGCATTTTAACACATTCTTTTCTCAAATTGTCGTCTCCGATGCAAAAGAGATGTTTTCATGAAAATACGATTAATGTGCCCTAGTTAAATTAAAACAAGTAAGAAGACTACCGTGAAGTGTGGTCGACTGTGAGAGACTCGCCAACTATGTTCAATAAAAGCAAAACATTTCGGTGTTAGCCTTAAAATAAGCCGAAGAAATACTTAAATATAAGGGCGGCTATGTATACCAAATATGTCCCTAAAAAATATTTAAGTATTTTTGCGGCATATTTTATATGTATGTATAGCAAGTGGAATTTTCGCAAATGTACATTTCTGCGATCAGATGAAAATGACAGAATTTTCTTCATGAAATACTTTTGTATGACAATGTGACTTTGGCTAACAATCTGGTATACTCGTATTTTGTACTCTATGGATGTAGTATTTCATCGATATACTAAGTATACTTCTTATAGTATTTTATAGTAACATATTTATTCGGTTATTTTGTATATTTTTAGAAAATTGTTTTATTACTTGTTTAAAATAAAACCTTGTTGGAACAATAACTAAAAAATTTATGAAATAAACGGATTTTAGAAGTTATTTAAAAAATACTCTTTTATTGCAAAAAGACTTACGTACGACGGATCTTTGGATAAAAATCTGATAAATTTGGTACTTTATGATATATTTTGAATGTAGTACCAAATAAGTATATCAATATAGTCATATTCGTATTTTAGTATTTTTGTGGTATATTTATTTGGTATATTATAAGAATAATACCGCACTTCTTTGTTTTTATTGAAAATAGGTAGCGGGTATCTCACAGTCTTGCACACTACATTTTAGCTTTCTTACTTGCTTTATACTATTTTCAACGACTACAACAACAAAGTTAGTGTGTGATCGAAATGTATACATATAAATAGTAACATAAACACAGTGCTATCTGTTTGTCACCATATAAATTAAAATTCAATGATAACTTTATTTATATACTTGGTCCATCAGTTTTAAGCTGAGACACTTAATCTGTATAACCACTAGAAATTGAGCAAAGACAACAGCTGCAAATTTTTCTAATTTTCCTTGGCCACCACAAAATTTCTCCAGATTGTCGAGAAGAATTTATGAGATTTTAAAACCCCTTTGGAATGCACGAAAAGTACACGCTAGTTCGGGGTATAAAATTAGAAAACAGAAGACGTTCTTTTTCAAATAAAAATCACGTAAAATGTCGCCTCGAATTCAAATGAATTGACTGAGAATGAATATTTTAGACTTAGGCACGATTCAACTGCTCCCTGAACCATAAATAATCCGAGATGCGCCTTGTACTCTATTCTGAGAACCCTTTCTGATGTACGTTTAAGAAGGGGGCAGCTCCACAAAGGCTATCAATTTATATTTTATAGTAGGTTCAACATACATAAATTCTGGAAACCACACAATAGAAATTTATGTAATGTCTTCGAGGAAGCCCAAAGCACATTGATTAAAGGTAAAGGAATGATCTCTGTCGCTGTTTCCAAAAGAGCTACCGTTCCAAAAAGATGTTCCAGCTAAGGTGTAACAAATAGTAAGTGCTTCTGTTGTGAACAGGGATAATAAATTAGTAGATCACTAGCCGCAGTCTCAGTTGTTGGTTCTTTTAAATTTGAGTTAGAAATCGGTAACGCGGCCTTTGCTCTCCCAGTCACCATAACGGGTGGGCTCTGGTCCGCGTGGTCCACCGACTTCGCCTGTATGTGGATTAGTATTGTTTGGCCATGGTTTCAGGGGCTCTTTCTCGTGAGCCGGATGTGGCTGGCCTTTGGGAATGCAAAGTAAAGGCGCTTCGGAACGAAGCTTCTCCTTGAATTTCAAATATCGCTCACTGGGTTTGGGCTTTAAATCTTCTTTGCTTTCCTTTAACTGATTATTCTCGATGTTTTCGTCCATCAGAGGATCTATGCCAATATTTGAGTTGCATCGAGTATTGATAATCCGTCTCCATTGGCGGTTAATTGCTCGTGCATAGAAAATCATTTTAAAGCTATAGAAAGAGTTTCGTTAAAGCGATCAGTAAAATGAAAAGATGAATTTTGCTTACCTTTAGTGTGTAAATAAAACATTTAAATATTTTATCCGTTATACCAACGCTTGTATTTATGTTATATACTGCTACTGTTTAGTCTTCAATATTTCAATATTTCTTGTATTTATGTTATATACTGCTACTGTTTAGTCTTCACTACATTTAACAATTATAAATACGAACACTAGATTTTCTAAATAGCTTGAGACAGAGTTTATTTATGATGATAAAATAACAACTCTAAACAAACAATTATTTCTTAATTATAAGCGCAAAAATTTTACCAGATTCTTGTTTTTTCTGTTTTTCAATTTCGGTAGATCCTTAATGTTTTGTGGTCTAGAAAGCGTGAAAAGCGACCTCCTCGACGTCTATTCTTGTATTCCAAAACAGCTACAGTGTGCTCTACTGTGAGAAGCCCGTTGTAATGAAAAAGGAAACAATGAAAATAGACCATATAATGTATCTAAAAAATAATATAAGTATACCATTAAATTCAAAATTTACCATAGAGTACAAAATATGCCAGATTGTTGAGCTAAGTAATTAAAAAACGACATAATTTCTTAAATTTTTATCTGATCGTAGTCAAACTTTGGAAATCGTAAGGTCTAGTAATTATTATATATAACTTTAATATGAAGAATATATATACTATATCTATTAATTAAATTTCTGCATTTCCCTAGAATTAGCTTTATTTTGACATCTAATCTGTGTTTACTAGTTTGGCACGATTTTGAGAAAAATTATTTACTTTTCTTATTAATATTTTTATACCCGCTACCCATAGGGTAAAGTATATATATATATATATATATATATATATATTCTTGATCAGCGTCAACAACCGAGACGATCTAGCCATGTCCGTCTGTCTGTCTGTCCGTACGAGACTATATGAGATAGAGCTATAATTTTTCAATAGCATTTGTTATGTTTGCACGCAGATCAAGTTTGCTTAAAATTTTTGCCACGCTCACTTTCGCCCCGGCAAATCGAGAAAAATCGAATAACTAGCGTAATTTTAAAGCTGGTGTTTCGTATATACAATAATAACTATAGTTATTGTGATTCATGAAATCTGGTATATTGTGCAGTATATTTCGAATGTGGTACAATATAGATACACAAAATATAAATTTTGTTAAATTTCTAGAATTTTTGTAGTATATTTTTTGTATATTTGAGAATAAAACCACAATATTTTGCTTTTATTCAAAATGGGTAGCGGGTATCTCACAGTCGAGCACACTCGACTTTAGCTTTCTTACTTGTTTGATATGGCAAATTACGAATAAAATATGGCCCTATATTTTAATTTCTAATAATTTGCAATTTTATTGAAAACGCATATTTTATTGAAAATATCAAATTTAGAGTAAAACTAAAAGTAATGTAGACTGTATACCAAGTTGTAGGGGGGTGTCATTTAAAATTGATATAATCTAATAAAATCGGCTGTTGATGCTGAACATGGGTATTTATACCTATATTGTTATTGTCAAATACATATGACTAACAAATTTAACTAATTTTTGAATATTGCATAACATCAGCCTTGCATATCAAATCAAATGTCTGCCTTCTGTGACCAGCAAGTTGCAGTTACACAAAAAGTTAACTGACAACTGAAGAATTAAACAGACTGACAGAGTCTAATGACTTTCGAGCAGCTGTAATAAAGATTAACTGTGAGTAGTTTGTACTTCCGCAAATACTGGCAAGTAGCTATCTCACTGGCAGCTAAACAGATAAACGGTTAGCAGAGTGTTAGGCTCCTTGTCTGTTAGTTAGTTTGTCAGCTAGTGGAGCTGTTAGATTGTCATGTTGTCGAGCAACAGCAAACTCTTAAGTATCCGTTAACTCACTCATTCATTGATGGCAGCAATTAAAACTGGACATATCCGAGAGTTGGACCTTGAGATCTGGAGCCTGCACTGATCGTGTCAAGTAGACAACCATTCAACATAAGTCGTTTCGCGCCCCATCGCAAAGGCAACGCCTCGATGTTGATGTTGAAGTTGACGTTACAGTTGCCGATGAGCTCAGAATTCGCAGTTGAAGTCGGTGGAACTTCAAAGCATTTTAAATATGGCTTGTGTGCATTCCAGAGACGAAGAGCTTGAGGAGGAGCCAAGCGCAAAAATGTCTATCACACTGGTGCAAAATCAGAGCTGCACTGCAAATATGTTCTGGCATCAAACAACCCACTCGGAATTGGAATCGGATGAGCTGACTGCTGACTGTATTTCACTGCCGCAGCAACTGTCTGAATCTGTTGCTGTAGTTGTTGTTGTTGCTGGTTTCTTTGGGGGCAACATTAAAAGTTGCCGGCTGTCAAGTTTCGCATGAGTTTGCATCGTTCTCCTTCTTGTTGACTTCAACTTTCTTTCCTTTCATGGCCCCGCTATAAGGCCTGAGCCTCAGATTGAGGTTGTTAATTCTCTCCTGTCTCTCGCCGAGTGTCAGCTGGCAGGCTTTGCGAATTGCCCACTGTTGTTGTTGTCTCTGCGGTAAAATTGAAATTGTTGCTTTAACGTCGGCATGACAATAATCTCGCAAATCTGTTTAAATTAAGCGAGACAAATGTTTCTTTTTGCCCCATGGTCTTTTGTGGCAAGCCAATCAGACAACCAACGGAGCAACCAGACATCCGCACAGCTTGTTATTGCTTTCCATCCACTCTTTAACAACCATGTCCATATGTGTGAGAGTATTTATCTTAAGTATTTGATACGATCCTTACAGCGCGCATAATTCGCAATAATAGATTGGCGTTATAGTTTATCAATAAATATCTATATCTATATCTATATCCATATCTATATCTATATCTATATCTATATCTATATCTATATCTATATCTATATCTATATCTATATCTATATCTATATCTATATCTATATCTATATCTATATCTATATCTATATCTATATCTATATCTATATCTATATCTATATCTATATCTATATCTATATCTATATCTATATCTATATCTATATCTATATCTATATCTATATCTATATCTATATCTATATCTATATCTATATCTATATCTATATCTATATCTATATCTATATCTATATCTATATCTATATCTATATCTATATCTATATCTATATCTATATCTATATCTATATCTATATCTATATCTATATCTATATCTATATCTATATCTATATCTATATCTATATCTATATCTATATCTATATCTATATCTATATCTATATCTATATCTATATCTATATCTATATCTATATCTATATCTATATCTATATCTATATCTATATCTATATCTATATCTATATCTATATCTATATCTATATCTATATCTATATCTATATCTATATCTATATCTATATCTATATCTATATCTATATCTATATCTATATCTATATCTATATCTATATCTATATCTATATCTATATCTATATCTATATCTATATCTATATCTATATCTATATCTATATCTATATCTATATCTATATCTATATCTATATCTATATCTATATCTATATCTATATCTATATCTATATCTATATCTATATCTATATCTATATCTATATCTATATTGAAAATCCACAACAATATTTATGTAAACAATTTGACCTTAAAAGCTGCCGAAATATTTAAAAATTTAAAAATTCCAAATCAGCAAATTGGATAAGAAAATTACAACATTCAGATTAATTAAATCGTTTAAAATACGCAGGCGGAAAGTTGATGTTGCTTTGATCAGCCGTCAAGTGGTTTGATCGATTTCCAACAATAAAAATGCATCCGACAACTTGTTCATAATGAAGATGTTGTTGTTTTGTGGGCATCAATCAATCGAAATTCAAAGATATCGGTATTCAGATGGGCTGCGTATATCGGTAAGCTGTAGCCCAATTGCCCACCCATAAACTTGTTTGTCTCTTTTTTGTATTTTTTGTTGCTTTACTTGGAAAAATCGAGCATTTTCACACCGTAATAAAAATCTCAAACATGTTTGTAAAGATGTTAGCTGCTGCTGAGGCTGCTGCTGATTGCATGTGTGTGCGTAGGCCATGTGTAGGCGGGGAGCAAACGTATAAATTAACATTTTGACTGCCAACTGGCGCGGCAAATGATCAAAGACACTTTGTGCCGTCATCGTTGCGTTGATCATCGTCATCCTCATCAAGCGAGGTGCTTGCTGAGCCGGCGAAGGAGTCGAGCGAGTCGACGGGCGGCACTGTGAAAATCATTTTACGTTTACGATCCATCAACACGAGCCATCAAATTGTATACAAACAAACGCAACAAAGATCAAAAGCCGTGTTACCCACACACACACACACAAACATACGCACACACACACACACATATACACAGTTACTCATTCACACAGAGTATAACACACTCACGCTCACGCACATGTTCATTTAAATTAAATCTGTGATCCCGAGCCCCGCCAATTGAGAGTTGCCTTTCAACAGACACGGCTGCCTCCGGAGAGAAGACACTCTTTGTGCAATTACATTTACAATGAAAATAGATGTGGTAAATGTCTCTTCTCTGAATATTCATACTAAGCTGCCTCAACTTCTATGTTTTCGTGTTCTCTTAGTTAATTATGTGCTGCGACTTTGGCAATGCAATTTTCATCTTCAAAATTCTTACGTCTTCCACATATAAGCTGCGACCTTTCTTACAATTTGTTATTGACATAGTTAATCCAAATGATTAATTCGATTTAGCTCTAATACACACTTAGTAAGATACTGAATTTTCTTCTCGCAAAAACATTTCAGCAAAGTAAAAAAGGCAATGTTATGAAAATTCACAAAAACAATGCATTTCACGATTAGGCTTATCAAATGAATGGTATCATCAGCAAAGCTGTAAATTTATATATCTCCTGTCATTGTCATACTATAAAAATGTAAAAATGCCTATAAGCGGCACGTCAAATTTAATTTTACCCCTAAGATTGATAACGAGCACCACCCCATGAGATGTTTTGAGATGAGGTGCAATGCTGAGTCGAGGCGAGAGACCCCAATAAAGTGCAATTAGCCAGATTTATGATTATCCCTGTTATGCACAAATAATTTTAGGCAATTTCAGATACGTCTAGGAAGGCAGCCAACGCAAAATTTATAACACCAAACGTAAACAACAAAGGAGACAAATCGCTTCATCGCTTCACGGTAGTCATTCCGCAGCCGCCACAAAAACATCCCCAGAGAGGACGATGGACGGGTGCGGCAGGGTTGAATTTGTGTAAACGCCCTTTTTGTTTTGTGATCTTCTGGTTCAGAAATATGGGCTGACGGCCCATGGCATTATGGCAATAACATCAGGCATGGGATCTTTGGTGCTTGTCGTCACCGGAGGCACATAAAATCAAATTGAAATCTGTTTGAAATTTGATCTGCCTCTGGCCATGCTCTGTAAAGTTTGAATCGAGTTTATTGTAGGTTTGGTTGCACTTTGACCGCACCCCTCGCTGGTAAATGCCTCTTTGTGATTTTTCCTCATTGAAGTTGTTGGGTATTTGCACTGGTTTTGCACTGTTTAATAAGCCACAATCGAAAGTATTATTTATTTATCAAACCGGTATACATTAGTTGTAATTTTAGTTATGTATT
Organism: Drosophila sulfurigaster albostrigata; assembly: GCF_023558435.1. Taxonomy (NCBI): domain Eukaryota; kingdom Metazoa; phylum Arthropoda; class Insecta; order Diptera; family Drosophilidae; genus Drosophila; species Drosophila sulfurigaster. Next base: position 3,388,131 of record NC_084881.1, read on the forward strand.
TTACTAAAGCAAAAATATTTTTTATTTCGATTTGTCGAAAGTTTCTACTATTGTATTTTCATTTCCCAGACGAAGTAACCTTCGTGCTGATTTCCTTAGGCAAGCAAAGCTGTCGAAAACGAAGCAATCCAACAACTTTTCTGATAACAAACAGACAAGAATATATAATCCATATGCGACCACATGTGGATTGTGTGTGAGGTCCTCAGACAAAGAAAATGCTCACAGAATTTGCCCTTTCGCGACGATAAGTACTTTGGCTCAGTTGTTGCTGTTGTTGTTTGTACTTGTTATTAATTTCGCGTAAAGGCGAAAAAGGGGCGAGAGCTGTCAGTGTTAGTAGGGTGGAATGGTGAATGAATGGATGCAAGGATGGATGGATGAAAATATTGCCAAAGGCTAGACACACCCAGTGGCGCGGCGGGTGTGTGCTGTCAAATGCTGACAAATGTTGACAAATACCTCGCATATTATATTTGAAATGACGACCAAATGCTAGAGGAGAGGGTAAAGAGAAATAATATTAATAATTATTTGCGTTCATTAGTGGCGGGTAACCTGAGGCGCCTACAAAATATTTATCGTACAAACCAGCCATCCTGACCACCAACAACCTGACAGCTTTTCACTTATAGTTGATTTTTTTGTAGACTGTTTTCCTTTTTCGTAACCATATAACCATAACTACGTATAGCTGTAGACCATAACGCAACCATCGCTGTTTACCATCCATCATATCGTGTTATGTATCGTGTCGTATCGAACTGCGCTCTGTCGCGTTGTCCTGTCAAATCAATCATTGTCTCTGGCTTCAGTTTTGGTTTTGGTTTTCTTTGTCAGCCTTTTGTTATTGACATAAAGGCGGCCCATAATTTTTCATAGCATTGCACACGCATGACATTAATTTTGTTGACAGTTTTCTTTTATTTTTCCATGTTTTTTCTCTTCTCTTTTGTACTTATTTCTCTTAGTGCTGTCAGCACGCATTTACATGTGTCACAAGCTTGTGGACCAGACACTCCGACCCCTACCCAAACCCAACCCGGACAGGCAGTCAGTCTCTCCCTGGTTACTTGAATGCGGATTGTGTGGTTGCCTCTTTATTCTTTATATTTTTGCACACTTTTTGTTACCAGTCATCTGTATGCATGCCCATTTTTCTGAATACCCTGCACAATATTTGCGATAGGATTCCGAGCACACAATTTCCCTCAGCATTAATTGATGTTGTCATTTGTCAGCATATTCATAAGCGCATATGTGGGTTTTTTTTGAATGTTTTTGCACGAGTTTGTGCACACTCAAAAGAAACTCCAGTTCACTTTATATTAAGAATCCATCCATATATCCCGAATGTAATTTACCGAGTGAGAGAAATCTATATATACATATATGTACACAGAGAAAAAAATCTATATTGAAAATATCTTGATTTATGATTTTATTCGATCTTAAAAATAACAATCTTGAAATGAGGTTTTAAGGTTAACATAATATAATATTTAATGAATATTTTTATGCTAAATTTACATTTTACGATAAGATGGTCTTAATCTTATTTCAAGAAGGTTATAGATTTAAAAGTAGATTGCAACTCTTGATTTAAGAACTTTTCCATCTTATAAAAAAAAAAATGGAGCTCAGTAATTAGAGATGTCGCAAATCGATTCGTATATAAAAAAAATGTAAGTGTTATATGTTAATTGTAAAATAATAATAAAAAAAGTAAATAACACATACACATACATATTTGTTAACAAAAAAATATAAAACACACGTTTATTTTAAACAATGTAAATTTTAGATTGTTTGATCTGAATTTAAGATTGTACCTTATAATCTTAAATTTCAAGATTGGGCAAGAAGAAACCTTCTTAGTTCAATTTTGACATACAAACAATCTTGATTCACGATTTTATTCTTGATTTTAGCACGTTTTTTTCCTATGTATATATAAGAAGTGGGAAGCGGAAGCTAAAATAAAACGGAGACTATGTATTTCGATATGAACAATTTCACCAAGATTTCTATCAAAGAGACTTAAATTAAATATTCAATCAAGAAGGCTTTTGTCGACTTAGGGATACCCGCCACCCATGTGGATTAAATGCAAAAGAGTGCGGCATTACTTTTAAAATGTAAAAAATCAATATACCGAAAAACACTGAAATATACAGAATATATTACTATTTTATAAATATACTATAGAAAACAAAATATACCATATTGTCAACCAAAGCAGCTAAGACCTCATTGCAGTAGTTATTGTTGTCTACGCTAAAACTTTTCTCTAGCTTTAAAATTACACTAGTTAATCGATTTTTTTTTTGATTTGCGGTGCGGAAGTGGGCACTTGTAGATCATGTTTATTTTGAATGTTTGCCACGCCCACCTCCCCACCGTAAATCGATAAAAACCTATGTTTTCTTATTGTTTTTAATATATTTTTTGATGGAACATAAATGGTAATTTTTTATATTTCTGTCTACGCAAATATCTTAATAGGCTAGAATTAAAATTTAAGAGTGCCTGAAACTTGTTTGTACAACACCCACTTAAATAAACTCAAAGTAGCCACTTGGGAATAAAGCCAAACAATGTTGAAAGCAAGAAAAAACCAAAAAAAAAACAAAAAAACAAGACATCCGACATGCATAATTTATAAAATTAACGATTTGAATATTGAATTCGATGTCGGTGTCACCAGAAATGTCGAAAATAATCTACAAGAAAACTAAAATAAGCTTTTGGTTTTATTTTCATTTTATTTATTGTGTTTGGGGAAATGAGATACCATTTAAGTCATTAAAATTTGATAGTCAAATAATTTTTATAGAGATTTGACGACGTCAGTTATTTATAGGCACAAGTGATCGACTTGAAATGAATTTTTAATGGCTAAACTACTCTATAATGTGTCATTAGTCGGGCCAACAAAATGTAGTCTAAGTTCTGACAGTTGCGGCCACTTGTCTAACTACTTTGGTTTCGTTTTTTACGACTCTGCTTTGTGTCAACTGTCTCCCAGTAATTGTCACATTTTGTCAGCTTCCCGTATTTGATTTGGGTTGACAGTCCCCCCGTTGCCACCACAGTCAACAGCAGTCGACAGTCTCTTTGCTCTTTTATGACAATTTTAATGCAATTTTCTAAAATAAAATGTATTTTTTATGGCTCCTTTCAAAAGCGTGCACCCTTGGGAGAGAACCTGAAAATGCTACCGACCCGCACACGAACCCGACCAAGCAAAAGAGCAAGAGCAAGAGCCCGAGCCGGAGCCCGAACTCGTACCCCACTCCCGTTCCCCATTTCTCACGCATAGCATGTCCGACTCACGATTGCCTTTCATTTCTGTTGTCTATTATGGCTGTGTTTGCTTTTATCTTTACTTTGATTTTATATCGTTTACTTGCTCCTCTCCTCATCTTCCATTTCCACCATCACACACAGATACTTATACATATATACTATCTCTATCGCTCTCTATCTGTCTGTGATGGTGTGTCAAAGTTTATATTTTTATTTGTTTCGACAGTAAACTTGATGTGTTTATGACACGTCTTGACAGTAAGTAGCTGCTGCCGACTTGGCAACTGTCAGTTCGTGTTGACCTTTTTTATACTCTCTCTCTCTCTCTCTCTCCAAAAGTGTTTATGTCGGGTAAGCGCCCATTTATCAATCCAATTCTTGTTTTCTCTTAATCGACCAATACAAAACGTTGATTGAAAATCACCGATCTTCATTAATAAATCCATAAAAGCTGTTTGGAATGATTTTTTTTTCTCAAACTTGTAATGAATAAAAGTTAAATCTCGAAATTGAAAAATAAAATATCATATAAACCGACAATACGAGAAATCTTCAGCTTTAGGGCGCCGAAATATTATTCGTGTTATTATTATTTTAATGAAACATTTTTCAAATTATTCAATTTCGGAAAATAAAATTGGGTATGAGATTCATAGTAAACACAAGAATATAAATATAGCTAATTTTCCTTATTTCCATATAAACAAAAGCCTAATGATAGTCATTGTGATAGGCAAGTCAAGAACGTCATACAATCAACAGAAAAAATTGAAAAAAAACCAAGAAACAAGAAAAGAAAGCGAGCAAGAAAATAGGGAAATAAAACTAAAACCTCAACATAGCATACAAAGACTTAGGTGAGCTGAGCTCCTGCACAGAAGTCTCTTCAAGTCAACTTTTTAGCAATGCGAAGGAGGCGAAGATGTTGTTCAAAAAGGCAATACAAAAAAGAAAAAGAAAAACCACAAAATTGAAAATACATCAAAGTTGTCTGCGGCAAAGGCAGCCATGGACAACAACAACAAACACGACAACAGCGACAGCGACAACGACAATAACAATAACAAGAGCGAAATCATAAAAGAAATATGTATGGTATATCGAGAACGTAGGACGAACGAACGTACGAACAACAAGGCGAACATATTCAATAACGAGAGATGTCAAAAAGCCATCATAAACAGATGACATTTCCCATATTGAGTGGCGAAAGTAAAATTTAATAATAATGCGGAATACGAAATACGGAATATGGAATACGAAATACGAAATACGGAATATATTTTAGTATATGCTTTACGGTTTTCACTTCTCGCACACGAGGGTATCGACAACAACGAGTCAAAGTCGAGCACTGCTATGAGCGATGGCACAACATCGTCAGAGCGACAGACGAATTGTTGGACAGTCGGTTGGTTTGATTAGGGTGGAGGTGGAGGTGGAGGTGGAGGTAGATGTGGGGGCTAGGCGGGAAGGCAAGCTTGCGGGTGGGCGGGACAAAACGTCAACAACGAAAATTGACACGCCGACATAAACACTCACACATGTTTGGGCAACGTTTCATTCTCGGTCTTGGCGTCTTTGTCTCCGTCTCCATGTCCGCCTTCGCCTCCGCTTTCATCATCGTCCGACTTCTCGTTGGGGGCACCCTGCCGTGCGGAATGTATAGCAAAAATGTCAATATGTTGTTGGGGTTGTCAGGGCTGTCATGTCACACTGGCGCTTGGCAGTCAATTCCCCTTATTGTGCCCATCACCATCCACATCTCCCGGCCTTGGCATGCTCCAATGCTAAACGTGTCTTAGTTTCATGCATGAATGTTTGTGGCACATAATTGAAAGCTAGCTAAATTAATTTCAATGTGAGGCGCCAACAACAACAACGACAACAACAACGGCAACAACATCAACAAACAACAGGAACGCCGTCTACGAACCTAGCCTGGCCAAACCAACTGGTTCCTCTTTTACCTCCCATTTCCACCCTACCCCCCAGCACCGTTTGTGTGAGTGCTGCAACTAACTTTTCACACATGACTGCTTCATGTTTTGTGGCATTGTGACAGGGTAAGAGGTAAGAGTCGATTGTGTTGGGGGGTCATGTAGAGCAGCTCGTTAACAGGAGCTTCACAGCTAGTTAGAAGTCACCTCATCATAGTCAGAGTCATCGTAATCATCGTCGACGTCACCGTCGCGTTTGAACATTTCCCATGACATTTTTGACAGGTTTCGTCTAACACGCAACAAACCCACAAAACACTTTGTACTCTGTGAGCTTACCGCTCCACCCCACACCGCCCTTTTGGGACCTCTCGCCCTCGCCCTCATTTGACATACGACGTTTTATCAATGACATTTTGGTCAACTGTGGTAATGGCAAATGGCATTGATTTAAATGAGTTTCGGTCGTGCGGTTGCCAATTGAATACTCTGTGCCAGGTTCCCCTTGTTGTAAAATGTTAACTTACTGAGGTTAACAACTCTATTACAATTCATAATGAATATTTACCATAGGAGCGTAAAGCTTCTTACATCAGTTCCCCTATTAATCGACGATATCAATGAGAGATAATTAACAAAAATAAATCTTCCCTTCTGTCAGCTTACATTATATTGAAAGTGTAGTCATTTTGTGAAGCTCTAAAGGATGATTTCCAAAATTATGTTAATTGCCCATTTCGTTCCTTTAAAAGTATGACTTTTAACAATGTCATTTTACTATCAAGCTTGAGTTTCAGTTTGTCAGCGTTGCATTCAAATGCGTATATATATAATGAAACTTTTCATAACGGACACATTTTGACAGACACTTTTGTCCGCACAGCTGATTGACGCTTTTTGGCAAAACTCCCCACAAACACTTTTTGTACCCACTACCTACATGGGAAAAGGGTATTGTATCTTTGTTGCAGCAGGAAATGTATGTAACATAATATATATTCTTGATCAGCGGATACGGAAGAGACGAAATAGCCATGTCCACCTGTCTGTCTCTCAGTTTCTTCATAAGAGCGCCTAGGTCTTAGAGACTCTATAAGAGATAGAGCTATAATTTGGACAGTCTTTGTAATGTTTGCAGGTAGATCAAAAAAATATTTTGAGAAAAAAAATGTGTTTTGCGATCGTATAAGAGATGTCGAAATTTTTTAATAATAATGGCAAATAACTGACAATCTGGTATATTTCATTATACCAAATATAGCCTTTGGTTTGTTTTAGTATTTTTTCACTTTATTTCTTTGGTATATTTTAAGAATAGTACCATGATCAATAATAGGTAGCGGGTAGCTCTCAGTCAAACATACTCAAATATAGCTTTTTTAATTGTTTTTATACAATGTTGCGGAGTTTTGAAATGAAAAAGAACGAAAGAAACGAATATATTAAACTGCATATATTAAAAAGAAAAGTCAAAACAATCGTCAATCGATAAATAGTCGTTTTATTTAATCAGGAATTTTTAACTTTTATGATACAGTTTAAAAGTAAACAAATAATTAATAAAAGTAAACTTAAATTTATTATTGAGTGTACATTTTATATTGATGAAGTTGATGTGGCAGCCTTCGAAAACTGATACAAAAATGCAAAGCCACAAAAATATCAACAACTATATTTCAGAAATATGGCGAGTTAGCCATCACATATGAGAAGGTTTCATAGCCTTAGCTCATAGAAATGTTTTTCACTCAAGTGGTATTTGTTTGAATTTTAGGACAAGAGCAACCACTACTTGTCATGTGCTAAGTGAGCATATCCTTGCATGTTGACTATATATGCGGTCATTTAAGATTGTCTGGCATATGTTTCCTGTTCCTTTCCCTTCACATATATTCCCGTTGTATGAGCTGAGCTACTTTTTGCCACTAATAACCCAAGTGGCCAAACGATGCATACAAACTTACGAGCAGAGCGAGAACGTGCTTTGTCTCGAGGGGTTGTTGCTTATCCACTCTCCCCCCTTGAAGAGATGCTGAGGCTACGGTCTATTAAAAGTATGTATATCAGTGCCTCTAATGTCGTACGTGTGAATTGCCCGATGAGAAGATGTCGTTATTGTCGACGTTGTCGTCGCTCTGGACATCGATGTTTGTTGACTCCTGCTGACGGGCGGTCGTAAAAAACAAAAGGTCCTGCTGCAGTGGCTGTCTATTGTGGCTGTGATCTCAGGGGGATTGGGGATATAAAAACCGTAACCACCCATGGGCTAAGCCCCAACGCTTTTGCTAAATGTTCGATAATTTTAGCCGCAATTGCACTTTTATGACATTCCATGGATCACACACGCACTCGCACTCACTGTAGTATGTGGGGCATGTGTGTACTCAGCACCGTGCCAGGACACATAAATTGTAGCAAGCCCAGCATAAGGCTTTAGCTATCTGACTGCGATAGTCGCAAGCTGTCGTCAGACGATGTCATCCTCAAGGCTTTTAATAACTATTTCTATTACACTTGGCACTCACAGCACGCAGAGCCATAAATGTGATATATAAAATGCTTTGCCAACGTTTTGTACTTATCTATGTATCCATTCCCATTCCCAGAACTTTTTGGCTCCAGCCATATGAGATATAACTTATTATATTAAGTTGACTCTATTGGAAAGAGAAACTTCCTCAACTCCAAATGGCAGTCACGCCTAAAGCAACCTTAGACACAGTAGATTTGCTGTCTTATTAAGAAACAGCATTAAGTGTTTTTAACTATTGTGATTTAGCACATGATTAAACTACAGTTAAATGCTATAAATGTTATATTTCAGTGTAGTATATTTCCATGTATGTATTAGGCAGAAAGATATATCTACGACTGATATGTTTTGACTGATGTGTTTTGAATGTAGAGTAAGGGATTTCAAATTACTAAAAAAACACAATTAATATTTACATATGTACATTTTGTTCAATGCAGCGGCTACACAGACCACAAATAATATTTATATCTACGTTGATTTTTAGATTTGATGACCAGCATGGCTCTACTCCATAAAATATAATGTGCTCAACCCCAATTTTCAATTAAAGCAAAGCGATGCGAAATCAGCATAATTGAGCGATCAAATTTTTTATTTCTTTTTATCTTTGAAATATAACGTGTAATGTTTGGTCTTAGCGTTGATTGTTCAGTCAGACATTCAGGTGAAAAAGAAGTTTTCAGTTTTAAGTTCATAATATTATCATATCTAAGCCTATATTTCTGGAGAAGCTTCTGCTCGAATATACATGGATTTAGAACTTGTAATGAGCTTATCATGAAAGTAATATCAAATTAAAATAAGTTATGGCATCTCAGAACAGAACAACAGTTCAATCAATACCCTTTGTGTTGCCTTTACAAATGGTTAGTAGTGTGGAATGAATATGTATGCATATGTTGACGACTATAACAAGTTTTTGTGTAGTTTACATTAATTGGCAGCATTCTTTTGTGATCAGAGCCCCCTGCTATGGGGTTAGGCAATTAGTTAACTATTGTGAAATGTTAAACTTCTAGGCCAAGCTATGCATGTTGCATACACGATACTATACATATATCACACTGCGACTGGCGCTCATATTTGTTAGGTAATTTAAAATAATTTATAACGGTTTAATCAAATAAATCAAGACTGGCATTATCCACTTCGAAGCAGTTCCCTCTCTGCAGTCTGCTGGATTCGCTCTCGTTCCATATACAATAAACAGAATACGGTAGCCTCGAAGTTAGGATCCTAACTCAAGCAGCACACAAAGAGCTTGACTCATGTCACTTGAGGATTTATTTCTTCCTTTCTTTGCTGCCTTGCTGCTCTGCTGCTTGGATCTTGAGCTCGAGCGCGTAACTTGGTAGAGTCCAAGAGGGGCTTCCATCTCAGCAATCGACGGCGGGCCTTTTGTGCGCCTGTGCGGCCCTCTTTGAAGTGCAAACATTATTAAAAAAGCCAATAAAACATTTAAAAACAGCTTGAAATTTCTCATTGTTGGCGGATGTTTTTGTTAGTCTTCTTCTCTCTTTCTCTCTCTCTCGCTCTTTCTCTCTCTCTCTTCCTCTGTATCACTCCATATTCTTTCCCTCTCTTTTTGGCAACGCATATCCGAAAAGTCTCTGCTTATTAATGCGACAACGTCGACAACAAAGACAACGGCAGACAATTTAATATCTTGTAGTTGCCTTTAGTCGCGATAACGCAATGAAGCACGGTAAAACCACCTCGAACCGCAGCCCAGAATGTCAACAATCAACGAACAATCACATTTTGTTTGCTGTCAATGTGACAGGCAGCAATATTTATTTTAAATCACCGGCAACGCTTCGTGTTTCGTGTTTTATAAGAAGTGCTTGCCCCAATCCCTTGCAGTATCCCTGCTCCTGTTCTGTTCTCTTCCCGCGTGCCTCCGCTTGTGCTCCCGTCTATTGAGAGTTGATTGGTCTTCGTTTATTTAGGGAGCAGCTACTGTTTGTTTCTGCCTTCCAATTCGATTGAATCGGTTTCGACTTGGATTTTGACTGTCATTGCGACTGCGGCTCACCGACAGTCAGTCAGCCGCATGCCATCATCAAAATGAAATACAAATATCTTTGACAGCTACTGGGTAGATAGCGGTAGAGGGAGAGGGAGAGAGATAGAGAGAAAGAGCAATGCAGGCCGACTTTGAAGTCGAAGATGTGCCCATCATTCGTAAGTCTTTTTTGCTTTTGACATGTCAACGCATCAGCATCCCCTTCCCGCTTTCGTCTTGGAAGCTGGCTTAAATCTCATCCAGTCAGTCAACGAGTCAACCAGTCACCATTCAACTCAAGTCAACCAGCCTGGCAGTCAACAGTTTTGGGCAGGCCGTCATTTCCTTTTCTGTTCTTTTCATCCAAACCAATTCAGCCAAGCGCGTATATCTAGCCTCTGTATGTGTTCGTGTATGACACACATTCCCATCCAAGAGCCGCTGCAAAACGCCGATACTTCAAAGGATATTTCCAGTTGTGCGGTTCACTTTTAGCCAGTCAAAATCCCAAAATAGCCAATGTATTCGGTTACTTTGTTTTGTTACTCAAAACAATAGAAAATGGGTAACAGAAGCCATCTGACCTTGTGGCAATTCGAGGAAATGAAAACAGACTCTCCAAGCATAACAGAAACATTGTCACATATTCAACTAATAATATTAATATTAATTGCTTCATTTGTTGCTTGTTTGTTTTGTCTCATTCGAAAACAATGAATTTTTCACAAATTGATTTTAGTTGTATATTGCCTCTACCTACAAATTGAAAAGATCTGCAAAAGTTAATGAGATTCATTTTTATACCCACATTAATAACGTAATATTTTCAATCAATTCTAACATCATCCGTAAATAAACTAGAAATGAACGAAATACTTATTTAGCATTTCTTCTATAAAGATTTTTTTATCTTCGTTGGGTTATATTTAACAGTTAACAGAATAAATTCGAAAATACTCTTTTCGCTAAAAATTAGACTAGCTAGTCATAGTAGATTTATGCGAGTTATGTTTTAATTTCTTATCCTTAACCATCACGGGAATATTGTATCCCCCAAACAAATTAATAAAGTTCATGCTTACATGCTTTGAGTTATTGTGTTATACAATTTCTCAAAGTATTCATAAAAATAAGTAAGAGAGCTACGGTCAAGTAAGCCCGACTGTGAGATAAACGTTACCCATTCTTAATACAGCAAAACAGTGGGGTATCATTTTTAAAATATACCAAACGAATATACCGTAGACTATGCATGGTATATCCATAAAGAAATACATTCAAAATATACTATAGAGTTCAAAATATATATATTATATAAACACACAAAAGTATTGCATATATATAACTTCGATAATTTTTATCCGATCTTAACCAATTTTTCAAGAATAATAAATATATCTATTTACAATAAATTTTCACCAAAAAAATTACCATAATTGAAAAGTGTGGGTTCGGAGGTGCCTCCTACTGCCTGTTTCATTTCCTTCAGACACAAAGTTCTACCGTATGAGTAGAGGGCATGCATAATATTTTGTAAAGTATATGTGTAAGATTAATACCTCATGTTTTAAGTTATGTTTTATACGAGAATACCATACAATACACAAATAGATATGTGGAATATGCGGTATTTATAGCTGATTGCCGGAATGACTTAACAACTCATTAAAAGGAGGGGAACATAATCGTTAATATTCACTCACCCACACACATATGAGTGTGTGTGTGCGTGTGAGTGTAAGTGGCACACCCAAGTGGCAATCAAATATCAATCATACGCCACATGAATAATGCATACAATTGAATGGAAAGCAAAAAATAATCAAAGAGAAGCGAAGAAACAAAGCAAATCAAAAGCGTTGAAATGCAAATGCCCATAAAATTATACAATTACAAAATATTAAAACAAAATTATGGTTAATAATTTTGAATGCGTATACACCCAAAAGTCAGAACTCACAGCCCAAAACGCGGGGCAAAACCGTATTATTTATATTTACATTTAAATGCAAAATATAAACAGTAATTTAAACGAACCGAAACGACAAACCTCATCAAAGTTAACAGCCCAAACGAACCGAAAACCGAAACGATATCGAAATAAAAGTCAAAATGGAAAGCAAAATGTGCCGACAAAGTGCTCCGTCAGTCTCTCTATCCCTTTCTGTGCCTCTGAATTTGTATTAGTATCTGTCTCTGTCAGACTCTGATAATTTTCATATATCAAAGAACCATAAAAAAGGGGCACGTTTCTCGACACCGAAAATTCATTCATTTCTATGCATAGAGTGGCTGGCGGATCGGCCCATAAAGACTACAGACAATTTCATAGTCCGACGCTGTGGTTCATTCAATGGCATAGTTTATGATTATTGCATTGAATGTAAATCCACAAAAAGACCCACGGACCGCAGACAACCTCTCTAGCTGCGATTAGTAAAATGTGCTCTTTGAACATTTACCGCTCATTCTATTATGCATTTTTAATTAGTGAAGCGAGCGGCAATGTGTTGATAATCATTGAATTTATCACCTGTAAATGCAACGCTACCTTCTCCGCCTCTCCGCGTCTTCTACTCTTTCTCTCTGGGTATTCTCGTCGAATTTTCCACTAGACATACTAAATAACAGCCAGGAGCTGTAGTGAATACCCAAAGTTGATCTTTCACATATACAAATACTTTTATGTAGATTGAAAGAATATAGAATTAGTTAACATGTAGCTTTAAAGATTGTTTCAGCACAGTTTAAAATTCTTATAAAACTATAATCATCAGATTTCTTTATAATGTCTACGAAGCAAAAGACATCTTTGTGGTAAGATAAGATTTAAAGTATTCATAATAATCGATATATCGTATACAATCGATAATTATGTTATGTTCTTATTTTCTCTGTTTGTTTGTCAACGAAGTAGTAGACATTTTCTGATTGAAACTATTAACATATATTAAAATCTTCATATACTTATATAATTTTATTCATTATTGTTTCTCTTGTAATTACTAATTAGAACGGGTCTACTATCGATAGTATCTTTTAAGAGCCCTGATGATGTAAGCCACCCCCCAGTTGATGAGTGCTCTTTTGGATAACTGAAATTGGCATTCATCATCAATTTTATTTCCATTGTTGTTTATGTTTCTGTTTTTGTTGTCTGTTGTCTGTTGTCTGTTGTCTGTTGTCAAAGTGTCTGCTGTGCTGTCTGTCATATAAACTTATAGTATGGTATGTGTGTGTTGTGTCAGCCTATCATTTAATGTCACGTCAATCACAAGAGTTGCCCATGCCACAGTTGTTCATAGACATTATTTTTTAGTTGTTTATTTTAGTCAAAAATGGTTTGCCGTCAGCTCTCGCAACTGAGTCCGGCTGACTAAGGTAAGCGATAACTGAAGAATATCTACTTTATTTGAATAATGGATATTTATTTATTTAAATCAACGCAGGAAGCTAATCAAAATAATCAAAACAAATTAAATGCAAGTTAAGTATAAAATAAGTAGCATAAGAAAGACCGACTTAGAGTCGACTGTGATTAGTAATAATATCCAATCAATTTGCTTAAATAAATTAACAGCTTAGTAATACGTTATTTATATTAAAATTGAATTTACCGAATAAATGTATTTATTGATTTGTGACCAAATATTAATACAGTACTCCATATGCCAATTTAAAGATTTGGGAAATCTTGATGCTCCAAAAAAAGCTACAAAATATACTAATATTAAACTATCCATTTTCTAATAAGCTCTAAACGCCATATACGAAGTTTCCAAGGTTTTTCTGAAAGAATGAGACTTTTATTGTATTGAAAGGAAATGAAAACTGTTTACATTTTCCGCGAAGGTTGGGAAAACCCATGAAACATGCCATTTAGCACGCACATGAGAAAAGTCGAACAACAAACGTGTCAAATAGAAATTATTTGTTTATTTGACAACTTGTCTGGTCATTATCGCTTGTTATATATACACAATACTGCCACTGGGATCAACGCTCAGCTACTCTTGCTAATTTGTGTCACCCGTGTCGTTTGGGAGCAGGGAATCAGAGAAATGCCGCAAAAATTATGAAGAAATTTTGAAACAAAAAAAGCCTTTGCAAATTTAGTAAACGATCAAATGAATGGGAAAAGAAGAATAGGAGACGAAGAGCGGTTTGTGCTCACTTCTGCTCTGTTCGGGTTCTTTGAAGTTTGGGATCTTTAGTTTGAATTCGAAGGAAACATGTTGTGTGTATACTTTGTTCTTTTTTCTTTCACCTTTTTGACAACGCAGCAGAACTCTAAAGGTCCGTTCCTAACATTATTGTTTCGAATGTGCGATCTGGAAGTCGGAGTGAGCCTTTTGCATATTTCTAAGAAGCTTCGGTTCGGAAGTGCCATTTTAATCTTTAGAGCATGCCGACATTGAATTCAACTGCTCGATCTACAACAATTATACATAGGCGTGGGAAACTGTAGAGCAGAGCGGGTGGCAAATCGAACTGTTTACTAATCCCAACTGACGAGATTTAAATACAAACGAAATGTCAAAAATATAATATAATATTAGATAAAGGGTGAAGACAAAGCGCATCTGCTATCATGTATCTGCTGAGCTGCTCCAGGTGTAGCTTAAAAATCAGCCCAGGGGTTGCTGATAAGTGAGCAGATAATGCGACACTTGAGGAGAATATTCTTTTGAATGGAAGATTGGAAGCAGGCATTGTTAGGGGATTTGTGTCATGATTGCAGCATTGCAACTTAAATTAAAGATTATGCATAAGCCAAATATTTTGTATACTCGCAATCGAGTCCACTCAATAGTAGAGTATAGAGATTAATTGTTTTCACAGTTGCCATTGAATAACAAGCCCAAAGGATGTCTGGGGATGGGCTGTCAGTCTCTCCAGATATTGAAAAACCGATCTTAAGTGCTGGCATGTTATTTGTATTTGTATTTGTATTTTTTTATATTATTCGCATTTGTAACCCCTGCGAATGGGAATGCTTTTGATTTGCCTTCAAGTGTGCAGTTAAAAGGGTGTGCAGGGCTCGAGGGGTTTTCGACGGTTTTCAATGGGCTCTTTGCAATTTTGAAGCGTTGCAAACTTGACACAATGTTGCCACGAATAATACTGAGCGACTGTGAGGCCTTTGTTGTTAAGCCAAGTCCACGTAAGTACGAGTAAGAGTATGAAACCCTCTTTAAGGACCTAACCATCAGGCTGATGATACCCCTGAAGTGAGTGTATATCATTAACTCGAGAGCTGCCGCCGGCACCCGCGATTTCATTGTGCTCAACAGTTCCCAGTTCCCCTTGCCCCTTGTGTGCGTCTTTGGGTTTCTCGCTTAGAAATCCTATTTTGAGAGCGATTTCACGAGTACTACAAAAACGTAAATCGAGTACGGAAACAGCTTGAAAGCAAAAATGCGTTTTATTTTCTCTTCTTTTCTTCTCTTCTCATTTCATTATTTCTTTACTTCTTGGAGTACACGATAAAAGTAAGTATATTTGCCTCTTTGATATCTGAAGCCTCTCTTATGGGTGTTTACTTTTATGGAGGACAATTATTGGTTCTCAGAGAAAAAATTATATTGCAAGTTTTGAGTTAAGAAATGATCGATCGTAATAAGAAAAACTTTAAAGAACTATTTATAATTGAAGAAGTAAGAAAGCAACAGTCGTGTGTAGTCATTATTATAATAAATATTTTTAGATGAGTTGTGAATACGGACAGACGGAATTGGCTATATTGCCTTGGCTGTTCACGCTGATCAAGAATATATGTATATATCTTATAGGGTCAGAGATGCCTTATTCTGCCTGTTACATATGTACGTTTCCTGCCGGTACAAAGTTATAATACCCTATGGGTAGCTGGTATAAGAATAACTATATACTAGGTAGATATAATAATATTAACGTTTTAAGTTGAGGAATACATTTTCTAAAGCAATCCTTATACAATAAATAGTCCATATCTTTGCTTTCTGAAACGTCGACCACGTCTCGACTTTGAGATACCTCTACCCATTTTGAATAAAAAAAATATTACTGAATTATTCTCAAAATATACCAAAAAAATATGCGACAAAAATACTTAAAATATACCAAATGGAATATTTGATATATTGATGTAGTACTCCATTCCAGATATAGTATAGATTGTCAGATTGCCAGATTGTCAGCCAAAGCAACTAAGACCCCTAGTAAGCAGGCGTTTCACCGCATTTAAAAGTATTTCTTTAATAACTTTGACCATTTTTATCTAATCGCTGGCAAATTTTCAAGAATCACAAATACTATAGTTATAAATGTATTTACCTAAATTTATTATAGTTTTGTCAATTTGTGGGGGCGGAAGTAAGCGTGACAAAAATTTTGAAACAAATTTGATCTGCCAGTAAACATAACAAGTGATGTTGAATACAATAAAGCTTCATTTTTTA
This sequence comes from Drosophila sulfurigaster albostrigata, assembly GCF_023558435.1. NCBI lineage: Eukaryota > Metazoa > Arthropoda > Insecta > Diptera > Drosophilidae > Drosophila > Drosophila sulfurigaster. The sequence continues at coordinate 3,404,361 of NC_084881.1, forward strand.
TAGTCTCTAAGATTTAGGTGTTCATACGGACCGACGAACAAACAGACAAATGGACATGGATATATCGTCTCGGCTGTTGACGCCGATCAAGAAGAGTAGGAGATGCCTCCTTATGCCTGTAACATATGTACATTTCCTGCCAGCACAAAGTTAAAGTTAAAATACCCTTCTACCCTATGGGTAGCGGGTATAAAAATTTGAAAATATTTCCGATAACTACCTTATAAAACTCCTTATCTCTCCCTCTGAGTCATTTAAGCGAACTTCCTAGAATCGGATACCTACCATTAAAAGAGGATTGTAAATTCCTTTGAAAATGCGAAAACTAATAACCAGTGTAATTTTATTGGAAAAAATGTTGAGATTCATGAAATATTGTTATGCTATCGAAAACATAGAAAAAACTAGTTACATAAGATAGCCAACATACGGATAGATTATATACATCGGAATACAATAAATCATTGATCCATCATGCATTGTGTATCTTCATCGTTTGGTAAACACGATTTTCGAAGAGCTGTGCATTTATCTCTAGAACTGCAATTGCCTGTGTTTATGTTTGTGTGCCGTGGTAATTAATCGGTTAATTAAGCTCTTTCGATAAGCGCATTAACCTCTTGATGAGCAGCGAGAGGACAAATTGAATGGATATAGAGATTGGTCGATGGCTGTACATGTGCGGCACCTGTAATTAACCAAATCCAAGCAGATGATGCAGGCACAGACACGTTTGCCATGTACATAAGCTGGATGCAATCTTGTCCCATAGCTGGCAACAGCAACAGCAACAGCAACTGCAACAGCAACAACTGCAGAAATGGCAATAAATTACACAGCTGCTGATGGATGTCACTTGGCGACATAATCACTGTCAGCGCAATGAGATGGACAGAGAAAGGGATAGCGACAGAAGAGTGAAAGAGAGACAGAGTGAGAGATAGATAGAGAGGGGGCTAAAGCAATGAAGCAGACAAGCAACTAACGAGCCTCAGTCCGGGCCATTGTTTATAATTCATAAAGCAATTTTGCATGCCGTCTCCCACAAAATGCGAGCCATATGCAAATGCAGCTGACAGGCATTTCCCCTCCGCTCCCGACCACTCCTCTCATTGCGCAGTGCAATACTTTGGTCAAGCAACGCTTGGCAAGCTTTTGTTGGTTGCTCTGACCAGTGGACGGGCAACTTATCGCGCGGTCTGTTCGTCTGTCCTTATCACTCCCTATCTCTCCCTCTCTCTCTTTCTCTCTCTCGCTCTCTGCACATGCACTTTTGTGTTTGGTCATCGCTGAGCACATTGCGTGCCAGCGTGCGTAGAGTCCACTCGGATCCTCAGTCAGTCTCCGAGTTGGAATCGAAATCGGAGTCGGAGTCGTAGTCGGTGTCGGTGTCGGTGTCGGTATCGGAGTCCGAGTCCGAGCCACCCGGTCTACAAGCCTGCCATGTCATTCATTCATTTTGCAGCCTGGCTTTCAGGCATCCATCAGTTGTTACCGCTGAAGCTGATGCTGATGCTATGGCTGTTGTTGTTATTGCTACTTGCCAGTATGTCAGTCAGTCAGTCAGTGGCTGTTGCTCTTTCTCTTTTGGCCTGGTCAAAACAAAACCAACAAAACCTTGATTACAATATATCCTTCTGGCCAGTGCGTATTTCCCGCTCTCTCCCCTTTCTATCTCTCTCTCTCTCTCTCTCTCATTCTCTCCCTCTGCTGCTGCTGCTGCAGCTGTCGCTGTCTCTGTTCTGAAATGCACGCAAGATTAACTCTTGCTTCTGACATTAACGAATGAGAGCCAACAGCATCTGACAGTCAAATGTCAGTTAGCTGCTGTTCTCTGACTCCGACTCCGACTGGCTCGAGCACTCAACAACGGACAGCTTTAGGTAGCCTCATCTACATCCAGCTTCAAACTTCCAGCCCCCACATCCACATCCACATTCACATCCTCTTCCATCTGCAGCTGCAGTTGTGGTCATGCCCGTTGAGCTTGTTGCAGTTTGTTGCAAGTGCAGTTGGCAGTTGACGTCTTTGCTCATAATTTACAAATCGGCCAACAAAATTGTCGGTATTCCCAATTTCAATTGTAAACAGCTTTAACAAATGGGCAACAATAAATCATGACTACATTATACCCTTATATTTTATGAAATTGTAAATTCAAACGAAAATGAATTAACATTAGTATAAAAACTTTTGCTCTTTTTTTGGAGAAAAGTTTTAAGTTATGCCTTTAATTTATCTTACCAAATTAACTAAACGTCACATTGCAATTTGTTTGATTAAAAATTTCTTTTGAATGATATTTGGCAATATCAAATGGAAAAAGTCAAACTTGTCAACACTTGTTTTATTCATTTATAAACTCTTTTGGCAAAACAGTCTGGCTAAGAATAGAGAAACTTCAAACTTGAAAAGGCGATGGCATTTTGACTTCTTTGCGTTCTGTATATTTGGCCTGTTGGCCTGACTTTGGCACGACTTTGACTTTGGCCCAGTGGCTGCCTGATGTTAACTTGCTTGACATCTCCCAGCTGCAGGCAAAGCACAATCAGGACGAAGACGAGGACGAGGACGAGAACAAAAACGAGGACAAGAGTGATGTTGAAGTCGATGTAGAAGTGGTACCATGACCAAGACATAGTGGCAGCGTAATTTGAAATGAAAATTAATGACATCCAATCAATTGTGCTAGTCGTTGTTATTTGTTATTTTGATGGCCTGCCTTGTGGAGCATATGCGCTAGTGCTATCTCTGTCACTCGCTCACTACACTGCACGACAGATCGCGATCACATTTGAGTCTGCTTACTGGCAGTCGAACGGCACCCGCACTTGCTGAATTTACAGTGTACGCGTCTGTGTATGCCTTTGTCTAGCTCACTCATTTGTCAAAAGCAAAACAATTGGGAGCATGAAAATGAAATATGGCCGACGGTCGGAGGGTGCCAGAGGAAGAGCGAGAAAGAATGAGTGAGTGAGTTATAGGAGAGTGTCAGAGGGTTAGACGGCGGTCTGTGAGCTCCTACCGCAATATGCTTAAGTTGCGGTTATTTATTGTCTGGCATTTATAGTTCAGAACTCTCTCTCTCTCTCTCTAGCTCGCTCTCTTTGGCATGGCATGGCCAAAGGATGTAACTCTCTGTTGCGGACTGGCAAGCAAATTTTTCATATTTTCCATAGTCATTCGCAATTCATACACTTATGTGCCGAACGAGCAGCTAGCGTGCATCATGGCAATGGGGGAACTGAACAGAGAGCAGCAAGGAAAAAGAAAAGCAAGTTGAACTTTCGCTTGATTCGTATCGACATATTTCGCCCGCATTTTGTATTCCGGCTGTCAACGCCATAAGTTTCAAAACCCACTACCTCGCATACTCTATCCATCTCTCACTCCTCTCTTTTTGTGTCCCTGCCTCTGTCTCCGTTTCCCTCTGTCACCTCCTTTTCACCTCCGTATGCCTCGTCGACCCGTTGACTGAAGGACTGTCGGGCTGAGTGACGTGAGCTTACGTTTCCACCCCAGGCTGATTGATGTGCGCCAGCAAAAAAAGTTGGCACTTGCTTTGCTGTTGTCGAGTACACACAGCCAGTTCCGAAAAAGTTTTCGATGCCTTTCACCTCTCCTCCTCCCCTCCTCATCTCCTCCTTCTCGTGCGCCATTGCAAAATCAGCAGCTTAGCTCCATTGCCGGCTTCTATTCGGCTTCATCTTCTGTTCCCGGCTGTGGAAAACACGAACCGAAATAAGTCATCGCGTGCAAAGCAGACATCCAAGTCAATCTTAAGATTGATTAGTTATTGAAAACATTTCAAACGAGTCAGCCAAAATACATGTCCATCTATAAGTCGATTTCGAATACTCTTTAATTGCGATATTGTAAATTTTTTATGATTTTATGGACTACAATCGCAAATCATTTACTTGCCTAAGATGTACTTACTGACCTGATTTTCGGAAGAGATGAAACTTATCGATTATCTTATTCATAACTCATATAATATTTTCCCAATATATTTTCCAGTTTTGGGCAGTGTATCAGGCATTCACACTTTCTCGACTAACGCACGCAACCCAAATAAGTCATAATGATTTTTGATCGATGTGTCAAGTACAAGGCGTCATCGAATCATTAACAAAATAAAAACCCATCTACAGCCACCCACAGCTCCAGCAAAGCATTCATAAGAAAACCTTGAGCGACTCCCTCTGGATAATCATTTTCAATAAATAATTTTTCCCTCACTTTAGGAGCGCTTGCTTTATGTATTTTTTTTTGTTTGTCATAATGACAGCATGACAGGATAAATTACTGCCAAATGAATGAGGCAAAATAAGTCTTAAGCGACACACACACATACTCGTACACAATACGCATACGGTTTGGAGGGTGTGGCACGCCCACTTGGTGCCGGCAAAAGGCAAACATAATTTTTTGTTGTGTAATTTACCACCAACACGCCGAACTGGATAAAAGAACGGATAGGGGAAGGTGGTGGAGGGGAAGGGGGATGACGCCCGCATGGGTAAAATTAATAGGCATAATAATTTTTTGACAGCACACCCAAGGATAACTCACACTGCAGCGGGCAAGTCATCAACGAGGAAGAGGGAACGGAGAGTCCTTCCCTGGACGGAGCGGTAATTTTTTGTACCCGGCGACTGACTTGACTGACAGGCAGGTTGATGATAAATGATGTCGTTGATGTCGGGATAGAAAAAGACAGACAGACAGGCAGGAAGACAGAAAGGCGGATAGAGAGAGAGAGAGAGAGAGAGAATGAAAGAAACACAGAGTGAGAGGAAGAGCTGCCACGTCATTGAGGCAATCATTTGGACTCGTCGTTGGCTGCTCTATCACTTTAACTGACAGTCGCTCGTCAGAGTCTCAGGATGATTACTTTGATGACGTTGCCACATCAGGCGACCGGAGAGGGAAAAGAAAAGTGGAGAAACATACTCATATTTTGCGATATTGTTTATCGTCCGACTATACACTTCGACTATATGTATTTGTGCACTCTCATTCCCCGTTTTTGGCTTACAATCCTATACACATATTTCGGATAAACTTACGCTTATAATTAATTGATGAAATGCGCCTTGACACTGAGCGATTGCACACCAATTCTCTTGCTCACGTATTTCTCTGTCAGATCTATAGTTGGACTAGAAATAGCATTCCTACGACATGCGAGACTTACAAGTCATCAGGATCTAATTTATTAGAATTTGTTGGGCTCTTTTTATCGCTTCTATGTGTCAATTTAAAGTGTGAGAAAATTGCCTGGGCTTGTGTCCAAAATGATGAATGATGTTGACCAGCGAAAGTAATTAGTGTGCTTCAAGCAAATGTGACCTTAAGTCATTTTATGTGTCTCATTTAATTTATAGAATTTATGGAAATATACCGAACTTCCAGGTAGTATGCTTCAATAGAAATATGAATCGCGATTGCAAGTATAAAGACATTTCAAGACTACTAATTCGGTACAAATAAGAAATGAACAATGAGTAAATATATTTGATGTATACTAAAGTGAAACTTAGATTTGATTTATTTATTTACAAATGCATTCAAATTAACTCCAAAGCTGGCATTTTCACCAATATTCACATAGCTCAATTAAGGAGTTTTATCTCAGCGGAAATGTGTAGAAAATGTGAGCAGAATGTTGAACAAATTCCTAAGCTTTTTGTTATCCAAAACACTCTCTCACACACACACACACACACACACATGTCTGAAAGGCAAAAACGACAAACTCGTCGTAAAACAATTCTCGGGGCGAACAAATAAAGTTCAATTGTTAACTTTTGCGACCCCGGAGCGAAGTTCAGTTGAGTTCCCTAAACTGGCCTGCCTGTTGTACAAAAGGCTGAGTTTGGTGGACTGAGACTGAGACTAGAACAATGCGGAGTGCAAGCTCATAAATAAAACAATTGACTAAAAGCATAAATCAAACACTTAATACAATAGTTTCCGCTTTTATTATTATTATGTGGTCGGATTTGAGAGTCGACTTAGGGATGGGGAAAGGAACTTCAACATTTGCTGCGCACTCGCATAAAATTGTCATAAATTAAAATAACAGTAAAATAAAGCATTGAGTGCTAGTGCGAGTGTGAGTGTGAATGCGAATACGAATACGGGTACTCACAAATTAGCATACAAACTGTCTGCAGAAAGGCCCATTGAGGCCCAGGTGAAGTCTGAATAGAACGAGTACTCGTGCATTCACATATAGGCTCACTTAATCATAAATGCCAAGCGACATGCGACATGCGATTGGCGACACATGAAAGGGACCCACACAGCTCTTTGATGGCGATGATTAGGGTGATGATCATGATGTTGACGTTCACGTTCACGTTGATGTTGATGTTGATGTAAACTAACTGGAAACTCGTTTGCCAAAGCGCAACCATTTGGCTTTGCATGTTGCCAACTAGTTAATAATAATGCATGCCACAGCACTAAAGTGGTCACCTTCAAATGAGTAGCACAGTTGACGGGAATGGGAATCAAATTGACCGACCACACAGCTTATAGCGCAAAATTCGTAAGCCTGGACAACACAAATTGCCAACCCAACGAGACAATCTGCTGGCTAAACCAAGTCCAGTCAGCAAGAGTAAAGCAAACCGAAGCGAAGCGAACTGCAGCGACCTCCAGGCACTTCTGACCCAAAGCGAAGCAAAAACCCCTTTTGGGTAGACATTTTTCATTTCATTGTGTAATTTATGACCAGCACTTTTTAGAGCCTCCGCACTTCACTCCTCTGGCCACGCAGAGTCGCCAAGTAACGGCCAACAGCAATCAGCCAAGCGTTAATCGTCGTTTGACTCGTTCACAATGGCATAACTCGAACACACGCTCTCAACCAGGTCGAAACTCCGACCCGACTCCGACTCTGAGACTGAGACTGAGACTGCCACTTTGTCGCATTGTCGTGTGGCTGCTACTGTTTTCATTATTATTGTTATTATTATTGTAATTTGGCGACTACCAACTGCCAACTGGCAACTGGCAACTGCCAACTTCCCTAACTACCAACTCAACTTTAGGCCCAACCACGTTGACAGCGTGTCATTTCATATCGTTTTGTTTAGTCATAGTAGTAGTTATTCTCCCGCCTCGCTTTTCTCCCTCTCTCTTCCTCTGCGCTTCAGTCACTCCGTGTTTACAATGCGCAATTTGTAGTGTCTACAGACCCCCCTAAATCCCCCATCGCCTTCCTCGCTTCCAACTTCTTCTTCCCATCATTCTCCATGGTTTTTCTGTATGGCATATCTCATAATTAATTGTGAAATTATACACAGTCATATGCAAAAATGCTCGACAGTCATAATTTTTCTGCGCTTGTCATTTCAAATACACTTTTAGGCTACGAGTACTTTGAATAACATCTGGAAAATGAATTTAGACAAAAAAAAAAAATACACTACATAATTAGTAAAGTGTTATTTTATTTTATTTTATTTATGAAGTAAATATTTTTATTTCTATGTTAACATATAAAAATATATATTTGAACAAATTTGTTTTTTAAGAAAACTCACTTCTTATCAGAGAACTGCAACGAGTATGATTAAGTATGGGCGAATACTCATACCCAAATGACAATCAAATCAATTCAAAACGATTCAAAAGAAGTTCTTACCTCTTAAATAATTTCAAGCATTAAAAGATTAGATAAATAGGAACCTTTATCTGTAAAAGCTTAAGTGAAAAGTGCAATAATGTCATATCCTTGATGTTACTTAAGTTCTTAAGTTACTGAAGAGTATCTACAATTCAAATAATTTTATTCGTCTTTAGTTTTTGTTCTTATTTATTCAGCGTTGTGTCGGCATTGCCTTTCATTTTATTTCGCGCATATTTGAATAGGGGTTTACGGGTTTACGACCATGCTGCATAACTAATCAGCTCAGAATAATGTAGAGCTCTCACAATTCATACAAATTAATTGGTTTCGCTGCCGTTCAATGGGGCGTGTCAGGAGACCAGGAGCAAGCTCTTGTAAAAGCAACTCATGCAATCGGAAGGAACTATTCGCGGACAACAACGAAGCGTCGCGAGTAGCGGCAGGCCTTTCTTAGAAGTGGAAAGGTTCTTAGGACGAATTCAAAATTGGCACAGGCAGTGCAACTTGTAATCGGAAACGCACTCAACACCTGCTAAAAACCTATAGTACTCAAGGCGTCATTATCGGGGAGTTGCTTCGTGTGCTATATACTGTATTCTCGACATATGTCGAGGGTCGATTGTCACTGCCTTAGGCAGTTTACGCGTCAGCTGTCAATTTGCGTTTGATATGCTGCTTGGCCCACACAAATCACAACAAATAAATGGCAATTGACAGCGACAAGTGCACAAAGATGGGGAAATGTGTCTTCGGCTACCCTCGCTCGATCTCACTCACTTTCAATGCCAAAATCCTGCGCATACTCCTCTGGGGTCATGTCGGTACTTGAACCTTGTCTGGCAGGGGCAAATGATGGGGTATTGAATCTCATTCCCATTCGATTCTAAGTGCTCCGTGCTCCGTGCTAAATGTCCGTGTCAAGACACTTTATTTGGCTTACTTATTTATGTTTATGTGCTCCCAGATGCCACTCCCACCTTGTGCTCTGCTCTGCCCCCAACATGCACTGCTAAATTAGGCACACGTCCACTTGGAATAGGCCTCTGTGGATGCCACCCCCGCCCACGCCCTCTCTCCCGCTCAACATTCATTTGCCGCACACAGCTGTGCCTAATTTATTTCACTGGACGTGCCCCCGTATTGGGCTCATGCGTCTTGTTCCTGCCTTCCTTACTGCCTCCCTCCCACTATGGGTTACCGCTGGATCCGCAGTTAGAGATTTATTTCATTCAGAAGCACATTAAAATTTTACAAATTGCTTAAATCAAATAAATTGCCGCGTTTATGGTGATAAATTGGCTCAAACATCGATGGCAAAGTTTCAATTCAAGTGCGGTATGATTTGGTTTCTAGTGACTTAATAGCCGGATTCCGGGAATTCCTTTAGTTCCAGTAGTTAAGCATTTATTTATTCTTGCAACAATGTGCATTAAATTGCAGCAGATTCTTGAAGAGAAGATTAAAAATTGAGTCCTAAACTGAGCATAATGATCAAATTCTTACATATTCTTCTGTAGAATTCTCTCGTCATCGTCATCTATCCCAAAATATATTACTTCCTTTTCTTAACATGTCACAGCTCTACCCCATTTTGCGAATTTCACTCTAAACTTGAATTTATGACACTCCACGAAATATGAAATATGTTTCCTTTAAACAGTCGTTGAGCCGTTAAGTCGTTGAGTATGCAAAATAGTTCCGGAAAAAGGGTTCGCATCTGGTTGCTGGTTGGATTGTTGTTTTGGACCACCACACCACCGTTCAGTTAAATGGCAATAATTGTTATTTTAATATTTATGACAGCAAATAAATTCCATGGCTGTCACATATGAAAGAAAGAATTCGAAAAGGGATAAAGACACTATTCCACTATTCGAATTTCATAGTTCATTATCAAATTTGTTATGCATACTTCTCGAGTGGCCATCTAAGAACTCAACCCTTATACCATGTATAAACCAGCAGTTGTTAGCTAAGAGTTCCCATGCTCTCGATACGAATAAATGCAGTAGGTCGCCTAGACATACATATTTGTATACCTTATTCAGAACTTCAACTTCAACTGCGACTGTAACTGGTCTGGGACTGGGACGGGGTTCTTTTTATTGTACTTATCTTTTTGTTGCTTTCCAGACACTTTCAGCATATGCATTGCCACAACAAAAAAACCGCATTTAACTCTTTCTCCCTCCTATTCCCGTCTCTAGCCGCTGCTCGTCGTTCTCTCCACTTTTCGTGGCAGTGTGTCTTCGCATAATTAATGCTGTCATCTTCTGCATATTTAACTCAATTACTTCCGTGCTTCCACTGGAAGTGGAAATTTCACTGATAGGGGCCCATCATCATGTCGGGGCCTAATTCATTTTGTTACTTTATGTGATAGTTAAGGTCTCCCATATCTCTCATCTTCCGTCTGCTCATCGAGTGCCCGTGGCTCATTAAAAGAAATTGCTTTATTGGCGAAATTTACATACAAAGTATTATGGTGGGCATGTCTCCAGATGTAACCCCATTAGGCTTCCTGATTCATTATGCAAAAGACATCAACTTCGTCGACTCTGGACTCCGATTCCCAAGACCAAACCCCACATTATGCTGGTAGATTTTTATCGAACATTTATATTGAAAAAAAGAGGCGAAGTAAAAGTTTGCCACGTCTTTTTCTGATAAGTTTGAGAATGCTAGCGTATTATATTACTTAACAAGTAAGAAAGCTGCAGTGGAGCATGCTCGACTGTGAGATATTCGCTACCCATTTTAAATAAAAGCAAAACAGTGCGGTATTATTCTTAAAATATACCGAATAATATACCGAAAATCAAAAATATACCGAGGGCTATATTTGGTATATCGTTGAAGTACTACATTAGTAATATACCATGGAGGTGTAACTATACCAGACTGTTAGCCAAAGCAGCTAAGATCCTATTATAGTGGGCGATACTAGTTTTTCTTGAATAGCTTCTACAATTTTAATCCAATAACAATCAAATTTTGAGGAACCATAAATCTATAGTGATTATTATGATAAAATTAAATAAAAGCACACAAATTTCTTAATAGAATAACATATATAATAACTCACAAGCTAAGATTAAATAAATTTCAGAATTTTTTAACAAAATGTTAGATCACAATTCCTTAGATAGTTGAGAAATCAGCATAAACACTGGAAAGTGACAAATGTCGCCGATAAGAAAAAGAACGAATACAATGTGCACATTAATGAAAAATCAAGATAGTATTTCAGATGCTGTAAAAATATGACAACAACAAGAAGAACAGAAATCCGTCAGAAGCAGCATTCTTCCTACAAGAAACAAGAACAAACCGAATAGAGAATAAAAAAAGACTGAAAAATGGAAAAGCAAAAACCAAAAAAAAAGTAAAACCAAGAAACAACAGCAGTTGACAACTGTCAGTGTCAGAGAACAGCCAGTGCTACTGTCATTGTTGCTTCTTGCTTCTTTTTTGTTTCTACTTTTCACTTCACCTCCCCAATCTCTTCACCACACTGTCTTAGGATTTCTCTATTGTCATTTCCACTAACTCTATCAGGGTATATCTCACGATGTGTTCCGATTGAGTCGTTAGAATGCCGTACATTTTCTTGGTAATTATTATCATTATTGTAATAAAGTAGCTGTTTAAACAAATATTTAACAACTTTTATTTTAATAAATTTGATGTTTTTCCTAAATCTCTTACACAATTAAACAAATTAAAAAATATTTTACAAATCCTTTTTTTTTTGTTAGAACCAATGAGATATATTATTAATTTATATTACTGTAAAATATATGGACTGTCTTGTTTAAAGTTCAATTGCGCAAGTACATACAGAAAAATACAATATGTTAATGGTACAAATACACAAAAGTGACGCTCGCCATATAAATATTATTTCAATTTGTTAAATAAATAAATAAAATAATAACAATAACAATAATAACAATGCTTGCGAAGAAAAAAAATATTTTGAAAATCAGTCGCATCATTTCGCTGAGACTCACATCATTCAATGTGAAATCAATTATGACTTTCACTTTTGTCGTATTCACGATGTCAACTGCTCTAAGCTTGTCTTTTATATAATATATATAATATCTCATAAAATACAATAAACACGTAAAAATGTCCATTTATTACATATTTTGTTTTATTAAACATGTACGAACTTCACGCTTGCAATCCCGGTAATGTCTATTTAGTAATTTTAATTACATAGTAACTTACGAGTTTTCTATTCGTAAACCCATTAAAAAAATTGTATTCGATTTTATTTAAAAATTTAAGTGTGCATCAGTTAAAATTAATAAAATAATGCTTAACTTTATAAATAGAGCATGCAGCTTTCGTGTAATTCTGTTCAACAATAAATATTCTCATTCCACACTTTGCGCATTTCTCACTGTTTGCTGTTGACATTAGCAGAAGCTTAGTCCTTGCTGTCTGCACTGTCAAAAGTGTCCTGTCAGTTGCCAACAATGTTGTATTTGTTGCTGTTGCTGTTGCTGTCGCTGCGTCACATGCAACTTCTCAGTGCCACAAAAGACTCGTAGTAAATGTCTGGGAACTGGTAACTGGGGGCATGGCATTTTATGATTGCATTTTGTGTGTGATCTGTAGGGATGATGAGTGGACGCGTGAAGTTATCGTTCGCCTCGTTTCGTTTCGTTTGGTTTGCTTAAAAATGTAAATTACGAGCGACCATAAATAAAATTAACCCAAATTAAACACAGGCAATTAATTACAGCTGCGCTCTATAGCCAGATTTCACAGTAAATTAACACCACAAATCCGGCCAAGCGACCGAGCCGGAGTGACCAACTGACCAATTGACTGGCTGACGGACGTACTGACTGACTGACTGACTGACGACTCTCGTTTGCAGCGGAAACACCACCATATGAAGTGAAACATTAGACGAGTCTGACATTTTAACTGACCATTAATTTGCATTTAAATGGTATGACATGGAAGCATGCGACAAATTTTCGGACCTTTACACAGATTTTCTTCTCAACAATACTTTCTCACACACTTACTCGCCATGTGGTAAGATGACATGTTGGGATTGGGATTGGGAATGGGATTGCGTTTGCGATTTGCATATTTTTGACATATTTTCTACAAATTTTTTCGGGCCATTTCGGGGGACAGCTTGACCATTTTTGGCTTGGGTCTTTTGTTCGCCCTTCGCCCCTTTCGGGTTTAGTGTTTGGTGTGTAACAATTTTTACTTTTTGCCACAAAATGTTCACAGCTGATTTATATTCGTATTGTACTCGTTTGCATGCATGTGTGCGGCTATAAAGTTAGTCCAAAATATTGCATATATTACGAGTATGAAAATATTTCTTTTCATGTTTTATCGCACATTTTTCTTCATTCTGCGGATCGTTGCCGTTTACAGCGCATTAAAATTTACTTCAATGCTCGTAAATTTTGCATTTTCTCTCTGGCAAAAATAAATGTAATAATCGTAAAAATCATCATGAAACAGATTTTTGGCCCCGGCCTTTGATTGCGCTTGTTGTAGTTGTTGTTGTCGCTTTTTCTATAACACACACAAGCAAAAAAAAAATAAAACGACTTTTAATAAAAGCTATCGAAATTCTCCAATAATAAAAACAAAATTCTCCTTTTATAATTTTTTCCGAACTCTATTAAATTCGATTGAAAATTTATCCAAATGCGGCATTTGGTATATTTAAGAAATGAAGAAAATACACCGTATCTCACAGTCGTGCATACTTGAGTGAAGTTTTCGTAACTGTTCTGAAAATGATACTTGTTCTTATTTGATTTTTGTTTTAACGAGGTTGACATTGCTTTAAAGTATTTATTGCAATTTGATATAACAATGACAAATGTACGAGAATTGACAAATTATTTTAAAAAATTTGTTATTCCTTTGTTTTTAAAAATCACAGATTTTTGTTCTTCCCCATTTTTTAATGCACTTGTTGAAATTACACTCAAATAATAATCATATTTGGTCATAAATTTTCGATACCCAGTACTTCATTTCAGTTACTAGTATTTCGAAAGTTTTGGCTTTTAATTGAGCTCAAGCCATGGGTATTTGACTTTTTGCAGACTTTCCATCATACTGTCTGTTCGTATAAACTAAGTTAGTGTTGAACCCAAATGCATTTGGGTTTGCAACATCATAAAGTTCATCCCTTCGTGGCCTCCAAGCACCCCCAACTCTGCAGAAAGTCACACATAAATTGCGATTTTAATAGCATCCGCCTGTCATTGCAATCTAAATAAATTGTTATATTTATTTACGACAAAATGTCCACAGAGCAGCAAGGGTGTTGAGGATAGGGATGGGAGGAGGTGGGTGTTGGGGGAGTGCAGCTAGAAAATATGAAAATTAACTGCCGTCTAAAGCCAAATCCCTCCTCACATATCCCCGCACTCACACACTGACATATACTATACGTATGTGTGCTCTCGCTACTCTGGCAAAACAATTGCGACAACATGTGTGTGCTGGCATATGTTTGTGTGTGTGTGTGTGTGTGTGTGTAATTTTCACTTCATGTTTGGCCACAAAAACGCAGAAACTGCCATAAAATGCACACAGCGCACACGAACTGTGGCTCGTCCTGGCCAGAGGAGCAGCCTGCTCTCTCCTTTCCTCTTGTCCTCTCGTCCTTCTACTCGGCAACGACCCCGAACAATAAGGTGAACCGGGGGGCACTAAATGCCACTAAATGAATTTATTTGCCAGGGCAGCAACAATAACAGGAACAACGGCAATCTGAACGGGAACATTTTGAGAGTAAATAAAGCCCAAATGAGATTTATGCAACATGACCGACAACGACCAAGTGCTGAAGTTGCCCCCCAAGCCACACGTACTCAAACCCCCTTTTTCGCTTTTCGCTTTCCACTGCAGGTTAGTTCGTTAGTTTTTAGTGGGCATCCACTTTGTGGGCCCTGCGGAATGGATATGGATATGGCTGCAAGGACACTACTCTGCAGCACTCCACTTCATTTCAGCACCCAGTGCGTGCCTTTTAACCCAACTAATTTTTGACAAACAAAAAAATAAATTTATATACATACTCGTACGTATATGGTATTCGGCAAGGCTTGGCCAACTAGTAAGAACGACATCCTTCTTCGCCTAGCTCTCGACCAGTTGGTGGCCGAGTTCCTCTCACGGTCTGCCACTGTTTTCCTAGTTCCGTGTGTACGGCCATTTATCCTGCACAAAATTGTCACATAAATTTCACAGCGTCCGACACTTGTCGAGCGTACTTCATTTTGTATTTTATGATATTTGTCCCTAACTGGTTAAAGCAAAATTTATTGTCCAGCTGCAAAACAGACACAACCATCTCGATGCTTATCCCCGAGATTTCTGTTATAGATGAATGTATGAAACTATCGAGATACAATTTAAGGATGGATAACATAAATAAGATTCAACCATAATAGAGGCCAAGCTTACAAAATTATATTTCTGAAGCCAGTAAATCATAAGAATGACTCTCTTCAGTTATTTATAGTAGTGCGAGTTTCTATACTGGAAATACCTCAAATATTGTATTAGTGACTACTACTGATTAGAAGAAATTTGATTTATGGTTCAGTCACAGATGAAGGACTGCATTGTCTCGTCATTACTTTGTCGTCTGAAATGTGAGAACAAACGTCCACAAATTAAGGTTTACTTGTCTCCAAGAGCAACCGAGCGTTAAACAAACTTCCCACGTATTACTGAAACAAACTCTTCATTCCACCCGGAGTCCACCCAGAAAGTTTAACCCCTTTCTCCTCAGGGTATTTGTTTCTTTGAAAGTGACTGATTACCCACAAAACAACAAAATTTCCGAATTTATTTGTGCGTAATTCGAGACATTAATAAAGTTATCCCTTTTCAGGGAAAAACTTGATAGAAGGGAGCATTACTTTTCTCATTTTCACATGTAACATTTGTCACCTCAAATGCTCTTGCTAATTAGATAAGATCGTTGCTAGGGGTTCGGTTCTTTAGGAGACCTGAATAAATTCAAACAGATAACTTTCTGAAGTTATTTAAAGTTATAAACTACTTACATAGTTGATGAAAGTGCATTCCTTTCGGCAAGGGGACCAAACCAATAGCCTCTAAAGAAGTTATGGGATTAAAATCACCTCACGATCTTGTGCGGTCCATAAAAGTCTTTCTCATGCTCCATGCCCCATGCGACATGGCCTCGTGACAAGCCGCATGTAGTTCTGCGACATTACTTCTGCTTAGTTTAGCAAAACGTTGGCTCCCTGTTCACTTAAGGGTCGCGTTTCATGGTGAAGTGAAAGCATCGTTTTCATTTCATTTAAAATGCTGTCAGCACATAACCCTGGGCCAAGACTTACAGGGTCCCACCATCTCCTTCTCTCGCTCTTTATCACTCACCCTCTCGCTCTCTGTCTTTCTCTAAGTCTTTCAATGTCTTCATGTCCTTTTTTTATGGCACTTTCAACGCGTCATTGAGTACGCCGCGGCGCGTAGTCATCAGGCCGTAGAAAGGAATGGCAGCAACTAAAGCAGAGTAAGGGATGGGAACAGAGATGGAGATGAAGACGGGAATGAGAATGAGAATCGAAATGGGGATGGGGATATGGAGTGAAGTGGAAGTGCTGCCAACCATTGAGGCTGAAAATGAAGATGCTTAGAAGAGAAAGAAGACCGAATAGAAGCTGTATAGAGTATGAGGTGTGCGTTTATAATCAAATTAGAGGCGAAGCATAAGATCAAAGAGACTTCCGAGACGATGACGGAGACGTATATGGAGATGGAGATGGCGATGGAGACAGTGGCGAAGACGCAGTTGAGATGTCGACAAGAGAGTAAACGGTGAAAAGTAGGCGCGACATAATGCCCAAAATGTCGAAAACACAAGCTGCCACAAAATTTAAAATATGATGAGGGGCTGTTTGGCTTGACAACTTGAAGTGGAAATGACTGCGCGGACTGAAGAAGACGTCTCATTAATGACAACAAGGAGCTGCAGCTACAGCTTGAGCACAGCTTGAGCTCTCTAGAGCTACAGCGGAAGGGGTGCTGATGGTAGAAGTGAAGATTCCTGGTCCAAGACCGCGTCTGCAGCGTAAAAGGAAAGGTGTATTATACACTCAACAAGAGCTCCGTCTGGTGCTGTCAATTGAAGTTCTTCTTTTTTTCTTCGTGTCTTGTTGTTGCTGTTGCTGTTGAATTTTGAATTGTTTTGCTCAAGTGGTTTGTTGGTTCGCTGGTTTGCTGGTTTGCTAGCAGCTCTAACCACTTCCTCGAAGGATCATAGCGATGCCATATAATTGAAAACGAGAAGAAGGTACCACAAAATTGCTCTCGACGTCGCCTGACATTTAAAGTTGATTATGAGTGCCGCCCCACGTTGGGCCGTAAGGCCAAGATAATCACGATGACGACGACGACGACGACGATGAGCATTATGATGATGATTGTTGATGCCAGATGACTGCAGGTGTGACCACTCAGGCCAGCTGACAGTGTGGTCGCGATCGAGAGTTATCGATAGCGACAAAGCTAGTATACTGTGCGTGTGACCGTGTCATACGCACAGACACACTGTTCTTGGTTTCCTCTGAAGATGGTCACCCTGCCCCTTTTAGTGCTTTTTTCCATTCCGCCTTCTATCATATGTTCAAATTTTCTTCTGCACAACAGCACATGTAATATTTCCAAGTGAATAAATCCTACACAAAGTTAAAGTTTAAATAATTTTAAAAAGTGAAAGTGTTATTATTTTTCAACAAGCGTCGCCCCCTCCACATTTTGGTCCTTCTTTATCGCTCGACCCCAGCAATAGCATTGGTTGACAAGATACACTTTATTTTTTCCCCATACATTTGTGCAAGTGTCGTGTTCGCGCCATATTTTTTTTTCCTTGTAACTTATATATATGTAACACAGCATATATATAAGTACATAAGCGTTCGACCGGCATTTTCTCAGCCATCTTTTCTACTTTGATACTTGGCACAATATATATATATATATATCCTTATATGTATATGTATGTGTAAGTATCTATACAGTTTAAAAGAGTTCGCTACTATTTTCCGTTTTTGGCCGCGGTTGTGTGTACTTTGCTATTTCTTTTTCTGTCGTATCGCGTTTGTCTGTTTTTCTTTTAACACACTCCTGTGTAGGCAAGCTCTCTTTGGTTATATTCAAATAACAAGAGAGCTGCTCCCCTCATAACAAACGCGCGTAGATCACACTCCATATATATATATACATATATATATATACACACACATACATACGACATATATACATCCACACACAACACACATACACACGTCCATTTCCATACACGACACTTACACACATATACACTCCGTATATGGTCCGCAAATATTGAAACTATACAGTATTTTCAAAATCCATTATTACACACATATATAAACACATATATACACACACATATATATATACACATATATACACACACATATATATATATTATCCATTATTACACATATATACACACATATATACACACGTATATACACACATATATCCACACATATATACACATATATTATCCATTTCCGTATACGTATATAAGCAGCAGCAATCACACCGAGAAATAAAGATTCACGCTGCTGTTTGTGTTTTACTCAAACATTTTTTGTTTTCCAACAGCGATTTTGTTCCTCGTCTGTTTTCTTGTGTCGGCTTTTGCTCACTATCCTGTGACAGCCGAAGTTCTACCCGTTTTGTGCTTGCTTTCGGCTGTCCGCTTTACCGTGAGTCTTTGTTGAAAAAGACTCTAAAGTGACTGCCGAAGCATAGTATGTCCGAGCGAAAAGGACTCAAAACACTCGCTAAAGCTTCCGACCACAGTTCGTCGCCTGTCATCCGCTTCGCCCGCTCCTTCGGGGTCCCAATCCGCCACACCTGCCGCTCAACTCCGAGTAAAGGTCGATCGTCCGTCGCCGTCTGCTTCGTCAAAGACTCCGCTGTTGCGCACATCTTCGACTGCTCTACGTAGTCAGGCAACTACCCGTTCCGTCCAAGCTAAATATAGCAAAACCCGTGCGATGGCTCTCAGCAATTTCGTTGCCGTCTCTGACAGACTGGTGCATTTCGAGAGTCGGGTCAGAGGGCCTGCAGCCGAAGACGACAATGTACACACGTACGAAATCCGTTTCAAGTCCTCTGGGACAACGTTTATTCCACATGTGATGCACTGCATCAAGACGGCGACGGTGACACACAGGCGATGGAGGCAAAGTAATCACTGCTATGCAGTGTACGAGCGGTGTCTCGCCCGTGTTAAGGGGCAAATTACCCAGGTTTCCGGGTCCAAGGAGTGAACCATCCGTTCCTCCTGTATACTCCAGTGGCTGCCGGCTCCTCCAGTCGACACCGAAGTTTTCCGTGGGGATTACTTGCGGTGGCCGACTTTCCGTGACCTTTTCACGGCCATCTATATCAACAATCCAAGGTTGACTCCGGTCGAAAACTTTTCCATCTGAATTCGAAGACCGCAGATGAGGCCAACGAAATAGTAGCTAAATTTCCGCTGACGAACGATGGTTTCGCGTCGGCAGGGTGCTCTCTGCGAACGGTTTGAGAACAAGCGCTTGTTGATCACAAGCCAGTTGAAGATCCTATTTAACCTGTCCACGGTTACCCAAGAGTCGGGAGCAGCTATCAAGGAGCTGCAGAGCACGATTCAGCGTTGCTTGACCGCTCTTGAGCATTCAGACATAGCCCGTTCGCAGATTGCATCCTTGTTTTCCTCTGCTCGTCCAAACTTCCCAAGCTCACAGTTGTGGGAGCAGTCGTTGGTGGACAAAGCGAAAATTCCCGCATGGCAGGATATGAGCACGTTCCTCAATGAGCGTTACCGTAGCTCGAAGCTATGAGGACGTAAAACAGACTGCCAATTCACAGATCGCGACTGCAGGACCATCCCGTCCGCAGAATTCGATCAACTTTTGAGGCCCGAGTCACTCCGAAAAGCAAATCGTGTGACTTGTGCTCAAAGGAGAATCACCCTGTCCGGGTGTGTCCGCGTTTCTTGCAAATGTCGGTCAACGAGAGGATGACATACATAAACAGAAAAGTCTCTGTTTGAACTGTTTCGCAAGAGGTCACCAACTCCGAGTGTACAAGTGCGCACAATTGCTTTACATGCAAAGGGCGGCACAACACTCTTCTCCATCGGGGTGACAGTGCCCACAATGGTGCCTCTTCATCGTCCAACATACAGTCCACTCCAAGGCAACAAATGTGCAGAATTTCTTTGCTAATAACGCTTGTCCTTCTCGGCACGGCGGTCATCAATGTTTGCCACTTGGGCACTACATATACCGCACGTGCGTTAATTGATTCCGGGTCGAAGCGACCTTCATTTCTGAGCGTTTGTTCCAACGCATTGTTGCCTTTCCAGTCCGTGCGAGCCCAGGTATCCGGGCTAAATCACGCAGTTGCGGCCCAATCGCAGAAGTTATGTCACTTCAGCATTGGTTCTCATCCATATCGAGACTTCGGCATTCGTAATTCCACAGTTGGCAGGCAAACTGCCCTCCTTCGATATGCCGCGAACTTTCCTCAAGGATCTCCAGCGATAGAACTGGCAGATCCACATTTCTACAAGAGCGCTCAGATCGATGTACTAATTGGCGCGGATATCCTTCCGTCGGTCATCAGCGGCTCCCGGCCAAACATTTGCTCACTCCTTGGGCATGTTTGGCTGGATTCTTACCGGCCCCGTCTCTGTCGACAACTGTTTCTGCGTTTTCGACTTCAAGCAGACGAACAGCTCGACAGCCTACTTTCCAGGGAGGTGGAGGATATTCCAGCAAGCTGATAAAGGAGTCAGACTTCGTTTGCTCGTTAAGACTACTTCTCGTAGCACATCACTGACTCTTCCATTCCGGAAGCCCGATGGCATCGCATTCCAGATCTATAGCGCTGGCTCAATGAACGAGAATCGTTTGTCAAGAAACGATTCTCTAAAGGAACAGTACAATGCCGTTCTCCAGGAGTACGTGGACTTGTCATTCACCCATATCGCCTCAAGCGATTGGCACGACTCTAATTTCTATGCCTCACCACGCAGTATTCAAACCGGATAGCACCACAACGAAGGTGCGGGTCAACGCATCTTGTCCATCCTGGCAAGAGTCTGACCTTCATTCAGGGCCCATTCTCCAATCGGATCTTACGATGCAGATCCTCCGATGGCGATACTATCGATCAATCGGACATAACGAAGATGTATCGCCAAATCCTCATGGACTCAAAGCACACACCGTTCCAACGAATTCTGTTCCGCACGTCGGACGGTGTGATCCGTGACTTTGAGTTGAACACGGTGACATTCGGTGTCAACTGTAAGTCCTTCAGCAACTTGCTGATGACATACGCTTGGAGTATCCTCTCGCAAGCCATGTCATCTCCAACAATATGTACGTGGACGACGTCCTAGCGGGGACACACACAAGAGAAGAGGCCATCCGGACCATTACGGAAGTGAGCCCTGGACAGTGCTGGCTTCCCGCTGAGGAAATGGACGTCGAACCATAAGAGCGTGCGAAGGACATTCCAAGGGACCATCTACTACGAGAAGACTTCCTCGAACTCGATCTAGGGCGAAACTCTATCAGGTGGCAAGCTCACGAACGAGTGGAAGTTGCCCATCAGGACTCCTAAAGAGGGAAGTGCTCAAATCGCTAAGCTTTTCGAGCCGGGTGGCTGGCCCTTTCGTTAAGCCAAGATGCAGGAGATCTGGCTGAGAACGCTCGAATGGGACGAAGACTTTCACTCCAATGGAAGGAGTACCTCCAGAATCCTGCTCTGGGAAGATCGGATTCAAGATGGGTCCAATTCCAGACACGAGTGAAGCTCCAGTACCACGGATTCTGTGATGCGTCAGAAAGGGCGTATGGAGCAGCGATCTATGTCCGTGTGGAAACGGCGAACAAGGTTTCCATTCCTTACTGAGGCTCCGAAGTCTCTCTCAGTGCCATCTGGAAGATTATCTGCTGCCCTCCTCCTGAACCTGCCAAGAGAGACTTTCTTTTGGACCGACTCAACAATTGACAAGCCACCCTGATGGACAACCTTTGTGGCCAGAGTGGCCAAGATTGTCCAAGCCAGCGACGCCAAGAACTGGTATGTGCGATCCGAGCACAATCCATGGCAGCCGTGGTGCGCCACAAGAATTGGTTCGTAATCCGTTGTGGTGGCATGGACCAGAGTGGCATCTCCCGTCGGATCAATGGCCATCTTCTCAAGTCCCATTCCGGAGACTCTGCTGGAGCGGATTAAATGCAACGTCGCTAAGTAACTTCCTGAGCAGGTTCTCTGAAACGTCTGCCTATGTTCTCCGAGATAGGAGTCGGAAGTTGGCGAAAGCTCTACCGTGGTCCAGGCGGATGAGCTGTCACGGATCCAAGAGCGGCTAATCGTCATGGCTCAACGTCACACTTTTCCACAAGAATACCAATGTCTGCAGTCCAAGCAGCAGGTTCCTTCCTCAAGTTCAATCCGAAACTTGAACCCTTTGATGAAGGGGATTCTACGCCTGTTCTGAGGGCGTCCCACTCGACAAGAGTCATCCAATCATCCTATCGTATTCCTCGTCCTTTGCACGACTACTGGTTCGTTTCAAATAACCAAGTCGTTATGCGGCTGATCCGTTCCAGGTTCTGGATTCCCAAATTGAAGGTCCTCGTTAAATCCACCATCAACTCCTGCAAGGTCTGCGTCATCTACAAGAAGAGATTGCAGACCCAAATGATGGGGACTTGCCCAAGGAAAGGGCGTCCTACTCGAGACACGCACACTGGAGTCGAGCTTCGAAATAAAGAATTACACTGGCCGAGCCTGCCTCATCACCAAAGGGTACGTCTAGCACGAAGGCAATCCACTTGGAGGCAACATCGATCTCACGACGGGTGGCCGCTGTTTCATCGCACGGCGCGGGTGTCCACACCAAATGTATTCGGACAACGGGAAAACCTGAGCTGACAAGGTGATCTCCAACGACTTCTTGGAAGTGCATCATCGCACAACATGCCCACAAGAGCCTATCCTGGCACTTCAACCCGCCGGGCGCCCGCATATGGGTGGTTTATGGGAAGCCGGCGTAAAGAGTTTTAAGGCACTCTTTTACAAGGCGACCTCCACCTCGAAATATACGTTCGAAGAGTTGTCCACTCTTCTCGCTAAGATCGAAGCCTGCCTGAACTCGAGGCCGATTTCCCCTATGTCCGAGGACACTTACTAGCGCTCACTCCTGCTCCTCATAGGTGGCCCTCTTATTTCGGTGCTTAACCAACCGGCCACCTCATCCTCAATCGATGGCAGCGACTGTCTTCTTTTGTTTCCGTTGGAAGATGAGTACCTTCACAAACGGACGAAATGGCAATCCCTACCGGAACCTTCGGATCGGGGACATGGTTGTCATAAAGGAAGACTGAATGGCGCCTAGCGGGTGCTGTGTCAGGCAACGCCAAGGTTCGAGTGGTAGATGTGCTCACGGCGCGGGGTACCATCCGAAGACCCGTTGCCAAACTTATTCTACTCCCGATGGACAGCAAGACAGACCCCTCCACGTCAGAAGGACTGAAGGACGAATAACATCCTATCCTGTATTCTTATTCGTCGTCCTGTGTTGTCCTATGCTGTCCTGTTCCGTGTGTCATTGACTTGCAAAGAGGCTATTACAATAATCGTTTGTTTCTTTTTGTTTTCGTTTCATGTAGTATGCCATCGCTCCACCCATCAGAACCGCCCGCTGGCACTCGTTCCGGTGTCGCGTGTGCCGTGGGATCCACCCACCCGGAAATGTCAGCGATTCCTGAGGCTGACAGCGGAGAAACGGTTGAGAGCAGTACTCATCAACCAGTACTGCCCTAACTGTCTGGCCCACCAACACTCCAAGCAATACTGCCGCAGCGCGGGAAGGTGCAGGGTGTGTCGGGGGGATCACCACACACTGCTGCATTTCAAGGAGGCACGCAGCGCTCACCCCAACCGTCAGCGACGAGGCGAAGACCAACCGGTCTCCACCCGGTCCCGAACCCCAACAAGGCCACTCTCTCAAGGCCGCGCTCGCCAAGGTCGCGTTCACCACGGCCACGCTCGCCACGGTCACGCTCCCGCTCGCCGTCACCCCATCGACCGGCCTCGCCGATGTCCGAGGAGGCCTTTCCGACGTCGCTCGCATCCTTGCTGCAGGACAAGGCTGTGAGCATACTTCCGACGGCCAACATCCTGATCGACACCGGATGCAAAACATTTGAGATGCGAGCGCTGATCGACCCGTGCGCGGCGACCAGCCGTATCAGCGCATCTTTGGCAACAGCCTACCGGCTATCCGTCACCCGCGTTGGTACGGAAGGCGTCTGCACGGCGATCATCCGCTCACGGACATCCGAGTTCCGTCGAAGGTGCTGCTGCAGGTGGACTCGCAACTCTGCAGCCGCACCCCCCTCCGACCCGTCGATGGCGAGAACTTGGAGCAATTCCGCAGCATCACGCTCGCCGACGAACGCTGGTTCCAGCCATCGACGGTGTCCCTGGTGCTCGGCACTGATGTGTATCCTCACATCATCCTACCTGGCCTCCTGCCGAGCACCAACGGTTTGCCAATGGCCCAGAATTCCACCTTGATTCTGTCCGGTCCATTTGGACAATGATACCGTTTTGCAACTCATTGCAAGGGGGGGAGGATGTTGATGCCAGATGACTGCAGGTGTGACCACTCAGGCCAGCTGACAGTGTGGTCGCGATCGAGAGTTATCGATAGCGACAAAGCTAGTATACTGTGCGTGTGACCGTGTCATACGCACAGACACACTGTTCTTGGTTTCCTCTGAAGATGGTCACCCTGCCCCTTTTAGTGCTTTTTTCCATTCCGCCTTCTATCATATGTTCAAATTTTCTTCTGCACAACAGCACATGTAATATTTCCAAGTGAATAAATCCTACACAAAGTTAAAGTTTAAATAATTTTAAAAAGTGAAAGTGTTATTATTTTTCAACAAGCGTCGCCCCCCTCCACATGATGATAATGATGCTGGGAGTCATTTTTCCGCTCTGTTCTTGCTGACGACAGGTTAAATGTTTTCATTATGAATCGCTGAGTTCAGCTGAGTTGAACTCAACTCAACTTGTGTTGCTGCCAGATTTCTTCTTTCTCTGCGTTTTTCTTTTCGTTTTTTTTGCCTCCGTCTTTTTCCTCAACATAATTGGACCTACATTCAAGGGTCCCCGAAGTGTTGTCATCATGTTAGTGATGTTGTTCTACTCCTGCTGCACAACTAAATTGAATTCTAGGTAGTAAAAAGTCTGTCTCCAGCTGCCTTGAGTGTTGCTTACCATCATCAGATATTAAATCTCCGCATGAGTCAATTAGTTCCTCGAATCCAAACTTCCTTTGCCACTTGACACTTACTGCATTATTCTACAGATGTCTTATGGAATCGTAGACAAATTTTGTTGAGCCAATTGCCTTTAGTTCTTTAACATATTATTTAGCATCTCAATTTAAAATTTAAAAATTTAATTTGAAATTAATATTTGATATTCTGAACGAATCTTCTGATGTAATCAAAAATCAATTTAATTTAGTTGGCTATGAACATAATAAGAGAATCCTAACGATGAAGTAAAAAAAATCCAATATAAGACTTCAAAGCCAGCCGAATCAACAAGAGAATCGATAGAAGAAGAAGAAGAGATAAGTCAATAAATTAACACAAAAAGTGAATAAACAAGTGAGTAAAGTTGAGAAGGGACGAGTAAGGAATAGTGAGAGTAAGAGGGAGCACAGGACCCTTTAAAAAACAAACATGCCACGCATAACTGATGAATTCTCCATGGATGGGCACTCACATATGACTACTGCACACACTCAATCTACTCGCAGTTGTGGAGCGAAAAACCTTGGCAACGTGCAATAAAAACTAAATTATATCCTTTCACGTTTCAAGTGGATGAGTCGCTGATGCCGCTTGCGTTTGCCTCTTGTTTCCCGCTTCTGGCATGCGGCGTCCATGAAAAACGCGCATCAACAATGATGCCGCCGCCGACGCCAAGGGTTGGAGGAATGCAACATGTTGTCCAGAAACCGACTGACAGACAAACAGACGGAGAGACGGACAGGCAGACAGACAGAGAGGCAAACACCCGAGTTCCCGGACTGAGCGACCCACGCACTATTTAATTTAGTACAAAATTATTATGCGCAACATTAGCACTCGCTCGATTTGGGATTGGGACACGGACTCGGCCTGTCTCTGGGTCTACAATGTGGCGGGATGCGAAGCGTGAGGTGCCTCAAATGAAGTGTGAATTCTGCTGTCAGCCTGTCATTTCAACAGAGCGCACAACAACAGAGGCTCAAGAGCCGTCGCCGCCGTTTCCCTTTGGATTTTAGTGTTCACGTTTCAGCTGTGCTTTCATTTGTTCCTTCTTTTTTCTGGATTGTTTTAGAAGTCTGCTGTTTCTCCTCATTGGTCGTCACACGGAACCACGTATCTTACACATATTATTTGATTACCCGATTAAATTCGCAACTCGTCAACCAAAATCCAAAAAAATCAAATTAAAAGTTAGGTTTTTCATTTTTTAAGAACACGGATAAAGAAATCGAAACAATAAATAAATTTTCAAAAAGAGATACATTTTTAAATTGAAATAATTAATTTAATTAATAACTAAAATTGACCGAAATTTAACATTTTGAATTATATATAATATATATTAAGCAACAAATGAATAGAAAGTGAAAAGCAATCAAATATTAATAAATAAAAGACTTCCAAGAAGCAAAGATATACTATGGTATTTTATAAGTTAATGGAATGTTCATTTTTTTTGGTATTAGGCAACTTTATTTAAAAAGTTCTGAGACAATCATTTTAATTATTTATTTAGGACTTTTCAGGTACATTTATCGTACCTCATAAAAGTGATTTATTTTGCAACTAATTGTGGAAACTAAGTTTCGTCTGCTATTAGACAAACTTCAAACAAGAGCCATAGATCGAAAATAGTCGGCAAAATCGCTATCCTTAACTGTCAGAACCAAACAGGCAAATAAATGACGCGTGACTGGCAGAGACAGACAAAGGGAGGGTGAAGATTGACGCGGGGCGAGTGTCAGTTAGTTAGCAGACGCAACAAGATAATGGCAAGGACAACAGAGGAAGCGAGGGAAATAGAGTGGGAGAGGGACAGAACTAGTAACCTCGAAACACTTTTGATAAATGCGTCATAAAATGAGCAATTATCACGTGCGGCGATGAAGCAGCTGAGCAACTTGCAGGACAATTAAAAACCAAACAAGGACCGTCAATAAAATTATTTGTCAAAATGTCAGAGCACAGTCAAGGGGCGGGCCAACTGCTGGGCTGCTGCTGGCTGTGAGCTCTGAGCTGCTGTGAGGGGAGTGAACAGGACCAAGGATGAGGCAGAGGCAGAGGCAGAGACAGAGACTAAGCGACGCTGAAGACAAACGCAGACGTGTCAACTCTGGTGGCAGTGAAATTAATGAGGATCATAAATCAAGGACAATGCCAGATTGCCTACGAGTAGTTGAGGGCAGTCAGGACTGCCAGTCTGGTGTCCTGCCAGATCGACCGCCTGCGTGGCTGCTGGCCTGGCTCGTTGTCCTTGATTGACCGCACTCCGGATGTGTGTCGCTGTTTGTTGTCCCATTGCAATATCCTCAAGAGTGACAGAGCCTTCTTAACATTCCTTTGTGGCAAAAATTAGCAACGCCGTCAGGCAAATCAATAAACATGCGACTCTCGCAAGGATCATAAAATTTCTTGGTCATAAAACAGAACAGAACAGAACAGAACGGACGCAGCGTTACTTCAGCATCGATAGATTTCCATGATATATAGGCCATAATTTATGTGCTCTTTATCAACACAAACACTAAGAGCAACAGGGGACAGACAAGCAGAGAAGGAGAGAGAGAGAGAATAAGAGACTTGATATATTCCTTATGCATGGCTGTATCCTGTGTGCGCTGACTTGCATCAATTGCTCTTGGGAACTGAGACTGACAGTCACAGCCAGGGAGAGGAAGGCAGGAACCTGCCTCGGTTGTTAAATTGTGAAGGTCGTAAACATTTTTATGTTTGCCCATAAATATTTGACGCGACTGAATGCGATTCTTGTGCCAAAAAGGATATTCTCGCATGCATTTGGTTCTCTAAAGGATTTCGCTGTTGTTTCTACTGATTTTATGCGATTCCGAAATCTCCCTCATGTATCTTATTATATTGTCACTCTACTCACGAAACAACTTAAGTTGAATGCATTCTTTCTTATAAACTATGAATATTGTTTCGATGTTGTCTAAGATAAAGACAACCAGCTATTTTTATTGAGTTGCAATGATATTCCATGGGAGTCACTTCCTCTAGCTTGGATCAACATTCGTGATGATAATGCCTAAAAAAAGTTACAAATGAATGTCTTCGTATTCTATTCTATCTATTCAAAGTTTTTATTTGCGATTATTACATTTATCATTTAATTTTAGTCTCTGAGATCTGATCATACTTGTGTGTTATTCAAGTTTGATGTGGGTACCGGGTACCGGGTGCGGGTATATCGCAGTTGATCAGACTCTATTGTCATTTTCTTTTATAATTCGATTTATCACATTTCAGCTTACCCTCGCAAAAAGTCTCGTTACCCCTGAAGCAGTTCTTCGTTTTGTATGCAATTAATACTCAATACGAATGGCAATAAAATTTATATTGTCAATTTATCATTCAGATTCCTGCACGTGTCACATTTTTTACCCTCAAAAATATGGCATTGTTTATTGTTTTTCGTTTTTTATTCTTTGTTCATTGTCATCAGCAGTTCAACCATTAATTTGCTTTATTAATCTGCCCAGATTTGGCAGAACTACTGTTCAAAGAAAAACGAGGGATGTATCGGAAACCCCTAGACAAAGTCAGTTTGCGAAAAAAGAAATTCTAAAAAGTCCATTGGTATATTACCGTAAAATTTCAATGTCACCATTGTCCATGGCAATTTCTCATTGTCAGTGTACGCATGTGAAAGTGTGTGTGTGTGTGTGTGTTTTTCTGGTCGTTACTATTACGAAATAAATTGTTGCCGATAAATTATCGAGCATCGGGCTCTGCCTACCTCCCTTCCTCCCTCCCGTCATCGTCGTCGTCATCATGGTGGTAGATGAGCCGCCCAGGGGGCAATGCCGGATGTGTATCCCTTTTCAGAACTTCCTTCTCTTTTTTGTTGCTACATGTTAGTATGGGTCCTTGTGTCTGAATTTGTTTTTGTATTTGTGTTCGTATTCATACTCGTGTGTGTGTTTGAGTATTGCATGCGTTTTACTCAATTTATTGCAGTTTGTTTTTCAATTTTTTAAATGGCCCCGGATTTTGGGTTCTCGCAAAGTGAGTTATTGTATCGCCAAACCAACATCAATCGATGCCAATTATTGATCTATGTATGAGTGATATAATCTGAGATGCAGAGAAGCGTTTGCCTAATATGAGGGTGAATCGCATATTTCTTCCAAAATTATCAAATGCCGAACGTATTCAAATAGTACGTCCACGAAATAGATTTTCTCCCATTTTTTTGTTTCAGAGTCAAAGAGTACCTCCACATATTCACAGTTGGATAGACCCTTATACCTCTTAGCTTGTACCTTATTGCCACAGATAATGTCAAATTTATAGCATTATTTTGTCCCGTTTTCTCTGCACTCGTTCTTCATTTTAGTATTTTCATACTCTTTCAGAGGGTGAAGCCACTCAAGGAAGATAAATAATATATTGTGATCAATACAAGTGATTAGGATAATAAAATCCAAGATAATCAGAAGAAGAATATTTGGGTTTTCAAATATTTCGTCTTAAATTATAATAGTTAAAACGCACTTCCTTGATTAATTATGAATTAAAATTTTTAAAATGAGTTCATACATATAAATTAAACCTTAATTTAAGTGGTAAAATTGTAACAACTCAGAAAATATTTTCATTAATTTATTTGTTAATCCATATATATTTTTAAAGTTTAAAAAAGAACTTCTTTAATAATTTAATGGATGCTATTAATATCATGAATGTTAAATGACTTAAAAATTGTTTTCTTTATATAGTTTTTTTATATCTTTAAATTCTATAAGTATTTTATTTGTTTTATAACATATAATTTGTAATATTAATTCTACACAAACCACTCAATTCAATATTTAAAACAAAGGTGAGCAATTAATGCATTTTATAGAGTATCCAGTGTTCGTCAAACCCTAACTAGAGCTTCTCACTTATTTGCTGTGTTTGCTGTTATTGTTGCTGTTGCTGTGCATAAATCAAAAGGTAAATGGCTGCATTTTTATGACTGCCTTTTGCCCCCTTGCCATCGCCATCGCCATCGCATTCGCTATAGCTATATAGCTATAGCTGTAGCCATCGTTGACTGCGTCGTCGTTCATCGTTTGCCTTTTGCGCTGCTTCGCTTTTATCACACAAACATTTCTGTGATAATAAATGCCATAAAAATGAAGAAATATGTGGTTAATTTTATGTGCTGCCTCCTTTTTATATTCTTCATATACATAAATGTTTTCGCGGCTACAAATTTTGCGCTTCTGCTCAGCTTTTTTACATCCCTGCGTGTAATTTATAATATTTTGTGTTATTTATGTATACGACGCCACCGCCACCGCCGCAATACCCGCATCCGCATCCCCATCACCTTCTTCTCCTCTCTGAGAGCAACGCAGGCAACCATCTTGTTTGCCGTTTGCTCGTTTTGCTAGTAAATAATTCACATGCACAAGGAAATTTATGACGCTGACAAAGTAGCCGTAAAAATATGAATTACTTACCTACTCACATTCACACTCACACTCATTCTCGCACTACAACTGGCTCTCAAACTCTATGCTTTTATGCGTACTTACTTATTTTAGCATTCGACGCAAATGAGCCAAACTAAAATAAATAAATACAAATTAAACGTGGCATTTACCAACACTGTCCGCATGTTTGCCGCTTACCCGCTTTGTTCGCTAAAACCGCAAATTACGCGTAAGCTGTATTGTAAAGCAAACCAACCTAATAAATCCGTCACGTTGGTCAGATGTCTGCCACAAGTCAGGTAACAGCTTCCTGGAAAAGGTGTTTCCACCCTTGCTTAGCATTGCTAAATAACTCTGATAATCCAGCGTATTTACACTTATTGTAATTTTCGAACTCAAATAGTTGCAGAAGTGTAGACTTTAGGAACGCGAAAGAAAAATAATGGACTGCTCGCTTAAATTAATAGTGAAAAACCATTCAACGTGATTTTATGTGCAAACTGTGAATATCATGCAAACGATGCCATTAACTAGCACTTTGTGTATTGTATTATTAAAAATGGATGAAGGGAAGCAACCGTTAATCTATTAAAAGTTGGAGAGTGCATAGTGTGGCCATACTCAACATACATCTCGAAACGAACACAGTGCTGCCCATAAGTGTGCAGTGTGGAGATTAATTAAGCCACGCACACACACACGCTTAACGCTTGCATACATATATCACACAAGTGGAGAAAGAACCGTCATACGATTACGGGATGACAAAACATGTGAAAAATTGTTTGGAACAACTTTGACACGACGACAAAACAACGATTTCCACTTAAACAACAAACAGAAGCTCTTGCGGAAAACAAACCACAAAACAGAACCCAGAAGTTAATCGAAAAACGCTAAACAAAGGCAAGAGCAGAGCAGAGCAAAGCCGAGCCGAGCCAGTGGTAGTGACAGAGGCAGAGGCAGAGGCAGAAGCAGTGGCAGTGCAAGAGCAATGGAGAGCGGCAAACAAATTAATTTTTATATGACATTAAAACGAGCGAACCGAGGCGATGGCGACGACGATGGCATAAAGAAGCAGAGTGGTTAAGTGTTGAGTGACTGAGAAACAAATCTCAGTGAACACAATGCGACTGAGCGTAGAATAGCCTGGTGTTGACAGCTCACTGAGAGTGTGAGTGAGAGCCCCCGAATGGGAGAGTGGGAGAGCGGCAGAGTTGGAGACGCCAGTGTGTGTGAGCTGCAGTAGCGCGTGACATATGTGTGAAGATAAAATTAATGTGCGCGTCAAAGGCAAACTTCCGCGGACAGCGCCAACCAAACGAGCTGAACAAAAAAGAGGCGAGATAAAAACTAGTCAAGAGCGTCGCACTCACGCTCAACTGTTGCTCTCTCTGTGAGTGTTGCCGTGTTGCAAAGAGACAAAGAGTCAAAAGAGCTGATTGACAAAAAAAAACCTGCTGGGTCAGTTCATGGCTTCCATTGCATGCGCATGCGATGTGATTGGGCTAAAAGTACGCCATATTTGAAAATTACACAGTGCAGCTCGCTCACACAACACATGCGCCTCTGCTTCAACCAATGCGCTTAAACGTTACGCAGCGACGCCGACCGGTTTTGAGCAAGAGAGCGTGCTCTCAGAGAGCCCACAATTCAAAACGAACTAAAAAGAGAGAGAGAGAGTGCGAGAGCACACAGCTGAGTGTATTTTACGCTTCGCACTGAGGCAAGTCTCTGGCAGTTTCTGGCGTTGAATTCAGTTCGAGTTTAGCCTTCGATGCGTTCAGACGTGTTCGGAAAAAACTAAAACGGAAAGCAAAAAGTAAACTCTGTCTAAAAAATATAAAGAGAAATACATATTACCTTCATATAGCTATACATATGAATGGTCGCCGAGTGTGAAGTGATTGAACAACTCAGAAATTATATGCCTCTTGGCCACTTGTCAGTGAATAGTGAATTCTTGATTTGACAAGAAAATTGAAACTAAATTGTGAAAACGCATAAAACAGAAAAATACAACATTTCGGAATACTTGCCGCCGCAAACTCTTTGGATTATTTTCAACCACCTAAAAAAATAAAAACCCAAAAAAAAAAAACAACAGCTAACAGCATTTAAATTGCTGTTGGATATATTCTTTGGATTACCTGAATAAGCAAATAACTTCGAAGCAACTGCAAAATGGTTGTACTCGAAGGCGGCGGTGGTGTTGTTACCATCGGCAATAACCAATATTTGCAACCGGATTACTTGGCTCCATTGCCCACAACGGTTAGTATTCATAACTTGGTTAATAATGATTCCCATTATTATTGCCTCGCTGAAATTCGTAGAGTTTTCTTAAAAATAATAAATTCAAATTTAGCTAATTAACAAACCATACTTTGTTTTTGAACCATCGCTTATCCAATTCATGAGCCAGTTGTAATTTTAAAATATATTTTGATATTGTTTCAAAATATAAAAAGAGAAATTAAAAAACATAAACATAAAAATTTAAAAAGTATATAATTTATTTGATTCATTTATGAGGCAGACAAATTTGAAAATGCGAATCGCAACTAAACATAAATCTTTGTTTATTTCCACCGCAGATGGACGCCAAGAAAAGCCCGTTGGCATTGCTGGCACAGACTTGCTCACAGATCGGAGCCGATTCATCGGCTGTGAAACCGTTGCTGGGCATGGATAAGAACAAGAAATCGGGAACATGCTCCTCATCGTCGACGTCATCGAGCTCATCGAGCAGCGCAGAAATCTCAGCGGCCAAGTCGCCAAGCAGCCAAGCCAAATCGCCCAAGTCGAGCACACCGATCACCACAAGCTCAAGCATCAGCAGCACAAGCCTCAGCTCATCGGGCAGCGAGGTGAAGCTGGCCTTCAAGCCATACGAGACGAACGTGCTCAGCCAGCAGAATCAGAACAGCTTCAAGAGCAGCCACAGCGAGGAGCCAGTGCGTCCCAGCTCGAAGAACTCCTCCAGCCAGGAACGCGTGCCGTCGCGCAGCAAGTCCAACGCCACGCCCACAGATCTCGCCCAGCTGAAGGCGGAGGGCATGTCGACGACTCCTCACGACAACAGCAGCGCCAGCGGCAGCCGCAAGACAGTCTCCCCAGCCGGATCCTCGCAGCGCGGCGCCAGCCCCATCGTACGCTCCGGAATGGAGGTGCTGAACAACGCTAACGGCACAGCACAGCATCCCAAGGAGATGAGCAGCATGGCAGCAGCGGCAGCAGCTGCGGCAGCCGCATACAAGGCAGCCGGACCCTATGGACTGAATCCCCTGTCCGCCCTCTGCTGCCCGCCGGGCATGGAGCAGCACGCGAACCCCGCATTCCGTCCGCCCTTCGCCGGCGGCTTCACGGCGCACCATCACGCGGCTATGCTGGCGGCGGCAGCGGCCAACGGCGGCTATCCGCCCGCCGCAGCCGGACCGGGAGCAGCCGGCCAGCCCAATCCGTACATCAGCTACCAGCGCATCAAGACGCCAGCCGGGGGCGAGGCAATCGTGCCCGTCTGCAAGGATCCCTACTGCCCCGGCTGCCCCTACTCCGCCCACACACAACAGATGCTCATGGGCGCCCCGTGCCCCGCCGGCTGCACGCAGTGCGAGCACCAGAAGTACGGCATGGCCATGGCCAGCGCCGGACTGCCCCCAGCCCATCCCTACTCACAGGCAGCGGCCGCCGCGGCCGCCAACGCAGCCGCCGCTCGCAGCGCTCCCTACGTCTGCAGCTGGGTGGTCGGCGACGCCTACTGCGGCAAGCGATTCCAGACCTCCGACGAGCTCTTCACCCATCTGCGCACCCACACCGGCAACCTCTCGGACCCCGCTGCAGCCGCCGCGGCTCTCGCCCAGTCCCAGGCGCAGTCGCTCCTCGGCACGCTCTTCCCGCCGTCGGCTCTGCGCGCCGGTTACCCCACGCCTCCCCTCAGCCCCATGTCCGCTGCAGCGGCGGCCGCTCGCTATCATCCCTACGGCAAGCCGCCGGGCGCTCTAGCTGCTGCTCCGTCGCCATTTGGCGCTGCTGGCGCCTTCAATCCGGCAGCGGCGGCTGCTGCAGCTGCTCTGGGTCCCTACTACTCTCCATACGCCATGTACGGACAGCGCATGGGAGCAGCGCACCAGTAAGCGAAAGAGGGAAAGGAGGAGGTGAAGAGGAGGAGAATGAGAAGGAGAAGGAGAGGCTAGTGTTGGATACCAAATAGATGTGGATCACGTCTGGCTTGGGAAATAATTTCTAAAATTGCACAATGCGTGAGAGGAGCGAAAAGCGAAGGGAAATTTGAAAAATTCAAAAGATAAAGAAAAAACAATTAAGAATTCATTGATAATTATAAATGATGATTAATGATTAATGATTAGTAACGCTCTCAGCGGCGTTCGCTGTTCTGTGATACTAAACTGTAAATTTGTCGAGCGCTAGTTACGTTTAACTTTCCAACAACAATAATAATAACAACAACAACATCAACAACAACCACAACAAGTCAAAATAATAATAATAGTATTCACAAAAATAATCACAAGAATGAAGACAACAACTAAGGAATAAATCAACATATGAAAATATATCAGTTTTGAGTTCAGTTACAATTACAATTCACATTTACCACTTACACGTCTCTTAATCAATTAACCATAATTAATTGCGTTCTCAAAGTTCAACCAAAGTTTTTTTTAAATGACTTCCAGTTCTCTCGATATATATATATATCTATGAAAATCGTATGTTTATCAGGTTTTGTTTATATTACGCTAATGTTGAAGCATTGTTTTTTACTTTAATTTGCCTAGATATAAATTAGTTGTAACTATTCCATATACAAATAAATTTAACACAAAATATACTATATATAATATGCATACAGATTCAATAATGTTTTAAGCCATCTTATATGTAAAATAAAAAAACAACAAAAACTCAACCACAATACACACAATATGCAAAAGATTAAAAATTAAAAATTGAACAAAAATCAAATTCAAAAATGGACTTTCATCTACTTGTATTTTATTCAATTAATTGCAAATGCACACAAACAGGAATAT
This sequence comes from Drosophila sulfurigaster albostrigata, assembly GCF_023558435.1. Taxonomy (NCBI): domain Eukaryota; kingdom Metazoa; phylum Arthropoda; class Insecta; order Diptera; family Drosophilidae; genus Drosophila; species Drosophila sulfurigaster. The sequence continues at coordinate 3,439,921 of NC_084881.1, forward strand.
CTATCTGAATATCAACTCTGATTGGCCAGCAAAAAAAACAAGAGCAACAAAAGGACTCAGTAAATAATTAATTCAAGTGAAACATTTGGGCTACAAAAAGAAAGCACAACAAATGAATTTTTCAGGCAAATTTCCTATTTTTTAAGTTTAATTTTCCAAACTTTTAAAAGAAAGATGAAGCAACAGATAAAACTTTTCACTGCATTCACTTCAATCAAATCTCAATTCTTAAATTTTTTCTTTTTAGGAGAAGAGCAAAATAATTTAGATTCTGAAAAAATTAGTTTATAGAAGTATTTTGCTACTTGTGTTACTTTGTAATCGATAGTAATTTTTTAGATATATTCTTTCTTTCTAAAAACCTAAAAATAAATGAAATTAGATTAGATACTCGTAAATTAATTCAAAAATCATTATTCGTGAGTATTTGTAACTCTCGTTCGGCGAATTGAAAATCGATTTTCATTTTGAAGTCAAATTAAAATCCGATTTGGATTCTGAATCGATATTTTGTATGCCAAATGCATAATTTCAGCTTTTTGCTACAAAACCAAAAAACACAAAATTTGAATTTCATGAGCGCTGAAGTAAAAAGATGCGGGGAGGGTGGGGGACATGGTTGGGTGCGGCATTTGTCGAAGCGTTAATAAACTCTGACGACAGGCACAATAAAGCACCCAAGCTGAAATTAAAAATCAATAAAAAGAATCCATCAATTCAATTGCCATTCAAAAAGCAAACTCGCAGATAGCAAACAAAATCTCACTTCTGCCCCTGACAATGTGACAAAAGCAATCAACGAGGCTCAGAGTCGGATCAGTGCTGTGGCAATCAACAATCAGCATTCGAGAATCGAGAATCGGAAATTGGGAATAGCGAATCGGATGCACATATCTTCTAAGTAAATTAATTGTGACAATATTCAATTGAATTGATTTGAAATTATCGCATTCAGCTGTCAATCGATCAACGAAAATTGATTTTTTGCTTCAATTGCTTCAATTTCCACTTCACTCTCAATTTTCTGTTGCCCTAATTTTCAAAAAAAGAATAAATTTGCTATAAAATTCGAATTTGTTATATTTACAGAGCCCATAGTATTCTACTATAAAACATAAGACGCAAATATGCGAAATTTTGATTAATGTCAATAATATTTTTATTTCCCCATTTCTGTTGAAAGATCTAAGAGATCTCTGATCATTTTTTATTGTTTGTTGTGTGTATGGCGCTTGTCTTTCGTTTGATATTTCATTTTTTGTGTGTGTTGTGTTCCAAATTGAATTTATTTACATGCATCATATTTCTTTTGTTGCGTTGTTTTGTCCATGTTGAACAATTTGTTTTGTTGTCAACACTCGTGAACAACAGCAACAACAACACGCAAAACGAACATGGCAACTTTTTGTTATAAATAGACTCTGCTTCGCTCCGCTCTAAACAGCTCATGTGGAGTCCATCAGAATGTGTGTTTGTGTGTGTCTGTGTGGAGAGCGAAGAGTAAAGAGCTCGCCTTGCCTCAATTGTTCGCTCAAAACTTGTCGCTCTCTTTCGCTTTTGCTCTCCATCTTTTCGTAAGTTGTCTTGTTTACTGCATGTCTTGTGATCGTTTTTGCTGTCAGTTCAAATGCGCATTTTGGCTACTTCAGATTAACTGGCTCGTTGGTCTAGGGGTATGATTTCCGCTTAGGGTGCGGGAGGTCCCGGGTTCAAATCCCGGACGAGCCCAAGTAAAATAGTTTTTTTTTAATTTTGATTTAATAAACTTAATGTAAAAAAGAACTAAATACAAGAGTGAAATAGGCTTTTTTTGTAATCCAGATAATAAAAACAGCTATGACTATGTGAAATAAATGAATTGTGAATAACTAAAAATAATTCAAATTAATAACAAAAAAACAAAATTTGAGCTCGAAAGAATTTGATTAAGGTTAGACTTTTTCTTTTTTGCATTATCTTAGAGTAGAAAGATTGATTGTAGAAAAGTTAATTACTTGTACTGAAAAAGCGTGACCAAATTTATGAAACCTTCTTCAACTTGGAAATTTAGTATAGCAAGTCTTGTGATTCATGCATATCTTGAATGGGGAAAGTGTAATCCCCATAGTCTAGCGAGTGCTTTATGATCGCCATGAAATTAGCTCTAATCAATGGTTGTGATTTTCAAAAGATTTTCTAAACTTTATGTCCGGGGCATTGGGGGCCTTATTTATGGCACCTCACAACTGACAAGTTGAGTATTTGTACATATACGATACTCATATGAGCTGATACTTTTGGCTATATGGTCATAAAAATGGTTTTATTGGCCTGCTCGCATATAGATGGTACGATTAAAGCACGCGAAGAGCTGACCATAATTTATAATCTCAACAAAGCACCTCTGAGGTGTTGGGACGCTTATATACCCTGTAAAAACCGATAGCTTCGTTGATGTACATTTAATAATACATTCTTGATGATGCAAAAATTGAAGATGTTGTAAACTTTGCGATGTTTAATATCCCCTTTGAAATTTGTTTACTTAGAATATAGTCTTTTAGTTATACAATCAATTATTTAATTAAAGAGAATTGCTTGAACGAAGCTAACAATACTTTGTTGTTAATCAAGGTGGAGTTTTAGTATGCTATTCGATTCGGTCTATTATGATCATATAAATCGTGGCAAATGATTGCACTTATAAAACTTGATTGTTGACAATTCGGTGCTGTGATTTTGTTTCAGCTGAGCTGATATAGCGACACGATGACAACTTGACATTTAAGATCTGATGATTTATTTGCGGACCGCCAGTTGATTTATGAGGTGTCGTTTTAGATTAGCGAATGACTCTTCGGGTTAGCGTTCCTCCTTATATAAGTGATAAGCACGAGCCCCGCGAATCTTATGAAACACTCATATTTGCCTTGGATTCAGAAGAAATATTCCGATTACGAGTGCGATCTATACTTTCAGCTTAACCACTACTTTGACTACAACCTATGTATTTAAATGTATTTGTGTTATATGGAAACGGGGTGTCTCAAAATGCGAACTTGTTGCATCACGTTCCACCCTTGGAAGAAACAGCTGCCCCTATGCGATCTCATGAGCATGTCACCATAAATTACACAGCAGCTGACTGATGTCAGCCAAGTCGTCGCAGCTAATTAACAGTTTTGTTATAAATTACACCAAAGTCATTACAATTTTCGTGTTTCGCCCTCTTCGGTGTGCAGAGAGCAGGAGAACTGAGCACATTTGCAGCGTCAATCATGCGTTAACCGACTGAGATGTGACATCTAGGGGCATTTACTAAGCGACTTGCTGTCCTCTAGATACATTTGTATCTTCTGGGTTGCTCAAGTGCAGCGCGTTCGCTTCCCGCTGTCAACTCCTTGATAATATTTCTCTGAATTTTTCTTCGTGTCTTTTCTTAGCCTGTGACACCCCCGCTGTGCAGTTGCCTGAGATGCGATGAGATGTTGTTGTGACAATGTTGCCGTTGTCTGTTATTGCTCCCTGATTTTGGTTTCTTGTTTTCTTGAAATATTTATGGCTTCCTCGTGTCATCTTCAAATTGTTGCATTTGACACTTTCCCTCCTGGCTTCTATTATCTTACATCAAATACAGATTTACTATATTGTTATTAATAATTTGGTTCATTCGAATCGTCGCTGCGCTAAGACATTTATTTCGTTTTTCTCGATGACATAAATCATGTCGGGTGGGAGGTCCGAAATGACGAAAATAGGAAAAGAGGTCAATTCCAATTGACTTTTATCCATATCAATTGAGAATCTCGCAGATATTGAATACCTGCAAAAGCACACGCAAGGAAATGGGGAATAAAATACGATACGATACGAGTATCTGTATCTATAAGCAGCAAAGTATATATATTAAGTTGAATTTATGGGCCTACAAGGCCAGTAATATAAATACTTCAACTGTTGTGATTATTATTATTATTATTATTAAGGCAACCGCTCCACCCACCCACCCCCTCACTTGCACGCACCTCGCACCACGAATGCAGCGTGGAGAACTCTAGAGGCCGGCAAATACCTTGGCCAAGTTGTTGGCTCATTTGACGGCTCTTGTTGACACTTCAAAGCGCCACCGCCGACATATTTTGGGAGCACGTTTCGTTGGGCTTGACAGTTGGCTGTTGGCAGTTGGCAGTTGGCATTTGGCGCTCATATATATTATTGATAGATAGATAAATACGAGTCTATTGCCAGATAGCAGTTAGTGATATATGTTTTGTGCGGAGCATTGCTGGTCACTCAGGTTGCTCAGTTATTTGGCCGTCATAAATAATGCGGGTCCAGAAAAGCCGCAGGTTTAATGTATTTCCTTTAGGGTCTTCACTTTGCATAAAATCGCTTTGTTCATTGCAACGAGTATCGCTGAAAATCAGGTCATAGCTAGCTGTCAACGTGTGTTATTCACTTTATACACATTTTTAATTAGCGAAGTGTTAACAGACAAACGTTTGATACTCTAAAAAGAACGTAGTAACATATTTATTATTATCCTATTATCTTGCTCTGACAAAGCTGGGCCTTTAACTAATGTACCCCAACTGATGGCAAAGAGCATAAATAATTCATACACTGTCAAGATAGCCGATAGCTAAAGCCGCCCTGTTAAGTGTGATATTGCCAGAAGTTGCTAAATATGGGCTTGACCTGCTGCTGTTGCTGTTGCTGCTGCTGTCCGTTGACTGGTGACTGCTGACTGCTCGTTGTTGGCCACATTATTAAGCCAATTCAGCGGCAGCAGATAAATAAATAAAATTTGAAACATCGCCGCAACAATAAAAGGCGACAGTACACGATTTATTAAACGAAGCAGTCGCTGTTGTTGCTGTCTCTTCATTTGGTCCGCAGCAGCAGCAGCAACAGCAGCAGCAGCTGCCACCGTTGTTGCTCACATTACTCTTTTGGCGTGGCAGCCGCACACGATTCAGATAGAGATACAGATACAGATACATTGCTGGTATATAGAAAACAAAACATACAATACTTGAGGTTGAGGCCGAAATGACTAATGACCAGCGATTATCAAGCGATAAAAGGCAAGAGACCACAACAACAACAGCAACATTAGCAGCACCAACAACAATGATAATTTATTATTGTTTTAAACATTTGTGTTTTGCGCTCAAACGAGAAACATTTGTCTCCTCTAGCAATGCGCTCTTTGCCTTTTGTTCATTAAGACAATAAAGCGAAGGGTCTGCCGAAATTTATTTACTATTCACGAATAAATATCAAATATAAAAGAAACGAATATGAGTCTGCCTCTCTGTGTGTGTGTGTGTGTCTGTGTGTGTGAGGGGGAAAAATACATATTCAAATTCCTTTTTAGCATATATGTATCTTGTAGTATGTGTGATGTGATGTGATGGCGGCGGCTGCAACATGTAATTAGTTGGTCTTTTATAACTCGCTTATTTACTACTGTCCGAGTGTTAAATTTGTTGCTACCAGAAGCGGTACAACATCAGCAGCAGCAGCGGCAACGGCAGCGGCAGCAGCAACACAACAACAATAAACTTGAAGATTCATGAAAGCGCCAAAAGAAAAATAAACAGCCAAAGAGACGTAAATTGTAGTCTTTCAGTATTTCATTTCTTTTGTAGCCCCAACTCTTCAGCTCTGCCCTCGTTCCAGTCCTCGTCCCAATCGTAGCTTTAAACAGCTTAAACTATCCGAAGCTCAGATGAAAAAATATTAGTTAACGACCACGAAATTGGAATGCTCTAGAATGAAGACGTTTTTAAAGGTATTATTATTACTTTTAATATATATATAATATTATATATATATATATATATATATATATATATATAATATTATATAATATATATATATATATATATATATATATATATATATATATATATATTATATTATATTATTATTATTATTATTATTATTATTATATATTATTATTATTATTATTATTATTATTATTATATTATTATTATTATTATTATTATTATTATTATTATTATTATTATTATTATTATTATTATTATTATTATTATTATTATTATTATTATTATTATTATTCGCCATTTTAAAACACATAACATGCTAGCTGAAAGACCTGAAGAGTTGGGTATTCCGAAACGGGGCGAAAGATCTTCAGTGATGATAGTCGTATGAGCATTTGTGGGTATTGTTGTAAAGGTGGGTAGAGGGAAATTAAAAATAAATTTATGACTTAAGTGGCTATAAATTATATTTCTTGTTAAGATTCTATTGTTTGCCGCGAATTTTTAATTTGCCTTTGCATCTTGTGCCTTGTGCTCGACTTTCTTTCCTTCACACTACAAATATATATAATTTCAAATTATTTTATTTATTTATTTTTTCAAATTTGAAATATTCACCATGTGCCCGTAAATTAGTGGCATTGCATTTTTGCTGTTCTCTGACATTGTTTACGATCCGCTAATGAACCTAACTAGTATCCCGATGATTTGTTCAGCGATTCGAAAGATACATTCAAACCATTAATTATGAACCATGAATAAAACAAGCCACAACAACTGAGTACCTCCACTCATAGTCATAGTTTATAACTCTGCCCAGCGATACTCACATTCACACCCAAACACTCACACTCACACTTCCCCAACTCAATCTCAAGATTGCCTGTTAACAATTGCTTGCAATTAATTATAAATCTGTACCGGAATACCGACTATAACTCTGACTACGAGTACGAGTGCGACTAAGAGTACGAATGTGAGTGTGAGTGCGAGTATAAGTATGAGTATAACCCACTGATAACGCGTCCCACTTCAACACATGCAGCCACTCGAAAACAGATCAAGCTACATAAATTTCAGGGGGGCATTCCATGCCTTTGTTTTCTGTCTCCTTTCGCTCTCGCTCTCCCAGTCTCTGTTTCTGTCTCTGTCTATGTTTGTGTTCCTTCTTCTTTTGATTATTACTGAATACTTGATACTTAGCTCTTCTTGTGACTTTATGTGTGTCTGAGGTCTTTTGGGTGATTTGTTATTTATTAAACACTTCGACACAGTTTTCTGTGTCTCAACATAATGTGTGTATACTCTTAACTTATTGCAGTCGGTTAGCTATTTCCAGAGTTCTGTTGCAACTGCTATTATTTTATATTAGAATTAAAACGAATATTGATTTACTAAAGTTTAAAAACAGTCTAAAAATCAAATTGGGTTGAATTCAATATAAAGAAAATTTGATTTTGATTCTGGGTATTTTATAATAATTATATTCAAATCATATTATTATTACAATATAGGATTGGTTTAATTACAAATTGATTTCGTATTTCAAAACATTCTCGGCAGAGTATTATATTTGTGCATTTGACCACAGCAATGGAAACATTTTTTTTTCTTAGATTTATGTGCACATGATTTGGGAATTGAATAGAATAGAATTGGTTTCATATTTTATAATAAGGCGACACAATTACTGCGTTGATTCGAGAGTTTTTTTTTTTAATCTAAAGGCGAAGCAATTAAAATGGAAATTTATGACGTTAATGCTCCAGATACTCGAAATATGTATAGTTTAAGGTTAGAGAGACTAAAGAACGCCTGTCATTGCTTATATTAGACTTTACGTGAATAAGTATGTTAAGGAAGTTTATGGTTTCGTTTTTAGCTGATAATTTGTGTTAGCAATTAAAAATTAAATATTTGTTTTACTGCCAATTCAAATTCTAAGCTACAGGCCAACAATTTGTAATACCAGCAAGTCAGGAGCTTAGTATCACTTTAAAAATAGCAATGGCTGCGTATAGTTTGTTTTATTTATTTTGGTTTGTTTTTTTCGGTATTCTCAAGATAAACAAAAGACGGCAACGACGACGCATTGCAAAATCCCGCAGTGACAAGTGTCAACTTGGTAGTGAGCTCATTTCAAACAACAATCTGCCATCAAAAGTGTGTGTGTGTGTGTTTTCTTCGAAAACAACAGCAAGGGCTGTAGTAAATTTAAGTAATTTAAGAGCTCGAGAGCGAGTGTGACTGTGAGTGTGAGTGTGAGTAGTACCAACAATTCGCAGCTACTTAGATAGCTATCTGGTGATGCGGCACTTCGGGGAGGGGCGAAGATAATAAACAGCTTTTCATCTGCATGGAATTTAAGATGAAAACAGTGCCGTAAAGCCTCCCAAAGACACATGGTCAGACGGCCAGACAGACTTCTGTGGTAGACCAACTCAAGTGGGTGAGTCTCGTGAACGTGCTGCCTTGACAGTTGCTTCTTAAACCGCAGACCGGAGACAGAAAAACCAAACCCAGCGAGATAGAGAGAGAGAAGATGTCTAAATTTAGTAGCTCATAGAGCACATTAGGTTAGTTTGCTTTTGGCTTGAGAGCTTCTATGGCAGCAGCCATTTAGATAACTCGTCCGGGGGTTAAGAGAGATTGTGATCTTGAGATTTGCAAGATCTGTTTGTTATTTTGTTGATGTTGACGTTGATTGTCAGCTGGCACACGATTATCACTGCAGCATTCTATTTAATCTGCTTGATTGCTGTTTAAAGTTCTCAGCGGGTTATCATATGAGTTGAGCACTTGGTAAATTTTATGATGTACTCATCTCCATCTCCACCAATTACCGCGATATCGTTTTTACTTAACCCACGTTATTTATGGCATAACACCGAAGCTCCTCTTCTAATTTTAAGCACTGCTCCAAGGGAAATCACTTTGTAATGTGTGTCAAATAATGTCGAGTTCATTGTGATCGTTTCGAGCACATTTACGGGCTCGTAAATTGTTGTTAAACACCCATATAAAATATACACAAATCTCGTGTCTGTTTATACGCTAGATCTAGGCAGTTTATCATAACTATAAACTTTTAGCGTATTTACATCCCCAGCTAATTGTTGTGTGACTTTTCGCTTAACTCTGTGATTTACAACCAACTCAACCTCAGCCAAGAGTCATAAGAGGAATTAGCATTTCGCAAATTATAGGGAATTAATATTATGAGCTTCAGACTTCACAATTCTTAATTGACAGCTTGCATTGTAACGAAGTGAAAGGTAAACATATTTATATGAAGTAATTTAAAACAAAATCATTAGTAACAACAGGTAAATATAATATGATGTATATAATTATATATTTATAAATTTAAATATATATAGAGGTCAGTTTGTTACTATTAGAATTTAGACTCATTAGCTTAAATTATTATTAGTATGTTGGCAGTATATTTTTCGTACATTTTTATAATATGGTTTTTATTGGAAATGGGTAGCCAGTATCTCACAGTCGAGCACACCCGACAGTAGCTTTTCTACTTGTTTTAGGATCGAAAAGTTCTCAAATGATTTTTGTTTTCCTTACGCAATTCTGACTTCCTAAGTACTTTAGATGTTCTACAAATTTCTAACAAATAACGAAAGATTTACGAATAATGACTTTCTTTTTTTTTTTAAATCCAGATGTAAGTTAACTAAGATTTTCATAGTCCGTCATTTATTTCTAAATACAAGCAGCAGCTTTTATTTTATATATTTTTTATTATTTTTTACATCTTTTTTTTGTTTAATTATCAATTATTTGAATAATTATCTTTCTGCTCTTCATCGATGTTAAAAAAAGATTATTTTCTTTATAATAATTCATTAAATATTATTATAATACCAACATTAACATTAAGCATAATAATACATATAATACCAACATTAGGTTGGTAAAGGAACTAACGCATTTGTCGATCAATTTCAGTTTGATTTTCGATAAAATGAAGAGTCACAATAGGAGACAGATTGATTGCATCATTTGCAATTTAAGTGAAGCAAGACAAGTTTTGAATAATTGCGAAAATTTGAACTTGGCCTCCAAAGGTGGCCTTAGAAAAGAAACGAGCAACGAGAAATGAGAAATGAGCAACAAAAAAGCGAAGTCGGCATCAAGCTGTCAAACATTTAAGCTGCCCACCATCAGCCATCTGGCTGACAGTGGCACTCTCCTGGTCATTTAATCACAGTATTAACTCTTTCGCTGAGCCGCTGTCAGTCTTGTCTCATTTTTGTTGCGCCAGAGGCGAAAGGGAATCTATCTCGACAGACAGCCAGACAGGGGAGGGAGGGAGTAGGAGCAACGTTATAAACACTACTGTCTTCCAACTGTCAAGTTGGTCTAAGTTTTGAGCGCAAAATACAAAATACAAAAGCCGACTTGACAGCTCAACGGTCTCTAGCTCTTTGCTCATTTCTCGTCAAGTCGCGAGCCCCAAGCTCCTCCATCCCCCCTCTCTCCATGGCACTCTCAATTTCTCGGACTGATGTTGATGATTATTATGTATTTTGTATTTTGTGATTTGCCGTTTCTTGGCTTACTGACCAATGACACACACACACACTCGCACTCACACAAGGAGGCAACGGCAGACACTCATGTGTCTTTGCATTCGTTTAGGCTTTTAAGCGCTTAGGCCGTCTTATGTTGGTCTTAACGCGACTGGCGAGCAATGCCAACAGTTGGAGCAGCTGGACAGTTGAAGACGCCACAACCCGACAGCGGCAAAGTTGAAATGAATTCGGACGCGCTTCGGATAATGAAAACGAAACGAGGCGCGCGCTTCTTCATACAGCACAACAAGAACACATTTCAAGAAGAGAAAAATCAAAGAGAAAAAACCCCCTCGAAACGACAAATAAGAATAAAAACGTCAAAAGTGATTTTGCGATTTGGTCAGCGGCAAACTGAAATCAAAAAGTTCCGCCGCTGCTGCCATCAGCACCTCTCCATTGAGAGAAAAGGAGAGAGAGAAAGAGAGAGAACTACAGAGTCGGACCTTACTCATTCCCTCTGAATGAGTATCTTTTGGGGCCAGTTTGCAGTTAACTTTCGACGTCGCCAGTTCAGGTCCAACTACTCCGTCGGTTTACTGTTAAATGCTTTGTCCACGCTGACAAACTCTTGGCCGCTTCAAGGACTTAGACTTATGTTGTAGCCTCTGAGCATAGAGTAGAAGGGTATTATAACTAAAGGAAATATATGATATGATATATGAGATGATAATACCATGTCTGTCTGTATGTTCGTTTGGTCGTACACCTAGATCTCAGACATTTAAAGAGACTAAGTTTGTTTTTGATTTTTGCCCAGCAAACTTCCGCCACCGAAAAAATAAAAATTCGAATAGCAAGCGTAAACTTAAAGATAGAGTCGCGATGTGCATATATAGAACTACTGGAAATTCGATCAAATGTTTCCATGATTGTAGAGAAATAATTATATATGGGATAAAAAAGCTAACGGAGTCGCGGATTGTTTTGGAATTCAAAGTAATAGTAATAACATAAATTCGGTTTATTTAACTTTTTTTTTTGGTATATTAACTTGGTTTTACTTTCATTGAAAAAGGGTGTCTTAAATGTATGCTTTTATACATTATATATTTTACTATTTATATATATGTATATATTTATGATATTCAGTTAATCTATTAACAATTTACTCTCATATCTACATAAATATATTTAGACGTAAAATATTGTTATTTTTCCGTATATTTCTAAGTTAGTTAAATGAGAAAAATCTTCTAAAAAAGTTTTCTAACAGCTGTTTTTCTGTGATACAAATCAAAATGACACATTAATAATGATAATTCACATTCATTGACATTCAATTGCCCCATCTCATTATAATCGCCATAATGCTCGTGCTATAAATATAGGTAATCAAAGTCATTTGGGGAGTTTAATGATTTTATTTCCATTACGCCTCTCATTATAGTGATGAAAGGCTACAATTGATTTAAATAATACATAAACGAAATGCCCTTACAATAATTTAATTTATATTTTGTTTGCTGTCTGCACTGCGAAGTTGTATAAAAGCTATTGATTAAATGACAAAACGCTTGAATTATGATCTGATCAGTCACTCACATCGGCACAGAGCGTCGACTTCTTTTGGAGGCACGCAATGAAAATTTGTAAGCATGAAAATGTTAGGAGAACAAAAAATTAGAACCTTAGGTAATATGAACAAAAATATAACGAGCTCAACGTGCAAGGAGGCGAAACTTAACCTTCGGCAAATATTTAAATTATTACAAATTATAAAAATTATTATAATTATTACAAAACTACAACTAATTTACTTAACTCTACCTTGAAAAGGAAGAACTATAATAGGATTGTCTTAGGTCTGTAATTAATAGTGATGTAACATCTATAAAGTTCAATAATTAATTAACTTACTGTGCCAACAAGTTTATACTGATAAGGTATCAAAGTTCGTAATCAAAACTATTTAGTTAATAAAAAAATTTATTTATGTATGTGTATGTATCTATGGTTATGACTCTGGCGACATCCATATCCATAAGGAGAGCTATGACTATCGATCGTGAGGAGAGGGAATCAATCGAACGAGATATCCTATATAAAATATTAAATAAAGACCATCATGTAATATGTCCCACATATTTGTGTCTATAAAGTAGGAACCATTAACATATAAAATTCAGTTCAAACAGTTATAAACAAATACTTGACAAAATGTGACAAGCACATCTCATAAGTTGGCGATAAGGCAGCTGAAGAAGAAGCTGGAATATTTGGATTTGTTCCATTTCATAGTGTCACTACTGACTTTGATGTACGATATAGTTACATAGTGTTCAACCCGTATCACATTCGCGGACATATCATCTGGCAGGCATAAGAGGTGTAAATACCTGGGATTATCTTGCCTACGAGTGATATTGCTACCGTTTGTCAGCAAACAAAGTAGTTAAAGAAGTTGAGAAAGTACTCAGCAACCCTTTTTCTAACAGCACAGAAGACCAGATCCGAACGCACTAACATAGACACCATAAATGATTCGTGTACTTATCAACTGGCCAAATATTTGCAGAATTCAGTATGCGAGTGTAAAGAGTTCTTCCTATCTGCAGTGTTTATCAAGTGTAACACGCTGTTTATTTGTTTTCCAACACTCAAAAGTTGATTGCGATTCGTGGACTGAGGAGAACCGAGTGCAAGAGTAAAGTAGACTCTAGTTGAGTTGAGTCGAGTCTGCGTGTCTGGATAAACTGCAGTCTCTATTTGAGTTTGGAAATATAATACAAACTCGGCTGACTTCGTTGAGCTAAGAAATTTATAAACGTCTATGTCTACGTTCACGTTTATCTCTATGTCCATGTCTATGTCTATGTCTCTGTCTGGTAACCGTAATATCTAGTTTTCACTTTTGCGCTTTTGCGCACTGGCTGCGGCCAATGGCAGTTACCGATACCTGTTCAAGTAAATGAGTATAAATCTGGACGTCAGTAGACGTCGCGGGCCTTTGATTTACACCATATAATGCGCATTTTTCTTGTGTTTAACAGACTTAATGTCTGTTTATAAGTAAGTTCTGCCAACAGCGGCAACAAGCGCAACACCAACAAGCGACAGCATTGACAACAACAACAACAGCAGCAACAACAACAAGCGTATAAAGCATTTCTTGGGTGTCGCACTATAAAATATATTAAACATTCTGATTTATTGCCATTTGATAACCTCTTGTCTCCCTCTTCCTCTCGTCACTCACTGTCTCTCTCACTCCTAGGCAGCCACTCGAGCGGAACAGATTCGGACGGCTGTGCAAAATGCCAGCTATAATTGCGACGATAATTTATGGTCCACTCTTATACATCAGATTTATAGATGCCCCGTTTATACTCGAACCATGACTACGAATACGAATACGAACACAAAAACGAGTACACTCACATGAGTATCTGACTTTAATGATTCTGTTTACAATAGCTTTATTGGCACGTCGAATTTGTATTCGTCACTTTGCTGAATAAGCACCACAGCAGGAAGTGCTTTGCTTTTGATTTTCTCTCTTTTCCTAACAGCTCTTTTATGTCTAAAAGTTCAATTCAATTACTGAATTCTTTTTAATTAGACATCCGTCATAAAATTCTCTAAAATCTGTTTAAGATGAGTAATATTTTCGTCTCTATTGGAGACTCCAAGATCATTTTATCTTTATTTTAAGGAAATTTTTCCATTCTTTTTAAAAGTATTCAGCCTTGTCGCACGTGTGTAAACATTGCGGATGGCATCAAGTGTCGTCTACGAAAGTTTAGCTCATCTCGTCTCCATTGTCCGAATAGTCTCGCAAATATTTTGAAAATTATTTTTCTGGCTCTCTTGCGTTTCTGTTTGTTTGCTATATTTTTTTGAGAAGCTCGCACAAATTTATACTTGTTAAAATAAACATTTAAATCTAATACCAGGCACAGAAAAAAGAAGCAGAAAGACATTGATATTGCTGCTGTTTGGTCTCAGCAAATATTTTGCAACAAAATTTAGATCAACACGTGCAGGTGTTCAAATATGAATGAAATACTTGCACAAGCTGGGGATAAGTATACTAAAAAAAGTTTGAATATTAATTTTTAAACTGAATGAGGGGATAGATTTAATTTAAGCATACATCGAAGCTAATCAATTTGGTATTTACACATTCCATATAGGTATTTTATATTAATCTAAACATCGATTTACTAAAATATTAATGGTTTGTTCATTTATTATAAGAGAGGTGAAGAGGAGAATAGGTACACACGACTGTGTGTACAGAGTACACTAAATGTTTTTCTTTGTCTTCTGCCTTGTCAAGATGGATTGTTGAAATAGTACTTGCACTGAGAGCTTGAAAATAATTTACCTAGCTAATTAACAAACACACGCGAAAGTTCATTTAAGCACTCAAGCAGGCAGTCGTCCTACTTGAGATGGTTATGTCAAATTCGAAATGGAAAATGATTTTGACAAACGACAGCGACTATCTGAACATACATAGTGAGTGAAAGAGAGACAGTGAGAGAGAGAGAAGACAACCACAGCGACGTGACTTTGGCAATGCAAAGCACATTGTGTTAATCAACACGAGGGCAATCCACAAAGCGCTTTTGCATGGCTGTCAATCAAATATAGTAGACTGTTGTTCGGCCCAGGGTCTGACAGTGGCACTAGACGGGTTCAAGGCGTGAACGTGAACCGCGATCCGTGCACTACGAACCATGAACTGGATGAACTGGGTTGGTGATGAGCGACACGAGTCGAGACGAGACGAGAGCTGACAAATAGTTAGCGCTAATCGGGGGGGTTAAATTGGCGTTGATAATGACAGCTGAATAATTTTGATGTGGCGCGTTCATGGAACATCATCAAAACAATTTCACGCTACACTTGAAATGAAGAGAGCTGCAGAGATACTTGTGCACTCTCAGATACAATTGACACAGCTACAGATACAGCTAAAGATATAAATACAGATGTGCGCTTGTGTTGGCGTCGCATAAATTAAATGTAATGTGACATTTTTACAAAATGCTCTCATTTCTCAACATATCCGGCTGAAAGGAAAACACAAACATAAACACTGACGATGACAGGGTCTGTGAAGGAGGGACGGGGAAAGGGGACCGAAGAGCAGGGAAAATGAATATGAAAGGCGAAAGAAACATGAAGAGCTGCGCTGAATTGAGACGCATAAATTCTCATATACGCCAGGCGAAATATTTCGCCTTAAATTAGCCTCAATTAAATGTTAATGCATTTTGACATTTCTGCTGTCACCCTGGCAGTCCACTGCTCCTCCCCTCTCTGTCGCCTATTTCAGAATAAATATATGAATATAAATACACTTATGAATAAGATGGAAGCCGTCGTGGGCTTGTCACACATTCACCAACTTGGATCGCATCCATCGGTTGGGGGCATTCATGAAAAATGAATTATGATTTGCAGTAAAACGAGAGAGTATCTTCAGATTGCGGCAGTTCATAGTCGAGTCGAGTTGAGCCGACTCCGCATCTTTGTTGTGTGAATATTTCTGTAAAAGATGCAAAGAGCAATTAGCGTTGATGTTGCCGCTGCCAGCTGCGTCTTCATTTATCATTCGCTCTTTCCACTTTCAGCCACTTGCTCTGTTATACTCTATATTTATTCGGCAGTATTTGCTCGACTTGTGTGCAAATGATGCAAATATCTTAATGGCCAAAGTCAACACTCTATGGCATTATTTTTATACCCTCTACCCATAAGGTAGTTATTTAAAAAATAATTTTGTATGGCAAAAACTCTTTCTGCAATCCGGTCTTAATTACATTGACTGATCTGGTATGTTAAGTACTCTATAGTATATTTGGAATTTAGTACTATTTCAATATACAAAATATAGCCTTTGATATATTTTGGTTTTTTGTGATATATTAATTTGGTATTATTTAAGAATAATACTGCACTCTTGATCATATTCAAAATGGGTTGCGGGTATCTCTCAGTCGAGCACACCCGACTTCAGCTTTCCTACTTGTATCATTTTATTGAAACTCGTCATGTTATACCTCAGTAAAATTGATATTTGTGCATCATATTTTGTTGGTTTTTTTTTAACTTTTACTTGACGCATTTTTTATCAATATTTTTTTTTAATAGGTAGTTGGTATTGAATTTTGAAAAACATGATTTTTATTAAATTATAAAATGTTTAACACATAAAAAATTTAAATGAAAAAATTGTTCATAGAAAGTTGATATATGTGCAAAATTGAAAAACGCAAATTATTAAGTTGTAAGTAACAAAATGACTTAAAATTAGTAAATGGGAGTCTCCGTTTGCTTTGTTGAATGGGTGTATTAAGTAAAATAATAACAATAGCGTGTATCATTAAATTAGCAATGGGTTAGTAAAATTGTATCATTATAATATAACCTTTATAATCGTCGTAGATTTAATGTAGTCTTAAGTCTATTTAATACATATTCGTTATGTAAGGACACCTTTCACATCTAACATTCTCCTTAACGGCTTCTATATAATTAACAATAATGACGAATAAAGTTACAGGTTAATGTTACCTACTTCTATTTGGATAAATAAAACTTCTGAATACATTTTCTTAAATAAAAATTATATTTATATTACTTGTGTAAACTTATTATTCTAAATTATGATATCGGTTTATATGAGGCAACCAAAGGAAATCATAAGTAAAAGGCTTAAGATGCTCTCAGGATGCATAACACTTTGAAGTGGGTATATATTATTTGCAATTGACGTGTGTTAGTCCAAGTATAAACCCGCCATAAGTTAAGCATAATCTATGACAACATTTTGGTTAACCTCAGAGCAATCTCAAAAGGACCACGCCCAACGCTTGACTCATTGGACCTAAACATCTGCGTGATGCACAGCACTTCTGAGCTTACCTGCATCGGGAAGAGCGTAAAATATTCCTTTTTATAGAATTTGCGGACTGGTCTTTACCTTCGTTCGCATTGCGGTTGTCCTTTTTACCCAATCCGTTGGCTCAACAGACCGAGCGAGCGTCAATCTCTCTGTCCCTTTGACCGCCCGTCTGCCGCATGTCATCGTTAGTGTCTGCTTTCGGCAGGGATTTGTAATATTATGCTGTCAAGTCGAACATGCCTACTGACAGTTACCAACTGCCTGACGGGCGGACTCTTGACTTGAGTGTGTAAGCCGACGTTGGGTTACACCCCTCCAAGCTGCCTCTTCCTGGCAATCACAATCGCAATCGGTATGGCAATGGTCATGGGAATGTAAATGGGAATGAGAAGGGGAGAATTTGGTGAGTTCGTGAAGGGATGGGCGAACTGCCAATTACACTTTTGACGCCAGCCAACCAGCTAGCAGAAGCACACAAGGGGCGTCGACAGCGTCCTTGTTGTCCTCAGTGCTTAGTGCTTAGTCCTTTGCTTTGCTCGGTCGTCGCCTCGCTGTCGGTTTCGATTTGATGCTAACAAATAATGACATGGCAATTTGCAGATTTCACAGCATGCCCAACAGCCAACAGGAAACTGGGGGACACACGTAAATAGTCGCATATTCCACTCGAGCCTTAACAGTCAAGTTAACAAAGTCAATTGAAAGCGCGATGGGTATTGACGACGGGTATCGCCACCGCTGCCTCGTCTCGACTTGGGATTGCCAACTGTCCCACTATCATTGTCAAGTCAAGGTGGTTACTGGTTGCTGGTTACTACTTACTGCCTCATCCCCCTACTTTGCCCCCACCGAGGACCGCCTGCCAATGTCAGTTAGCTAAAAGTCGTATCCTAACAGCCTGTCGGCCTGCCTTTCAGTTGGCCTGCTGTGAGAGAGAAGGAGCGAGAAATTCAATTGCGAGAGCATGGGTTAAAAGCTTGGCCAACTGACAGCCGCTCGACCTGGATCCTCACCCGTCGCGTTGCGCAGATCCAGCATCCCATACCGTCAAGTCGGTTGGTGGTCGCCCTCATACGGGTGAAGACCTCCTGCGTGTTCGCTGTCAAATTTCCTTGTCTCTATAGATGCTTGAATGTCCATCCTTCTCCTTGTCCCTTTTGTATCTTTGTGGTTACTCGTATTGTATACGACTAAACATCTCGTTTCATTTTATTCTTTCGAGTTTGTGTCTCGCAGCTGTCTGGTAATTAAGTCGTTTAAGGCGAATTAAATATATGCCAAATTTAAAATGTTAAATATAATGTCCCATCTTGGTTTTACAAACAAATCTATTGAAATTTACGTTCGTCACCCATAGGGTAGAAGGGTATCACAACAAATGTATGTAACAGGCAGCAGAAGTCATCTCCGACCCCCCCGTATAAACATCTAGATCCCAGAACCTAAAAGAGAAAAGCTATAATTCGACGACACTTTTTTTACGCAAATCGACACAAATCGAATAGAAAGCGCAATTTTGAAGAAATATAAAGTTTTATAAGAACAATCATAACTAGTTTTATAAGAACAATCATAACTACAGTTTTTATGATTCATAGGGAAGAAACGGTTGCTACAGTCGAGTCTTAGCTGCTTTGGTTGTCAATCTGGCACATTTTTTACTCGATGGTATATTTTGAATGCAATAGTATTTTAATATAGAAAATATAGACTTCAGTTTATTTTTGGTAAATTCATGTAGTATATTTTAATGATAATACCTCACTGTTTAGCTTTTATAAAAAAATACTATCGAGCTCACTCGACTTTCTTACTTACTTACTTTACTCAATTAAATTCCGTAGTTTTCCACAAATGTAAACCATGCAACAGTAAAAATATCTTTGAAGAAAATACATATCAGTTGAGTCGCGGAAATTTTAATTTATAATTTATAATAAGTTTAATGATATAAAGCAATAAGCAAAAAATATGAAATAAAAAATTGTCATTTCAAT
The DNA here is from genome assembly GCF_023558435.1 of Drosophila sulfurigaster albostrigata. NCBI lineage: Eukaryota > Metazoa > Arthropoda > Insecta > Diptera > Drosophilidae > Drosophila > Drosophila sulfurigaster. The sequence continues at coordinate 3,459,140 of NC_084881.1, forward strand.
CATTAATAGTATAATATAGTATTAAATATAGTATTAATATAGTATTAAATCTATTAGTAGTGTCTTAGCGTTGGTCAATAGAAAGTTAAGCCGTTGAGATGTTGAACCCTGTAGCAACCATCTGGTTGCCAACGTGAAATGCATCAACAACAGTGAACTGTCAAGAGCCAGCCAGTATGGCTTCTGTTGGCCATAAAAACGAATTGCAATTAGGCATTGGAGTATCTGTCAGCAGGTTCAAAAGAGGTGCCTATAATCAATTAACTTGTGTGGAAATCTCATAAATTGTAGTAACATTAAACGGGTCGCAATTGTCGATGTTTTTTTGCTAGAGTAGAGCGAGTCATGGTTATGGTCAACATTTCTCAAATTTTACGAGCCGCTTTTCAAATTGATAGAAACATTTGCAAAGCATCGGAGCTGTCACGCCGCTTGTTGGTTTCTATTCATAGAAACAAGTTTGGCTAAAGACTTGCCGACTATCGCTTGTGGACTGCTTTCTCTCTCTGCCTGCAATGGGTGCGGCACTAGACTGCCGTCGTGTTTATAAATTTATTGCACTTCCTCTTGCACATAATTTTCAAATTAAGTGTTGCTTCATGTAAATTAATACGTTTCCAGCTTCGGCGCTGTATCGTTAAGTCAGCTACGTTTTGCCTCTTATCTCTCGAAGAATGCATTTCCATTTAGCTGCGTATTAGACGCGTTTTATTGCACAAATTTGAAATCGATTTCTCAATTTCAGCCATGGAATATTCAAGAAAAATTACTATATCTTTTTGGTATTGTTTCAAGACCTGTCGATTGAAATCGATCAGAGTCTACTAGGTGTATCAGTGTGAGCAGCAAATGTAGATTTTGTGACGATTTTTTTGTTAATTTGAATATTTCCTCTTCTTTCAAAATTAAAAGAAGAGTTGATGATGTTGCCTAAAAGTTCCACTGTTTCTTTTTTATATAAAAATAAAAATGTTGTTTAAGGGATAATGCGAATCAGTAATCATGATCCCTAATTCGGCAGGAAATTTTCGTCACGTCAAATTTTGGTATCGAAATCACAAATAGTGGGAGGACATGATACGGGTTACTGGACCTTAGCTATGAACAGCTATTTGTGGTTTGATAATTCCTGTTAACGATTCATTAAGTTCAAATAACAAAATCAATTCAAGGGTTGACTAGCTTCATTTGCACGTTGCTGGTTTTAATATTATATTAATTATTAATTTACATCCTCATAAGGAATTGTTATACCCGCTATCCATACTATAGAACTCTGTGCCTCCAGACAGAAAGTATCTAACAGACAGAAGGAAACATCTCCTACCCCATCAAGTTTATATAAACTTGATCAGCAACCATCTGGTATATTTTGCACTCTATCGTATATTTTGATTGTAGTACCCTATAAATATACTATATAAAACCTTCGGTATATTTTTAGTATTTTTGGGGTATAATGACATTAAATTTAGTACCACATAGTTTTGCTTTTATTCCAATTGAATAGCAAGTATCTCATAGTCGATTTCACGGGATAGTAGATTTCTTGCTTGTATAAAGTTCGTATTTATTACTTGCTGAATGCAGCCAACAATTCTGCAATTATGGTGTGCTCATATCTTTTAGCGAATCACTCTCACAGTTATTGTCTATATTCATTTAAAATTTGCAACTATTCCGCTTTAAAGCTCTTCATTTGCTGCTGCTCAGCTGTCAGCCAGATGACAGTCACTTCCTGTGTGGGCTTCTCATCCATCTGCCAGGACACCGGAGTCTTTCTCGCTCTCTCTCTCTTTTAGTATCTCCACTTTTTCTATTTCATTCGCCACACTCTCAACTCCCAATTCTCCGCGACCAGTCAGCGATTCGCTGACGGCTCATTAGCATGTGTGCGTGTCTCCCATCGCATTGTGTACATGTCTGTGTGTGTGTGCGAATATGTGTGTGGTGTGTCTTCGCTGTCAGCTGGTCCGCCATTAATTTTGCCAGCCAAGGGAATGAGCCTCGTCCCGCTTCGCCGCAGGCTCAAAAACTAACCTAACCTGCAGTGTAATGCGTTGTATTGTTCACGCAAAATTTATTTCCGCCGCGTCATGAACATCCTGCTGTCGTCGCTGATGTGGGGATGTGTTGCTGCTGCTGCTGTTGTTCCTGTTGCTGTTGCTGTTGTTAATTTACGTAATAAATACGCTTGAAAATTTTGCACGCACATGCAAAATGAATTACATCGCTTGACGTTGGCGCAGCAGCAAAAGCAGCAACAGCAACAGCAACAACAGCAACAACAACGACAGCAGCAGCAGCAACTTAACTGTCACTTGTCACAGGAACGTTTCGTGGGGGCCCCAGGCAGAGAGGCACTGCACGGAGGTAGAGAGAGAGGCAGCAAGCCATGTCCTGGCAGCAATGCTGACGTCCTCGTCGTCTCTCACATGTCAACGCGCGTCGCTTTGCTTGGCATTTTTGTGATGTGAAATGAAGCAACGAGGTGACAGCTAAGGGGAGTTGCTGCTGTAACTGTTGTTGCCGGTTGCCAGTTGCCAGTTGCGAGTTGCCAGTTGCTGTTGTCGGTGCTGCAGCAACAGCAGCAGCAGCAGCATAAAATGAATTACTCGCGTGAACAACAAAAACTGTCAGAGGGCTGTCAGCTATGCTGGCACTGCCACTGCTGCTGGGGCATAGGCTGGGGCAGTGACAGGAACTGGGAGTGCGACTGGGTCTGGGACTAGGGCGTGTTGCAGGCGTTGTGTCTTGATGTTGCACATGTACGTGTGTGTATGTGTGTGTGTGTGCGTGCGTGCGTGTATGAGGTGTCAGCGCATCGCATTTGAAATGCTCACACACAAAACAGTTGACAGCCAACAGTCAGTCAGTTGAACGCGAGTAACAACAAAACCAACAACATCAACATCAACATCAGCGACAGCAACATGTTGCCGCTTTCCTGCCACACACTCCTGGAGTGATTATCTTACCTAAATTGCTTGTAGCAATTCACCAAATGTGACGTGTCGCCGCTGCCGCTGCTGCTGATGTTGCTCTTTTTTATACTGCTGTCGCCATTTTCATTTTCGCACTCCATTATAAAGTAATTTTTTTTTACATTACTTATGGCTGTCAACGTCTGCTTTGACTGCTTTTCCTGTTTCCGCAGCAACGCAGCGCGTTGTCCTCATCCTGCTCCCTGTCGAGTATCCTTCTTGTTGGCAAAGATTAATATGTTGCCGCTGTGCTGCTTCCTGGCCGCACTTTGTGCTCACTCTGCAACTCCTCTTCCACCTCCCTCTGCAATCGCTGTCGCAGCGCCAACACCAACAACAACACCAACATCAGCCACGGCAACGGCAACGGCAACAGCTCCAGCTCTATCCCGTGTGTGACAGTTTGCAAATGTGATTGACAACTGACACTGCCATATAAATTCAAAGCTTTCACACACAGCGAGGCAACGCGATGACAGTCAACACAACACATTGCAACTGTGACACCGAAACAACTGAAGCACGGGATGCCTCTGAGGCATGACAAGCTTGCAAACTGACTGCCTCACTGACTGAATGTCTTTCTGTCTGTCTGCCAGCCTGACTGACTGACTGACTGATGGGCGGTCCAACTGAGACTGATAGACTGACAGACTGACAGAATGACAGACTGACTGTTTGGGTGTGTTGAGCCATCAGACGAGCAATCCAGTTGCCAACAAGCATGCATAGCTATTACAAAAGCCAAGTTTTAGCATTCACTGTCTGTCGAGTGATTAACTAACATATTTTAGCTTAGCCAACTAACTACTTTAACCAAATGCAAACATGACTCGAACATGACTTCCAACTGAAATGCGCATTGATTGATTACATGCCCCGTGAAGAGCATTTATCCACTTTATCTTCAATGTAAACTCTACATATGGTAATGATCGTAGAAAATAGCTTCAACCTTACTAAACTCTACAATTTAATAGTAACGTAGCCCATTATTTATATGTTCTTATCAGGATTACCAAGCAAACTGATGTCCAGTATCATTTGTATGTTCGATGTGATGTATTATTTTGACGATAACTATGATAGTAAAGAAGTAAGAAAGTTACAGTCGATATTGCTTGAGTTGTCCAACCAAAACAACTGAGACCCAATAAATTAATATTATGGTAAATTACTTTACTTTTACGAACAGCAGGAAGTAGATCTACTCCCCGACATGTTATCCAAAACAAAATTGACGTACAATCAATTAAATCAATGGTTTAGCTTTTAATAAATACAACTTATTCAGCTCTAAAGTTGATTAGTACAAGAATTAAGTATCAAGGTCCGCCGAAACTTTATACATACTTATGTATAATTATTCAATTTCATAATGGATTTTAAATGTTTTAGATAAGAGATTTTTAAATTTTAACTCATTTATAGAAAGACAAATGAAAGTTAGAAATGCAATCTCAAATTAAAACTGTAAAATTGTATGTACCAAAAAACAAAAAATTAATATACCAGAAAATTGGTGACTATACTTGTAATAGGCGTACAAAGGATTGTTTTATCGATATTGATGATAGTATTGTTATTATAAAAGCGAAATTTACAGAATTTATTATCTTTCAATTCGGTAATATATGTCATTGAGTCAAGACAGCCCTAGATTTAGAAATGAGACTGAAAATCTATTTTTGTTGATTTATGAATTTACATGATCTACGGATAACCTGATATCATAACAACTTATAAAATATCTATTCAAGAATAGGCAGATAACATTAATTTTGAATGAAAAATTATAATACTGTTTTGCTTTTCGCCATACAAAAATGTCAGAAGAAGAATCTACAACCGAGTACAGAATGAAAGCCAAGAATTAAATGAAAACAGCTTCTCCTATGCTTTTCATTTGAAGTTAGCACATAAACAATATTTGATTTTTAGTTTATCATTTTATAAGTTTATGAATGCGTCTTCAACATTCTTATTTGCAAGCAAGTATTTTTCGATTAGTCAACTCATTTGAAGTCTACTATGTGCTCAGGCGCTTCCGGTCTCTTTCAATTATTCCCACATGTATAGTAATGTAATGTACTACATAATAATTCCAATTATCATGACTACTTCCGTTGGCAGGCGCATACGAAAAGAATGGGAAACTCAAATTACGGACTAATTGCTATTTAGGGTTTCCTTTTTACGCGAGTAGTAAAGTAATGCCCCATTATTCAAACATCAGACATAACTGCTGACACTGCCAGGTTGATAATAGACTCATCAAACAATTGGTCGGTGCAGTAGGAAAGGCTGACAAGGGGCAGGAATAAGGGGCATCGTCATCATCATCACCAGCAGCAGCAGCAGCAGCAGCAAGGGGCACAGCAGGTAGCTGTGGTAGCCAGTGGCACCACATGGCATGTCGTGGCATGGCAACTGGGAGCTCATTTGGTGGTACCTGTCGCTCGTGCTGACGACAAATGTCTCGGCCAGCGAACGGAAGTGACACGACACAAATCCCACTCTGAAGCAGAAGCAGAAGCTGACGCAGATGAAGATGAGAATGTAGAGAGAGATACAACAAAAAGAAAAAACAAAACTTGATTATAAATGTTGAAGCCGTGCAGAAAATAAAACTAATAAATTGATGTTGATAAGACGGCAAAGACGAAGACACGACAATGCACGGTTGCCGCCTGGAATGGGATGGGATGGGATGGGCCCAGCAATGACAATGACAAAATCAACTGAGCTGACAATGATGAAAGTGACAACGACAATGGCGTTGAATGACAGGCGAGGCGACTGGCACTGGAGACGGAGACGGGCACTAGGTACTTGGTACTTGGTGCTGGGGTTTGCCACAGCTGACGTGGCGAGGAATTGGGTATTTTCAAATGGATGATGAAAGATGAATGAAGGAAAGGGGCAACTGAAGTGGCAGCTGCTAGCCCAACGCTCTCGGCGTGACTTGTCAACCGCGCATCATCATTATTATCAACATCAACATCAACATCGTCGACATCGACATCGTTATTGTCATCGTCATCGCCATCGTCGTCATCTTTACCAACCTGACAACCTGGCTGCAATGGTGAAGATGTGGTTTGTCTTTGTTTATCCAATTTCAAATGAGCGACTTCTTACCTAGGATTCTCTTGAAGTCTTCTGGATTCCATCAATGGACTGTCTGAGTTTGTGTCACTTGTCCGTTGGTTCATTAACATTTTAAGGGATATAAATATTAGTCTTAATTCACAAGCAGTTACCGGTAAGTGACATATTCTTAAAACGTTTAAACTCGGAAGCACTTCTGTTGATTGATTGTATTTGATCTTGTATTTAACAGTTGTATTCACTCTATGATTCATTAAAAATATTGGAAGCCCACTAAAGTTATTTGATTAATAAAATCTTGAAAATAATACTTTACCCCGTTAGGCTGAATTATTTACATTTTAATACATATAAAATTACATATCATTAAAGCACTCTGAGTGAATTGTATTCTTTTTAATTGTTAATTTCGAATCAAATTATGCAGACCAACTGACTTTGAATGAAATACTCATCGCAAATTTGGTCACATATTTGGAGTCGAGTTGCATGTGGCTGGTTTCATGATGTACGTTGCATGGAAACGTGCAATCGTGCTGTGCGCTTCATTGAAAACAAACTGATATTTGCCTGACACTTCAGATTGATTGTCATCCATCAAGAGAGCAGCCGTCTCACCGATTTCCCAACGTACACAATGTTCTCGTCCTCGTCGTTGTCCTCACCTCCGGTCTCGTCATCATCATCATCATCGTCTGCCGTCTGTTGTGTGTCGCCTGTCGTCTATGTGAGTGATTGAAGGCCAAGGATCTGTTGTTTGCATTTCGAATTTACATGGGTCTTGTCTTTGTTCTTTCTCTCTATTTCTTTTGGAAAGGTAAATTTCAATTGGGCGTTGCCTTGACTTTATATTCAATTAAAAAGCTGTATGGCTTCTCAATCAACTTGACCCCAAATGTCCTTGCTTGGAAGAGTTGTAACGTAACGTATTAGTTGTGAGTTATCAGACTCACGTCATGTATCTAAGCAATCAGGAAGAGAGATATTGCAATGACCTTACATAAATCTGAATAGTTTGAAAGCTGCTCCGATTATGTTCGTGACATCTTAAAGTGTGACATATTGTAATAGTCTGCTTAATGCTAATGCGGCAGGCAAAAATCAAATAACCATTCCTCATTCCGATTCAGAGCCACTACCCGAGTGGCAGTCGAAGATTGGAATATTCCAAGTAGCGCATAAAAAAATTGAATTCATTAAACATTAAGCTTCCTGACACGATCACCAGATCGCCAGAAGACCAAGTCTGTGTCTGAGACTCCAACTCCAACTCCGAGTCGGACTCCGACTCCATCTCGGCAGCAGACCCTCAAAACATTTAGTGTCGCAATATGCAAATACATAAATTCTGTGCCCACCTCCAGGTGGAATTGTAAGTCGTCGTGACAGGAGGGAACAGAAGACATACACACGCGATAAAGAAATTCGATTAGGCATCAATTTTAAATGAGACGCATTTCCACAGAGTGCAGAGTGACAGGAAGCCTGGTCGACTGCCTGACCGCTTGACTGCTTGCTGCTCGATCGCCTGCTGTGGATGCCACGTAACCTGATATGGTGACACTCGTCGACAACGTCGAAGTCGCCGCGGCTCCAATCTAATTTATGACTTAATTATCGGGCCATATTTAATGTGTCCAATAAACTAGTCTACAAAATTATACCAACACATCGTTGCTTAGTCCCTCTCTGCGTCGCTGTGCGCTCTCTCTTGCCACCTCTCCCCTCGTTAGCCGCAATGCTTGTGGCTTATTAGGCTTTTGCTTTATGCGTGGACGGGTAGAACTTGAATTGGCCACTCGGCGGCAACTTGCTGCCGTTGTGCAGTGAGCGCAGTGTTGCCTTTTTGCTTCGCGGTTTCTCGCAGCTTGGTGGTGGCCTCTTTTAGTTTTGCGGCCATCAATTTGCTTTTAAATGCAACAATTTGGTTTCCATTGCGACGGTTCCACCGTCCGTCGTCGATGTCGAAGTTGATGTCGATCCGCCACCTTGTCGCCCGCTTCTCAGTTCTCCGTCTCCGTCCCCCGTTCTCGCCTCATCGTCTGCATCATCGTCACCGCATGCAGCCAGCGTATTTGGGTTGGTCTCCAACTCAGATTCGGACTCGCGCTGTCTTTGGGCCCAACTTCGTTGCCTGAGCAATAAAAATTTCGTGAAGTGGCAATAAAATTCCATTTAAAATGGCAGCGATTATGTCTCAACAGACCATTAAAGTCACTCAAATGACAACTACTACTTAGCCACACTAACACACACACACACAACCAAAACGCACAGCAGCTTTTTATATTCTGTTTCTTTTTATTTGTTGCTTTTTTTTGGATTGTCGATCGCAACATCTGATGTCGGCGCCGTTCCTCGCACAGTGGGACTGATTTAACTGCCGAAGTTTATTACCATGGGCCTCAGTGTTGCCACTACGAATATTCAACGACAGTGGATGAGACATCTGAGAAATTGTCACCTGCAAACTTCCACATCAAAGTACGAGTCAGCCTTTGAAAAAATATACCTAACAAATTGAGAAATAAAAATTGTATCACTAACGTGATACTTAATCATAATGTTATTATGATCATATTTAATTATTAAATTAAAGTTCCGAAGTTCCGAAGTTCCGAATCCAACAAATTTTATATCGATTTACGTATATAATTAAAGTAATGCAGCCCAGTGCTAAATAATTTCGTTAAACAAAAATATCGTTTATATTCGTTAAATTATTACCTCATTAAATACCTTTATTTAAAATTTCCTAAATGAATTTTATAGAAATCAAATGAATGAAATCGCCATGCTCACTTAAACTTAAGGTATATGGCTTACCATAACAATATCATATTTTATTTGGTTGCGATGATACTAGAATTGTGAAAAATATTTAAGAAATAATTGTTTATGGAACTGCTGCTGCTGTCGTGTTTTAATTACTTTCGTATATTCTGAGTGTATTAGTTTATCTATATACCACATATTTTTCAGTATATTTTGGTATTTTCTCGATATATTCATTTGGTATATTTCTATTTTACTTTTATTAAAAATGTTTAACGAGTAGTTAGCAGTCGAGTACACTGGGCTGTAGCTTGTTTACTTGTTGAAATCTGATTTTGCGTTTATTTTCAATATTAAGTTTTAGAAACCTTTGTAAACGCACTTCCTGCTGACTTCACATTTTATTATTCGATGTCACTGCGAAGTCCTGCAAAACACGGCTCGATTAGAGGAATAGTAGGTACCTGGTTATGACAATTTTCGTGCACATTTACTGTGCAGAGGATGGGAACGAAGTATCGTTTAGATAAGGCTTCACATGAGCAAAGCAGAAACGGTCTCCAAACTTCTGATAACAGCCATAATCCAACTTTTACTTCCTTAACTCTGAAAGTCTCGTATCTTATTTCAAGTGCGTCGAGTGATTTTTTCTCTAAAGAAGTGTTTTTTTTTTTGGTAAATGGAAATTTAATACAATTGGTTGGGAAGGGAGAGAGAAGGAAATCCAATGCCATAATTTGGCTTTTGAAGTGGCTGAAAAACAACAACACCGAGAAGAGGCATCGGCAAAAGTTGATCCTCATTAGTGGTCACATGTCAGAGCGGGTCGCATTTGCTGTATAATTTTGACATTCATCATTTTTCGCCCATTTCATTTTATGCTGCATGCCAAAGGACTCGTATTTCATCCCCCTCCCCGACCCAGCCCTCTTAATCTTCCAACTCCTGTGACATGTGACAACAATGTGGCCCCGATGTCATTGTCATTGTTTCAGTTGTTGTTGTTGTTGCTATGACACATTTGTTTTTCCTGTTGACTGAGACTGCGACTGAGACACTCTATCTCTCTCTCTCTTTCTCTCTGTGCGAGTGGATGTGTGTCTCTCTGAGTGCCTTTTTGCGTGAGTGTGCGCTTGTGTGGGAGCGAGGTGTGATTTTCAACAAGTTCGTTGTTGGATCATGTGTTGCGAGTACGTTTTTTGTTGTTGTTTTTTTGTCACTCATTGTCATTGGCATTGTTGCTTCTGTATTTTGGCTATGTTTTCTACGCACTCTTTGGCAACGTGTTAGCCATGTGACACATCACGCCCCAAAACGACACCGACACTGAGTGATGACTGACATTATGTTTGACTGATGAAGGAGTGCGTCTAATGACTCTATGAGCCCCGGTCAGATATCGTCAACAAGTCTCCAAAATGCTCATAAGCAAAACACACATTAAGCAAGAGAATACATGCCGACAAGTCTACGACCAAGATAAAATTACTCCGATCAATAAAAAACAATTAGTCAGAATGGGTGTGCTCGATTGTACGTAATTCAAGGAATAATCTCGAGAAATAAAATGTTTGAAGTACTGTATGTTAATACAGACATGCACATATATCATATCCATTCAATAATAATTTGTTTTTAAATCAAATTATTTGTATTTTCGCAGTTTTTTTGTTATCTTATTAACTTGGAATACAATAGAAGTCATCTATACTATATATAATATTAAGGTGTCTCTTGATTACTGATCTATTTTACTGATATATCTAATGTTAAAACGTTTTCTTTAGATAATATCTTATATAGATTCTAATCAATGAATTAACGAACTACTTATTGCTGCACTAAAACGCTGACTTCAATGCAACAACAATTCCATAAAATTATGCAAATTAAATATTATTTGTCTATCTCTTTAAGATCTAGAAAAATCTAGAAAGCTCTCGACGATTATACTGACAACACTTTGCGGTGTCTTTCTATGTGTGCAAAATACCTAATAAAATTGACAACTTGTTGAATGAAGAAGTGAACTTATTCACACCCATCTGATACAGATCAAGATCCGTCATGCCTACGTCTGTCTAGCATATACTCTAGAATTCGCAGGTCTTTTTTCGGCTATCGCATTTTTAATCTGAGTGGCTTTCAGCTGTTGAGTTCCCTGGAGCGCAGCGTTGCCACACAGTTGTCATTGCGGGCTGTGCGATGCGATGCGATGTCTGCTCGGTTGGCGCTTTTTGTGCTCGATGGCAATGGCAGCCAAGTGACAGATAGACAATACTTGAGCCAGGCAGACGGGCCAGGAAACAATAGAAAGAGAGAGAGAGATACAAAGGAGAGGCTGTGCGCAAGACGAGTAGCGGAACAAAAGTTTCTTCACAGACATCGCAGCCTTTTGTGAAGCATTTTTTTATTTTATTTTACCTTCTGTGTGTTATCGTGGTTGTTGTTGTTGTTATTTTTCTGGGTCTCGACTTGATCGTAATTGTGAGTGACAACGCCTTGATGCCTGATTATGATAAATGAATTGTTAAATTGAATTAGGTGTTGCCGCGCTGCTGTCACTCAAAGCTGTCCTCATATTTTCCCATTCGCCTTCTTCCCCATTCCCATTCCCCATACCTTTCCGACGTTCTCTTCTCCTCCTATATTTCATTTTATTTTTTTGGCTTGAATTTCTCAACCTCTTCACAATTAAATTGCATGAAATTTGATATTTTTTTTTGGGGGGTTTCGGTAATGGCGAGAAGCAAGAAGGGTTGCCAGGTTGACGTGACAGGACAGGGTTGCCTGGGACAATTGTTGTCTCGCGCTTTGGCCTGCGTGAAAATTAGCTCAAGTTACTTTAATTATGCTCTTTTGATGGCACTTTGTTTATTCCCAAACAGTTCAGCTGTCTGATTACGAGTAATTAGAGAGATGAGAAGGTTACTATTAATCTAAGTTTCAGAATTTCAATTTTCAATAATATTAGACGTGCTTACTAAGCAAAATCACTTATTTTAGTTAATTTTTAATTTATTTTAAATGAGTATATATAATACAAATTTGAATAAAAAACCATAGAATAAAGCGTTTGTTACAGGTCTTAATAATATGAAAGTCATTTGTGACTATTTAGCGAATATGTAAATCAATTTTAATAATTTATTTGACAATGCAAAAATATCAAAAGTGAGTCAAGATGACGAAATCCTACTGTAAATACACAAGAATACAAATTTTGGGTTTGAGAGCTTTTCGATGATAAAAAAAGATTTTTTAAACTCTAGCCTCGGGATTGTTATTCTCGTAGTAAGATGATTCCATTAGTAAATCTAATATAAAATCTTGTTTTAAAATTTTATTAAATTATTTTTTTTCAATATTGAAAACTTCTCAATTTCAAGATATGTAATTTACTTGTCAATTTATATATCTTCGCTCTGTTTACCATAGAATTTTACTACAATTCATAAATTTCATTATTTATGTGTCGGCAATGTTCTGAAATCGATTGATAGTTTTAAATCGATTCTAGATTTTAATAGTAAGTGCAACATACCTACAAATATATATATTATTATAAGGCTTGATGGCTATGGTGTATGTACATATATGCAATTAAATATTCTTTAAGTCTAAAACATGAAAGAGAACTTCGAGGCATTATAAATCATTTATGACATTTTGAAAATGTTAAACAGCATTTTCTTCATCAACTCAGAAGCACTGACAACACATATTGCAGAAATATACAATATGTAATCCTCTTAGGATAGACAAATGTTGCCCTCACATTCACTCACTATCATTCAGGCTGGAGCAACAACAATTGAAACATATACGTATACTTGGGATGAAGCTCAAGTTGTGTTTAAATGCTTGTGCATATTTATGTGGTGATGTTTGTTGTAGATGCTGACCAACTGTCATTGCCACTAACCATTAATTTTCGGCCAAGCGCAACTGCAACATTTGAGGGGACACCATGTGTTTCCTTGCTGTTACGTTACGTTACGTTACGCTACGGTGCGATGCGTTACGTTACGTTACGTTACATTGCTGGTTGTGAGCTCAGCAAAGTTCCTGCTCACTCTCCTCGCTCGTTTGCCACTCTCTCAGTGCTGTCATCCAACAATGCTTTCACTGTCAGAGACAGATACAGATGCAGAGACAGAGACAGCGACAGTGACAAAGACGGGCACGAAGCAGCAAGCGCACAGGAGGAGGCGGGGGAGGCAGGATGCAAACTGTTGTTGCTGCTGTGCAATTTGTTATGTGTCGCATTGTTGCTGTGGATTTTTATATAAATTTTTGCCGTATTGCAACTCGGGAGAGTGTGCGGCACATGTCAACAGCAACGATGCATTCTGACAGCCCAATGACATTTTCTACATTTTCGTAAATTGCTTCGATTTGTTGTTATTGTTGCCGTTGCCTCGTGTTGCTGCTACACGTTGCTGGATGCACGTTGCTGGTTGCTCGTCGCTGGCTGCTGGTTGATAGTTGCAGACTCGTGTTGTGCAGGCGTGTTATATGACCAACACGGATGGCTGAGCTCTGCCAACGTGGCTAACAATCATGTTCTCCAATACAAATGCTCTCCCTACACATGTTCGATAAATACTTACTACTTGCATATAGCAAACCAAGGTATGATCACTCTAGTTTTATTTAATACTTGACAGGATTTTAATTTTCTATTCAATTAAATATGTCTCTTAATTATGAAAATTCTAAATAAGTAACACAATTTTGTAGTGCTTCATGTTGTCAAAGAATTCCTGTATCAAATATCGAATAAGCCAAAAGGAAGTAGTTTCCAGGTCTTGGAGAATATTCTGCTTGTCTCCTAAAATACAGTTGTTATGCTTGTGATTGATTCCCAAAATATACCTCATAAATATTGTAAATTAGAGTTTGTTTGTGAAACGAACTTAATCACCTGTCATATAGATTAATGTCTCTAGCGGTATCCGGAGCAAAGCCTCTTGACGTAACCTCTTCAGCTGGGCTTTGGGGTAATATTTATTGCCGCAGCCAAAATATCTTCTTGTTAACTTGGCCAACAACATGACCGCTAAATGATAAGAAAATTACTGGCTACACTTATTAGACAGCAACGTGTCAGAGATAGCTGAAAAAGCCGGCAAATAAAAGGCAACCAGCCGCCTTCACCCTTCACTCCAGCCCGTTAAACCGCTGCCACTAATGTTCCGAACCACCTCGCCCCACCCTATGCTTTGGCTTGTAGTACACTTGAGATCCTCGGCAAATGCCATGGAAATCAGAAAGTGTAATAAATTTTAAACAATGCGGAAAATTTACGGTGATTTTCGCTGACATGCCCACTTCTGTGCTTTTGGCAGACAACTGCGGGAGAAGCCAGAGAAGCAATGATGTGCGGGGAGAGGGGCAGGGGCGGCAGGCGTTGGCGAGGGCCTAAAGTGTTGGTAGCATGTCTAAAAAGTCGTTGCGTCGACTTCAGGCGGTATATCAAAGCGCTTGAACGCCTCCACCCCCAACCAGGGCAACGAGTCGGCCGAGAGAGAGGAACACAGAGACGTAGAGACGGGTCGGGTGAGGATAAATGTGTAGCGTCGTCGCCGACGACGTCACAAACTGTTGAAAGCGCAAAGTGAAAGATATATGACTTCAAGTAGGTGTAATCACACTCACATACTCACACTCACACACAAACACACACATGTGAGTTTAAAAAATTGCACTAAGTGTTTTTCAAGGGAAGCCTCGTCGACGCGTTGTCGACTCGTTGACTATTCCAAACTGAGAAATTACTTGGATTGTTGTTGTCGTCTCTCTGTGAAACTGAAACTCGACCTATGCATAAATTGTCTTGGTCTCGCCTGTTCAGCTGATGGCATTTAAGGGGTTCCTTTACCCACTTTTCTCTAGTCTCCATCATTCTTCCTCTATCTCTATTACTCGTAAACTTTCGGTCTCCCTCTCTCCCTCTCTGTCGCTCTGACGCTCTGTCGCTCTCTCCCTGTCTTTATTATTTTGGCCTCGGCTTTGGGCAAAGTATGCGTGAAATACGATTTATTGTTTTCGTTAAAAAGATTTATTATAAGCGCTCGCCTCTCTAAAGCAGCTCCCAAAGAGGGCTCCCCTACTGTGGTTGAACTTTATTTGAAAAGTTTGCAGCAAATATTCTCACTCTGTGCCAAGCAAGTCCTTTCATATTTTGCATTCTCAACTCTCTCAGATTCTCAATGCCGTGGCCCGACGCGAGCGAAAGGTTTATTGTTTTTACCCAAGGCTATTCTCTTCATTTTATTTTATAATTTCCTTTCAACGGCAG
The DNA here is from genome assembly GCF_023558435.1 of Drosophila sulfurigaster albostrigata. Lineage (NCBI taxonomy): Eukaryota > Metazoa > Arthropoda > Insecta > Diptera > Drosophilidae > Drosophila > Drosophila sulfurigaster. Next base: position 3,474,314 of record NC_084881.1, read on the forward strand.
ATTGGCGCCATTCAGACTGGTCCTAAAATCCACTACTAATTGTACCGACGCTTATCCATGTTGCATTCAATAGTTGCTTATTTAATTCAGCAAATAACCAAAATGTTGAATGAAGAGTAATGTTTTAAATTGATGAAATTGAAATTTATGCCGTTTGAATAAGAATAACACAGAAATAATAATGTGTGAATACAATAATATATTAAGTATTAAACAAACAAGTAAGAAAGCTACAGTCGAGTCTGCTCGACTGTGAGATACCCGCTACCCATTTTGAATAAAAGCAAAATATTGCGGTATTATTTTCAAAATATACCGAAAATACTACAAAATGCTATAAAATTGCGCTTGTTTATCGATTTTTTTTTCAATTGCGGGGGCGGAAGTGGACGTGGCCAAATTTGAAACAAACTTGATCTGCGTGCAAACATAACAAATACTGTCGAAAAAAATTATAGCTCTATCTCTTATAGTCTCTGAGATCCAGTGTTTCATACGGATAGACGGACAGACAGACGGACAGACGGACATGGCTAGATCGTCTCGGCTATTGATGCTAATAAAGAATATATATACTTTATAGGGTCAGAGATGAATCCTTTTACCAGTTACATACATTTCCTGCCGGCGAAAAGTTATAATACCCTTCTATGGGTAGATTCGATTAACTCTTTATATTCATCAAAAACAAGTTGATTTACAAGATTCACAAGATCGTTGCGGAAGTGACAAAATAATTAGATAGACCTTGATCTTGGGATGGAAATGTGTCACGAACGCATTCACTTCTTTGCCACACATTCATCTCGTTGTGTGCCATCATCGCAGACAAATGCACGCCCCCACAATCACAACTTTGAACCCTGCGGGTAAAGCAGCTGACCCCGACACCGAGACTGACCCCTGCAGTTCTGGAGGTGTTGATTGCCCTGGGTAAGTGCTTACCTCGCCGATCACTACATGGGTACTTACTAAAGTGACCCTATAGTAATCGAACGTCGAACCACCTAGTCGACTCGAATTTGCGATTGGCCCTGGATAAGTGCTTACCTCGTCGATCACTACCTGGGTACTTACTAGATTAACCCTATAGTAATCGAACGTCGAACCACCTAGTTAATAAATATATGCGCATTAAAGCATAAGTACAAAATAACGGCAAGCATCGCTTTTGTTTTGTTATTTTGTGGAAAAGTATACACAAGTTTAAAGAGAAAATTCGATTATGCTTTACATCGCTGTTTGTTTACGCGTCTTTGTTTTATTTTGTGCTACTCTTTTACTCAAACGCAGCTGTGTTTCCTAGATGATGAAATTATTGCAAGCATTTGAGTTGAGAAGTGCAAAGCGGATCCGCGATCAATTATTAGGTGAGTTACTTAAAAAATAATTTATGTATGCATTATATGTTTAATGTGTAAAATATTAAATAAACAGATAATAAAAGAATATCAAGCAGTTAGTATAATGCATAGTTCTACAGTGGGAGGCGACAATGTGCCTAAAGAAGAGGAAGTGGAAATTATGACAGAAAATCTACGTTATAGAAATTATGACAGGGAATGCGGCCTAAAAAAGAAGACAATTTCTTTGGTGTTATGATCGGTGAGTATTTTAAAAGATAATTATTTAAAAATCATTATCCACTTTAATCTATTAAGACTTTTAATCCTTTATTTCCAGATTCAATAACTGAGGACCAGTTGAGAAAGGCCTTGCAGCTCCAAAAAAACGATATTTTAAAACTCAAGTTGCCTTAAAGTAATAAAAGTATCCGTCTTATTAAAATAAAGAAAAATTAAAATTAAATAAAAACTGTAATTGTAATTGTAAATTTTTTTTTAATTTATAATGGCCGACCCCTACATGGGGTCCGATGTATTATTTTACTGACCCTTCAATGGGGTCCCATGTAAGCACTTATTTTACCGGCCGTTCCATGGGGTCCCATGTAAGCACCCGGCCGTTCCATGGGGTCTAATGTAAGGACTTATTTTACTGACCCTAATATGTTGCACTATTTCACTAGTTCGTGGTAATCGAGGCGGTGGCGATTGACCCTATTTGCGGACATTTCATACAAAAACGGAAATTAAGAAACGCATGGCTAGACGCCACTTTGTAAGTAGTGACTGGCTCCTGGTAAGCGCTTATTTCACCAGCAACGAACTAGCGTTCAGAACTGCAGGGACTCTAAAAACGACAACGAAAGCGACATCCAAATCGACATCGACTGTGAGTCGCGTCCACTGGGATTATATGTACTATGTACGAGTATAGTTGTACTTTGAGTGGGTTGTCTCTTCCTCTCTCTCCCCCTATATATGTATATATATCTTTCTCCCTTCATCGCACTTTGTTCGCGCTGTGTGCTGCAATACAAATTGCAAGCGCAAGACATTTATACACTTGCCACGCCGCAGCATGCCCCCGTGAAGTGCCTCGACTGGCGCTCAGCCGCACAGACGTCAGAGCATATTATTGTAAATTGAACTCAATTACCAGTGACAGCAGACAAATTGAAGTGGAAATTGAGATCTTCTTTGGGTGCCAGCTCAGAGCAAAAGAAAAAGCCATAATAAAAATGAGAAATACTTCTACGAGTCGAGTACCCGTTCTCATTGAACTCCCACCCTCTTCGCCCCTTCGGAAAATATAGCAACAACAACTAATTCACTTAAAAACACTTTACTCGGCCCAGTCTCGAAAATGTTTTAGCCCAGAAAATGTGTCTGGCAGTCTGTGAAATGTCATTTGTCAAATGCACTTTGTGTCACTGTCCATCCGTCAGGCCGTCTGTCCATTTGTCTCACCAACCAGCTCAGCTCCCCTTCTGTCCTGTCTTCAATGCTTTTGATGTCCAACTGTCACAGACATGCGGGCGAATTTGTCTAAATTCGTAGCAAACTTAGCATGAGCAAAAGAGTCAGCCAGTGGGAGATAGGGCGAGAGAGAGAGAGAGAGAGAGAAAGAGAGATGGGGAAAGATGTGGTCCGAGTGTTGGCTAATTTACGAGTCAATTAGACTGCTAAGACTGAATAAATACATTTTTGAATATGATGATTAGAAAACCAAAGTGCAATAGTCACGATGCCAAGACTTTGACATACCCCACACTAATTTTAGAGAAACAAATTGCACATTGAGTGATCAAAACACACCTTTACAGCACTTTTTACAACACTCCTTTGGTTCAATAGTAACTAACTAACGACAAATAAAGTTATCGAGCTGAGTAAGTTCACTTTCATTGTTCTTTTTTGTTCACTTTTGATCTTTAGTTCGTTCGTGCTCCAATTTTAATCAGCCATTGCTGTCTTTCACTAACGCCCTGCGTTTGAGCTGAGGTGGCAAATCAAATTGGATTCAAATGGATTGTGTTTACACAACACTAGAGTACAGGGTATAATTTAAAATACAAGAAATATCAAGCAACCCATCGCCGCTAGGGCTTCCTTCATCTGTGCAACTAATCACACGTTGATTTTATTGTGTCTTTGGTTTATGACTCGATGAATTTGGCACATGCCTCTGGGGCACTCTTGCTGTGGCGTTGCAGACAAGTTGCTCCACAAACAGTTGCGCACTTGTGCTCAAGCATTGCAACATTGTTGCCGCATTCGCATCTTTGGTAGTGGCAAACGCATCGCTGCAATTTAAGTGCCCCGTTTGATGCTATTGCACCCCAGATGAAATGGGTTAATGTTCGGGGCGTGTGTTCATCTCAGTGCGAACTCATCTCGAGCTTCCGATTTACATGTGCTACGAGGCATTCTAAATTGCAAAACCAAATGAATTTACACCATTCCTAGTGTAATGCCCAATAAAATTAGGCAACAACTTGTGCTGCTACAAATGAAATTCATTTCGAGCTTCGTAATTAACTCCATAGGGTAAAACAGCTTCTAATGAAGAGATTCACGAGTAAAATTGATATCTGAAGGAATTGACTTAACTTAGGGATATACTGAGATTCTGAGCAATGTAACGTAGCATACCACTTTATATATTTTAATAATATGTAACAATCATCTCATATGAAATGCCATTAGAAACTGCTGTTCTCTAAACTAATACTGCTGAAACAAAATCGGATTAAAATAACTAATTAAGCTACATTCGAGTGTGCTCGACTGTGACATACCCGCTTCCCATTTGCAATGTAACCTTATTCTAAAAATATATTATATATATATAAATATACAAAGGATACTAAATATATATTTGGTATATCGGTATAGTACTACATTGAAAATATGCAATAGAGTACAGATTGACAACATTAGAAGATAAGACACGACTGCAGCTGCCGTTTTTGCCAAATAAAATAATTTCTTAAATATCTTCTATAATTTTTATCGCAAACAAACTTGCAGGAGTCATGATGGTATGTAGTGAAAATAGTGACTGTAGCTTCGTATTCGATCGGATCTGCAAGCAAGAATAATACGTGCTGTCGAAAAATTGCATCTTATTGATGCTGATCAAGAATATGTTCCATCCATTTCTTACGGGTAGCGGTTCCACTCTGAGTGGTTTTTATTTTAAGAGGCGATTTGTAACATTGTATTATTATTATATATCAATACAATTAGATGCATTTAATGCCAAATCGCTTGCATAATTATAATTTAAATCAAATGTTTAATATACTGGGCAACTAGCGGCAACTGCAACAACAATGGCAGCGGCAACTGCAACTGCAACAAGAGTAATAACAATGGCAACTAAACATCCGGCGGAGGTCACAAAAATACATAAAGCTCATAAATAAAAGGCAGCTGACACGCTGCAGGCGAATAACAACGAAAAGCCGAAAAATTTACAATCCCACAAAACCAAAATAAATACTTTTCGTTTCGCTGTGGCGATAAAAACAAGTGGGAAAAATCTCTGTGTGGCATAACGACCACAATAGCAACAACAACAACAACAATGACAGCAATAAAAGCAGCAATAATAACTTATAAATTTGTAAATATGTATTTCATAAATGGCACATAAATTAACACAACTAATGCCAGACACTACGAAAGCAACAGCAACAACAACAGCGGGAACAACAAATGTTTTCATGATTTGTTGCACGATAATTGCAGCAGTTGCAGCTGCAGCCAAAGAGCCACAGTTGACATTTTTCTCGCTTTATCTAAATGCACTAAATAAACCATACTCACACTAACTTACACACACATGAATAAATGTGAATATAGATATAAATATATATATATGCCATGAACCCCATAAGCAGACATTTACTCTGAATTTATTGCCGCCACCCCGAGGAGCAAGTTGGGAGTTGAGAGTTCGCAGCCGGAGAGAATGAGAAATGGTTCCATAAATATTTTAAATATGATTTACAAGCGGATGTCGCCAGTGGAAAACTCTACCAGTGCTACCAGAGATACTCGGTATCTATTTCAAATTTATTTGCAAACTCATTTTACAAAAACAGGAAGTTTACCACAAAGTTGCCAAACTGTTTACCACATTGCACCTGTAATTGATAATTGACCCAGCATAAATAAGGAGTAACTCTCAGCTTATCTGAGTATTGTATGTTTTACTGGAGAATATCACCGATTATTTTTCAACGGAAAAGTATCTACTAAAGTATAGTTACAGCTCTCGCCAAATTGACTATGCAACTGTAATATGTTAGACTAGTGAAAATAAATCAATTTTGCATGGGAGCCTCGCTTTACCTGATTTTACAAATACAAAATTATTTCGAAACATCACAAACCTTAATCGTTAAAATATACCGACTATCTTGAAATATACTAAAAAAAGAAAGAGTTTGAAACAGTTGCACCTTATTTTGTCAAAATTCTTCTGTTTCTTGAAAACCTACCAGTTTTTTATTCGATGCAACTATTGTTAGTATTTTTTGTGTGACGGAGAATTCTCCGGTTTTTTTATTAGTCTAGATTTACATACATATATGGAAGGAGTAACAATAGCAACTTTTGTACTCAACAACTATTTATTATCGATATTAAGTCATAGCTATATCTTTACATGCTTATAAAAAAACAAGTAAGAAAGCTACAGTCGAGTGTACTCGACTGAGAGATCCCCGCTACCCATTTTGAATAAAAGCAATATATTTTGTGGTATTATTCTCAAAATATACAAAATAAACTACAAAAATACTAAGAATATACCAAATGGTATATGTGGTATATCGATTTAGTACCGCATTCAAAATATACCATAGACGGCACAATATACCATATTGTGAGCCAAAGCAACTAAGACCCCTAGTAAGTAGGCGTTTTTGCCCATACACAAGTATTTCTTTAAGAACTTCGACAATTTTTATATGATTGCAACATAATTTTCAGGAATCATAACTACTATAGTTATTATTGTATATACCAAAATTCGAAACTCTAGCTTTAAAATTGTTATTCGATTTTTTTGATTTGCGGTGGCGGAAGTGGGCGTGGCAAAAATTTGAAACAAACTTGATCTGCGTGCAAACATAACAAATTATGTCGAAAAAAATTATATCTCTATCTCTTATAGTCACTAAGATCCAGTGTTTCATACGGACAGACACACAGACGGACAGACGGTACAAAGTTATAATACCCTTCTACCCTATGGGTAGCGGGTATAAACAGACTTTGAAATCGGTTGCATTAAACCTTTAAGTGTTCAGGATTGGCGCAATATGAATGCATTTTAAAATATGTTTGACTGTAAGACACCCGCTACAGATTTGCAATATAAGCAAAACAGTACGGTATTCTTCAAATATACGAAATCAATTTAATGAAAATAAATACTTAAATATACCGATGACTCTTTTTGGTATATCGATATACTATTACATTTGTAATTTAGCATGGAATACAGAATATACCAAATTGTGAAACATTTAAACAGACGTTTTTCCATTACAAAATGATTTAATAAAAACCTTCAACAATTTTCATCCGATCGTAACCAAATTCTGAGGAATCATAAAGATTGTAGTTATGATATGTATCTATTGTTTCAAAATCTTGCTTACTAATTTTTTCGATTTGCGGGGGCCGCAAAATTATAGGTACTGTCGAAAAAGATGATATCCTTATATATTATAGTCTCTGATATCTATGCTTTCATTCGGACGAACAGACAATCAGAAGTACAGACGAACATGGCTATATCTTTTCGTCTGTTGACACTGATGAATAATAGGTTTGGAGCTGACTCCTTCCGCCTATTACATACATTTGCAGGAGGCTCAAAGTTATAATAATATAAATAAATCTTTTCTTATTTCAAGATGGAAACAAAAAGCAAAAGTTGAGTAATTTTACAAAATAGTTCTTTGTATGGACTTTGATCAATAGTCTGAGAACTTTTTTAGCATGTTATTTGTAGCATGAATAAGATAAAGATATGGTTGATATGATATCGAATTACTTTATTACTATGTTCGATACAATGTTTAAGATTTTATCATATAATTGCCTGCAAAATCAAAATCAGTTTAAGGAATGTACAAAGATAGTCATGAATCAATTTCAAAGTTGTCTGAATTATTATTCTTTCTTCACTTCGAGTATCCTTTGAAGATGTCTGCACTCAAAGCGCATCAAAGCTAAATAGAGACACAAAGCTGTGGACCAAGTCAACGAGGTGCCAACAATCGCAGCTGATTAAAATGTTTTTCGATGAAGAAGGGGGGTTAGATTCGAGCAGTGATCTTGGGATGGTCGTGGGTCTGCATGCCGGTTGTGTAAATGTTTATGTTATTGATTAATTACATTTACAACAATCAGAGTTCATTGAGTGATACCAATCAAAACAAGGCAACAACGCAACAAGAAAATGCGGCAAAGGCAAATGCAATGAATCTTCCAGTTGAAGTGGAAATGACTGACTCACTGGCGGCTGATGACTGAGTGCGTGAATGAGTAATTGAATGAGTGACTGAGTGAGTGAGTGAAAGACTGAAGAACATGTCTAATGCCCTCCTCACAGTGGGTGCCCCTCCTTCCCCTCCCTCACTCTCTCTTGCTCACGCTCCACGATCGCGTTGTTGCTGCCACTGATTGCTTGCATGTTCCGCTCGGTTGTCGGGTTGTTGTATGGCATTTGTCTGTTTGCTCTCGCCTTGCTTTGATCTTGTTTTTTTGATCTTCACTCGTTTTGATTGATCAATTAAATTCATTTGTAAACAAGTTCTTCTACTCGGGCTAAACTCATCTTGACAACGACGACGATGACGAAGCAAAAGAAGTCGTCGGAAGATCTCTCTCTCTCTCTCTCTCTCTCTCTCTCTTTGCCTGAGATTTATTTTTAGTAAGTCACAATAACTCTGCTATACGTGCGAGAATGAAATGTTGAGTCCAATTCCAATTTCTGCTGTAGTTGCAACTACAGAGCTCCAGTTCCAGGTCGCATCTCTCACTCCCTCGTTGTGTGCTATTTTTTTACAGCTGTCAGTGCTGTCGCTTGTCAAGTGTCAAAAGCATTTGCAACCCGCGCGATTCCCAAATGCAAATGCACTTACGAACGACCCGTCGACCGTCGACCGTCGACAGTCGACTTGCAACGCGCTACTCGCAACGCAGCGCAATGGAAATGACAAACCAACAGTAAAAAATATATGCGATGAGCAAATTCGCATTGTTCGCCAGATATTACACGACTTACTCACAATTGTTATTATTATTACTGCTATTGTTGTTGTACCACATGTTGTCATTATTGTTGTTGTTGCTGTTGTTGTTGACTGGCGACTGCTCTGACATAGCTGACGCCTTGATTAAACTGTCATTTAACTTCATTTATTTTGACATAAAACTGACAAGAGGCCCCCATTCTAAGTGGCAGCTTGAAATGCATTTTCAATTTTAAACACAACTGTCGACATCATTTCGACTGACCTTATGAAGCCAAAGCAAAGCGACGCAACTCAACGCAACGCGACGTTCTATGGAAACCTGACACATATATATAGAGACACTACATTGGCAGGTGTGCGAATGTGTTGCTGTTCGATCTTGATATTTAAATAATTTATTTGATTCGATCGGCATTGAGTTCAGGTCTCGAGTCAACAAACGCGTTGAATAATATTAGAATATACAAATATACGTCTTGCTCGAAAACAACAAATTTTATTGCTTATAAAAAGGGGCGGAACAAGAAAGAGATTTAAATTACACTTTATACTTAAGATGAACTTTAAAATATGAACATGAATATCTTTTAAATGTGTTCATCATACAATTTTAAACAATCTTCTTTTTCTTTTTAAACACTTCAACAGAACATTGGACAATTGTAGATACAACCTCAGTTCATTCGTAGACTCCAGAGCACAAGTCTATCTTGCCAAGTGTCAGCTACGAAAAAAAAAGAAACAGTCCGAGCTGCAAGTTCGAGTTGAAGTTGAAGTTGAAGCTGGAGCGGCGCAAGTCAGTCGTGGAGCAACTCATTTATGCAAACTAACAAGTGATTAAAATTCGTTTTCGCCGATATAAAGCTGTCACTAGACATAAATTACAATATGTCAGTCTCAAGAACCTTTGACTTTTATTAATGTAAACATGAAAAGCAACACGCATGCTGAACAACCAACTGAAAGACCGAGATAAATACGAAACTAAGACCCAGACACAGACCGAGGCTCAGCGTCAGAGTCAGAGTATCGAAGTCAAAGCCACATCCCGAGCGGAGTCATGGAATGAATCCGGTCCATGAGATGGCTGTGGCATGAGAGAGCGAATGTGAAAAGAAAAGAGACAGAAAGAGTGAGTTGGAGTGCTTGCTACTCGAAGAAGATGCAACGCTTGGCGTCTCGCCTTTGATTATGGTATAATACTTGTGAATATTCATATTATAGTCAGCAGCCCAGGCTCATCGCATTCGCATTCGCATTCGTATTCGTATTCATATCTATTCACTGTTTGAGCTCACTTAGCGATCATATCATTTTGACATGCTCGTGTGTTTAAGCTGTCAAATTGCCTGCTGTCTGCGGCTGCGACGGCTGACGATGCTCTTCCGATTCTCTCCTCTCCTTCATCCGTCACTTCTGGTCTGCAGTCAACTATCTTTTTACGTTGGCCGACTTCACTATGCTCCACACTCCACACTCCACTTGAATCCACACTCCACACTCTCTGTTGGCCTGGGCTGTCTATTTGTATCTAGACAGGCACTCGGCCTTATGCCTCCTTAAGTTGACGTGTTACGCTGTCAGCGTGGAGAAAACCTCAATTTCAAGCTGTCAGTTTGTATGTCAGCTTCAACTGACAGTTCTCCACAATGTCGTTGTCGTATTTGTTGCTCTCGTTGTTGCTTTTATTGTTGTTGCTGTTTCTCTTTTTTGCTTGTCTTGTCTTTGCTGTTGCCTTTGCTGTTGCTTTTGCTGTGGCAGTTGCAGGCTTTGCTACTTTTGCTGTTGCGCCGTGCTTTGTAAGCTACATACACAAACAGATAGAGATACAGATACAGATACTTTTCTAGAGATACTTAGATGGGCATTTGAATAATGAACACGCATCGGTAGCTTGCAACTAACTTAAGTTAAACCCACTAGAAAGGCGATACCATGAACTCAATTGCTGAACATGGAATTATTACACATCATCTGGATTTACTAGCATATCTATTAGAAACTGGAACTGATTCGAGAGCTAAATAACACAATATTTTTCAGAATTCAAGAAGCTTTCAGTATGGGATATTAATTTATAGGTCAGTCAAATTTATGGGTGTTAGTTGATTTATTCTTAATCACAGAGAAATTTATGCAACTTTCCTATATTTGTTTGCTTACGATAATTTTCGTTTTTAATTTCCTGTTTAAAATTGTGGTTTATTTTTTAATCGGCTGTTTTTAGTTAAAAATCAATATGTAACTATATGAATTGAAAACAGAATCAAACTTCAGATAATCGTATCCCAAAAAGAAAGTAATTTTGAGCTCTCATGATAAAATTATATGTAAACTGAAGAGAACTAATATATAGTACTAAATTAAGACGAAATTTCGTCGCCTGAAGTTTGATATTGCAATGAGAATTCTGCAATAAAGTAAACAGGGTGTAATTGAATATTCAAGAATTTAATTCAGATTATTTCGAGTTAGTTATCAAAATCATCGCATGGAACTGAGTGAGAAAAGTTGGCAACCTAAAAGGCTGCCCAAGTTGAGTTGAGACGGACTCGTTTATGGTCGAAGCATCCGTTTTACAGCCATCGTTTCGATGGTTGGCATGCAATGTTCTCGAGCGATAAATAAAGTTGTGAACATTGGCTCGATTTGTAGAGAGGTATACGCTGAAGCCATTGCTTTATAAGTGCCGCTGTCCCAGCTGCCTCAGCTGCCCCGAAGCGAAGTGCCACAACTGTTGCCCCAACTGGCCCCGGCAGCTGCCATGTCGTTGCACTGCATCAGACACAAAAGATTTACGATTATGGCACGACTATTAAAAAGTTTCGCCTCTCGCACACCTCTCGTGGCCAACTGAATCGAACTGAACTGAACTAAGCCAACTGAGCGAACTCGGCTCACTCAAGCCCACATTCAAAGTCAAAACAAAATATTGTAAAAAGCGTAAACAGCGTGAGGACTTTGAAGTCGACTCTTGGTCGGGTGTCGGGCAGCGGGCAGCGGGTAGCGGGTAGCGGGAATCGGCATTGGCATCGATATCGGCATCGATTAATTATGTGCGGAATTTGGTTTATTGAGTACGAACCGCCTTTAAATTGTCTAAAAGACCAGAGAGCTAGAGACCTGTCAGGGCTCCTCCAGCGGTCGCTACGGTCGGGTAGAGCGGACACGACCGCGTTTACCAGGTATCGGACTTGGGCAAAACGAGAGCGGGGGACGAGCTTGGTTTCAACGGCTGACTACGACGGTAATTTATGAGTTTAACTATAATTTTTAACATTTACGCTGCGCCTGCGTGCGCTTGCAATATGACAATTTGAGAAACTTACTATACGAGTCGAGTCCAGTTGAATCGTTTCAGATTCAGATTCGGAATGGACATCGAGAAAGGGCAAGCACAAAGAGGGGAACCTCAATAAGAATTGTCGACTGTATTTCGACTTTATGTGGACAGCTGCTGGTCAATTGAGTTGGCGTAGTCCTCAGACTTGAACTCGATTGCGATTGCAACTTCGACTTCGCCATCGACTTGGTGTCTCCCTCAGAGCGGGAACCATTTTGTTCGCCTCGATTAGACTGTTAAGTTGTCAGCCTGAAATTGATTTGTTGCCTTCCCCCAATCGGTTGCCTCCAATGTGTCTCTTACTCAGGGATACGAATCGAACACTCCATTTAAATTAATGGCTGACTACATTGACTGTGTTGCTACGAGGTGTTGTCATCTGATCATAAATCGATCGCTTAAGTAGTTGAATACGAACATAAGCAATAATATGTGTGCACTTTTGCTTACTATGGAGCTATACTTTGAGTTGATTGTTTCTTAACCATTTAATTTAAACCTAAACCAAAAAAAACTGTTTTTTTTTAATGATATGTGTATTGTATTCTGCTTTTTCTATAAATTATTAGAAATATTTGAAATGGAAACATACTCAACCGAATAAAGGTTCTTATTGTTTTGTGTCAACATCGATTTACAATTTATTTGCTAAAAAATGATTATTAAAGTACAAGTGATATTTATAATATTTCTACTTCTTACCTTCAAATACATTGAATGCCCTTTGTTTGGTCTAAGTATACAGAACCTACTAAACAAGAAACCAGTTAAGGAATCGGAGAGAAAATTATCCGATGATTACATCAATGGCAGATTAAATATTCAGGCTCGCATCCTCTCGAACACTGTGAATCGACCATCTTCTGTGAAATTGTACCGCAACTCAAGGTACGTCAGTTATCTGATGGATCGTCGTGCCCACTTGAAGATGGTTAACTGAGAGAGCACTGTTGCTTTACAATTTGCAATAAAATATGTCAGCTTCTTTAAGAAATAATTTTGAAAATATATAATTTATTTCCAGATCAAAATAGTACAGATAGCTTATTTATTATCCACACTTTAAAACGTATCATCAGACTGTGTAATGAAGATCACAAATTCAAAGAGTTTAAAAATAACTACGCTTCCGAGGCATGTATTTTCGATTAGATTCTTAAATAAATCTTCAAGGAGTATGTATGTAATAGCTGTTCAAATAAACCTAGTTTTTTTATATACGCTAACCACAGGGTATACATGTATGTAGCAGGCACAAAAATTGGTCTCCGATCCCTTAAAGTATATACATATTTTCTTGATCAGCGTCAGCAGCCGAGACGATAGAGCCCTATCCACCTGTCTGTCTGTGTGTTCGTTTGGATATCGCAGACTACAAAATATATAGCTATATTTTTTTTCAAAAATGTTGTATCCTTAAAATATACCAAAATATATATAATATATTAAAAGAATCATATATTAAGGAATCTTTAATTCTTATTATTGTATTTAACAAAAATCTAGCTTCAAAATTACGCTTTACGCGATTTGCGGCGCCGAAAGTGGGCGTGGCAAACATTCAAAACAAACTTGATCTGTGTGTAAACATAACAAGTGCTGTCGAAAATAATTACATCTCTATCTCTTATCGTCTCTAAGATGCAGGTGTTCATACAGACGGACGGACAGACGGTCTCGACTGTTGCTGCTGATGAAGAATATGTATTTACATTTCATGGTGTCACAAAGTTCTAGCCTATGGATAGTGGGCAGTGTTGTCAACTTTTGACCAGCAAAAAAAAAGCTGTTTTTGAAAGAATGGAGAAAAAAAGTTTAAAAAACATAAAAAATAAAAAAAAAAACTTAAAAAAATGTATAAAAAAAACTGAAAAAATGTCTACAAAAATATCAATTTATTTGGTTCATTTTTGTTTAAAAGAAAAACAAATGTATCAAACAAGAGAAAAATGTTTAAAAAAAATCTGAACTTCATAGTCGACACAGCATTTTCTCATCCTTTGCAATCCGTTTCTGTATATTAAAAAAGAAAGGATTGAGTATATATTTTGCTTGAAATTAACACTTTACCTTATGCTTAGAGTGCTGTTCGTCGTGGTGAGGTGTATCGTAATTTTTTTAATTTGGATTTAACTAGGTTAACCAAGCTATTTCCGCGTATGACCAGGGCAACACAACATTTGGTTGACCACAGTTGCCAACTCAAAAATCTGTTTCACCAGAGTCTTTAAAGTGTAGCACCTCATACCAAAATTTGTTTGTGTCGCTGATGTTGGCCCAATTGATCAAATTGAAATGGAAACTCTAAGCGAGTGATGACATTAGCGTATTTCGAGAAAAACAATCGATACGCCACCACATTTTCTGGATTTTTTGTGGCGATCGTAAAGCTGCCACTTCTTCATATTTTGTACTTAAGTGTTAACAACACAAAAAAAAGTTGGGAAAAAGCTAACTGAATTTCTAAAAATGCCAGAACTCCCGCACTTCACTAATTTTTCCCGCAGTTAGCCTTCAAATACACCCAGTTTTTTACGGTAAAAAATCCAAATTGGCAGCACTGCAGTGCACTGGTAGCGTGTATTATTATAAAAGTTATTCAATCGCGCCTTAGTTTCTTTGGCTGACAATCTGGTATATTTTGTAGTATATACCAAATACAGACTTAGGTATATTTTAGTATTTTTACGATTTTTATACCCGCTACCCAAAGGGTAGAAGGGTATTATAACTTTCTGCCGGCAGGAAATGTATGTAACAGGTAGAAGGAGGCATCTCCGACCCTATAAAGTATATATATTCTTGATCAGCGTCAACAGCCGAGACGATCTAGCCATGTCCGTCTGTCCGTCTGTGTGTCTGTCCGTCCGTCCGTATGAAACACTGGATCTCAGAGACTATAAGAGATAGAGCTATAGTTTTTTGTCGACAGGATTTGTTATGTTTGCACGCAGATCAAGTTTGTTTGAAATTTTTGCCATGCCCACTACCGCCCCCCGCAAATCAAAAATATCGAATAACAAGCGTAATTTTAAAGCTGCGAATTTTGGTATATACAATAACTACTATAGTAGTTATGATTCCTGAAAATTCGGTTGCGATCAGATAAAAATTGTGTTATTAAATAAGTTATGAAGTTATTAAAGAAATACTTTTCTATCGGCAAAAACGCCTACTTACTAGGGGTCTGAGTTGCTTTGGCCGACAATCCAGCACATAGTGCCGTCTATGGTATATTTTGAATGGTGTACTATATCGATATACCAAACATACCATTTGGTATATTTTTTAATATTTTTTAGTATTTTCGGTATATTTTGAAAATAATACCAATATTTTGCCCTTATTAAAAATGGGTAGCGGGTATCTCACAGTCGAGCACACTCGACTGTAACTTTCTTACTTGTTTTTTTTTTTGCATATTTATATAATTTGTTTTATTTACATACTTGACTGTATTCTTACTTGTTTAACATTGGAGCTGACAAAAGCAATATCTGCAGATTCGATTGGATATAATTGTAATCATAACTTTTTCAAAATATTCTCTATTTGTGATTAATCAAATCAAATCAACTTTAACAGTCAGAAATATGTGCCTTTTAGCCTCATCGCTGTAAGCTTCCAACTCTAGCTTAAACATGTAATTGTATAATGATTCGATGGGGCGTGATGGGGATAAGTTAGCTATATAATGTGTTGAAGTCTCAGTAAATGCCACTAAATGAAGTGCCGAATACATGTTTCATGTTTCGTGTTATCACAATTTGCAATGGCATCAAGCAGATTACGTGGATTGGACTGTTCAATTGACGATTGGCAAATCGTCATCATCATCTTTCAAAAATATTCACTGCGATTACTTTTAATGCATGCTCTAATCTTTTATCTCTAATCCCAATAGCATTTCCAGCTCACTGAGCCGCAGATTGTGCCTTGTGTGTAAAAAGCTATTTGAAGTGTTTGTCAGATTCAGTATCTGTATCTGTAAATGTATCTGTGTCTCTGTCTACGCTGTGGCTGTGCTCGCTTCAAAGGAGTGTGCGAAGTCTTTGGCTGTCGCGGATTTTCTCTTTCCCCCTTGCCAGTCACCAGTCACCAGACGACAGTCGACACTCGACATTCGGTACTGTGTATTGCACATAAGCCTGTGTACCGACTATAATCTGACATTTAATTAATAATAAAGTTGACAGTTTGTTTTGAGTGACTGTGACAGTTCTAATTGAGATTTGTTTGCTGTATACGAGTATGAGTGTGTGCCATGCGAGGGGAGTGTGCGGCTTATAGAACTGTTTAGCACAGCTTTTGTTGTCATTCAATACCCTGCACAATTCTGCAAGTCTAATAAGGAATGAGAGAATCACTTACAAAGCTACAAACTACAGAAATAATACCAACTCTCCAAAAGTAGAAAGATCAATAGATAGCATAGCGGAGTAGAAATAATACAGGTCTTTGGGAGAATCGACTGCTCGATCGCTTTAGTGGCTATCGACTGACCAGAGTTGTCTGCCACCGCTTTGATCTTCAAGTGCTCCTCTTACCACTTCACAGCTCACTCCTCACTCTCCACTTTACGTCAAGCGACCGTCCCAAGGGTTCAGGGCATACAACAACAGTAACAACAACAGCAAGAGCATTTGCTGCCGCCACTTGAAAGACCCGAGAAACTTAAGTGCTCAATGCATGAGTATGCGTGTGAGTGCTAGTGTGAGTTTGCCTGTGAGCGTGTGTGTTTGTGTGTGCAGTCAACTCGATTGAGAGGCGATTAGCGCACAAAACACAAGTGGCATGTTTTGATGATGATCATCAAGCGCGTCTGATTGCCGGCAATCAAATGTTGTTGTATAGGAATTACCGACTCACTAGGGGAAGGCTGTGGGAGAGGAAGAGCGATGCGGGAAGAGAATGCTATAAGAGAGACACGCGTAAAAACGTTTTCAAATGACTTTTCAATTGAGTTGTTAAGCGCCTAGGTACATACCCCTCCTACACCACCTCACCAACTCATTCCTCCTCACGATGTCATTCAATTGTAGCCGTACTCTCCCCCAGCCGCAGTATGGAAAAGCACAATATGTGAGAGCAAGAGCGAGAGCCCGATAATTGAGTTTTATGATTGACACGACAACTTTGCTTTTTAAATTGACATAAATTTCAATATGTCGCACTGCCAACGACCGAACAAAACCCCAAGCCGAATCGAATCTGAAACAACAACAACGACGACAAACGCAACAGAAACGAAACAGAAACAGAAACCGCAGCGTCATGCGAAATGAATGGGTTGAACACAATGGAACGTATGAACTGAGCGAGCCATGCAAACGGAACGGAACGGAACACATTGAAATCCATTGAGCTGCGATCTCTCTCTGTCTCTAGTTCTGGTTCGTGCTCGTGTTTGAATCTCTGTCTGAGCGATAAATTGTGCAATAAATTTCAATTACTGTTATTTCGCCGGCACACACATGTATATATATTGTGCATATAGCATACACACAGCATATAAAAAGAATACATAAGCACAACATACGAAAGCTCGGCTAAGACATGCTCTACACATAAATTGATTAATGAAATTGTGGAACAAACAAAAATTTCAGTAAAATTACAAAACCAAGTTATGGAGTAGAGGTCCCTAATTAATTTGGAGAAGAGTGAAAATAACACCACTTAATAAGTTATTTAATAAAAGAAAATACTAAAACCTAACAATTTTAAGCGTATACTCGTTTGTTCATTCGCTTCATAATACCTTTCTGTTTAATTCGTACAGAGTATACAAATTGTCAAGCTGACAGGCTGCTCGCATAAACTATTTAAGTGGCGGGGCGTTGTAGAAGGCAAAAGCCAAAGAAATATGCGCACACAAATTGTGATAAATTTTATGTTAAAGTGCATGAAATTATATGGCGACACATTTGGGCACTCATAAATTTTATATAAACAATTTACAATTGTCATTCTAGAATTGCCTGTCGCTGGCTGTCTTATTTGCCCATTTCCCCCACCCATCGTTCTCATTGTGATTGCTGCAGTTCCACACTTAGAAAGCCTCTGTAGTTTTTATGACTTTGGATTGAGCGTTATTTATCTTTTATTGGCAAGTGAATAAAGCTTTGAAGGCATACAAAGTTTTTATATGGGTTTATTGCAGTACTTGAGGGTTAAAAGATTTAATAAAACGATGTAAAGTTCAGTTCGGAAAGTACATTTGAAATGGATCAGATAGGAAAATGGTTTGAACCTTGCTTACTTCAGAAATATTGAATTAACATAATAATTTGAATGTGCAAAGCCATTTATTTAATATTTGTTCTGAATTCTCAGTAAATTTAAACTGTCCACGTTAGATAAATATTTAAACTGGTCTTGAGATTGTAACACGAAGTATCTTAATAGTACATAAACATTAATTGTCTGTCCCTTAATACGGCTTGTGGCATCATTAGCAACGAAAACGAAAACGAAAACGCAACTCAATCAAATTAGAACATCAAAGCAAATGTCACCAGATCCTCGAGTGTGATGGGCAGCGAGTGGCAAATTGCAGTCGAGTCGAGTATGAGAGCAACCGAACCATCTCGGCTCCCAAATGCTCAGTCAGTCAGATGGTTTGCCAGTTTTAAGTTGGCAGTTGGCAGTTGGCAGTTGCCAGTTGCCAGACTGTTTGCCTGCCAGCGCCAGACGCAGTCGTAATGGTCATGCCGTGGTTTCGTTTCTGTTTCTGTTGCTCTTGCTCTTTTTGTTGGTGTAGCTGATGTTTTTGTTGTTGTTGTTGCTGTGTTTCTGTGTCTGTTTCTGTCTGACAACTTACTTTGGCATTTGGCTGTCAACATGCTGTCAGACATTTAAACAATAAATGACCAAACACTTTTCATTATGTTGCTCTTTGCGGTTGCCATTGCTGTTGCTGTTGCTGCTGCTGCCTTTGCCTTTGCCATTTTTGCCAGAGACAACCGACAGGCCAAGACGAAGAACGGAAAACCCAAAACACAAAACCGAAAATACTGTAAGAGAGAGGGAAGAGATTTGTCGACTGACAGCCTGACTGAGGCAGGCAAATTGAGTAAAATTTACTTTGATGCCCACCGACTCAACTCAACTCGACTTGCCTCGCCTCGACTGTGACTGCGACTCCAACTCCGACTCCGACTCCGACTCTGACTCCGACTGCGACAGCATTGCAAATAATCAACAATAACAAATATTCACAAGCCAAATACTACACACATATTTACGTACGAGTGCGTATATTACAATTGTAAGAATTGTTCGAGCCCAGGCTCAGGCTTAGGCTCAGTCGGGGGCTAAAGTTTTCGACGTGCGTATGCATGATTTAGATCCTGATGTGGGTCAAACAGGCCACCTTCCTTCTCCTTCTCCCTCTCCTGCTCTCCCTTTTCCGCCTGCCTGCTCCTGGTCAAACGAAACAGACGGAGGTCAAAGTTTTACTGCTGTTGCTGTCATAAAAATGTTGCCAAATTTTCGTATTTTCTTTTTCTTCTGCTGTCAGTGGTGTCCGTCGGCGATGTCCGAAGTCCTTTGTCGGATACAACAAATACGAACCCATTTCAAAAATGTTGACACTCAGCATAGGGCAATTAAATTCATTTTTCATTCATTTGCTTTCTTTCTCGTTCTCGTTCTCTTTCTCCCTCGCTCTATATATTTCCTTTTGCTTCCATTGTATGCGAATTGCGCCTGGTCACAGTTGGCAGCTCTGTTGAAACCAAGTGACAGATTGCGTTGCAAATTCGAAAGGTTTTTTTTCATAGCCATTATGCCATGAATGCCATTGGTAAAAATGTCCAATACGAGCATTAAACTTACTGAATTTATATTGAAAAATATTATTGTACTTCCTTTTTTGATCAGTTAAATTTATGAATGCCGAAATGGGAAACGCAAATTGGATTAAATTAAACATATAACACGAAATGCGGTTCGATGTACATACATACTTCAATTGTTAATTTATATATAATTTATCAATCACCCTGAATCCATTGCAATGGTATTACTTTAAAGTTATCCAAATACTCTTTGGATGAATAATGTCAATGACGGAATTAATTTAAAATATATTCACCTAATTCAGTCAGTAAATGTACTGCAGAAGCTTAAGAGGAAAACGTAATTTCTTGAGTCAGACAGATCCTGAAAGAGACTCATAAATACCTGAACGCACTCGCTCGTCTCGGCGGCTCTGTCAATGTCAGTGGCATTTAAGTGCCTCTGGCAAGAGCCACATTAATGGACCCTAAACACGTTGTTGAAATTTTTTGGTCGCAAATGAAAGAAGACCAAAGAGAACAAATTGCTTCACACACATTAAGAAATTTCCCATTTCCTCACTGAAGCCGCGTCGGGTTTTTTGCCTTTCCATTCCATTCCATTCCGTAGCGCCCACGACACGGAAGGATCTTATAGCTGTCGGGGTTCGTTTAGCCGAAACAGCAACGACCATAAATTTTGTTTTATTTATGAGCATTTAATTTTTGTAACATTAATTTAAACATAACTGCCAAAACATAAATTAGCTTCCGTTTCAAACTAATTATGCCGCCTGCTTCAGTCACAGCGCAACGCCACCGCCACCGCCACCTCCGCCCTTGTTCCTACTTCTCTCTCCCTCCCTCACTCTGTCCCCTCCGGCCAGAACTCTCGTTGTGGCAATCGCTCAAGCATGAAAATCGTTGACTGCACAAAAGGCAGCCCACATCACATACACACATCTACACCCACACTACACATATCCTCACACACACCGAAATATCAAGAGACGGACGCACCGCATAAATTTGAATACATGTATATATATCTCTCTCTCTCTCTCTGTCTACCTATACGTATATGAATATATATGTACTGATGTCTTCCACTCGCTCTATCATACACTGAGCGCAGCGCCACTTTTCGTTTTATCTTTGTGGTGGCCCTTCTAAAAGTGTGGATTGTGCAGGGTCGCAGAGAGGAATTTGGGGAGAGGAGGAAGAGGGGGGAGGAGGGGCGCACTAAGTGCCGTTACACATGCATCGCATCGCATGCATATAAATTTTATCTGTTTGCCGCTGCTCTTTTGAACTGCCATCAAATTAGTTGTTCATCCAAGCAATTAACCAAATGCGCCCACAGCGCCAAAACTGAAAAGCTGACTCCAAGATCAGGGCTGCAGCAAATTCCCGGATAGCATGATCTATCTTCAGATTTTGAATGTTGATTATCTCTTTTAGTGTAGCCATTTTGAAGAAGTGTCATATAATGTTATTCAATTCAATTCAATTCAATTCAATTCAATTCGAAATTTATAAAATTACCTCATAAGACTGATATAAAGAGTTGTATTCGAAAAATCTCCCAATTATGTCTAAGTAAAGGATTTATTATCAAATAGAACTTCAAAAGGAGTGTAAAATTAAGTTTCCCATTAAGTTAGCCAATACACAATTTAAAGTATTTATATCTGTTTGCTTTTATTTTTATATTTAACAAAATTGGATAAAATGCAATAAGTTTTCACATTCCAAGCATGTGCTTTATACGGCAGCCCTGGTGGAAAGAGCCAAAAGCACGCCAACATAATAATCATAAATATATCAGACAGCTAACTTTCGGCTGGCATAATAAAATCCAATTAAAAACCAAAGAAAACAATGTTTACGACCTGACGGCGAGGGGGGAGTTGCGAATGGGCGATAGCGGGTGGTGGTGGTGGTGGCGAGAAGAATGA
Organism: Drosophila sulfurigaster albostrigata; assembly: GCF_023558435.1. NCBI lineage: Eukaryota > Metazoa > Arthropoda > Insecta > Diptera > Drosophilidae > Drosophila > Drosophila sulfurigaster. Next base: position 3,496,022 of record NC_084881.1, read on the forward strand.
TTTTGGGTTGAAAAGGGCTGACTCGACGATTTCGTTGAGTTATGTTAATGGTGCTGTCTGCGCCCACAAAGTGGACCAATGTTGTTATACATATATCTGGCGCTTTAATGTCTGCATCCTCTAGAATGCATTCCATAACAGCTGTTGCCTTCGCAGCGATGGAAGATGGCAAAGGAGATGCCAGAGGGTGACGAGGAATTACTAGGCAACTCATTATGAGGCACCGGCAGTCTAAACAGCTTCAACAGCCACAGCAACAATAATTCCTCAACTAACACCACATATTTCACAGCCAGGGAACGACTAAACAGCTGAGCTTCGTTTTCCCCCCTGTCTCCACAGTCTGTCCTTCTGTTTTCCGTTTTCTCCCTTGTCCCTTGCCAAGTGTCAGCGTAAATCTTAAAATTCACGGAGCAGAAAGTGTTGCCGTTGTGGCAATTGACTTGGCCAACAGTAGCGGCAGCTGTTGGCAACCAGAGACCTCTGAACACGCTCGAAAAGTCGTCTTCAGTAACTAGCGTTTGTTGTTCTTGTTGCTATTATGGGTGTTGTGTCTTATACTGGGTGGCATAGCCATCTCCATCTTTATTCCCGTCTTCGTCTATATCCCAGACCCATTCCCTGTCCCATTCGGAGCTTGCACTTTATTATTTATGGCTGTCGGTTTGAGTACGAATTCATTTTATTTATGAAGCAAGTCAGCCAAGCGGCCAACCAACAACAGCCAACTGTGGCCGCTCCGATGCTGACTTCGAAATTCGCATTTTGTTTTTAAGCATTGCCAGAAGCACGAAAGAATAGAAGGGACCGTAAACATTTCTCATTTAACCAAAAAGAGTCGAATAATAAAAGTAGACTTCAAAAACACTCACACAAGATACCAAAGACCGTTGAAAACTAAAAGGAATTCAAGAATAGTATGCTGGCTACAAAGGATATCTAATAATAATGAGGGATACACAACACAAATTTATGTACATAATTGCATGTCTACACACGCATCTTACGTTTGACCAATGTCTAATAGACTGACTACACTTAATAACTTTGGCCGCTATATCGTCTGTCAGTCCCATTGTCCTCTGTCTTTAGTCGGCGCCCCGAAGTATACAATGTAATACCGACACTTGGGCCATGACTTTGAGCCCCTTTGGCTCTTTGGGCCGAACTAGTTACGTACGTAGCAATTTTCGTGTCGGCTAATTAGCTTTGGGTGTATTGTTTATAAATTTATGACGCATGTTAAATGGGTTTAATTAATTTATGGCTCTTTAAGCCGCCACACTGAACGAATGGGGCCAAGCAGGAGTCGTAATGCTTAAGCTTTGCCCAATTGAATATTCAGTTGTGAATTATGTTGATGTTTACGTTACTCAGAGTACGCTACATGATAATTAGGTTTGCTTTTCTTTAGAAGAAATCATCAAACGGCACCAATTAAAACTGTAAACTCTGGTCACTTATCACAGGATCAGTTGCCTGTTGTGTTGTCATAGACCCCGCTGTGCCAGACATCTCAATTACGCTTAGGAACACTCGTGGATTCCCAGAGGGAAAATCAACCCTCAATAAGACGATTATATTCGTTTATGATTATATTATTCAAATACGCATTTCTCATTTCATGGGTCTTCGTCTTAACAGCTCAATTTAAAGGGCTTACTCTACCTTTTGGGTATGCTAAAACAATAATACCCATATACCGGTATACTAAGAGCATTTTGCAATGAACTACTTAAGGCACTACTTTCGTATTTTATGTTACTGTATATAAGCGTTGTTTTAGATTTGTGTCGCCCTTTCGGTTTTAATTGTCGTCATCATCGTCGATGTGGTGGCACCCAGGCGCCAGTCCCAAAATGATCAATGGGCGCTAATTAGTGTATCGTCTCTCTCCCTCTCTCTCTCTTCCTCTTGGAAAGTTTACATATGCTCCCAGCGGGGACTACAAACCACGGAAAGCAGGGGTATACAGTTACAAGTGTCGTCTGGGTCTCTTGGCCTCGCGTTCTTTCGGTCTTTCGGTCGGGTTGGGTTCCCTGCTGTGGGCCTTGGGTCATTTATTATTTTTGCTGTCGCTGCTTTCGAGCTGCTGTTGGCGGGGCTTGAATTTCAATCATTTTGAACTGCCTCGATTAGATATGACGATAATGTCCAATGGCGACAAGTTTTCGGGGGGCGCCTACCGCTCTCCCACTCTCTCCCGCTTAGCTCACACACGAATTGCGCCATCAACTTCCCCTGATGACCGCCTGTCCGCAGTTTGTCAGTTGGCTAAGCCAGAAGGCTTATCTGCACTTCGTTTGCCAGTAAATTATGTTTTATCTGCATCTATGGGTCATGTCCACTCCACATGGCCGGACTTGGGTTCAGGCTCTCGTTTGGGTTCCATGTTGCATCTTCAGAGTGCGGCGAACATGTGTACATATGTACAAAAGTATTTTTGGACAATGGATAACTGCGTTGTCCCCGTTGCGGCCACGTTGATTGATGAGCCCAGAGCGCTAATGAGCTGCAATTAATAAAGTCATGGACTTTGTTGACCGCCACACCGCTTAATGTGGCCTGCTAGCCACACAAACGACAAGAAAGATGAGAAGAGGGGGAGTTCAAATGGTTGATGAGCGGTGCGGAGGGGTGTCTAGGCAGTCGTTGACTTGACTTATTAATGTCAGGCACGATAATGAGGTTTTGACTCGTCTTCAACTTTCTGAATTTTTGGGCATATTTTTGTATACACTTTGCGCAGGCTTTGACAAACCTAAATTCCATTTGATCGATGCATATTACAAGTGTGTTTTTAAAAGGTTATTCATCATTGTGAAAATTGGGGAATTGAATGTACTCTTCTTAAGCAATATTGAAAATGAGGGAGATTCATAATGTACTACAATTTTTGGTTGATCTATGGTTGGGAATATTCCTTCTAGTCTATCTTTTCAAATAAATGGAGCGTTCCGTAATATTCGTACTTCCAAAGGAAATATAGTGAACTAGATTTTCAGTAAGGCCGCGCAATATCTATTTGTGATCAGTGCCTGTAGAATAGGATTTTTAAATAATTTTAAGTAGGAAATAATAAAGTAAAAACGAATAAACTTCATAGTTATAATCCAATTAATGGGAATCTATTAGTAAGAACTATCAGCTTTCTTATTATGGGGTATGAAAGCTGATAGTTCTTACTAATATTCCAAACTTAAGAGATTTCAAAACATTTACTTTTTATATATTTGCTTTAAATGCTTCGGCATTTACTCCTTATGTGAAATAATTTTAAAATGTCGAGGAATCCTCTTTAAAAATTCATCATCATTATCTGACAGACTGAGAACAAAGACAGATAGCTGTAATGAAAGCATGGAGAGGGAGATTGAAAGGCGTCAGCAAGAAAGTGGGCGTGTTTGAGTTGTTGCCCCCTTTGAAGTTCTGCCGACGCGTCGGTTCACCTAATTATCACACTATTCGAGGCATCATAAAGTCGACTTAGGGAAGGGGGAATTCGGAGAAGGCAGGTTCTGAAGTGTGCTTATGTTGCTAAAAGCAAATAAGAGTCTATATGATGTGTCTACTCCATAAAAGTAAGCCGAAAATAGACGAAATAAATAAATAAATAATCGAAATAAAGCACAAACTCACAAACAGCAATGTAAATGAAAAGCAACAAAACTCTACTCCTCCGTTCCATATGATTCTCGACAATTTCGTACATATTTTCCGTGCTGATCCGCATGTCGTTGTTTTGGGTTGCCTAATAAAACTCAGAAATGTGTGAAATGCGCGGCAAGATCAAAGAGCTGTAGAAGTCTTAGGCCAGACAACATTAGAGTACATATACATATATTTTTTTACAAGTAATACAACGTGTTTCATATGCATTTTTGCCGTAAAACTTGTACTTTAAAATAGACTAGACAATTTTGCAATTAAAAAGAAAAAGATTGGAAGAGTCGGGTGTACTCGACATGAATATATTTGCTACCCATTATGAAATATTTCAATTAAAACAAATATGTTCTCAAAATATACCATTAAGATCACAATATATCATACCCGGGCACATTGGCCTTAAATACTTATTTATTACCTATTATTATAAAATCTAGCTTCAACATTACGATTGTGAGTCGGTTGTAGACGATTTGCGTGGGCGGAAGTGAGCGGCCTAAAAATTTGAAACAAACTTAATCTGCGTGCAAATATAAGAAGAGGTTTCGAAAAAAATGTCTTTTATAGCCTCTGAGATCTAGGTGTTTATACGGACGGATGGGCAGACGAACATGGCTATATTTACTTGGCTTTTGACGCTAATCAAGAATACGTTTATTCTTTATAGGGTCGGTGATACTTCCTTCTGCCTGGTATATACACATACATTTCTTGTAGGCACAATGTTATAATACCCTTCTTCCCCTGTCGGTAGCGGGTATAAAAAGAAAACTTAGCATAGGAAGCAGAGAATGGTTTGAACACTTTAACTGAATTACATTCGAAGTATCATTAATTTTTGCGAGACCCGCCAAATTAGCAGCCAGTTACATCCGCCATTGGGGGCGTCAAGTTTCACAACCTAAAATCTTCCCCCAAGTCCGGCAATTGAAAGTCACAACTCACACACACACATACACAGAGTTTTTCAACCGCAGCTGCAGTTGAACATGCAAACTAATAAATTTCATTGATGTGTCTATTTTCAGTCGAAGTACTCCCGCAACACGCCCGAGGCACAGCAACAGCAAAAGCAAGAACCTTCGAGTGCCTGCAACGGAAGCAATTTGTAGTTACAAGCTGTAATTTCTATGCGGCTCCCTCTTCCTCTTCCTCTTCTGCCCACACCAGATACCACTGCGCTGCCTAAAAGACGTCGATAATTCTCAAGCAAAGGCGCGAAAATCGGGAAAATAAAAGCGTGCAAATTTTCGCTGTCAGGAGGATTGCCTTTATAGCAAATGCTGCACATTTTATTTAACCCTTTTTATGGCCTCATTATAGCCGGAATGGGTCGCACACACACAGAGGCACAGACACAGACAGACAACAATATATTTTAAAAAGTGGGTGGAGTTGAACCAGGAACGCAACATGCGGAAATGAGGCTAGGAATCAAGCAAATAAATGTTTTATAAAATGTTCGCAGCACACAAAGTAAGTAGCGAAATTTCCCAGCACTTTTCGACCCATTAAAACGAAATTTATTGTTCGCAATGTTTTATGGTTTTCGAAAATTTCGTGCTGCCAGTTTACTTTGTAATTTGTTGGAGAATTGTAAGAGTCGCGATATTCGTATAAAAAAGTGCGAACGTATTACCAAATTGTCTTCAGACGGATGACTAAGTATATTCTTGAAACTATAATTTATTTCGTTTAAAGTTCGAATAATTTATGTTAAGCTGTAGCTTTGTAATTGTTACAAGATATCACCACATTATAATATTTATATGATATTCGCTACTGAGCCTTGTTGCCTAACTGCAAGCTAAGCCAAAAACCTATCTCAAATAGTAATGACTCCGACAAAACTAAAAAGTATGAAACTATAATTTATTTCGTTTAAAGTTGGAATAATTTATGATAAGCTGAGTTACCCGTAGCTTTGTAATTGTTACAATATATCACCACATTTATAATGTTGATATGATATTGGCTATTGGATTTTGTTGCCTATCTGCAAGCTAAGCCATAAACCTAACATATCTCAAATAGTACTGACTCCGACAAAACTAAAGAGTATCTACAGTATATTGTAGAAACTATAATTTATTTCAATTAAAGTTCGAATAATTTATGTTAAGCTGAGTTACCAGTAGCTCTGTAATTGTCACAGGATATCACATGTATAATGTTGATACGATATTCCCTCTTAGGATTTTTTGTCTATCTTCAAGCCTAGCCATCTATCTCAAATAATAATGTCTTCGAAAAAGCTAAAAAATATCGTCGCACGGAATCAACTTTAAATTTGAACTAATATTGACGTCATTAAAATTTTGATAACTTTTTATAATGCTATATGTTGCTATATATTAGGTGTATAAAAACACAAAAGTTTAAGCAAAAGTCATGCATTAAATTTTGAAATTAACCTCAACATTCATTCTTAAATTTATCATTATATATAACGGGTATTACAAGGTCGATAGCTATCTAAAAGAGAAAGTAAAAGCTGGTCTGGCAGACAGGCAGAGATTTGCTTCTAGCGACGAACTTTCAGTCGACCAAAACGCATCGACTAACATAAGAGTGAAGCAGCATTCTGCGGCCTGGCGATGCGTCGCTTCCTTTAGAGACGCGCAAGTCGGAGCCATAAATTTGCGAAGCGCTACGCAAAATAACCGAAAAATGCAAGACAAGTCTCCAACGCGCTCTCTCGCGCTCTCTTTCTCTGCCTATGTCTACACTTTGGAGAATGGGAGTGTAAAGTGTGCTGCTGTGTGGTGTAAGTGGTGTGTGCATGTGTGTGCTATGCTGTGGTGTGTTGTTGTGGTTCGAAGAGGCGTAGGGGCGTAGGGGGGCATGATGGCGGTGTGGTGGTGTGGTTGTGTGAAGCCAAGGGGTAGTCGTATCTAGCGCACTTTCAGCGCAACGATAAATTTCCAAGCCAAAATGTGTAAATTATAAATACGAGCAATTATTTTAACTCTACTTAACAAATTACCATGCCATAGCATATGGGGCTAAAGGTATAAATTACCGACTTTTACGACTTGCGGAAATTGTATGGCGACGACGACGATGGCAACGATGGCAACGATGGCGATGGCAATGGCGATGACGATGGCAGGTTGCTTGCGGATGTGTGTACAAGAGTGCAAGAGTGTACGAGAAGTAGGTTTAATTGTGTGTGTAGGTGATTATGCTTAATTGTGTGTATGTCAGAGACGTCGACGTCTGCTAAAGTGCCAGGACCCCCTTCACAGCTTCCTGTGTAACAAACACCTCGCTCTTCATGGTGTCGTCCGCAGTGCGGTGTACAACTTTTCGAATCAACTTTTAAGCATCCCAAAATGACTTTGTGGGGCCATTTTACTCGTTTGTGTGCAGGTCGACTTGCCCCACATCCTAATCCTTCATATAATGGGGGCGGTCGTCCACTTGACAACTTGATAACTTGTGTTCTGCGTGTAGCACTTGAGTGAAAAGCTTAACTTCATCTCTCATGCTGGGTTTTTTCTTTAATTGCAACATTTTTCGGTTTTTAATGTTTTCTTCAAATTTTACTGGGTTTTGTCTGAGTACAGAGGATTTGTAAATTGGTCTTCTAATGTAGAGTTGATAAGAATATTTGCACAACTCTGAAAGTGTTTCTAGTAGTTACTTAGCTAACAAATAATTTAAAGAATTCGAGATACAGATGAAGTTTCCATTCGGCTTAGAAGTTGATTTCAAATTATTATTGTGATATATGTGATTCAATATGCAATAATGCAATTGCAAATGGGATTAAAAAGACTAATGATGATTACAGAAGTTTCAGTTCTGTTGAAGTCTTCGTTTCTTCCCCAAGCAATTCACGTTGAGACCTTTGCCAAAAAGACTATATTGAACCAAGGAATATGACAGTCGCACTCATAGCTAAAGTTGAAAGTTAACAAAATGCGCTTTGGATTTTGCTTTGGCTTTGGTCTTGTTTCTGTGTTGTTTTTTAGATTTTTTTTTGCTTTATTTGCACTGTCTTCGTTGTCGTTTACACTGCGCAAAATGTTTGGCACAGTAGTCCAAAGGGGAAGGCGGTCGTGCAAAAATAATTTATGGAGAGCATCAACAACCCTCAGAGCTCGAGCTCAAATGATAGATGGCGTGCCAGAATGTCTGGCATGGCCTGGCAACCATGGCAAACTGAGGCAACAGAGGCAACTCAGCCAGGCCGAAGAGAAGACGACGGCTACAGCGATGGCGATGGCGAAGCAAATTTAACCCAAAACCCAAAATATGCTGCGGGCGATTTATTTCTCGCACTCACTGTCATCGCGGTGCTGTCGAGAGTGTAAGTGAGGAAAGACAGAGAGAAAGCTAGGGACAAAAAGAGTGAGAAACAAAGTGCCCAGCACTTTCAAATTGAAATGTCGTTTCGTCGGGCGCTAGGATTTTTCATTGCCAATTTCTGGACGAGCAGTCCTCGAGGATGGAGAGAGGGCGAGAGTGGCAGGAAGCTGCCAAGGGCTGCCATATTTCTGCCATATTTCTCAAGAGCCAACACAAATGTCACATCAATCTTGAGACCAGTGTTGCGTAAGAAGTAAAGAAAATATTCATTTTGTTTCTGGCCCCCAAAAAATGAATCAACTTTCACCCCGCTTGCGCCGTTGCTCTGCAATGCAAAAATGATTTATTGCCTCGCCATGTTGTGCGAATTTTCAATGAAGAAACCGACTAATATAGAGTAAAGTGTGTGTGTGTGTGTGTATGTATATAGTATACAATACATTCAATTACGTATTCACATATGCAGATGGATGTGGCAACAAATTGAACGAACATTAATTCTAATAGAAATGCTAGCGCGCTAGTTTGCTCGTTCATAATAAAGTCATTAGCCATTGGCCAAGGCCAAAGAATGTTTAATTGAAACACTACGGCCAGCTTTTGAAATTATAACAGCAGAATTAAATGTTCACGAAATGTTGCTGCTGATTTGCCATGTAAACTCAACATTTTCTCAATTATTATTTCGTATTAGTGACTAACTAGCTAATAGTTAAGGAACAGAATATTATTTACCATTTTCTGTCGATTTGTTATGAATTTCTGAAATGACTTGTTGGTACTTAATTGAGTTGATAAGTAATATTATTACAAACAAATAGATGATATTTTGGACATGAGATTAAATATTTACTTTTCTAATAAAATTGTGGAGTATTTTTATTATATAAAATGTTAAAAATTCAATTATTTACGAAATTTAATCATTTTAAAAATACATATAAAATTTTGAAGTTGTCATATTTATTTAAGACTCATGAACTCAGATTGCGTTGGCAGGCCAAGCGAATTTTGATTACCCAAAAGTACAACTATTTTGAACAATGCTTTCGGAAAATGGAACCACGAAAAAGAAGAATCGGCATCGCCTTTATACCCGCTAGTCATACGGTTGAAGAGTATTATAACGTTGTGTCTTCAGCAAATGCATCTCCGACCCTATATTCTTGATCAGCGTCAATAGCCGAGACGATATAGCCATGACCGTATGTCTGTCTGCCATTATGAACTCCTAGATCTCAAAGACTAGAGCTTTATTTTTTCGACAGCACTTGTTATTGATTGTTTTAGATTTTAGATAAGCCCACTTCCATCCACTAGGTACCATACATAAAATTAAAAGTGCATTCTTTAGGATTCTTTTAATTTTGTTGCAATCAGATAAAAATTATTATTTGAGAAATAATTTTTAATAGTAAGAAATCGCTGCTGCAATCGGGTCTAGCTTTGGCGGCGGACAATCTTGTATATTGAATACTCTGTGGTATAATCTAACCTTTAGTATATTTCAGTATTTTGTACCTATATTATTTTATTATATTTTGTGAATGGTTAAACAATGCTTTTCTTATGTTATTTTTTATTATTTCTTACTTATTTTCATTACTCCCTGCAGATCAAGTTTGATAAAATCAAATAGTAAGCTTCTTTTTTTTAGGTATAATAATAATCACAGTATTAAAGATTCCTGAAATTTTGGTTGAGATCAGATTAAAAATGTAGAATTTATTTAAGTTTAAGTTTATTTAATAATGTTATATAGCAAAAAAACGGTTGCTGTATATTAGTATATTTATGGTATATTTTGAACGTTATCGAATCTCAATACACCAAATATCGCCTTCAGTAAATTTCAGTATTTTTTCAGTATAATAATTAGGTATATTTTATTTTTTTTTTACTTATTTTTTTTATTGCAAATGGGTAGCGGGTAACTCACAATCGAGTACACCCGCCTGTTACTTTCTGTATTATTGTCAATGATTACTGAAGTACTGGAATCAAGTGCTTGATTCAATCTATATGTAAGTATGTTTGTTGCTTACAAATTATTATAAGTCTATATTTTAAGTGAAGATGAGAAAACAGCTTCTTTACGACGGTAACATCATGCAACACGTAAGTTGAGCTGGCATGTTGCATGTTGCAACTGCATTGCAGTTACCGTTGTGCCTTTTCAGTGAGTTTTCATCTGTCGATTGGTCCACGCTTTGGCTACACGGCTTGCCGCAAGCTAAAAATTGCATAGGACACAGCGATTGACGACAAAGCCGAGTCGCGACAAAGTCGCCAACAGAGACAAACGATGTGACAGTAAATGGCAATGTTGACAGCTGTACAAATACCGAACTTTTACTTCATAAAGAGCATCTACATTGTAATATAGATAGATGCAGGTATCATTCCCATGATCATCAAAGTATTATTCTATATTGTGGAGAGGCATTTTCAGGGTATTTGGCAGTCATTCACCGAAATTCGATAGGGGCGGCAAGTGCAACGGCAACTGCAACTGCAACACGTGTTACTGTCGTACTCATCGTACATGTTGTTGTCATGGTGAATACAGCGACTCTTGTTGCTGATTAACATCGGCATCGGCATCGCCATCTTCGCTCGTGTCGTGGCGATAAGGTCTCAGCTGGAGCTTCCAAGTCTTGCTTTGAGCTTTTGGCTTTGAGAAGCGATAGCGCTGCCACAAATCATTGGCAAACGTGCTTTTATTGCGAGGCAAGGTGTGGTGGCAGCTGCATTCAATTTTTATCCATTTGAATATGCAATCAATACACCAACATTGCATACTAACACCACAGAGTCTTTGATAGGGTTTTGATCATTATCAGAAGAGGCAACTAACTGCTATCAGGCATAGATAGCTGTTCCATGCTAAGATGCTTCATGATTAGCCTCGCCCCTCTCACACCATCTGTTTTCTCCAGTGCAGCTGCAACTCGCCCCAATCGAACCTCATTAGTTGTTGCCTTCGATGACGCCAAACAAGCCACTTAATTTAAATTTAAATGTCGAATTCTCGCTTTGCGTGTGGGGCAAAGTATTTTGTCTTTCTTTCTTCTCCTTCCACACCCAACTCGAATCTCGCTGTCATGTTCTCTCTCCCAGCCACAGACCCATTCCCAGTCCGAGTCACGGCACGCCAAGATTTATTTTCAGTATTCCATGGGCGACTAAAATGCGCTGTCAGCGCAGCAGTTGCTGCCATACGTCTATCCTTTTACAGCGAGTGCTTGCTGGTATAGAGACAGCTACTTTAGAGACTGGTGGTGGTCCGTTCGGTGGTGCAGACCCACTTGACGTTGCTCGTGGTGTTGCTGTTGCATTTGCTGTGGCAGTTGGTGGTGATGCTGCTCTCGCTTCTCGTTCTCCCCCAATGCACTCGACACCCGAAATGGATGCCACATTAATTAGGCAAAATATTGACAATCTGATGTGTGCTCTGCTCTGCTCTGCTCTACTGTGCTGTGCTGTGCTGTGCTGTGCTGTGCTGTGGTGTAATGCGGGGTGTTGCCATTGATTAATGCCTTTGCTTGGATGTGTGTTCTATTTATTAGTTGGACCTTAGCTCAATTACAGTATAAGTGGGATTTTCTGAATATTGTTTAAGTACTATTTATCGCTTCGTTTTCCGAGTTCATTTGTTCACATCGGATTCTCTTACATCCTTTTCAGAAATTGTCTTCCGCATGGAGCACTTGTTGAACGGGCTTACACGAAATATCAACTGAAGGAGTGCACCAAAACGTTGCCGACGTTCGTTTTCTAGAAGATAGAAGAAACACTTCATTATTTCTCTACATTTCTAAGCAATAGTTTCTTTCTTAACCACACGCGTGAATTGTTTTGTTTAAAACTTAAATTAACATCAATAAATATGCAAATTAAAATCAAGTTCCAAAATTTGTGAATTAGTTACATAGATACTATACATAAAATAACTTATGTATATATTATAATTATTTGGATATAATGTAATATAATAACAATAAAATCTACATTCCTTTGGCTTACATATTTGTATTTAATTAGTCTATTATTTAGTCTTAGCATAAGCGAATTGATTTTCATTCATATTTCACTCTTTGTTAACTTACCAGAATATTGAGTCTTTCCTTCGTGTTCAGGGAACTTTAGTTTCTTAGATTCCACACCATATTTGATTTGATTTGAGTTGTTACTTCTTCTAATTCTATGAATGAATTTCGATGGGGACTTTACCAGTTTCTCTGCGAAAGCGGATTGAAATCGCCAATTTTTAGAGTTGCCTCACATCCTGTAAACTTTAAGCCTTACCAAATAGTTTTCTGTTGGTTTGGATATTGTAACACTGTTGTTGTGTTGTTTCCTCGGGCCTGGTTCTGGGCAGGTCTCCATTTAGATATTCTGCGAAAGAAGGTGATTTTGAGATCTTTAGTTTCAACTTAGATTCATCTTAGTTGCCTTGACGCGCACAACTTTCCGTAGTCTTTTTCAGGAGCATCCAGTTCTTATGCAGAATGTTGCCCTCCATTATGAGGTTCTCATAGCCCTTTAGCAGTTTCCTCACATCGACACCCAGGAGCTCCTCGGGCATGGCCTGATCACTGAACTGCTTCGAAGTCTTGCGAAGATCCTCAAACCGTTGAATCAATTGCTTGATGTTGCCAACACTTTCGGGTTCCTCCTCACATCGAACTGGCAGAACTACAGACTTCGTCGATGGTACCACATTGACTTGAACTGGTCGATCTGAGCTAATATTACGCAATATCACGGCCGTCTCCTCTATGAAAGTCTCCTGGCGAAGACGTAGCTCCTGCAGCCGCTGCTTCAGCTCGTCCAGATACGCCAGCTGCTGGCATGTAGGCTGCTTGCTGGCCATGATTGCGCTGACATGAATTTACAACTAATATTTTACATAAACATTTGTGAACTTTGTGTGTTTGATGTGTAGAGATGATTTGATGTGATCCTATCCGGCACAAATGAGCTACCTTTCAAGGTTTACTACGTTCTTATACATTTAATAGAACAAAAATTATGAAAGAAAATCAATAAATTTACATAATCTTTATATTAAGTGTTAAAAATACAAATTTTAAAAGTGTATAAATATATCAATATCTTACTTATTAAAGTCTACTTTATTGAACTTGTATTGTAAAAGAAGGAAATGTTTAAAATTTATATTGTTGAATAGTTCAGTTACTCTAGATTATATGCCATTTGATTGAGTTGAACATATTCAATAAATCAATAAATTGATTTAAAAATAGTTACAAATTCAAATTTTAAAAGTGTATAAATATGTTTATACTTTTTCTTCTATTCGAATTTAATGTATTTTGAAGTTATTTAAACTTCTACATAGGATTCACTATAAGAGGATAATATTCAAAATTGTAATAAAACTTGTTGACTAGATCAGTTACTATAGATTGTATGCATAATGCTTTATGCATTCTCATTAATTTGCAATTTTCTTAAGTTCAATAACAACAAGATCGTATCAGACATCTCTCGCTTGACGTAAAGTGTGAAAGAAAAGAGCATCCACGAAGTGCTTATCGGTTTTTGCTATTGCCTTTTATGAGCCTGCAAATTGAGATATCGCATGCATTTCGAATTGTCGAGTAAGCTGTAACCAACAGTTTGCGGCAAACAATGGCGATTTGAGTCGGCGCTATATAGATATACACTCCTATACTTTGCTATATATCTTGTCGTGTTCTCCAGCCGAATGCTGGATGGTGGCTTATGGTCTTTCTGTGCGGTAGGTGGTAAATTGTAGTTGGGGCAAGTTTGGAATTTCACGAAGCTGTTGCCAAGAAAACGTGCCACTGCCGTTGGCTGGTGGCAAGCTATGTTTTGGGAAAGAGGCAACAGGAATTGCGGAAGCCACCCCCAAAAAAATACCGCTGCTGTTGATTTCACCTGAGGTGAGTGGTTTTCTTCCATCATCCCCAGCAACAACTTCTTCTCCTTCTCTTGCTCTGCGGAATCAGCTTTGCCGATTGTTGTTTCATATTTTAATGCTTTTTTGAGTTGGTAGGCGTGCTACGACACGATTCTCTTGGCCGATAAGCTGTAATTTTATGTGCCGCCAGATCGCAATTGCTATTGGCATTGGTATTGGTATTGGTATTGGTATTGGTATTGGCCACATTGAGGTGTCTGTCTGACTGCCTACCGGTTAGTTAGGTGTGGGCTGGCCTGCGACTTAAAGAAGTTAAAATTATTACAGGGCAATTGTCTTGATCGTTGATTTATGTGCGCTTTTGTCGTCGGCCCCTCTCTCTCCCTCTCTCTCTCTCTCTTCTGTCCAAACGTTGAGCGGCTGACTGCAATTTATTAGGTGGGCCATAACCCGGACTTAGTATCGACTACAATGAAATGTCATGCAATATGGAAGTTACACCGTTTCGATAGTCTATTCTAGGGCATTTCTTTGGCCCAACTTCCTTGTTGAGCGATTCCCTTCAACAATCAACTAGCCTGCTAATACATTTAATTATGTTTATTGTGTTGACTCGCATCAATTCTAAAGCCATAACAACGCCTTCGAAAGTCATCTGCACTCCCTCCTGTCATCCCATTCGATACTCGATATTATTTCGTTGTTTTGGCTCGCCACCCGATTGAAAGATTCGCCTGGCAAATGTTGCAGCCTCTAAATTGCCTCAAACTTAATGATTTCATCTTTCATTGAATTCAAATTTGTTGGCCGGGGGGCATGCAACGATGCCGCAACATTTGCAGCTGTGCCAGTGCCCACAGTTTGTGTGTGCAAAGGAGCGACTCCAATGTGGGCGTGGGCCCAACATCATGAACGCCCCTTGTTGCCGCTGCCTCGATTTGTTGCTCTCGCCGTTGTTGCCTCTTGTTGTTCCCCTTGTTGCTGCTTGCCGACTGTTGTTGATAGCCGCCGCTGTCCGGCAATATAACGAATTTATTATTTATTTCACCTGACAGCAGCAGCAACAGACTCTATAAATTTCCCTAGCCACAAGCCGAGACATGGTCTTATTCGCATTGCCTGGTTTCGTATTTATGACCTATCGGATGGGATGCTCACATGAAATGAAAATGAAATTATTGATAAGCCTTTCGCTTGCTTATTTTGCAATGCCGTTGAGGTTGCTGTTACCATTACCAACCTCTGCCTGCAACAGCTTCATTTAGTCAAGTATTCCAGAGGTTGCCACAAATACGAATCAGCTGGTCCAACTTACTTTGTTGCCAGCCCAACTTTAACCCAATATCCTGCTTGCAGTCATAATTTGTATGCTGATTTGTGATGTTAAAGACAACAATTCCAAACACTCTTTATAGGCTAACCGAATATTGAATACGCTTCTTGGAAAATGCATTTTAATCAACACTGTCCACATGTAGTTAGACTTTATGATGAAGTGGTTTGTTTAAATGACATATAGTTTAAAAATTCATTTTAGACATTTATATTGAAATCAATAATAGACTAATTTCTGAACTCAAATCGACTATGATCATTAGTTCTAGTCGAGTAAATAAATTAAAACATACAAATTATTCAATATTTTGCATAATAAATCAAATTCATCCTGATCTCAGATCATAAAACACTTATTATTAGATTAAATAAATATTATATTTTGAAAAACCAAATAATATTATAGGATAAATTCTACATAGGAAATTAATTCTCAAATAATAATTTACGAATTAGCAATCATTAAATTCCTAATTTTTTTGAAGGGTATTAAAAGTTATAGGAATTCCAATCAAATCAATTTTTAGCTTCAACGGCAAAATCTGTCTTGGTTCGTCCGGGAGATCTGTTTAGGCCATATAGCCGAAGCCACGGCGACTTCAACCTCGATTCAACTTCGAGTCCG
This sequence comes from Drosophila sulfurigaster albostrigata, assembly GCF_023558435.1. Classification (NCBI taxonomy): domain Eukaryota; kingdom Metazoa; phylum Arthropoda; class Insecta; order Diptera; family Drosophilidae; genus Drosophila; species Drosophila sulfurigaster. The sequence continues at coordinate 3,511,876 of NC_084881.1, forward strand.
ATTTGGCGTGTATTTTATTAAGATTTGCCCTTAACGATGTTTCATTTTTCATGTGCGCATTCATAAACTTTTTCTTATTTTTCGAGCTCCCGACTCCCGAAGCGGATTGTGTTAGCATCGCGAGAAGAATACAAGCCACTGCAACTCCGGCTCAACCTTTTATACCCACCAAGTTTATTTCCCTGGTTTCTTGTTTGCGCAAGTGAATGAAAAATTGCAATAGTGTGTTATAAGCTGCAGTAGAGTTGCATCAATTTTAGGAAAGTTGTAGGGCCTAGAACCATAAAATACTTTTAGATACTTGCAGTAAAAATTGTGGGAAAATGGAAGATGTTTCTCATCAATATTATATATTTATACTTATCCCATTATGTATATATAGTAAATATAGTGTCTAAATTTTAAAACTTGCACATATTCTTATAAGTAGAAAATATATATCTTAAAATATAATATATTCTCAGGAAACTCTGCAGAATCCTGTTGATGCAAATGGTTCTAAAGGAGAGTGAAGAGGAAGGTCTCCAGAGCGGCTGTCAAAAGCACAGCAGGCAGTATAATCGCGGCAAATACAATTGCGAACCGGGCAGCTGAAGAAGAATGAGGCCAGAGAGGGGCAGGGAGCAGGATGGAGAAGGAAGAAGAAGCTGGCTGCAGAGTCGTGAGTGAAGGAGTGCGGCAGCAAACACTCCACACTTGTCAACAGCGGCTCTACTGATTTTCTGCCTTGGGTAACCAAGTGCTCTGGCTATGTGGCAAATACAGAGGCCATGCCAGGCCGACTTCAGCAACCGTAACCGGGACCGGGGCAGGTACTAGAGGCAATCGGGCAACCGGCAACCGAGCAACGGACCAATCGAGCAACCGGGTCGCGGTTGCAACTGAGGCTGAGTCTGACGCTGAAGCTGAAGCTGAAACGAGACTCACGCTTATGCCCACAAATCATAAATTGCCGCCTTAAAATTTATCTTCAATTTTCGAGACCCCATGTGGTGCTTAGCGAATGGTGTTTTGAAATTTATTGCTGCATTTGCAATAAATATTGTCAGTTGGGTTCAGACGGGTTGCGCGAGTAGGACAGAGAGACAGAGAGAGAGGGATAGCTGCTTTGGCGGCTGCTTTTTGTATGATTGCCGGCACTGTAACGCCTCTCACACCAATAACCGCTCCCTCCCCCGATTCCTTCGGCGCTCCGCGCTCTTCTCGGCATTGTTTATTGTTTTCGTGCATATTAATGTGCGTTGATTGTGAGCCCAGGGACTTGTGCGCGGGTTCTAAGCCACAATCACCACTCGCCCCCTCACCCACCACAATGCCATCCCACCGACCCGTCGCCAATCTACCCACTCGTACACACCATCCTGTGGCGGGCAGTTAGCAGCTGCCATTGTCCCAGGTTCCAGTCAGTTGCTTGGTTAATTTACAGCGCGAGAAATTGATTGCCAGTTGGCAGAGTGTGCAATTTGTGGGGTGTGCCCCTAAATTTTGTTGGTTAATTGTTGCTATTGCTATTGCCGTGTCTGTTTCTGTTGCTGTTGTTGTTGTTGTGTTATTCGACATCAGGTTTGTTTCTTGCCAAGATAATCATTTATTACCTAGCCAAGCCAGCGGTATTTGCCAACTTAATTGCACTTGAGGTGTCTATCGAGGGATCATCTCAATGGAGAAGTGTCTGCGAATGTGATGAATACTCAGTTAATGCCCAGTCATAGTCATTTATTCAGTTTTAAAGCCATGTCGAATGTCAGCTTATGACGAATTATGCTTTCAGTATTACCACAATCAATATGAACAATAAACCGTGCACAGTGGGCCAATCACACAAACTGGTATACAAAACATAAATTGGCATGTTCAAGTACTTTGACGGCAAGTAAAATAGACTTACTACCAATGGACAAAAAGTATAATTGGTTAACCTGGCAATAGCTATAAAGTAAAAGTGCAAAATTAAAAATATAAATAAAAATATAAGTCATTGAAACAAAAATTATTAATATAAGATTTACAAAAAAAGCTACAAAACAAAATTGTTAAATTTAGTTTATTTCACAGTCGTAGGTGCCTCCAGAAAATGTATTTAACCGTCTAAAGAGGTTATTTCCGACCTCATAAAAACTATATATTTTTCCTTGTACTTTTTGGTTATATAATAACTAATGCTTGATGTGCAAAATGTCTCAAAACTTTTTTTTTTTTGTATATAGTTCAGTTTTCCGCTAATGTATTAAAGCTAAAATTTGCAATTTTTCTAACACAAAAAAAAAATAAATAAATTTTAAGTAAGAAAATTTGACGACAACAAGAATAACACCACTTACATATAATTTTCTCGTAAACATCGTTAGAATTTTGAACTAAAAAGAAGAATATTCTTGATCAGCTTAAACAGCCGAGTCTTCGTTGCTTTGGATGACTGCCTGGTAAATATTTGGTATATTATGAATGTAGAGCACTATCAATATATCAAATATAACCTTCGATATACAGTAGAATCCAGTTATAACGACTCCGCTTATTGTGTCCGTCCGGTTATTGCGACGAAAACTCGATGTCTTGGTTGGTCCCCATACAAACTTATCATATGTGAAAGGGCCTCCGCTTAGTAAATCTCGGCTTTTAGCGACAAACCGCTTATACCGACGAAATTTTTCACAATTCAACCGGATATTATGACGAAAAAAAAAATACAGCGAAATAATGCCAACAAATTTAAGCCTCAAACGACACTGTTAGAAATGTATGCATTTATCAGTGATCGGCACTCTTGCCTCCAGCGACACGAAGGTTCTAACATTCTCACTACTCTCTGTCAGTTTTAGCTGTCGCCTTAGCTTATGCTTATAATTATGCATATACTAATACGACTTGTTATGAAAAAACCATGTTATTGAATTAAATTTTTTGTTTTAACTAAAAAATTAATTTGTTTTATTTTAAAAACCTATTGCGAACATAGCATCCATAAAAAAAAAACAAAAAAAATTTGTTTTTCTCCTTTGGGTTAGTGCGTCTTCCGGATATAACGACGTAAAATCGTCGGTCCCTTGAATGTCACTATAACCGGATTCTACAGTATTTTAATATTTCGCGGTATATTTTATGTATATAATTTTACTGAAAATGAGTAGCGAGCACACTCGACTGTAGCTTACTTTCTTGTTGGCTTCTAAAGGGATTAAAGAGTCGGCGGGATAGACTGCTGGGCATGAATGTAACAACTTAATTTGAATAATTGTTTCTGTAAGAATTATCTATTCCACTATTGTGCTTATAAAACATTCAGTGATCTAAAAATGAATAGCGATAACTTGGAACGCCAGGATAATACGACTTTCGTATATATTTTTTTTTATGGGCTTCAGCATAGTTGTCAGGCTAAAAAAACGAAAAGAATTGAATATTGGGCTCACCTAGTTGCATGTCAGACAGCGTTGGCATAGCTATCAATCAATTTGGACTCCAGTAATGTAATCCTCGTAACTCGTCAAGACCCCATTCTCCCCTACAACGAACCACGTCGACGCTCCCCCGCTCTGCAGTCTCTTTGTAGTCACTTGTATTAGTGCACACTTCCTGTCGCCACAATTTGTTTGCGCCGCTGTCAAGATGTGATAGCAACGTCCTACCGACCACCACTGTGACCCCAGCCAGTTGGCAGTTGGCAGTTGCCATTTGGAAGTTAGAGCTTCTCTTGGTGCCAAGCTGTGTGGCTCTGTAGACACCCATGCGATCCATTGAAGCATGTGACAGGCGGCGGGCTGAGCTCATCAATCTCGTGTCGGGGTCTAAACAAAATATGCGATGTGTTCACATTGCGGCAAAAAGCGAGCATCGATAAACCAACAACCAACAACCAACGACCAAGCAACAAACCAAGGGAGACAAGGGCACAACCATGGAAAAGAGCAAACAAAAATTAGAAGCCAAACCCTTTTGCGGCCTAACCACACACAAACACAAACTGCAACGCAAACACATGGTCGACTTGCTCGTATTCGTATTTGAGGTATCTGCTCACACACATACACACACACACCGGTACACACATACACATGAGCAAATAGAGAACTTTGAAAAAATTAGAAAATATGTGTTGACAGCAGTCATCAATCAAGCGACACAACTTTTGACATGTCAAATGAACGAGCTAGCGCATAAATTACACACAGCGACAGCAGCAACGCCAATAACAACAACAACAACAACGGGATATACATATATTGTGGCATGGAAAACGATTCTGAACAGAGCTGAACAGACACAGACACAGAGACAGAGATACCAACTACGATACGGAATAGTCGATATGAATGCCTTGCGTGCCTTGCAGTAGCCCAGGCAAACATGTCAAACGGCAGCAATTGGAAAATCAATTTCATCACCAAAAAAACAACAACATTAGAGAGCTCCGACACTTCGTGTTTTCGGTTCTGTTCAGGTCGTCGGTACTTGGTTGTTTTGCTCTGGAGACTCTTTAGATGCGGCATGTTAAATGTCATTATATTTCTGATAAGATTGATAAGCAGTAAACGTTTTTTTGTGTTGTTTACGTGACGCAAGTGAGTCATGCGCTGCAATCACTTGAAATGCTAGCTCGTATTCTCGTATTCGGCAAATCAATCACTCAGTCAGACATTCGCTCAGTCAATCAATCAGTCATTTCAATGCGATGACAGACATTTCCACTTACAAATATTCAAAGCCAACAAAGCCTATGTACGTAATGTGTCTTATAGATTTTTGCATGATATCAAACAGTGAAGGTTTAATTTTTTCCCAAGTGACAGAACTTCTGAGATAACACATAAATATTGTAGAAGGAACAAAAATCAAACACAAGTTGAGATATTTAAAAATTCGTAATGAGCACAAAATAATTTTGAATTGATGCACAATAAAAAAAATTAAGCTTGTTGTTCTAAAGCTAAAATTGTTAAGACAAATATGCACAATAATAAACATGCCCAAAAAAAAAAGTATTTTCCGATTGTAAAATTTGTGTCTTAAGTATCTTTGAAAATCTGGTTAAATACACACACATATTAAGCGAAAATAAGTACTAAGAATATCAATTAACATAACAGTGGATACTAAAGCATCCACATAAAAGAAAAGTATTACGATAAGAGTATTTAGTAGTCACTAAACAAAAGTTATCTTTTCTTTCTTGTTATTTGTTTACGAGTATTTCGTTTGCTTTTGCATTTAGTCAACACTGTGACAGATTTCACTTTTCTGCTTTCCGTTTGTTGTGCGTTTTTTCACTGCTGTGTGTGCGTGTGTGTGTGTGTGTCCGTGTCTGCTTCGCTGTTGTTGCTGGAATTTCAGTTGGCGTTGGCAGTGACAAATCCTTTACCGTTATTTGCGTATGTTGACACTTTGACAGCCGGCGACACATGCGAGTCTCTCACGCACTCGCACTCGCAGTCGCATTCACCCCTTTCCTCCAATTACAACCCCCACTCCTGCTCCTCCCCACACCAACCACAAGAGCCCCTATCATATTACTTTCTGCAGGGCATTTCATTGTTCTTGTTGTTGGGCCTGAGGCAAAGTTTTTAATATTTGGTTGCCAGCTGAAGCGCAAAGCGTCGCGACTCTCAAGTTGCTCATTGCGAATAACGCGTGGCGCGTTGCCAGTTTTCACTTTTCAGTTTTCAGTTGCCATTTTGCAAGACACTTTGCCAGCCGAACCGTACGCCGTTCGCTGCTCGTCGTACGCCGTACGCCGTATGCCGTACGCCGTACGACACATTCATTTCAATTTTCATTTTCCATCAACCACAACACAAATACAGAGAGAATTTTTATACTCGGTGCTTTACAAATTTGTTTCCGGCTCAAGCGACGACGCGCGTGACAGCTGTCAGTTGAGCTCTGCCAAAATATTGACAGTTATCATGCGTCATACTCGTACGAATATGTGTGCAAATCACTTTGCCAGGAGCTTTACTCGAAATGCATTCGAGTAGCGCCAGAGTAATCGACGAAGGCATACTCTCTTTTTGAGAAAGGACATTGTAACCATCGTACGATTATTTGGCAGTAGCGCATCCGAGTAACTTGAACTAATCCACTAAGTAAAATCCGCTATGTAGCAAAGTAAATCAATATAGTATAGATTGAAATCTACTTTTAATTAATTATAAATATGATAACCACAACTGTAATTGCACCTGAAACTGAAAAGGAGTTAAGTCTAAAAAGTTACGACTATATTCTATTCTATTAATTCTGCCCCGCACTTTTAGTAATTTTGCCATTAATTAAGCGATATGAAATGATAAAAGAGCGTGTGCATATAACATATATCAATCAATGTTTATAAAACAATTTCATTACCTTCGCTACAGACAAAGGAATGTGGTTTGTCTTTCATCACATCATTTTCACTTTTAGTACAGACGTTCAACTCACATTGACGAAGGAACAAAGTATTTCGACAGAAAAATCATTTGTAATTAAGAACTGTCAACAGTCTTTTGTAGGCACAACATATCTGAAATTGTTCGCAAATTCTTAGCAGTCTAGTTGATTTACTGCGCTGAAAGTAATTTGGCGCTAGCTTCTCGTTCTTTAGATTCCCCATTTGTTCAGTCTTTCTTCTTCCCATTGGTTCTCAGACAAGTTGGCATCTCTTTGTAATTGATTAGCCTGAGGGTTAACAGGCTGACATTGCATGTCGAATTCAATTTGAAAACGTGAGGAGTGCCAAATGCGAGCTGAGACCACAAAGATCAGTTGAGTTCACAAATAAAAACAAAACAAACCGAACCGAACCGAAACGAAACAAAACGAAAACAAACAGCTTGACTGACACACTGATTTGTTGTGATCGTGAGGGAGGTTCAATTTGATTGATCACGAAACGGAAAAACTAATCCTCTTCTCACATCTCACTCAATTATTTCATTTTTACAATGTAATAGTACAATTTGTGCATTAAAACATTGTTGCATTAAAGTTCATCAGATCAATGAAAACAATTTGCGTTTTCTTCATTTCGATATATTTTGAGCAAGTGTGGTTACATCAATTTATATTATAAGCAATCAAATCTTTTATCTAATGATAAGGTAATCTAAAGGAATGCTCTGTTGACATTCTCAATGTGATCGATCAGCTCGTCGTAAAACTATCGGAGTGTAATACCAGTAGGCGCCATCGTAAACATAATTGTGGTGAATCGTAAATCAATAACCAATAGTACACTATTTATGTTCTACTAATATTGGTTTTGTGCCTTTATCCAGTTCTCAATAAGTTCCTGTGTTGGCAGAGCTCTCACATGTGGCAGTTACGGAATGATATATGAGCAGAGGTACGCTTAGCTGACTGGTTGTCTGTCAGTCTGTCAGTCTGACTTTCTGCCCCTGAATGAGATGTTGATCGTGATTAAAGCCGGAAACGATCGAGCCTTTAAATTTATGATCTCGATGGCAATAACTCGCCGCTTATCGCGAATGCAATTTATAATACAAAATGGCAGACGAAAGCCAAACCAATGGGCAACATAATTAATATTTAAGAGCTTCTTCTGACCGACCGGCTCACCACGTATCCTCTAGCACTTCGTCCCCCCTACTCCTCACCTGATCATCGACGTCCTGTTGCTTCATCAGCGATTCCAATCAGATAACATTAGCACGTCACATCACACAGCGTGCAAAAATTATTATTCATTGAATTTGTGATAAATGTGACAGGGCCCAACAGGCAGCCCAGCCAGTCGATTCGATTCGACTCGACTCGACTCGAGCCCAGGGCAGTCGACTGACTCTCCATGAGTCCACCGAGTCCATATCGGGCAGCAGTTGCAGGCCAACTCAACTCGACTCGACTTAACTCAACGAACTCAACTCAACCCAACGCAGAGCAATGCAATGCAATGCAATGCACACGATATACGAGGCCGCATCGAAGCTGTCAAAAATTTGTTGCAAAAGATATTATCTTGCCACAGTGGAAAGGGGCACGTCGACTGCAGGCAGCTGACTGACGACTGCTTTCGCTGTAGCTCATCAATAATGACGACAAGGACGAGGACGACCAGAGCGATGGAGCTGGTGAATGAGGGAATGCGGGAATCTGGATATGGACGTAGATTGTGGACGTGAACGTGAACGTGAACGTATACTGAGACCAGATGATTATGATGATGATGATGATGACCATGATCGATGATTGGCCTTTTTTGTGGCAGTCGCAGACGTTGAGTGACGATTGCTGGGCAACAGCAACAGCAAAAATCTCGAACCATGAACTATATGTGTGTGTGTGTGTGTGTGTTCAGGCAGGCAACTGTGACCACACCCATTGACAGCACAGCCTGACAGACAGACAAACAGACAGACAGACGGACAGGCGGGCAGACAGATGGACTCGCGGACATGTTAGCATGCCATGTGCAATGTGCAGCGATGGCAACAATTATTTGCGGAGAATCACAACACCACACAAATGTATCCATGGAATGGCCATTGGCCACTTGATTGATGGGCTCAATAAATTGCACGACGAGTGCATTGCGAGTGTTGTTCATGTTGTTTTTAGTGTTGTTGCTGCTTCTGATGCTGTTGATTTTCTTATCCATGTTCTTGTTGCGTTGAGGTCTCTGTCACTGAATAGTGATTTCGATAAGAAAGTTGACAGCCAAGAACGGGACGCCGCAATTAGATCATTATGTACTCTTACTTCTGTTTTTTTTTTATTATAATACGTCCGCCATTAGCAATTTAAACGCATTGAGCTATCGATTATTATATCTCATTATAAGAAGAATGAGATATATTTGTGGGATATATTTTGTGTGTGAGATATAATTTGATATTAATAATTTGAAATGTAGCAAAAAGATTATTTAGTAAGAAATCAAATTTCTTCAACTTTAATTAACTCAAATTTAATAACTATTAGTTTCATAATGAATAATCGCGAATTATAATTCATTTATAAGAAACCATGTCGTTAAAAAGTGTCGTTCATTTTAGGAAATTAAAAATTCTACTAGTCAAATAAATTAAACACGAAATAATTGTGAACATCAGTATTATTTTAAGAAGATTTATGTAAAGTCATTTTTTAATTAATAAGTAAAGTCAACAACATTCTCTTTGCATTGTGCTTCATCTAACGATAAACACTTGAATAAGTTCTTGCCCATTAAATTCACGATATTTGCGCATACATGATTTTAGGTTCTATTTATATTTTTTTTAATTTCATGGCTGAAATGGTTTGCTGTCAGGTGAATTATGTGATTAATGCGCAGAAATATTTTGAAAGTAAAGATCTTAGCAAAAGAGACTTTTCTTTCCGTGTAGTATATATACAAATAAAACACAAATATATATGTTCCGCTTGAGTTGTCTGTTTGTCTCTTCAACAAAATTATGTGTTAATCTCATTTGATTTGTCATTTTCATATGAAGTGATTTTTTTTCTCTTGCTAACGTTGTTTGTTTTCTGTTGTTTGTTGTTTTCTATGGCCTTCTCCTCAATGAAATTATCTTATGTTCTGATGTGATGTATGGCAAACAAATGTTTTCTTGACACATTTATTTGTTTAATGAGACGTTGAATAATTAGCTGGGATATACAATCCAAATGACTCAAATAGAGACTGCGTATTAGAGACACTCTCTATATATGTTTATGTGTAGTATGCATATACAAGCATTAATGTACATATGTATGTATGTGCATGCTATGTTTGTGTGACTTTATAAGGCTGCTTCATACATCGTTTGGCACAAAAACAATTTATAAATTATGATTGACGACTTGCCTCTGAATTGTGTGACCCGTAATAAGTGCTCCGTCTCCTCCACGAAGTTATTGCCTGGTATTTTTCTGTATTTTTGTGCGGCGTTTTTTGCTCTGCTGCGGTCATTATGGCTGACAGCGAGCCTTCAAAATGAAGAGTTTAGATTGATGGCCACACATCAGTCAGCGAGGTAGATAAAGCGAGCGAAAAAAGCAAACAGAAAAAGCAAATCGAATGGTAGTATTGGTGTTTGAATACCCTTTAATAACAGAGGTAAGGTGGCTTAGCTCAATCATTTTGGTGTTATAAAAATAACAAATAGTAATCTCAAGATAAAAATGAATAACTTATCTTAATTGTAATATCCGATTTTACGTTAATTGATTAATCTTTTAGCGACTATTTCAAGTTGTGTCTCTGTATTTTATAGCGTATTGCAATTTCGAAACCACTCTAAAGTCAGAGCAGATTCTTTTGTGGCTTGTTCGGTCATCGTCTGTTGACATGTCACTAATTTCAGGTTCTCAAAGCGCGTTTTTCCCCTCTTTGGCTGCAAATTTCATTTTTTCCCCTGGGCTAGACACAACGATGATTGATGATTGATGTGTTTGCTGCATGGCAAAAACCCTTTTTTCTGTCTGTGCTCTCGAAACATATTTTATGTGGAAATGTCATTCTAGTTTGGCAAAATATTAATCATCATGGTGCGAGTTTAGCCGTTGCCATGTGATAAATGAAATGTTCCAGTAAGGGTTTCGGGGTAATTAGTGAGGGGAGGAGAGTAACGTGGAGCTAAGCATAATGTACGCTCCATAATGATGTGCAACAATTTAGTGGCGAGAGACAGAGAGAGAGAGAAAGAGAGCTAGAGAAGGCAAGACGGAGAGGGAAATTAAATATGATAAAAGACCCACACACTGTCTGTCGGCATAATTAAGTATGACATGCAAAAGTATGAATTATCACTGAGATGTCAAAATGTCACAGCTGGCGAAGACAGAGACGGCGATAAAGATTGAGGCGAAGCAAGCGGAAGGCATAAATAAGATACAAGACAAGGCGGGACACAGAGGAAGAGACACAACACGAACACACTGCACTGAGGCAGCGGCAGCAGCCGCGGCAGCGACAACAACAGCGACAGTAACAGCAAAAGAGACGAGAGCAAAGCATAGCTGACAAACGAACGCCGCGTGTGGGATTAACTGACTCGAAAATTTATGATATGAAAAATTACTTGTTACTCAACACAGACAGCGAGAGCGAATGAGTGAGTGAGTGAGCGAGAGAGTGGAAGAAGAGACAGAGAGAACGATTACTTTGTGTATTATTTTCTTGTGTATCGTCTCTCCATTCGCATCGAGAAATTTGTTGCTCGAACAAATTTTCTAAAGTCTGTGCTGAAAAATTAATGTGCCCAACTGTCATTGCAATGACAGAGATGTACCGGAATGAAATGGGAATGGGAATGGGAATGGGAACGGGTATGGGAATGGCAATGGAATAAGTTGCCGTTGTATGAGTGGAGCGGGGGGCGTGAGGGTTGCTTTGGCATTGGCTCTGGCTGTTGTGAAAGCTTATGATAAATGATTTTGAAATGTGACAAAATGCTTACGAGTGGGATTAACAAGACGATGTCAACGACGACGCGACGCGACGCGACGATGATGATGATGATGAAGATGAAGATGATGATGACAGAAGCCTGACTGAAGGATATTTTTTGGTTGCATGCAAATGCGATGGGTTGCCAAAGAGTTCCCCTCGATGCTACCCACAAAGAAAAAATAAAAATAACGACGGGACTGAGATTATGCTGATAACTGCTGAATGACGAATATGATGAAGTTGTTTCCCTTGAGTACAAAGCAGAGCAATAATCTCTTCATTAATATTCGAAAAGAAGTGCATAGAACTTGTGGTGTGGCTTAAACCTTGAGAGATCACATGGTCAATCAATCAAGCGCTTGTCAATCGGTGGCGGCATTTTAAAAGCAAATGCGAGTACTTGTGCAGAAGGTTTAGTCGCCAAGTCGCCCCATGAGGCCATTTCGAATCAATTTTGAATACTTTGTCATGTCGTCAGCTACATATCTATCGCATTGGTCAAGTAGGGCAACGCCAGCACGCGGCAATCGAAGAGAGTTGAGCGACGCAACGCGACACGACGCGTCGATCAGTCGCGATCAATCGATCCCCATCGCACCATCAATCTTATTAGTTTTGACGCATTTTTAGGTAGCAGCGCCGCACCGCAAAGCGAAAGGCGCAATGCAGCGCCAGGTTGTCAGACTTATTGTCGATCGTTGAGTCGATCTGGCAGGGTAAAGACATCATCAGTCAAATGACGCGACAGGGTCAATTGAGCTTGGCAGCTGCTTGATTTATACACGCGCTCTCTACTCTAATGTAAGTAACTATGCACTGAACAACATGGAAAGGTTTATGGACTTGACACGGACACCGCATGACACCCCAAGACACCACGAATGGATGGAAGGCGTCTCACGCTACTTGAAAATACCCTCTCGATGAAGATAATCATACCGCAATCCATCATATAATTAAAGATATCGACAGTGTTATTGCACTGTCCACATAAAAACGACACTTTGACTCGTCATAAGTTTAAACACCACTGGGATCCGTTTTTTTTCTACCTCTTCCGATTTTCCTCCCTAGGGTTCTGTACCATAACATATTAGTGCATTTGACAAGATGGTAAACACCGATTATATGGCTCATTCGATGCCACACTTGCCTAATTGGAAGAGCGCTTCAACGCTTTTCGGGGATAACCAAGGAGGAGTCGAAGGGAGTTATGCGCGTAAGAGGAGAATAGCGGACGCTCTCTCTTGCGCGCACGCATACAAACTCTCTCTCTCTCTCTCTCTCTCTCTCTCTCTCTCTCTCTCTCTCTCTCCCTCTCTCTCTATCTCCCTCTCGCCCCCACTCTATTCGTTGTACATATAAATCAATTAGTTTAAGCTGTCGGGCAGCTGTCAAATTGTTGCTACCGGGAGCGTTTGTCTCGTTTCAGTTTCGGGGCATGGTTTTGCGTTGGGAACTCGGTTCCAGCTTGAGATGTGGGTACAAAAACGACGACGATGGCGACTCACACGGCGAGACTGGCAGGCAATGGCGACATGTCGAGATTTACTGAGTGATTGACGACTTTATGTGTCATTAAATACCGTTAGCAGCAACTGGCGTTTGTTGTTGTTGTTTGTTATTTGTTATTTCTTATGTGTTGTTGTTGAGCTCGATGCATTTGAGTCATTTTTCATGCCACGTTGCTTAGTGAAAGTCGTTCGAGTCGCTTGAAGACTTGTGTTGTTGCCTGTCGTTGCTGCTGTTGCTTTAGCTGTTCGGCATAGTTGTGTCTTGTGTGTTGTGTGTTGTGTGTGATTAGCGGCAATTAAACACCAACTGCGTGGGCGGCCATAACTAGCAAATGAAATCTTGCTTATCGGGTATGTGCATCGGGACTTCAAACTTGATTACTTTGAGCAAAAGAAACATAAACTATGTTTACTTAAATCGTTGCAACAAAGCCAATCAGAGTTGCCTATTGCACGCGATTGGAAAACACTTTGAAGTTGATTTGAAATAGATACAAGTTTCGCAATTCACAATAACAAACAAAATCAAACAGAAAAGCTCTAGTTCATATGTCAGTGTATTGTACGAAGGTATTGAAAATAAAAGTAATTGGTGTCTTGCAACAAACAGTCGAATTTGGTATACCTGTTACCCATTAGAAGTAATATTCTTAAAATATACTAAATTAATATACCGATAATATACAAAAATGTACCGAATGCTATATTTGGTATATGTTATATGGTATCTGTTGGTCTATATACAAAATGTAATTTATATATACCTCTATACCCTGACATTTGCTCGACTACTATCAAATTTATTATTATTATTTTTATAGAAATCAATCTTTAATTCATTGAATTCGATGTTACTAATTTATATAAGCATCACAATTTAGCTCTCATAAAAGTTGAATATTGTTACTATTATGAATAGTTTTTTATTCGTATAATCAGTAGGCAACTTATGGCCAATTGAGATGGAAGAATGTGTAAAGTACCGCAAAATTATACGATTTCGATTTTTTGATTAGGTTGCCCAAAAAATTATAAACAATAGTAATATTGGAAGAATATATTCAATATAAAGAATATATTATTTATATTCTTAATTAGTTTGAACATTAGATGGTAATTTAGGTAAAATACAGTAAATTATTAAAAATATATAAAGAAATATTGCTTACAACTTCATTATTGTAACTTAATTATTGTAAAATTGACTCTTTGCATGCAATAAAAATGAAATCAAAAGCAAATAATGGTCTTCTAAATTACACTCATATAAAAATGTAGAAGAAAACTTCTTGTGTAAGCGATATTCCTGTCATCAAATTGAATTAAAATTACACTTTTGATAGACTCTGTTAACCGGCTGCTCAGTTTAGTTCAGTTCAGTTGAGTTGAGCCACTTGAAGTGGCATGCGGTTGGTTAACAATAAAAAACGAACATTCTCGAAAATCCTCGTCTAGGTGTGTGCTTGTGTATGTGTGGATGTGGCAAAGTTAAGTGGCAAGTGGTGCACTCAACTAGCAGCTTATTAGCAAACTTTCTCATTGGATTATATGGTTGAATATTATGATAATCGAGTTAGATTCTCGTTACCGTGTGCCGACTGCGATGGGATAAGGGGTGTGAAGTGTGTGGGGGGGGAATGGGGAGAATGGGGAGTCAGGACTGAACTCTGTAGCTTTCATGCACAATTTCCGCTTCATGGCCAGGCACAGCCACAGAGAAATAAGCCCAAAGTTTACGAGTTGTGCGGAGTGCGGGGCTGATGGGTCAAAGGGAAGCAGAAAAGGGCAAAGGGGAAGTAGAAGGGAGAAAGGAGAAAGGCGAGTAACATACACACATACTATTCGACGGCATCGTCGTGTAAGTGTAGCAAAAAGTGGCCAACTTTTTAGGGCGACGAGGAAATACTTTGTTAAATTGCCTGGGCAGTACTATGCCTCGAGAGCCCTGCCACATCGAGACCAATCCAATAGCACACACACACACACACACATATACTCCAGTAAGCACCTACAAACTAAATATGTACATATGTACATGTTTGTGTAGAGGATTCAACTTTTACAAATCGTTAGCATTTCGCACGTTTATTGAGTTGTTTTTGTATGTAAATTGGTTGCATAACTTGCCAGTTGTTGTTGCCGTTGTCACTTGCTATTTTTGCTGTTGGAGTTGTTGTTGTTGGCATGAGGTTTTGATATGGAAAGTGTCGAGGATGTCCATGGCGTCCGGAGTTGCCTTTTGTGGCATATCCCCTTGCCATACACTGGATTATTGTCTGTAGATTCTCAGATATGCAGCACAGTCTACTGCACTATATATGCGTGTATGTTGGTTTGTCTATAATCTTCACATCTCTTTCCCCTCCCCAACCCGACCAACGATTTCTAAAAAGTTGTTGTCGTCATTTGCGCAAACGGCGTCTGCACAAGGATCTTGATCTGGGTCGTAGTCGTGGTCGTGGTCGTGGTCGAGGTTGGAGACTGGGTCTGAGTCTGGGTCTGAGTCTGAGTCTCGTTCTTGGCTCGTCTGAGGTTTTTGCTGTTGTTGTCGGCATATTTGTCGTTTGCGGTTTCAACTGCAAATATTATAGCAAATTGAACTGTAAATAGTTTTATTGCCCCTTTAGCCGCAATCAGAGCAAACTCCACAGAGCAGAGAGTGAGTTTAAATACTGAATCACTTCTTGTTTTTGCTTTTGACCCACCACAACTAACATCCCCAATACCACAATTTGGTATGGTTAACACATTGCTGACATTGCATTTGGCAAAAACCACAAAATGAACTTGTTGAAATGCACACAGATTCAGTCAAAAGAATGTCCTTAGACTTTCCGATCTTCCCCCCCGCATAGATTGCCATGCAATCACGTCAATCAATTTGTTTCACATCTTTTTTATAATGCTCAATTACTTAATGTTCGAAAAGACTAAGAAAGCGACAAGGCGAAATATTCGAATTCTTGCAGAAGCTTAGTCTTTTAAAATTAACCAACATAGATTTAAAATGCTATGGAATCGAGCATGATCTTAGATTATCTCAAGTGAGTTAAGGTTAGGACTTTGCTTCATTATTAATGTAATTTTTAATCTTATAAAACTAGAACTTGAATTATTGATTATTAAGACTCTTCAACATCAAAATATAAATATAAATTATATAAATATTAGATTGTGCATGTTCCAATAAATGTATATAGTTTTAATTTTACTTCATTAGTATAACATCAATTATAATTCTTCACTTCATTTTATTAAATTTGAATCGAAAACTAACATTTTGTGTTATGTGGCAATACAATATTCATACTGCAGCAATAGCAAAGTCGAGTATTCATTTGAATACCTTCAAAGAGGATGTCAATGCACCCACACAAGAGCTCGCGTAACATATTACCTATCCGAAAAATAAAATCAATTGGAAAATAGTCTGACAGAGACCCACGGCAACGTGGCATGGGGGCAATGATAAATGGTTGGCAAATTAATATTAAATTCATCAGAGTATAAATGTGGAACGTCGCGACGTGGTACAAAACACGAAACTAATAATTTCAGTACGTAATTTGCATAGATATATCATTATTAATATTATTATTTCTTTTACTCGTACTTCGAACACGCCTGGCATTTTCATCAATCAATTGCAGGGCGGTCTGAGTTTGAACAATGGAACGAGACGCAAGTCGATACTCGCTACTCGCTAGTCGTTAGTCGTAAGTTGCTGGGCCTACGCCTCTGACATGAAAAATATGTTGGCTGTTTGCTGTGTCGATAGAAAATGATAATTTATATAAATTTGAGAGCAACTGCACAACGTGACACTCGCCATCAATCAAAAAATCTCATCGCACTGAGTCGTCGACACGGCTGACAGACTGACAGAGTGAGAGACTGACAGACGTTCAACCGTCTGACAGAGGGACGGACGGACAGACAGATGGATTGTCAGACATCTCGACTCGATGCCGGTGCCTTTGTCCAGTCGAAAGTTTTATAAATGAGCCAAGACTGCGATGCGATGGTGATGTTCTTTTGCCCATCCTGACAGCCGTTGAAAAATGTGAAAATTTTTATAAGAATCCGTAGCAAAACGGAAATGGCTGGAAAACTTTATCTGATTCGTTACCCCTCGATGATGACTCGGAAGCGATGATGCCAGCTGATGCTGATGCCGTTGCTGTTGCCATTGTTAGTCTTACAAATTTGTCCGACTTGACGATATGATGTGACTCCAATTGGAGATGATAATGACACTCTGCAGCAGCCCTCATTGAATGCTCCTCTTGTAATTAATGATTCCACGGTGTTTCACCAACTCTCAGCTTTCTAGCCCTTCATTTCCCCTTTGACAGCTGTGCCACGCCATTTTAAGCTGAGTGTCAGCACAACTAAAATGATGATGAGAAATTGCGAAAATGTGTGTGCCACATGATTAACGAGCTTATTATGTACTCCTGCACAGTTCCTTTGCATTTTCTTTTTCTCTTTTTTTCACTCGTCAAGCGTTATTATTCTTCATTGTTCATGTTGATATGTTGCGTTCAATTTATGAACATCTACAATACAGATATGTTGTGAAGGCGTGTTTTAGTTATAATTATGTTAAAATGAATCTGACAAACCACTAAACCTACTCAAAATGTTATTATTTATTTCAGTTAATCACCTTTGAGAAATTTTACTAATCTGCTGATGTAATTAATGCCAAATTTAAGAGTTCGCTTGTAAAATATAATATGTCCCAAATTAAACCTCTTTACTTATTAAGTTCTTCGAAATGCTATTGAAAATAATTAGAACAAGTAAGAAAGCTAGAGTCGAGTCCACAGACGACGCAATATGCCGGATTGTCAGCCAAAGCAAGTAAGACCCTTAGTAAGTACGCGTTTACCCATACAATTTGTATATGATCGCAACCAAATTTTCAGGAATCACAATTACCATAGTTTTTATTGTATGTACCTTTGTTATTCGATTTTTGTTGATTTGCTTGGTCGGAAGTGGACGTGTCAAAAATTTGAAACAAACTTGATCTGCGGGCAAACATAACAAGTGCTGTCGAAAAATTAGTCTCTGAGATCCAGTCTTTCATACGAACAGGCAGACAGACGGACATGGCTAGATCGTCTCGGCTGTTGACGCTAATCAAGAATATAAGTATTTACTTTCGGTCGGAGATGCCTCCTTCTACCTGTTACATACATTTCCTGTCGTCACAAAGTTATATGGAAAATATACCAAGGACTATATTTAATATATTGATATTGTAGTATATACAACATCAAAATACAAAATATACCAGACTGTCATCCAAAGCAGACTAAGACCCAATTGGATACAAATCATATAAGTTATTTTAAAAATACTTTTGTATGGAAAAAACGGATATTGCAATATGGACTTAGTTGCTGACAATCTGGTATATTTTGCACTCTTGGTATATTTTTATTGTAGGAGTACATCGAAAGACGAAATATACTCATCCTTATATTTTTGTATTTTTTTTCGGTATATATTAATTTGGTATATTATTAGAAAATGGGTGGAGCGCTTTCTCACTTATTCTATTTTGAAGTAGACTGTTTTGTATAGATTGATCTATGTATTTAAATTGTTGGACAGAAAGACGGACAATATTGTCGATTTAATTTTCGTTATTATTAAATCAATTGAATTGCATATTTGTTTTATAATTTTTTAAATTGAAACACAGATTCGAGTTTTCAAAATATGTTAAACATATTCAACAGTTGAGGGATTAAAATAATTATCTGGCTTTTACAGTGCTTGAGCCTAAAACTAGTATCTTTATGGTAAATGTTGCTCAGTTGAGCAACCTATATGTTTGGGGTTTGTACGGGGAAGGTGGAAGGAGATCCGGAACGGTGTTGACAAGCTGTCAACATGTCGTATGATTAATGTTTGTCGAATGCAGTTGCAGTTTTGTGCGATTTAATGAAATGATAAATTGGCTGTGCAAATATTTGCCAGGAACCAATCTGCCAACAAATCCAATTTCCAGCTTAATAAACCGACCCAAAAGCTCTGCGGTTTTGGTCAATCTCGAAACTCGTATTTGAAAGTCCCTCAATTAAATTGCCTCTCTTGCCGGAAAGCAGAGAAACTTTTAGTCAGGCCACGTCAGCGCGTTGCATGCACCATTTCCGTTGCCGTTGCTGTTGCTGTTGTGGGTAGTTGTTGTAGTCACTATTGCTGTGCTGTGTATTGGGTGTGTGTGTGTGGCAACTTGTGTGTTGCACGCCCCTTGACGCGCCCTTTGACCTTTGCTGCGGTCTGTCGTGAGTGCCATGTCCGTTGGCAGCGCCTCGTTTGATTGATTGAAACTGCAGTCGAAACTTTGCCACAAGTTGCCGTTGCAACGTTGAGCAGGTGCTGAATTGCGGCGACAACCGTTCCAACTCAGACAGCTCTCGTCGGCAAAGTGCACAATTTAACGCCAATTATCGATAACCTTTGCTCCTTTGACCAACATTGCAAGTAGCTAAGCGTCGTAATATTTAGAGGGGAAAGGAGTAATTGAGCATAGTTGAATAATAACTTTCACAGAACAACCTTACCACTTTTTTAGCTGCGCATTAAATTTAATTCATATTTTATACAAACTTTATTTATATTTTATAAAATTTATAAAACACATTTTATTCAAATATTATATACTCTCCTTTATTTGGTTCATATTTTTGACTATACTACTTAAAAGTGGTGTTGACTGTTAATTAGCTTACTTCAAACGTTCTACAAAACCAAAAGAGAATGATTTAGACAACTAGTTCTAGAAACATCAATTGTTTCCATTTCAGCCAACTTGACAGCTGTATTGACTCGCAAAGGGGCTGACAGATTTTACTCGTTAGCTGCCACTCGATGATGTCGAGCGGTGCTTAAGTAATGTGCACGAACAAATTGCCCATTAACCACTCAAGTGCAACAACTGCAAATCAACTCATCATCAACCATCTACTCCTCTTGGCCATCCGACAAGCAGCTGGTCCGAGAGCCCAGTTAGTTGTCATCTCCAACTCTCACTGCTCTCTCCCTCTCTCTTCAGACAATTTCCTGTATGTGGTTTCAAATGCAAAACTAATAACAGAGACAGCTCGACTCGACTCGGTTGGCCAAGATTATAAATGCAGCCATAAATGCGTCATAAACACAAGCTGCCATTGATAGAGGATGCGATGTCGCAAAATATGGCCAAAGGCTGCAGTGCGGCAACAACATAATAAATTAATTATATGCAACATCAACAACTCGAGCTGCAAGTAACGTTCCGACTGCCAGACTTCCCATCGTTCCCTTCATTCCCTGCACAACAGTACTCGACTCACTTTGAGGCTGACTGATGTGTGGCAAGTCGTGAGCATGAGCGTGAGCGTCTATTAGCAGTCAACGTTGACGACGTACCAGCAACCAGCCACCAACAACCAACAACCAGCAAGCAACAACCAAGAACCAGCAAGCAGTAACACCCAAAACGCAAACACACACTCCCCACCCCTGACGAGTGATCTGTCCACCCGATCGCACATTGCAATGCCGCTCCCAGTGGCTGCCACACACTCTTTGGCACACACAAGCAAGCACACGAGTGCGAACAAACAAGGGGCGTGCATACTCCTAAGTAGGGGCAGTAGTAGGCTGAAAGACGGCGGCGATGTCAAGGGAGTGAAATAGTTTAGCATGTGTGGCATCGCAGAAGGCCAAAGCTGTGAGGCGAGGCAAGACGCATTCGGTCTAAAGGCGAAGTGAGGCGAGGCTACAGGCCAGCCAGTCAAACAGGCAATCCATCCATCAGCCGCTGGCAGACAGCAATTGCAAGTTGCACGTTGATGGGAAATACCCTGATGGCAAATGAGGTCAATTGGCTCAGCAGTGAAACCAAACCGTCACTCATAAGACTAGTAAGAACATCCTCATGAGGGTATTCAATATTCTACTTCTTTTGGTAAATTTTCCCCGTATAATATTTCAGCTTACTATACGCTGTAGTTGCTGTTGCCATTGCTGTTCCGAGAGTTGTTGTTACACGAGAGGCAAGAGTCTGGCACAAATGTGGCTGACGTCTCCGACGTCTCCGTCTCTGTATCGGGTTCTGTTCTACGAGGGCCCCGAGTCGAGACTTGTGGCGTTCTGATTGGAAAATCAAGTGTGCGCATGTTTGCCTGCTTTTAATGGGCGACTGATGGCTGCAACTCCGCTAATTGCGAATGCTTGACGCATGTTGCAGCCACTCGGCTCAGACATAGACAGCACCACCAGCCGCAGCAGCAGCAACAGCAACAGCAGTAGGAGCAGAAACAACTCGAAGAGATGAGAGACTGGCAGCAAGCAGGCAACGCTTAGACAGTTCAGCCAAGTCATTCAGCCAGTGAGACAGCCAGACAGCAATCAAAAGAGCTGCCAGGGAGGAGCGAGGTAAGCAGAAAACGGTAAGCAGTCAGCATAGTAGTTAGAGGCGAGAAGGGGAAGAGAAGAATGAGTTAGCAGCACTTCAACTGCACAGCTCGGCGCGTTGCGTGATTTTTAATTAGTTTTCTTAGAAATTAAATTGTTAATTTGATCGACGCATTTTCTGCGCCGCTCTGCTGCTAAGTGGCCATTCTTGTTGATGTCGATGTTGCTGTCGTTGCCGTTGCTGTTGTTGTTGTTGTTGTTGTTGCTTTTGGCTTTGGCTCTTTGTCTACTCATTAATGCCAATTCTGGCGCGCCAGTGTTGACGCCTGCCGAGACACGACAGCCCCTAACAACATTCGACACGGCCATCACACACTGTTGAAGTTGAAGATGAAGTTGAGGATTGCATTTGAGGCCGATCTTTATTATCCCTCTTCATCTGTTTTTCTTTCGGTCTCTCTCTCAATTGCAATTTTGATGGGTAAGAGGCATGACGCTCATTTGGCATTGCACGCCATCTTTAAATACTAGCAGTGTACAAGTAGTAGCTATACAAGTATTACCCAAATATTCAAATATTCCTACTCAAATTGAGACTAAATAAAAATTCCCTAATTTTAAGAGTCTAACTATCCAATTAGACAATAAATAAATATTCACATAATATTTATAGACAACTATTTTTGTTTGGTGAACAATAAAAATGATTCTGTTAGTAAATTAATATAAAAAACACATTTTTTCTGCATTTTATTTCAAATCTTTAAGGCACGGTTGCATAGTCGCACAATTTCCACTGTACATTCATCAGAAAGTATTTCACAGAAAGTTATAAGATATTCCCGACCGGACCAAACGAAGAGAGAGGAAATCCACTTAAGAGGAGGTTCGATTAATAAATTTATATCCAATCCATATACAAAAAACAGTAGGAAATAAAATTAAGTATGATCGACTGTAAGATACCCGCTACTCATTTTCAAGAAAACTATATTCTTAAAATATACAAAAATATATATGTATCAGATATTTTGAAAAATAAAAAATGTATTTAGTTTATTTTTATTTTTATGATAAATTTTTATTCCGGTTAGTGAACCAAAGTCTGTAGTCATTATTGTATGAAACATAAATTAAAAGAAAAACCAAACTTTGTTTTACTTTCGACAATAACAAGTTATATTACAAAGAAAATGCCTCTCTATCTCTTATATGTAGTCTCTACATTTAAATATTTAAAAAATAATATAAACCATAAAATTAAAATTCATAGCTCAATCAGTCTTAAATTTTTACAAATAAGGTGATTAGTTTTCTAAACTTCAATTCAAACTCATATAATTTGATTAACCACTATATCGTAATTAAAATAAGGGAAAAGAGAACTTAATTTAGCTTACGGTAATCTCACATAGGTATACTACCAATTACCAAGAAGGTAAAATTGCATAAGTTGACGCAGTCGAGACAACTTTCGCCAGGTAATCAATCAACTGAGTGTCATCCTCAGAGCAGTGTTTTGTGGTGGTTGGAGATGTCGATGATGATATCGTATTGAGTCGTGAGGTGCAATTTGTGCGTGTATATGTGTGTAAGTATGTTGCATGCTGCATGTGCCACTCGGCAGGCAATTAAGCTCGAAAATGCCAATTAACCTTTGAATGCCATGCATGACCACGTAGCCCTTGGTGCATTGTGTACAGGGGCCCGAAAGATAAAATAATTACCCAAACGCATAACTCGAAAGTAAAATATAAATTTAATTTATGCATGCACACAGCGAGAGAGACAGAGACTCGAAGCGTGAAAAGAGAGATGGGAGACGTGAGAGAGGAGAGAGTAGAGAGGAGAGAGGAGAGGAAGCCAGCTGGACGCAGTTGCAGTGCAATTTATCTCACGCGGCTTTTTACCCAACACAATCGGAGAATATCCTCGTCCCCACTCCTCTCAATCTATCCCTCTCCCCCAGTTTCTCAGCTCCCTTTTCTTCCTTGCTCAGCCCTAAATATGAAATAATTTATGATGCGACATTTTCATCAGCAATTCGTTAAAATTCATGCATACATGCATTTTTTAGCAGTACTTGCCTCTCGTCCTCTGCACTCCCTCCTCCCCGGCATGCCCCTCCTGGCCGCTCCTTGGCGCTATTTTATAAATTTATTAAGCCGCCTCGGTTCGAGTTCTGGGCTCTGGGGTCTGGGGGTCTGTGTCGGGTCCAATGAGTGGCAGACAAAGCCAGGCGACGACAACACGAATCGCATGTAAAATTCTTATTTTAATCGATGCAAATATGCGACGGCGATGGCGACGGCAACAACAACAACAACAGCAGCAGCAGCAACTGCAACATAAACAATCGACTGCGTTGCCGGTGGTGCATGCAACAGCGGCAGCCACTCCAATTTTGTATGACAGACTGGCAGCTGTATGCAAGTGGTGTGTGCATGGGGAGGCGCAGAAACAGAAACCCGACCATCGCGATAATAAATCAATTTTCACAATAAACAGTTGCCAGCACCAGGCGTGCCCAGGGCGCACAGTGTGACGAAACAGATCAATTTAATGGCCCACTCAAGTGCATCTACAAGAGCAACACAACAAATTGGTAAGCAATCTAACATCGACTAAATAACAAACTCATATAAAAATTGAATTGCATTTGACTGAACATGCTGCGACACATTTTCGTTAAGTTTAAACCACTGTGACTACTCGTGACATGGCTAAGCAGATTTGGGGGTAAGTATTCCATACAATTTCTTTGACTTGGCAGCGACATAATAAATTAACTGCACTGCAATTATTTTCACATTTTCGCAAAGTGAATAAAAATTACAAAATTCTTCGAACTCTTTTGTAGAGTCCGCGAGAGAAACGAACCGAAAACATACTTCATTCTCGCTCTTCGATATGCTATAAAGTCATACATGGGCACACTCGCAATATACCACATAACAGACATACATACATGTGTATGTGAGGGTCGCCAGTACTTGTTAACTGTTATGCCTTATGGCCTGAGATTAGCTGGGTGCAACAGCTGACTGACCCTTGGCTGCCCTTCTGCTTACCTCTGAAAAGAGACCTTTCCCCAATCCCAATCCCAATTCCATTTGGCAATGCAGTGCGGTTGTTGTTGCAGTTAATCAAAATATCAAATTAACTGTCGTGTCTGTGGCAAATAAATCAAAATAAAAGCCGTCTCGGCTTTGGCCAGTCTAAGCAGCGACAGTCCTTTCCCTTCCCTTCCTTTTCCTTCTTGCTCCCCCTATACGTCCACACTCTGCTTTGAGTCGACTCTCCCTTATGTGTGTTTCATGAGCGTTGCGGCGTTGATGAGTGAGAGGAATTTATTATAGGCCGCGATTTCATATGAAAGAGTGAGAGAGAGAGAGAGAGAGAGAGAGTGAGTATGTATTTGTTGCAGCCTAGTAATATTGTGTGGCTCGTCAACGCCTTCAGCAGTGATTATTCAATGTCAAAACTTAATGTCCCCAAATTGCAGTTGTTGCCAGCGACGATCCATGAAATTGAATGCTGTCCTTCCCCTTAGAGAGAACACGGTATAGAGCCCAACAAGAATGAAAACAAGATCTTAACACTGAGAATTGAAGTTAAAGCACTCTATTTAATACTGTAGTTAATACTCCTAATTATTTTGGAGTGCTGTTTTATATGAAATTTTATGAATAATTTAATAATTAATTTTTTCAGTATATTTTCTGCACATTAATCGAGTTTTTAATTTCTCACAGGGTATTCCTATGGGGTTGTTAATTATAGTAGTTTTTTTTGTTGTACCGTTTCTTTCCTTAATAAATATCTAGCTAAAAAAATTAATTGATTTTATCTAAGGCTTTTAATTTTATTCGTAATTGATTCTTGATTTCTGGTGAACGAACAAACAAATAGTTGATGCATAGTCTTAGGTGTGAGCTCGAGGTTCACTATAATACGATGACGGGAATCTAAAATGCGGCCGGTAATTTGAGCAACTCGGACTCAAACTCAAACTCAGCTCAGCAGCTGCCACGGGAACTAACGAACAATGATTGCGGGAGAAAGAAAGAGGGAGAGAGAGTGAGAGTGACAAAGAGGCGCGAGAGGAAGAGAAAGAAGACAGAGAAGCTTGTTACCATAAAATTGGTGTAAACGAATTGCAGTCGCCATTCTGACGGCGGCCAACTGACTGCCAACTCATCAGAGGAAGGGAAGGCTGTCCAATTCGCAGGTGGTGAGGAGAGACGCAGGGGGGAGGAGAGCGCTGGCGTCATTGTGAAATGTCTGTAATTTGGACAATTTGATGAATGGTTATTTGCCACGAGATGGTAAAGTGGTCATTATTCTTTATCACTCCACTCGTTTCACTCTTCTGTATTCCTTTCCCTATTCATTTTAACTTTTGTACTTTTTCTGCTCTTGTCGTTTGCATCGTTTTTTTTACCGACTTCGCGTTGCATATTTTTAGCTTGGTTTTTTCAGTTACCTATAATGAGGACCATAACAATAACATCAAGTAGAACTCAGATAATAAGAACGCAAATTTGCTCTATCAGATCCAAAATTCATAAAGATACCGCAACAAATATTTAAAGATCCAATAAGTCCTTGAGATGATTTTATTTATTATAATTTAACTAGTGTACATCGAACGCCAAAAGTTTTATGAATTGTATGTATCAGCTAATATGTAGGAGAGAACAAAACCTGAAGACTAAAACACTTTTCGTCTGCATTGTGAAAGCGTCCCAAACGGATTCTAATTAGGGATTGAATATTGCACTATATTATTACCCTTGCGATGAAATACAGTACCATAGCTATAACCGTTAACTATGTATATCAGCATCTATACTCGCATGCTCATAGGTTGCAAATTATATACCTTTATCAACTTGACAGAAATTTTTTGAATCTACATTTTAATTCAGTGAATCTTTTATGGACTCAATTGTTGAAGGCCATAGGATGAAATTTCATATCTTTGAGAGATTCCTCATCATCCAAGTCTATTGCGTTACTCAACATTCTACTGCATTTTGAGTCCGTTGTTAGATTTGACTGCAGTATATGACGTTTCTTAACGGCACTGAGATGTGATTTTCATCCTTTTATATTTGTAAACCTATAAGAGAAAAGAAACAGTAATACCTCGAGGTCATAAAAATATAACAGAACAAGTAAGAAAGTGTCGAGTGTGCTCGACTGTGAGATACCTGCTACCCATTTTGAAAAAAGCAAAATATTTCGGTATTAATTTTTAAATATACCAAAGGCTATTTTAAGTATATCGATACAGTCAAAGTACACCGTAAAGTGCAAAATATACCAGATTGTCACCCAAAGCAACAAGACCCATAGTAAATAGGCATTTTCCCCATACGAAAATTTTTCTTTAATATGTTCGACATTTTCTATCTGATCACAACTAAACTTTCAGGAATCACTAAGACTATAAATATTATTGTTTGAAAAAAAATTCGCTATAAAATTACACTTGCTATTCAATTTATGTCGATTTTCGGTGGCGTAAGTAGGCGTGAAATAAACTTGATCTATCTGCAAACATAACAAGTGCTGTCGAAAAAAAATATCTATTGTGTGCGTTTTGTTAAAATAATTCTTGTGATTACCGACCCTTGTCTTAAATTGTTCTTGCATCGATCCCCATGTATTTTATTCAGATGTTGTGGTATGCACATATATCGAAGTTACACTGTAACCAGAGTAACATTAAATACGGAAGCAGCAACTCTCTGTTGCTGACCGAAATACATAAATAGTGCATTGACACTTTAATATAAAGAAAACAACAAATGCCCAGCGCAGTTCAAGTGCACTGCAATATGATGTCACCTGAACTGCAGCCGGCACATTAAAAGCCGCGTCAGCATTAACGCCGGCCACTGACCGTTGTCTGTGCATAACACATGCTCCTCCATATATTACATATATATATATAATTATATATTAAATAATACTTATGTATAATAAGCAGCGCTGCCGCCACTTCTTCAACGAAGCAGCGACTTAGCAGCGTCTCAAATAGTTTACTTAAGTATAAGAACAAATGTAAAGAATTATTCGGAAAATAAACGTCCACTAGAGCGAACCTTCGCTCGTGGTTTGAAGAACACGACCTCACCGCCTTTTACTGAATACATGGCGACCGTGACAAATTTCTGAGTGAGTACAGGGTATGGTCGGAATCAAGAAGCGAAAACCCGAAGGAGCGGTTTAAAGGAAAGGACTAGAAAAAGAATATCTGAACTCGTTCAGATTTTGTTTAAGTCCAAAAACCCTCCAACGTGGGCACAGGCAAATGTGCTCACCGCTGAGCTTCGGGCGCTCGAAGAATTCCTAAAGACAAAAAGCCAACCCTGTACCACAATTGTGCAGAAAAACATCACTAACACTCACCGTCCTTCACCGAAGGATTTACCGAAGCATATTCCAAAATGCCCTGCGGACTGTGAGGGACCTCTGGGAAGCCCGCATTGCCTAGGCACCTGCCTTGGCCATAAGTGAGAAGAAGTGAAAACATCGGTGAACCATCACCGGCAACGCCCTCCCCCGGGCCAAAGAGAAAAGAAGAAAAGAAAGCCTACGCAACCAGCGCCGGCACCGTCAATGTTCCAAGTTGACCATAGTGACCGACAGCGCTACTTAGAGCGCAGAGGCTGGCAGCACACCAAGGTGCAGGACTACAGCAGATTATAGTATAATTAAATTAAATTTAAATTTAAAATTTAAATAACATTTTGTAATGCCCGACGACAATTGAGTCGACCGGCAAGAAGTATGGCCCAATAAAGCCATACGAAATATTAGGCAGGAAAATATTGTAAAAGAAAAAAAAATTTTTTTTTATGAGCATTAAAACAAATGCAATAAGTAAATATAGCGAGGAAGAAAATTTCGATTACACAAGTAGAATACACTTAAACACAATGGGTCTAATTGACACAAAGACAGTGGATTCCACTGCAAACGTTATAAATAAAGTAGAGTCAAGTTCGATTGACTTAGCGTTTACAAATATTCTTTTGATAATAATCGTTGTAATCTTATCAGCCAATTTGTTTTTCAAATTGTATAAACTACATAATAGATGTCTGAAGAAAAGTACATGAGCCAGGCAAATGATTTAGATAAAATTTAAAAAAAAAAAAAGAAATAACATTGATTACAATCAAAAGAATATTTGTGGAGCATAGAATAAATGAATGATTAATAAATAAAAATGACTAATAAATAAATATAATACAAAAAAAAAAATATATATACAGTGGCGTGCAAGTGTGAGTACATGTTTGCAACTACTGACTTTGGGTTCGCATAAAAGTTATTAGTAAAGTAATGAGTCCAAATTTTTGTGTTTATTCTTTGAATATTTATTAACAGAATCTTATACAAAATATACCAAAAAATCGAATTGGTTTATTTACGAAATAAAAACAAAAACTCGCATGTACTCAGTTATGCTCATTTTGAACACTTCAACAAACGGTTTTTTAATACTTGTTCCAAAGACCGATATTTGTAATTGTGATATTTATTAATTCTGGTATATTTTCTACCAAATTTGGTATTATTTATTTTAGATAGCTCTCCATTCTTGCTGGACTCGGCGCTGCATCTCGCGCTAGCTTGCTGGTACTGATTCGTAGAGTCCCAATCGGTTTTTCATTATCGACCAAAATTTTCGATCGGATTGAGACCAGGACTCTGTGCTGGCCACTTTAACTTAAAATGTTGTTTTGCGATCCATTCATTTCGAAGATTTTGAACGTGTGTTTTGGATCTCCATCTTGTTGAAATGTGATGTCTCTCTTCTTATGCATATTTGTCAACCAAATCGCAAATATGGGTTTGCAAAATATCTAGAAAGTCTTTTTTGCATAGTATCATCTATATTCTTAATTCACGCTCCACCAAGTAGAACAGCTCAGACCATGACAATTCCTCCCCAGTGTTTCGCAGTTCCTTGTACGTGGCCTATCTGCAACGACTCTTCTGGCTTCTTCCATAAAACTTGGGAATTTGACGACTGGAAAATAGTTATATGGTCTTATGAAACGAAATTCAATCGATTCCAGTCGGATTGTAAACAATATTGTTTGAAGAAGCCTGAAGAGTCGCTGCAGGGACGCCACGTACAAGGAACTGCGAAACACTGGGGAGGAATTGTCATGGTCTGGAGCTGTTCTACTTGGTGGAGCATTGACCAATTAAGAATATAGATGATACTATGCAAAAGGAAGACTTTCTAGATATTTTGCAAACCCATATTTGCGATTTGGTTGACAAATGTGCATATAAGGAGAGAGACATCACATTTCAACAAGATGGAGATCCAAAACACACGTTCAAAATCTTCAAGGAATGGATCGCAAAACAACATTTTAAGTTAAAGGAGTGGCCAGCACAGAGTCCTGGTCTCAATCCGATCGAAAATTTTTGGTCGATAATGAAAAACCGATTGGGACTCTACGAATCAGTACCAGAAAGCTAGCGCGAGATGCAGCGCCGAGTCCAGCAAGAATGGAGAGCTATTCTAAAATAAATAATACCAAATTTGGTAGAAAATATACCAGAATTAATAAATATCACAATTACAAATATCGGTCTTTGGACCAAGTATTAAAAAAAAAACGTTTGTTGAAAAGTGTTCAAAATGAGCATAACTGAGTACATGCGAGTTTTTGTTTTTATTTCGTAAATAAACCAATTCGATTTTTTTGGTATATTTTGTATAAGATTTTGTTAATAAATATTCAAAGAATAAACACAAAAAATTTGGACTCATTTACTTTACTAATAACTTTTTTATGCGAACCCAAAGTCAGTAGTTGCAAACATGTACTCACACTTGCACGCCACTGTATATAATGATTTTTGAATAGATTTTAGTGATTCTGACAGTTGAGAGTTGTTAAAAGCATGAGATGGATTGTTATACATCTAAATACTTAATATGGAATGGCAACAAATAAGTGCCACTTTACAGAGTATCAGGATAAAATTTGATAAGTCATATAAATGCTTATCTCAGAATAGAAATATTCTAACCGATACAATTAATAAACATGCTAAAATATTAGTAGAATGCTTTAATGAAGCACGGATACTAATACACAACAACAGGGGAAAATTAAATCAAACTCACTGGTCATTGGTATCTAAGCTATTGATCAAGTTTCGATCAAATTTAGTATCAATACAAAGGAGGTATAGTTTAGATATATCAATACCGACTATATTAAATACCCCTTTGTTTGTTAGAACTAGTGAAGAACTAGAACTAATAGACCAAGACGAGTTTAACCCAGCAGAAGACGATAACTTAGAAAATATCGAACAGGAAATTAAAGAGAAAGATCTGAATGATCTTACAATACCTGCGGTAATTAATTTACCAGAAGTAGCAGAAGAATTCTGGTCAGAATCAGAATCAAATTCAGGAATAGAACAGAAACCAAGAATCATGGCGCAGACAAATATTGAATTCATAAATACTGCATCTAGGCTTATACCGGAGTTCAACGGTAAAGCTGAAAACTTACGTAGTTTTATAGATGCACTAGAAATAGTAAAAAGAAATTCAAGGCGCACATGAACTTTTAGCTGTGTCACTAATAAAGACAAAGTTGAAAGGACCAGCAAGAAACTTAATAGGGAACGAAAATACAATAGACCAAATCATCAATCGACTTAAAAATAATGTCAAAGGTGAGTCTATTAACAATCTATCTGCAAGGTTATTGAATCTTACGCAGAATAACAAAACAGCTAATGTCTATACCCAAGAGGTAGAAAAGCTAGCTAAAGCTCTAGAAGGAGCATATATTGAACAGGAATTCAGCATGGAACAAGCTAGAATGCTTAGTACCAAACATGCGGTGACAGCAATGAAGAAAAATTGCATTCACAACGAAGTAAAAGCGGTTTTGCGTGCTCATACATTTGACAACATGGATGAAGCAATATCTGCTTTCATAGAAACTTCCAATGAAATATCAGAAGAAAAACACTCCATCATGTATTACCAAAATTACGCTCAACGCGGTGGAAACCGTGGTCGAGGTAATTTCAGAGGTCGCAACTACAACAGAGGCGGCCAGCGATACTACAACAATGGTGGCAGTAGTAATAATAACTCTAATAACTCTAGAGGTGGCTCAAACAGAGGCAGCTCAAATAGAGGTAATAGAAGACATAATAATAACAATCAAGTACGAGTTACACAAGGTAACTCGGAAAACACTCAAACCCCTTGAGCAACCAGTCTTAAAAATTTTCAACATAAATCTAAATCTCAGCAGTTTAATAAGAATACAGAATCAGAGAAATAATAAAATCCTAACATTATTAGTAGATACTGGAGCGAATATATCAATTTTAAAAGATAACCATCTAAGCTCAGAAATAAATGTAAATTTAAAGACATATCAGGAATTGGTCAGGAATTGTACAATCAATAGGATTAGCTACAATAGATCTCCTCTTCGATTATTTCATAATCAGTCACAACTTTCAAATAGTCCAAAACGAATTTCCCGTACCTTGTGACGGCATTCTAGGACTCGATTTTATAAAGAAATTCAATTGCATATTAGATTATCAAAACGATGAACTAATATTAAAACCAAGAACGTTAGATTACCAAATACATGTACCGCTATTACAAAATGATATTGATAATTCAATATTATTACCAGCAAGGTCAGAAGTAATGAGAAAAGTCACACTTCGGACTGATAAAGATACTGTATTAATACCAAACCAGGAAATTCATCCCGGAGTATTAATTGCTAACAGCATCGTGAAAAGTAATAGTGCAATAGTTCGTATTTTAAATACAACAGATCAGAATATAAATATTAAAACCCAAATATTATATTCGAACCAATAGACGATTACGAAATCAAATCAATAAATAATAATAAAATTAATAGAACAAAAGAAGTTCTAAATAAATTACAATTTCCTGAACATGTTAAAGAAGAACTCACAGAGTTATGTACCAAATATAGTGATATATTTGGTTTAGAAACAGAAGCTATTTCAAGTAATAATTTTATAAACAAAAATTAAGATTATCAGATAAAACTCCAGTATATATTAAGAATTATAGAAATGCAGAGACAGAAAAACCCGAAATAAACAGACAGGTCGAAAAATTGATAAAAGATGGTATAGTCGAACCATCCATATCAGAATATAACAGCCCACTTCTCTTGGTTCCCAAGAAATCACTCCCAAATTCAAAAGAAAAAAGATGGCGTTTAGTAGTTGATTATCGACAAATTAATAAAAAACTTCTAGCAGACAAATATCCATTGCCAAGAATAGAAGAAATATTAGATCAATTAGGTCGAGCTAAATATTTTTCATGTCTCGATCTCATGTCAGGATTTCACCAAATAGAACTAGAAGATAAATCTAGGAACATAACATCATTTTCTACGAGCACTGGCTCATATCGTTTTACGCGATTACCGTATGGTCTAAAAGTAGCACCAAATTCATTTATGAGAATGATGCAACTTGCTTTTTCTGGCTTAGAACCATCGCAAGCATTCCTCTACATGGATGATTTAGTGGTTATAGGATGTTCAAAACGACATATGTTCAAAAATCTTACAAATATATTTGAACTTTGTAGAAAACACAACCTAAAATTAAATCCGAGAAATGTTCATTCTTTTTACACGAGGTAACATTTCTAGGTCATAAATGTACAGACCATGGCATTCTTCCTGATGAAAAAAAATATGATGTTATTAAAAACTATCCAACTCCAACAGATGCAGATAGTGCACGACGTTTTGTCGCTTTTTGTAATTATTACAGAAGATTCATTAATAATTTCGCGCAATACTCACGTCATTTAACAAAATTGTGCAAGAAAAATGTTCAATTCGAGTGGACTAAAGAATGTGAAGAATCATTTAAATATCTTAAAAAGGCATTAATGAAACCAACATTATTGCAATACCCTGATTTCAGCAAAGAATTTTGCATAACCACAGATGCAAGTAAACATGCATGTGGTGCAGTACTATCCCAAGAGTACGACGGTGCGCAACTGCCAATTGCATATGCATCGAGAGCTTTCACACAGGAGAAAGCAACAAATCAACTACAGAACAAGAATTAGCCGCTATACATTGGGCAACAAAACATTTCAGACCATATGTCTACGGAAGACATTTCTTAGTAAAAACAGATCATAGACCGTTAGTATACTTATTTTCAATGAAGAATCCATCTTCAAAGCTGACTAGAATGAGATTAGATTTAGAAGAGTATCAATTTACAGTTGAATACCTCAAGGGGAAGGATAATCACGTTGCGGATGCGTTATCTCGCATAAACGTAGACGAATTAATACAAATGAACAGAAAAATATTGATGGTACAAACGAGATCATCAAAAATACAGGAAAACATCTGCGCAGATGAAAAAATTAAAATGCATGAAAATATATATGAGCCCAATGTCTATGAAGTTGTTAGCAATAACGACGTAAAGAAATTCGTGAAATTAAAATGAACAATTTTAAATGTATATTTAAAAGAGGAAAACAAATAATTTCACAATTTTCAGTTAAAGATTTATATTCTAATGAAAAATTCGATTTAGGTCAATTTTTTCTAAGGCTTATTTCAGAAGCCGGATACACAAAATCATTAACTTACAGATGTCACCAAGTGAACAAATTTTCGAATCTGTCACTTTAAATGAATTTAAAAATAAGGGCAATAAAGAATTAATAAATATAAAAATAGCGCTATTACAAAAAGTGACACACATAGACAAAAATGACGAAAGTCAAATTAATGCAATCCTGTTAAGATATCATAACGATCCAATAGAAGGAGGCCATACAGGGATTACGCGTACCCTGTCCAAAATAAAGAAATTGTACTATTGGCCCAAAATGGTTCAAACCATTAAAAATTATGTAAAACGTGTGTAGACTGCCAAAAGCGAAAACTACAACACATACAAAAGCCCCTATGATCATAACAAATACCCCAAACACAGCATTTGACACTGTTTTAATTGATACAATTGACCTTTACCACGAACAGAACATGGTAATGAGTATGCAATAACTATTATATGCGACCTTACAAAATATCTAGTTACAATCCCAGTAGTAGATAAAAGCGCAAAAACAGTAGCCAAAGCGATTTTGAATCATTTGTACTAAAGTACGGTCCTATGAAGACGTTCATAACAGACATGGGTACTGAGTACAAAAATTCACTTATACAAGACCTGTGCAAATATATGAAAATCAGTAATATAGTTTCAACTGCACATCATCACCAGACTTTAGGAACAGTAGAAAGAAGTCATCGAACATTCAACGAATATATCCGTTCTTACATATCGATCGACAAAGATGATTGGGACATATGGATAAATTATTTCACATATTGTTTCAATACTACTCCATCAACAGTACATGACTACTGTCCATTTGAACTTGTTTATGGTAGACTACCAAGACAATTCATAGAATTTAATAACTTACAAAAATAGATCCAATATATAACATAGACGACTATGCAAAAGAATTTAAGTTTAGATTACAAGTAGCATATAAAAGAGCAAAACTAATGATAGAAAAAGAAAACAAAAACGAAAATTAGAGTATGACAAAAAGTAAATGACTTAAAACTAGAAGTAGGAAATCTAGTGTTACTTAAAAATGATACAGGTCATAAATTAGACAATCAATACTTAGGACCTTATAAAGTAATAAAAATAGAAGATAGAAACAATATAGTAGTAGATGTAGGAAAAAAGAAACCACAAACAGTTAATAAGAATAGACTAAAGTTATTCAAAAATTAATACATTTCACAAATCAAAACAAAATGAAATCAATTCATTTACTCTTAATATAAATACTTGATAATAACGTTTATTACTACACAAAAAAAAAATATATATACATACATTAATAATTAATAAATATAATAACTAAACACACTTTACACGATATACACTCCATATTACATACATTAAAAATAACTTCATATTACATATATACGTTATTTTTCAAAAGGAGGGAGATGTGGTATGCACATATATCGAAGTTACACTGTAACCAGAGTAACATTAAATACGGAAGCAGCAACTCTCTGTTGCTGACCGAAATACATAAATAGTGCATTGACACTTTAATATAAAGAAAACAACAAATGCCCAGCGCAGTTCAAGTGCACTGCAATATGATGTCACCTGAACTGCAGCCGGCACATTAAAAGCCGCGTCAGCATAAACGCCGGCCACTGACCGTTATCTGTGCATAACACATGCTCCTCCATATATTACATATATATATATAATTATATATTAAATAATACTTATGTATAATAAGCAGCGCTGCCGCCACTTCTTCAACGAAGCAGCGACTTAGCAGCGTCTCAAATAGTTTACTTAAGTATAAGAACAAATGTAAAGAATTATTCGGAAAATAAACGTCCACTAGAGCGAACCTTCGCTCGTGGTTTGAAGAACACGACCTCACCGCCTTTTTACTGAATACAATGTAACGAAACTTAATAATGTCATTATTACATGAAGTGCTGGCGAATGCCACACAGTTGTAGAGGGACGAAGAGCTGATGCCCTGTTGGCTGCATGTTGTCCCGTTATTGCTTAACCAAAATGAAATTCGCACAGTCTGGGGAATGCAAATGCTTCTTGGTTGCAGGCTATAACTTGAAACTACATCAGCGGTGCGCCCGAAGCTGCAACCATCTGCTAACTGAGCCCTGGGTTTCTTAGTTGTGCCACTACGCTCCGAATTCTGCTGAGCAATGCGAATGCGTTCCACATGGCGTCAGGCCTAATTACATTTCTTGGCAAGTAGCAAATGCGGAGTATTAAATAGCGGATAGTGTGATTACACTAGAACAGTTCCGAGAGCCACACCTGAAGCCATATGACCGTTATCGTGACGCCTTTGTTTAGATGCGTATTGAATAGGTTAATGTGCTCGTATTTTATTAGTTTAATTCGTAATAGCACAGAACATTTACACAACAGTATTAGTTTTTTCACTTGCTGCATACAGGCTCATTGCGGATCGATTTTAATTGCATGTTGAAAATACATCAATATAAGTTGTCCCAAAAAAGAAAAAGGCAGACTGATGTCTAAAAAGTCTGCTTCTATCTTGTCGTAGTTACTATTGGTCGATGATCTGGAATATTTTAAAGGTGTTTTATATCGACAGAGTAAACAAAGCCTTCGGTAATTTTAGAGTTTTTGGTATATTTGAAGGATAATATGAAACTGTTTTGGATTTATTGAAAATGATAGACGAGCATCGCACAGCCTCAACTGTACCTTAATTACTTGTTGGATTTTTTTTTTTTTCCCCTATGTCTATTAAAAATACCATATACTTGTCTTAACCAAATGTACGTAAAAGGAGTCATCTCCAACGTTATAAAGTTTGTTTGTTCGAGCAAAAGTAATACAATTTTCCTATGTCAATGCAGATGAAGTTTTTTTTTACATTTTTGGAATGTAACCACAAGGAAAAAATCGAGGTTATTTGTATCTTTAGTCTGTTACGTTCATATTTATATTTTTAATTATCTTATTAGCTAAGCATGGAACGTTAGTACCTCACCCAAATATTAAGAATGTGCATTTAAATGAACATTTATAATTACCCTGTTTATTCGGAGAATTTTACCTTTTGAGTTAAAATTGACTGGCGAGTTTAATATTTCTAAGTGCTTCTTCAGCGCTACTTCAATATTCTTGTGAATTGCAATTAAGAAAAACTTTCATTTTAACATTTTGAAAGACTACATATACTTGAGTGACTGCCAACTTTTTGATGAGCGTAAGTAATTGTTGAATACAATAGAAATTCGCATTGTAAATGAAACCACTTTGGATCGAGAAGAAAGAGCTTTGCATTTTCCCAACATTGGGATAAGAAAATAAACCCCCGCAGGTAATGCTTACGAATACGAGTATAACCGATTACACACAAAGCTATTTGCCGCTGGCGGACTGAAACACTGATGGGTCTGGCCTGATGGTCTTTGGGTCTCCGGGACTCCGAGTCTAACTGGTTGCTCTGGCCGATGGCCTCACGCTGTTTTCAATTTCTTGAACTCAACGTGAAACGTTACAAAATAATAATGATGACGATTGCTGTGCATTACTTTTGCGCATTTCTTGATTTCTCAATGATACCGAAAGCTGTGGGCACTTTTGTCGGCAGATTTCTTTATTATTGTGCGCGAGCCGCATGTGGCCCAAAGACCAGTCCACAGACGCCCTAAAACCATATTAAGAGTTGAGTTTCCATTCATGAAACCCGTCGACTAATTCAAGTTGAAATGTGTGAACAACACACAAACCGATTGCTATGTTCGAATTGAAGTCAATACTGCTGGGACCGCATTGCTAATGATTAATGTCTGAGCATTTTAAGTGAGTTATACCTGTGTGTGAGTCCGTGTATAGCCTTTGTTCCTGAATGTGTGTGTATTAGAAATCCAGTAGCCAACCAGCGCTGTCGATCGCTTCAAGTGTCATTAAAGTTGACTTAAACACAGCTGGAAGCTGGAAGTCATCCTCTTGCCTTTGTCAACTAAATAGAGTCAAGCAGTCAAGTATATGTATATGTATATGTATATGTATATGTATATGTATATGTATATGTATATGTATATGTATATGTATATGTATATGTATATGTATATGTATATGTATATGTATATGTATATGTATATGTATATGTATATGTATATGTATATGTATATGTATATGTATATGTATATGTATATGTATATGTATATGTATATGTATATGTATATGTATATGTATATGTATATGTATATGTATATGTATATGTATATGTATATGTATATGTATATGTATATGTATATGTATATGTATATGTATATGTATATGTATATGTATATGTATATGTATATGTATATGTATATGTATATGTATATGTATATGTATATGTATATGTATATGTATATGTATATGTATATGTATATGTATATGTATATATATATGTATATGTATATGTATATGTATATGTATATGTATATGTATATGTATATGTATATGTATATGTATATGTATATGTATATGTATAGTATATGTATATGTATATGTATATGTATATGTATATGTATATGTATATGTATATGTATATGTATATGTATATGTATATGTATATGTATATGTATATGTATATGTATATGTATATGTATATGTATATGTATATGTATATGTATATGTATATGTATATGTATATGTATATGTATATGTATATGTATATGTATATGTATATGTATATGTATATGTATATGTATATGTATATGTATATGTATATGTATATGTATATGTATATGTATATGTATATGTATATGTATATGTATATGTATATGTATATGTATATGTATATGTATATGTATATGTATATGTATATGTATATGTATATGTATATGTATATGTATATGTATATGTATATGTATATGTATATGTATATGTATATGTATATGTATATGTATATGTATATGTATATGTATATGTATATGTATATGTATATGTATATGTATATGTATATGTATATGTATATGTATATGTATATGTATATGTATATGTATATGTATATGTATATGTATATGTATATGTATATGTATATGTATATGTATATGTATATGTATATGTATATGTATATGTATATGTATATGTATATGTATATGTATATGTATATGTATATGTATATGTATATGTATATGTATATGTATATGTATATGTATATGTATATGTATATGTATATGTATATGTATATGTATATGTATATGTATATGTATATGTATATGTATATGTATATGTATATGTATATGTATATGTATATGTATATGTATATGTATATGTATATGTATATGTATATGTGTCTCTGGTCTGGTCGAGAGCGTCAAAAGACGTTAATCACGTTGAGTTATGTGACGTTCTTATATCTGAGCCACCAAAGTATCACGAACGCATTTGTTCCATCCAAAATGTTCAGTGTTTGGGGGGCGTGTCACGATGCCTTTGCCGCCAGTTGACGTCGATCCTGTTGTTCTTGTTATTGTCATTTTTGCTGTTACTGCAATTTTGCAGTTTTTTTTTTTACTTTCTCTTGCTGTGTTTGGCCGTTTTGTCGTGCTGTCTGTCTTTTTATCGCTGGTTTCCAGCGGCAGCAGTTTCTCCATTGCGGGTCCTTCATACTCACACACACACACACTTGCAGAAAAACAGACATCACAAGCACACAGACCGGAGCATATGCCACACACTCGAAAGTTTGGCATTTTGAAAAGTTTTTCGTGATTTTTTATACTGCTGTTACACAGTACAAAAGAGATTTTTCTTTGCCGTTGCTTTTGTCATGTGTGTTGTGTTGCATTGTATGTTGTTTTCTTCATTGTTCTTTTTGCCATTGTCAACACTGTTCTGTCTGGTTATCAACCAAAGCCTCTCCACCTTCGTCCTCTGTATCTCAGTCTACCAGCTGCGGCTGTGTTGGGTGCAAATTGCACTTTTGTTGGAACAAATGATAGAAACAATGCCAAAAGGAAAGCATTTTTCCACTCGGGTGACAAACCCAGCAACGAAGGACTAAGGGATTGCGAATTTGTCTAACCTTGCTTTTCATTTCGCTTAACTTTTCACTTTTGTAACCCAACCCCTAACTTTTCTTCCGACTGCCGTTGACAGTTTCCTCTTACGCAATCTCCAAATTACTATACGAGTATTGTTTTCTTCACCATTTGTATTTGAACTCGTTCATGGTTCATGATGAGTTACCACCTGCTAACATACAAAATGTAGGAACCAAATCATCAATTAAGATCTTTCAGTTTATTGTATCTATAAAGATATTATCAATATACATATAAATCATCGTGTATTTAGTATTCGAAATTCTTATTTCTTATTTAAAATATTTCTATTGATTAGAAATTTGGCTTTTAATTTGAAAATATTAAAAATACTTATTGACTAAATATCGAATAAATCGTACACTCTAAAATGTGAATAAAATAACAATTGTAGATATCTTGCTTGCCAATTTGGCGCTCATCAAAAATAAATTTGTTTTGAGGGGAAATATACAAAAAATATACAAAACGATAAATATTAATTTCGAGTATTAATATCAATCAATTTGAAGTGTGCACAAGGGGGTTGGGAAGAGTAAAGAGTCATGTGGCCGAAATGGGGCACATCATTTGTCAGACACACAGAGGGGGGCTCAGGAAGAGTACCGAAATTCTTTTTGCGGTCTCTAAATACACTTCGAATCGACCAAAAGCGAAGTCGAAGTCGAAAACGAAGACAAAGGCGTCAATGGCGTCAGTGGAGCCCATCAATTCGAGGAAGGGGGTTACCGTATAATCAAACACTGTAATTATGTATTATTTATTTTTATTTATTGTACATTATACGGGAAGAAAGCCTACCGCAGGGTCCAACAATTTCACTGATTTATCGTTGATAAATTTCTGAAACTTTTCATGGGACTCCTCGACCCTTTCGCACCGTCGAGTGGCGACTGCCGGTTGATGGTTGATGGCTGATGGCTGGCCGCTGAAGAGAGGGACGAAGTGGCCAGTGGGCAAGCCGTGAAGCGGCCAGTGGAAACTCATCAATATCATTAATCATAAAATTAAGTATCATTTATATTAATTTATTATTGTGCGGCGCTCGTTATTGTTGTTGCTGTTCTTCTCTTTCTCTCTGATTTATCACATAATGCTCATTATCATGATGATGTTGTGCTCATTTCGTCAGCCGCATCTGCCATCTCTTTTGCTCGCATTATAACCGGCATGCCTTGCCCATCATTAATCAGCTGCTGTTCCCAACATTCGTTTGGTCCGCCAAAGAGGAGAGAAGTGGAGTGGAGAGTTGATTCGTTGAGAGCGGAGAGTGGAGAGTGGAGAGAAGGGGGCGGGCAGCTTGGACTACGACTGTTCGTTTGTCATTAGCTCAGTGTTGCTGTTGCTGTTGCTTTTGTTGTTGTTGTTGTTGTTGCCCTTCGTTTCATTCGTTCGTGCTGCTCGGGGCGCAGTAATTAATTATGCGCCTTTTGTATTCTACCGACAATTTTCAGTGCTTTATGTTTATGAAAAATTACATATAAATTGGAAACACTTAATCATTTCGATTTACATTTTAATTAAAATATTATATATCAAAATGAACCAGCCATTTCCCCATGAACCAGATCTCGCTCTTAATGAGCTATTTCCATTAATATACTTGATATATTGGAACCCAATAGTGTTTAATCTGCAAAACATATTTATCAGCTATAAACTGTTCTCAATTTTGTTTTTCATTTTCAGATCATAAAACTAATTAAACATAACCTAACTGACCATAACTGCATTTTTCGGTAATATTGAGAACATTCATCTCAACCCATCATTATTTATTTAATATTATTTAACACACTAAGAGATAACCTTCATTATCAAAACTCGTCGGAATATTTTCGAACTTGCTTAAGCACAAATTTTAGGTAATTTTAATATAATAAAATCTCAATTAATTAGCAATATATATGTAATGTGAAACAGTCAATAAATATTTTTCAATTTCGTTTCGAAAGCAAATATAATTTCAATGTTAGTAATATTGATACAATCGAAAGTTTCATTAAATAGTAGAGCAAGGGAACCTCATTACCGAGAAGTCGTGGGTGAATAATTCACAGATTTTGGTGTCAAAGAGCATGTCAATGAAAAAGAATAACAAAATCCCTTTTGAACACAAATCAGGGCGGGACCAAGAGCCTTGACAATGCCAAGAGTCATTACAACAAACGAACAGAAGAAGGGCCAAAAGCCAAAAGACCAGAAGGCTAAAATATGAAATCCAAAGCAGAAAACCGAGCAGCGAAGAGAAGGAATGGAGGGAACTACGAGTAGGAAAAGGAGAAAGGAATCGAAGAAAAGCTAAGAATGAACAACGTGCCGGGGCAATTCACAATTTAACAAACTAATAAATATTTTTTAGCTTCCTGTGTACTAAAAAGGATGTGCGAGCGAGTCGAGCGTTGAGAGTCGAGATGGCTGCACTCGGTGCTCAGAGATGTCGCACTGAAAATAGAGCGATTCGTTGCCATTGCTTTGCTACTGCATCGCAGAGCTGCAGATAAGGCGAGGAAAAGGGAAACAGCAGAAATATAAATCAAAGGTTGCACTAAACTTTTGGCCTGCTCGATGTCGTTGCCAGGATAACAACAAGGCTCGCGGACAGACTCAGACTGAGACTGAGAACGTGGCGAGGATGAGCTGGACTAAGGATGCAGTGGGCAGGCAGGCAGGCAGGCGACTCTTGCCAGCTTGATAACTTGATAGGTGCTGCATTGTAGTTGTTCTCGTTGTTGTTTTTGTCGTTGTCGTCGCTGTATTGCGTTGTGTTCTCTTATGTTGTGTTGTGTTGTGTTGTTGCCAACAAGGACACTTCGGTGTTGGTTTAAGGAGTAGGAGCTATGCCCCGCACATGGATGGCATGGCTTGCAACTGCCAGGCTGTCGGATATGCACTGACATAAATTGCTTCAACTGACAACGACAGAGGCAACTACAGCTACTATATGGGCGATGAGCGGTGGACAGAGGGGGATAAAGATACAGCAGCTCCGAGGAACCTTGCACCATGATTACTGCTTGCTTGCCGACTGCCAAGGCAATAACTTTTCGCTTGGCCTTCCCCCATCCCAAATGCAATCGCAGTCCCCATCCCATCTTCGTCATTCCCATCCTCATCCCTATATACCCATTCTATGCTATTCGGGTCCCCGTCTGCGCTTTGGGGTAAAATTAATATTAAAATGGAAGCATCGGCTTCCATCGTCGGACGCATTGCAATGCAAGGACCCCATAGATATAGCTGACAGAACGAGCTACTGCTACTGCTACGGCAACGTGAACGGCAATGGCAATGGCAACGACTACAGCTCTGGCTAACGCCAGTCAGTGCCAGGCCAAAGGACATTTCCAATTTATTTACGCTCAGAGGCACTTTGTCTGACTAGCTGCCACCCCATCAGCCCCATCCTCGGCTGCATCCTCAGCCTCCTTAGCAGCTCGCCTTGCTTTTTACACTGCGTATGACAGAATTTGTGTAGAGAAAGAAGGAGACAGATGTAGTGCGGAACTAAGAGCAAAAGAGAGACGGAACGAGAGACTAGACTAGTTTGCTTCCTATTTTTCCTTTCTCATTTTTTTTTTGCATTTCACATTTTGACAGCAAAACGTTCCTTCTGGTTGTGTTAGCGTGAAGAGTGTTGAAAGGTGTGAAAATGAAAATTTACTACTTACCGCTAAGATTTATGCTCTCCATTTTTCTTCTCTTTTTGGCT
Organism: Drosophila sulfurigaster albostrigata; assembly: GCF_023558435.1. Taxonomy (NCBI): domain Eukaryota; kingdom Metazoa; phylum Arthropoda; class Insecta; order Diptera; family Drosophilidae; genus Drosophila; species Drosophila sulfurigaster. Next base: position 3,555,616 of record NC_084881.1, read on the forward strand.
TTTCTTTCCCGCCTTGACTGGACACCACGAAGAGTGGAACTGCAGTTCTCATAAGTGTGGCAGGGCCATTACACTTTTATGACATCTACTCACAGATCCATGAAGTTGTCCTCTGGTTTGGTCATTTTATTTTGCACACCCAAGCTTAGGGCTTTTCTCTCTTTGAAAAGTCTTCATTTGGGGCAAATTAACAACTGCAGCTTCAAGTGCATTGCTGACATAGTTGTTTGAAAAAACTATCGTAATACATTGACTAAATGATCCTCGACTACTTAGATATATTTTATTTGAATTAATTAGATTGCTCTTCGCATTTAATATTTAACTGAAGGAGGGAAAATGCATATTTTAACCCTAGAATAAATATTGTCTAAGTTGGATTCTTATTTATTACTATAATAATATTAACTACTGAATGCATGTATATTTAATCTCAAATATCTCACACACTTCTTCATAAAACAATAATAACACGATCACTTACTGATTACTTATGCTTCTATTCAGAAATCTAGCTCTCAGGGGGTCTTAATTCAAATAGATAAAGTCCCTTCATGAAAGTTTTTAATGACATTATGAGGGAGATAGATTACTGAGACCAATAGGAACAATAGCACCCCCTTTTGAGCCTACAACTCCCCATCCGGAGAGCTATTCGTATGAGATCAAAAATTTTTCTGTTATCTATTTGGAGAACAAGAATATATATATTTACCTAGGATAATGTGCATGTGCATGCATTTTAATGTGCATGTTATAAATTAACTCAATATGAATAATTGCGATTTTAAGAATCAGCTAGATTTTTTTTTGGAATTTATTACTTAGCTTTCGGAAAATTTAATTTGTTTTTTTACGAGCTGACTATGATGGATTGCAAAACTACGTTGATTTCGTACGGAATTTGGAGTCAATTTCCGTAGAGAGTAATAACAAATGTGCGAGGATTTGTGTCGTGTTTTTGTGGCGCTGTTCCGAAGCTACTCTCTGTCTATCTTCCTCAATCAACTGTCATCGATTGCAGTCCTAACTTGACACATCCCACAACAAGGACATCAATTTTTGTGTCAAGCTTCTGCCATGCACATGATAAATTGCTGTGCGTGGCATGCGATGAAAGGAAAAGACGTGGCTTGTTTGAGGTGAGGTATGAGGAAGAAGTTGGAGCCGAACAGTGTGCAGTTTGCAATTTATATTTAAAAGGCAGTAAGGACATTGAGCAAAGCACATTTCTTTCTCTCTCTCTCTCTCTCTCTCTCTCTCTGTCATATATCCTCTGTCCCCTTCTCTCGTTTCCTCTCTTGGTCTATCTTTATCGTTCCATCTCCCGAGTGGGCAAAAGAAGAAAAGTGTCCGGCAGCTTTCAAGTGCGACGAGTAAGTGGAGCGGTAAACAATTCGCTGTTCAACAACTGAAGCAGAAGCAGAAGCTGTTGCTGGAACAGTGCACGACATGAACTACCGCCCTCAGCGGGCCAAAGAAGGGCATGCCAGGGCAGGGCAGGCCAAGGCAGACCACGCCCAGTTGGGCAAATGTTTGTTGCAGCTGCGGACGGGCTCAACGGGCGGCACCATTTACCAAGTGTCAAAAGCAAAGCTAAAGCCATTGTCGACATGACTTTGGACAACAACAACAACAACAACAACAGCAGCAGCAGCAACAGGAACAACTTCACGAGTTGGCCAAAAGTGAAATGCTTTGTTGGCAATTGCTGAGGAGTTGCCAGGACTTTGGGGTCTTGCCCCTTGTCTGCCTTGTCTAAAGGAACAGCATGTGTCAACTTTGGTGGGGATTTGGTTTCGCACAGAGAGACAAACGAGGGCTGCAAGAGCTGAAGCGAGGGACGCGACGGGAAAATGAAGCGTTGGAAAAGTGGGTGACAAGTAACCGGAAAATGTATTTTATTGTTTGCATCCGGACATTTCGTTTTACCACTCTTCCTCTCTCTTTCTCTCTCACTCTCCTTCTCTCTCCTCTCCTCTTCTCTCTCTCTTTTTCTCTCTCTCTCTCTCTCTGACTATTTTCCTTCATTCTCAACGCCAATGGTACTAAATTTGTCGAGTAATTGATGATGCTGCACTTTTCCCGAATTGAATCAACTGTGGATGAGCTCCAACCGAATATATTACTGCTTGGACTTCTATTTCGCAAACTCTGTGGCTCCAAATTGAAAGTCTCAACCAATGATAGTAAAGGCCAACCAACTTAATTCCCAATGCAGATAAGTTTACAATCTACAATTCAAGAAACTTACAATCTTTATGGTAATCTTTTTAAAATCTGCACATTTGTACTAAATCCTTGATATCAGAGAGCTATTGATATGAAATATGCAATATTCAATAATATTTCTCGTTCTTAAGATATTTTTTTTGTTTTTGTATTTTTCCTATAAGAAGCACCGATTTAAAATATAACCGTGATCAATAGTTAAAGCCTTTAAACTGTAAATTGTTTGATCACACTAAATTTTCTAATATTCTAAGAACACAGAAAGTATTTTAATTAAAATATTATTATTTTTATAAAGAATTCTCAATAACACCTTAAATACGAGTATGTCTTTGACATTTGTTTTTGTTCTTTAGGTTCTAATAAATTTGATTGTTCTTTTATTTATAATTCTAGTGGTCAAAAGCTTTATTTGGATTATTTTGGTTAGCAGAAACACCACTTTTGGATCAACGTTTTAATCATTTTAGGCTTTCATTGTTTTCCTATTAGCATTGTGATACGGCCAAGGAAATATTTTGCACTGCTGTAAACTGCCATAAAATACATAAAATAGTGATAATTTGTAGATTGTGGAAACAAACAGAGATTCTCTCACACCTCCGAAGTTCGACGCCACGCCAAGTTGCAAGTTGATAGATTGTTCAAATGTGCTGCGTATGAACGAGCGAATGAATGAAGGAATAAAGGAACGAATGAGCCACACGATGTGGCAGGCAGCCTTCTGCTGCTGCCTGCTTGACGCTCCTGAGATTGATGGCCAAAATGGCTGTTGAAACAACGAATATAGAGAGTGTCTGCCAGAGAGAGTGAGAGGAGGGAATGAGGGTAGAGAGAGAGAGAGCTCTGCGCTCAATGAAGAAAAATAATCACCAACATCATTTATTTTCCGTTTTGCCTGCCGCTGCTGTACAACACACATCAATCTTTGTTGTTGCCAAAAGTGGGCAGCTACAGCAACAACAATAACAACAACAACAACAACAACAACAACAACAAGAGCGACAGCAACAGCAACTATCGACCATGACCATCCGTATATATACTCGTATACTTTGGAGCTTGACAGCTACTGACGGGAACGCTTCGGCTTGGGGGCAGCTGACAGACGACGACTTTTGACGTTTGCCTGCAATTAACGGATGTGCTCAGGCCCCCTATGCTGCCCCCTCTCCCTTCACCCCCACTTTCCCATCATCTCGTCGTGTTCGTGGTCGTGAGTAGTGTTGAAAAATGACTGCAGCTGCAGGTGAAAATGGGCACAGCGAGTGTTGCCTAATGACATGACAACCGACAACCCAACTCGCTCTTTCCTACATCGCCTTATCCCCCCTTTCTCTCAAGTCATTTAAATCATTAATTCCCCAGTGCCCACACACGCACACTGGGATACGCAAGTCAAGAGGAATAGAATCTGTCTAGGTCTTATTTGTAGCTGGGTTACGCCCACTATTTTAGTTGGCAGCTAAATTTGATCCTTACAGCGATACGTTGTTCTGTTCTGTTCTGTTCTGTTCTGCTCGTTATGTGACTGAGTTTGCTGCAAGTCACTTGAAGAGTCGTTAATCATTTTGGCAACTTGCTGCTTTCGCGGGTAGGAGAGCAGTCACGAGTCACACTGTGGAAGCTGCTAAAATCCATCACGCATGGCGAATGCTTACAAAAACAACAACAACAACATCAACTCGGAGCTCACAACTCACAGCTACAGCCGCATCAATGTCAACGTCAGCCAGGACGTGTATGCAGACAGGCGGAAGAAAAGCCACCCATTGGGATGATCTGGATGTGAGTTGAGAGGGAGTGACAGTTGAGCGACGAGTACTGCAATAAAATACAAACACACATAGATATGTTTATACAAAAATACCCTACGATTGGAGGCATATGCTTTCTGATTTTGGAATCTAGTCTGCTTCCATCTTTAAAATTGGTTTCCATGCAAATAAAAGAAAAAAGTATCTTGATACGTCAAATATTAGAGATAAATAATAATAATAATATGGTTTTTATTAGTTGATTATCAAAACATTACTCAATTTACCAATGCCAGTGAATTTTTAAATTTGGCGCCGTTCAATTGCTAAGCGCAGCCAACTTCACTAATGGTGTGCGCAGTGCGCCCTGCGCAATCGCCGTCAATTCATGCGCAGCCAACTTCACGTTGGTTGAGAACTGCGCTGCGTAGAAAACTTTAGCCAAGACATAAACCTCTGCATGTTGAACAGCCTGGACACACACCCAGTATTTAAGTAAAAGCTTCGAGAAACGCAAGTGAACTAGAATTATCTAAATAGCATTAGATAAATTTGTAAGTTATTTGGCAAAACGAAATAAATTTAAATAAAGAAATAAACATTTAAGAAATTGAAATATTAAAAATAAATATTTTGAAGAGGAAAATCAATAAGAAAAAGAAAAACAAGCTGTCAAATTATGGTGCGAAAAACACTTTGCCTTTTTGGCCATCAAGTGGCTAACTTCTCGCGCCTGACCATGAATCTGAGCCACTAAGTGCCGTTAAACGGAGACGCACCTCGCACCGTCGACTCGCACCTTGCAACTAGCAGCAGGCAACTGGTAAATGCAACGAGTTCTGCAGCCGGTTGCTGCGTCCTCACAAGATGCTTCCTGTTTGATAAATTTCAAAATCAATTGAAATTGCCCGAAAGGCCGATGCGCCAAGCAGTCAAGGAGACGGATTCGCGGAAAAGCAGCTGGAAGCTGGAAGCTGGAATCTGACTACAATACGAGTATCGTACGCTTAGCTGAGGAACAGCGCTGAACTGCCGAGTCACGGCCAAGCTAGTTAGCCAGTGCCTGCCTGGGCACAGACATAGACTTAGTATCTGTGACTGCCAACAGGTACTTGACGTTGAGACTCGCTGCGTAATTACCTGTAATTTTCCCCTACGAGTGGTGTCTGGTATGTTTTCATTCTCTCAGCTAATAATGCTATGGGACACTTTTCGAAATGTGCCTTGAACAACGCTTGAAGCATAAGTAGCATCGACCAATAGATGGCGCTAACTAAACTTTCGTCTTTCCTAAAGATGTAAATTCAGTAATTCCAGTTAAAGGCTAACTAAAGAGTAGCGAAGTAAGTAACTGCCAAGGAACGTGCTCATCTCTGTCAGTTTATAGACTAGAATTTGTTTTCTTCCTTTTGAGATATGTTTTTGGAGTTGGCTGCCCAGTTTTCGATTCGATTCGATGCGCCTCGCTCCCCTCGCTGAGCGCTCCTCCACTCAGGCATCCATCGGCCGTGCAAATAAATCAATGTGGAAAATGCATTCGATGAGAAAAGCGACGCATAAGTGCTGCCAAATAAATTTTGCAATTTATTTATTGCTCAGCCGCGTTGGCTGCTGTTCAAGTCCACGCGAAGAGTCGCAACTCCAACTGTGGTTCGGGGCCTTCTTGCTCGATCGTCTTGGCTATCGGAGAAGTGCGCATAAAAAGTATTTTATTTCATTGGCAGCAAATTGGCAATAAGTTAAATTTGTTGGCCAACTGAACAGGCAGCAGGTGTTTTGGTCAATTTGGTAGGAAGTTCGCTGCAGCGCCAACACAATTAGCAATTGGAAATTGGGTTAGAACGGGGCGTGGCAGCAGAAAAAAGTATCTCTGCACACACACACACACACACACACTCACGATAATAAAAAAGCTTGACCTATTTTGACGCGCTAACATTCACTTTTTCATTATTTATTGTCTCTCCCGCATTCTGAGTTTTTCTGTTAATATTTCTGCAGTTGTCGCAAGTCAAAGTGCAAATGAATTAGCATTTTTACACAACCCTTCTCGCACCTCTGTCCACCTCTCTCCTTTCCACAAACACACACACGCATCATTAGCCCAAAAGGCTGCAGCAGCATCAAGTGTAATTTAAGAGTTAACAAAAGCCTATTGTGTGGCAGCGGCAACGGCAACGGCAACAGCAACGTCAAAAGCTTATTGTCTGCGAAAGGCTTTTACCAAAAAGAAAAATGCACGTGTCGTCTAAGAGACGCAAATTGATTGAGCCTGTTGAGAGAGTGTGTGGAAAGGCTTCGCGCGAGCAACGCACGAGTAAACAGTGAAAAAGAACTTGGCTAATGACCGCAAATTAACACTGAGAAGCAGCTGGGGAGACGAGTGTCATTAAGCCAAGTGTTTGCAGCACCCAAGCGAGATTGAGAAATAGAGCTGCAGCGAGGGGGGGTGTAAAAGAGCAGGAGAGTGGGACACATTCAAGTACTCGCTGGGCTTTTAGCATATCTTTCCAATAGATGGCCAAACCGAGAACCCAACAAAACGTGGCAAACTTGGCAACTTGGCAACTTGCCAGCAATTTGGCATACTTAACGTAAGTAACGACGAGACACTGCAACTAGTCAACAGCTCAACTGAAAAACTGCAACAGCCAATGCAATGGGTCTTTTTCATATGAAGTTAGCTGCAAATCGCACTACTGACAGCCATTTATAATTTGCTGATTGAGGAAGTGGCTCGAAAGGAACTTCACTTAACTTGTTCTAACTCCATCGTGTCTCTAAATGCAAACGCTATTTAATTTCACAGTTTCCTCTCATTCCCCTTAATGATCTTAAAAAATGTTCACTAAATTCTATGTTCAACTTGTGAGACAATTCATTCAAGCTGCGCGTGTTTTTAGCATTTTTTTAAACTTAATTTATTAATTTATTTGCTTGCTAACTTTACAAGCCAAAGTTTATAAATTGTGGTGCTAGTTACCAACTTATGATTGAACTACTTTTAAGCGTCTATATTATTTTCAAATATAACTATATTATTTATTTATTTGCTTATAACATTGATGCTTTTAAACAAAATTAAATGATATGTAACCAATAATATATAACCGATATGTTTAATTGAAATGAAAATTTGATATCGATTCATCAACATTTACATTAAGTAATGATTACGTAGTTCTTAACATCTAAACTAAACTAGAAAGAATCCATAAACCTCAATTTGGATCAATGATGCGATTCTATTATCCAATTTTTTTTAGCCAATTCCAGTTTTCTAAGCCATTTACACATCTGTTTATGGCTGCAAAAGGGAGCAAACACAGGCAGAAAGATGAATATTGAAGGCATTACAAACACATGAACCGTATATGAACAATTTAATTGAAAAAGTATAAGTTTATAGGAATTTAGTGTATTATTCATTAATCGATTCTACATATTTCCATTTTGCACCATAATAAGCAAAATTTGTAAGTGGAATCAGCTAACTAGCTGATTTCCATCGATACAAACTTTTTTCGAGAAATATAAGTTTGTAAAAACTGAATAAAATGAGAAGAAACGATAGAGAATGTCTGCCTTTTTTAACGATTTTTTGATCCTTTCGAAATCGTATCACTTCTGTATAGTTTATTATTCAGATTCTGAATTCGATGTAAACATATTTGTTTAATGACCAAATTTATGCAACGAATAGAGTGTTTATAAAAGAAAAACAAATTATTAATTGCATAGGATTAGTTGTGAAGAAACCTCAAAAAATATACAAGTAGCTATGATGTCTCGCTAACAACTTGCAGCCTGAGGCAATTGGTGATCAAACATGGAATGGCAGAACAGAAAATCTGCATTGCATTCTTGTTGTTTCGGAGTATGCAAATTCCATGGTCAAATGATCAAGTGGTTCACTGTGCCAGCAGCATTTGGTTAACATGGCTCGCAACTGGCTAGTAAAAATGGTTTGCATGAGTGCAGAGGACGGACATTCGACAGACTGACGAGGTGACTGAGGAGATGGAAGTGCTCTGGTTTCGCTCTTTCACTTGGATCAGTTGGACATTCGAAGTTGGATATTTGGAATTGGGGCTTCACCACACGCACCCAGCACCCAGTATTCAGTATTCAGTACTCAGTATTCAGTACCCAGTACCCATTGATCCAGTCAGCCGGTCATGCAAATCGTCGCCATTGCGCCCACTTGACTGCTCCTTGGTGAATCTGAAGCTGATCCGGCCAAGCGTGAGTTAGTATGCTTCGCTTGGTTGATTGGAGTGGCTTTTGGGGGCGCCACTTGCTGGGCTGATTGACTTGACTTGTTGTTTGGTGTTTCTAGCTGGCAAATCTTAGGCTACTTTCGCGTCCCATTCCCATCACTGTGTTTTGCAGCAGTGTAACACCAGTCACAGTCACAGTCAGAGTTGCTGTTGCTGTTGCAGTCGACTGACCCTAATCGATTGTCACTAGCTACCGCTATGTGGATTTGATGAATGTGGGTTCATCAGAGAAAACCTTTGAAATGCAGTTTCTGTTTCGACTTTTACTCACACAAAATAAACTAAAAGGAGACAAGAAAAGCTGCCGAGTCATTTCTAATTGACCCACATCGCATCGAGCGTTGCGAGTTGCGAGTCGCGAGTGTCTCATAATGCAATGATTGATGTCATTCTGGATCGCCCTTTCCTCATGTTTAATTGGGTCAACTATTGATATTCCTTTTCTGACCGAGCTTAGTTTATTCTCTCAAGTATCTTGAAGTCTTGAGAGGCCTCAGGAAATGTGTTAAGTGCCTCTCTCTCTCTCTCTCTCGGTCCCCTTTCATTCTCTCAATCCCCTTTTTTTTTGGCTTATTCAGCATGCAAAATTGCAAGTTCGCGGGCTTTAAAATAAGACAACCAGTTTTAAACATCTCTTAGATGATGGCAGTGACCATGCAACCAACTGAAAATATTCCTCCATCCTATCAATCATTTGCACTTGCGATATACTCGCTCATCAGCAATAAAATTTGATTCTAATAATTAGGGATAATTTTCATTTTAATCTGATTAGATTAATGTAATGTGTAATGTGCATTTTTTTATTGTTTTAATATTGATTTTTCTATTTAGTTTTTATCTGCTTACATTTTGAGCAGCATGGTAAACCTACAAAATATTCTATGTAACTTATGATTAACGAGTACAATTTCATTATAAATCCAAATCTGTAAAAATACTAATTTCTAGAGCAGCTTGCAATGTAGCTAGTCTATTGTGAATGATCTAAGTGCTATCTGAAGAACACGCGCAGCAGCAACTTGTGCTCTGTGATTAGACTAGTTTTCTTCTCTTTTCCTCTCTTTTTCTTTCTTTTTTTTTTTACTAATTTTTATGCTAAATATTTTCGTGGCACACCTGTGGCATAACAAGGAGTGAGTATTGCGCTTGTTTTGAGCCAAGTTAAAATCAGCTGGAGTCCAAATTTAACGATGACATAAATACAACAGATAACGAGCATGAAAACTTGCTCTAAAAAGACCCACCCAAGTGCAGGAGATGATCTATTCATACTGTATACGATATTAATTTAAGTGTGCATTTAATTAGGAGAATAGTGTCGTCTAATGCATTAAGAATTATGCCAACTTCAATTGGCACACAACAATGATAAATGTATTATAGTTTGTATATCGATGTCGATATACTAAAATGTACTCTGTTTCTAGTTCGGTTTGCTTAGTTAGTTGATTTAATATATAATTGAAATGCCAAAAGTTTTCTTCGGTTTATATTGTATTAACTCGTAGATGAAGTATTGTTTTTTTCGATCTGTTGCTGAGAGATTTGGTTGGTGATTTGGTTTCTGTTGTTCAACATATAAAAATTGGCCTCCGTCTTTAAAGTTGTTCTTCATACTGTTGTTGTGGCTGCTGATGTTGTGTGTTGTTGTTGTTGTTGTTTTTGCGAGTGTTGTTGTCGCTGGTAACTGGAGCAATAATCATGCAAACCACAGTTAAATGAAGTCGCCCATGGAGACCCGAGCACAATATCTAGTTGAGAAAATAAGAAAAACTTGCACTAGTCGCATGTCATTGACTAGCAAATACCCTGCATCGATTTCATACTTATAAAATGAACACTTTTAGTTTCATACATGTTAAATAAACTTCAAAAAAAGGTTGGTTTGTCTCTCAAGTTAAAATTAATATTTAACTATAAAACATATAACATATAAATGCATGCAGTTATAGTTTGGTATACTCTCTTCCATGACAATACTGCAAACAGGGTATGTTGGAAAAATAACAAGAGAAAAGTAGTAATTGCAACTTGGAGATGAAGAATTTCTTTGGAAATTATATTTTACAATTCAGTGAAAATGCCTTAGAATTAAGTTTGGCGTTGCGCGTTTTAATCATTGGTTGCATGCAACAAGCCGCCTAGCTGGCTTGAAGCTTCAAGCTTCAGCTGACTGCTGACTGTTGCCTGATTGCAACGGGAACTTGTTGCAGTTGCAGTTGCTGCTGTTGATGTGGATGTTGCTGTTGATGTTGATGCTACACACACGACTGAGCATGCACATGCCACCACATCCACTGGGTGGTTTTGGGTGTTGCTTGTCGTTATATCGTTCGACAGTATTAATCATCAAGCAGAAAGACAAGGAAAAGAAAAAGAGAAAGAAAGTGAAGTAGAGAGACAGAAATGTGGATTATCAAAGAAGCACAGTATTTTCTATAGGAATGAAACTAAGCATCCTTAGTCGAATACCAATTTGACTATATTTGATTCTGATTCGTTCACTATTTTCAGCATCCTTCTTGTACGCTTTGATTTTTAATCTAAAGCGAATTAAAACGAAACTCAAACGTCGCGTGCAGTTAACGAGATTTTTATTTATTGCATTTCTATAATTCAAAAATTTTAATGAAAATTTACACTGTCGCCGCCAGTCAAGTGTTCTATGAAGATTTATGGCCAGCAAATTGACACCCGCCTCCATCTTCGCAGAAACGTGAATCGACGGAAGACGGAGACGGATACGGAGAGAGGGGACGAAGGCTGACTAAATTGAAATTGAGTTTCTTTCTCGCAAAAGAACACAACGAAGACTGTCAAGTGCAAAATTGGGGAATTGGTTTATTTGATGAATTGCTATAGGAATTATTTATATCTAGAAGGTTTACGTCTAGCTCTTTTTAGATGTCATTTATAAGTGAAATAAAGTGACTTACATATAAACTACAGTCGTGGAGCTCGACTGTGAGATACCCAAATTATAATACCAAAAATACTAAAATATACCAAAGGCCATATTTGGTATATCAATATACAATATATCAGATTGTCAGCCGATTACAGTAAATTTATTTTTCGAACAAAAGTATTTCTTAAATAACTTCGACAAGTACACAAGTGCCGTCGGAAAAAATTATAGCTTCATCTCTTAAAGTCTCTGAGATCTAGGTGTTCATCAGCATCTGCAATACAATACAATACAATTTATACCATTTGGTATTTTTAGTATTTTTGTAGTATTTTGTTTTGGTATATTTTGAGAATAATTTAATAATAATAATTTATTCAAAATGTGCAGCGGGTATCTCACAGTCGAGTGTGCTTGTTAGCTATCTTACTTGTTCAAAACTCAGAAAACAACAAAATATTAGGTCTAAGAGGATTAAAGTAGAATCTTTTATAAAATCTAAAATCACTAAATGATTGAAGCTATTTTAATTACCAATCCAATTTCAGTAGGTCTAAAAATGAAAGCATTTATTTATATTAAAGTCTGTTACAATTGCGAAATGAGTCACATTAATCGTAAGGTTTTGATTTACAATAACTCAACGGGGTCTTTAATTGGTTCCACTTTTATTTCTCAGCAACTCACACGTAATCATAACAATCACACAAAAGCTATGTATATCAAATGAAAATTTAATAAAAATGCATACAACAGTTGCAGTTGCAGTTGTAATAGCAGCTGAGTAGCTGAGTAAAGTGCATATTGTGAAAATGAAAGTAATTGGTAGCAATTTGGCGAAAGAGTTTTAGCCTCAAACGCTTACGAGTACGGACAAGCGATTTTCAACAAGTTTTCCACAGTCCGAAGATTGCATTTTCTACACTTTATTTTCACAACAACAGAAAGACGAAAATTAATTAAGCACATAAATAACTGGAAAGCGACTTAGCAACACCCCGTCCCAACACCCAATACCCAACACCACCTTCCCGTGTCCCTCCCTATCACCCAGTTCGCCGAGTGTTGCCCAATCCGATCAACTGTGACGCATCGCATGAGGTGAAAAATGTTAACTGTTTGTTGTCAACAAATTGGAGCGGGGCCTGGGACCTGGAACCTGGGACCTGGGACTGCGAGTGGGCAAGCCCACAACAGAGAAAAAAGAGCGACTCAAAATGCAATTAAAAATCGAAATCGAAATGGAAATGGAAATGGAAATGGAAATGAAAATAGAAATGGTGGAAAAGAAAAACAATAAATGGAAAAAACTGAAAATGTGCAATTTGCGACGCAAGTCACCAAACAAATGCGACTAAAACTCAACTACAAAATCTATATAAAAAACAAAGCAAAACAAAACAAAAAATTGAAAAAATATTTAACAACACTTTCGCTCGTTAGAAGCTGGTATAGTGCCGCTCGAAAGTCTTCGTCATGTCGGCATCTCTCCGTCTTTTTATGCACTCATGGCCACCTTAATTGCCAACGCCTGCAACATAATGCGCTTGCGTTCGACTCGCAACTTGCCACTGACTGACTACTCTCTATAATGCTTACTCTAATTACTGCAATCCGATAAGTCGATGCCGATCTCAATCCCTTTGATTTCTCGACTGCCGCGAAATGTGAAATGCTGACTATTGCATATCTCCATCTTGGAGTATTTACAGACACGAGTATTATTTATTTTTCATATTATAGATAATAAGGAGTCACAATCGGGTTTGCCTAATTTATACCCGCTACTAATAACGTAAAAAGGTTTTATATATTTGTCCGTCTGTCCGTTTAAATATATCTTAGCGATATAGAGCTTTAATTTCTTCGACAACACTTTTTTTTTTGTTGCACGCAAAGAGAAAAAAAATGTTATTTTAAAGCTGGAGTCGCGATGTACTTACAATTACAACTATAGTCTTTATGGTTTCTGATGTATGGTCGTGATCAGATAACAATTTTAAGAGTTTTTAAGAAATAATTTTAAATGTCAAAAAATAGCTGCTGTAGTCAGGATGGTGTGTTTGACAATCTGGTATATTTCTTTAGTATATTTTCAACATAATAGTTTATCTATATAAAATATCCCATTCACTATATTATGTATTATTTCGGAGTATTTATTTACCAAAAAAACTTTTTTTATAATACCATTAATATTAATGGTAAAATAATAAGATTATTGCGAAAAAAATAAACTCGTTCGAAAAACAAAAAATAAACGAATTTATTTATTTTATGGTAATATTTCTTTATTACAATCTATATTCTATAAAATTCTTATAATCAATTTTAGCTATAAAAATAGGGTTAATCCAAAGCTATAAGAATAACCTTTATTTATTTTTAAACCCGTTTCAGTTTATGGTTATTTATTATTATTTTTTTATTATTTATTTATTTTTAACTTATTTATTATATATACATATATATTTTTTTTTAACTTTCTGCCTCAAATTGAAGAGAATCGATTAGCAAGCGTAATTTTGAAGCAGAAGTCGTGATTTTTCGTGCGTGCTTGATTCCTAAATTCCTATGATTCCTAAAAATTTGGAAATACTCTTGTTCTAGTTGCTTTGGCTGACAATCTAATTATTTTATGCGTTATGGTATATTTTGAATGTACTATATTTATATAGTATATTTTTTAATTTTTCTGTATATTAATTTAGCATATTTTAAATGGTTAGCAGGTATCTCACAGTTGAGCACACTCGTCCCTAGCTTTCTTAGTTGTTTTCAAATTAAGACTGTGACGACTAATCCTAATGTTTGACCTATATAAAATTGAAATAGTCAGGTATTTACTTGCAGTTGTCGCACTTTCCTAGTCTATAAATTTGGTCACCCCAATATTCGCATTCGCTTAACTTTCTTAATACAAAAAGTGATTTGCATGGGGAAATCGTAATTAAGCGCAGCCAGACGCCAAATTAATTCATCAAAGTATACTTGTAGTGTCTTCATATGTAGACCAAGCCATTCGATGACTTTAGCTACCAAAAATATTCTGTGGCATTTGACGTCTGATGTTTTAGAGCCAATCGGCAATGCAGAGCACGAACCTTTTACATGGCGTTGGGAACGATCCCAGCCAAGCTCAAAGACCTCTCGACAACAATAGCAATTTGTACGCCATTACAGAAGCATTAAAGCCAAGCTAACAACACATCGAACGCAAAGTAGTTCGAAGCGGCGCGGCGCGGGGCGGCGTGGCAAAGTGGCAAGCGAGGCAAAGGCAAGCTCTTGGCTTCCAATAGACCTGAGGCGAACTCTGCCCACGGTTAAGGCGCGGCTCTGCAAACGCTCGAACCCATTTCCATTTCCAATTCCATGCCTCCCTCTCTCGCTCTCTCTGTCTCTTGCACTCTTCTGCGAGTCGCCTCCACTTCGGCAAGCATACGCACTGGCATGTGGCATGTGGCCAATGGTTGACTCTCCATGGAACGCACCTCCCCGGCAACATTGAAAATTGGGTGCGTTTATGCAAAAAGTGACAACGAAGCCAACTTCCCAGTCCCCAGTCCCCTGTCCCCACTAACTGCTCACACCTTCTCCCGCCTATACACCTCCAAGTGCCCCTCCAGCGTCTATACCTCCACCTCCTCCTCCACCACCAGTTGGTAGGTGAAATCGCTTGGCGCACGCCTCAGGCATATTTTCATGCGTTTATTATTGCTTTTTGTGGACTCTGCCGCCGTCTCCGTCTCCGTCTACCCACCATCCCCCCTTCAGCTGTGATGTCTGGTCGCGGCATAACGCGGCGACGGCTGCATTTGAAACATGTTTTAAATTTATGATCAAGACACGTGCATTGGCATTTCTCATTGGGCTTGAATTCTGTTTGGGTCCGAATGCGACTGCGACTGCGACTGCGGCTACGACTGAGATTTCTATTTGTTTATGTGAATATTTTTTTATTTGCATATTTCTTGTATTTATAGCATTTAATGGACTCATATGAACCGATCACAAAGCGCTAAATGAAAAGGGATCTGATCATGAATCACAACCATTTTCAGCTGCGACTAATTACGAGTGTTTTCAGATTCATTTGTAATATTTTCAGAATTCCACTCAATTTGTTAATATCTTTAAATAACTATTCATTACTTGTTTCTCCACTATTATAAAAATCCAATTTAACATCCTACATGGTGCAATAAATTCGAAGAGTATTTAATATTTCTTCAAATTTTTTTTCGAATCAGATAAATACACCAAACAAGACAATTTCATAAGGTAAAGTTAAGTTTTCTTTCTTGATTTAAATTTCCATGCAACTCAGATGATATTTCCTCTATCAAACTTTACATTTAGCTATCGCCATGAATGCCTAATTTTATTATCGGTCTTTTGATGTTCGTGTGAGGCTTTTATTGCTTTTTATTCTATATATAACAGGTGTCGAAAGCTGTATATGTAGTATATGTAGTTTATCGGAAAACGAAGATCTTTTCCTTGTGAAGTGTGAAATGAAAACGTATCTATCCGTAATGCAAATGAATTCAAGGAAAACTCTCTTGTTATACACATGGAAGTTAATTAAAGAGCGCTCAAGTTGCCGTCAACATGTCAACTAACAACTTTCGGAGGCCTCAAAGACGCAGTTGGACATTGCAATTTTATCTGGCCCCCACTTCTTGCTGCCCCCATGAACTTTCATAGCTGGCCAAGTGGTTTTATGACAACTCATGGCCGTTCCACTGTCAAAATCCAAATCAAAATCCAAACGCGAAACCAAATCCAAATCAAAATCAAAGCATGCAAATTCGCGGGGGAAACTATACACATGATACGTTACTGCGACACCATACATACACCTCAATGTAGGTGTATACATACATACGTAGATGACTGTGAGCCACATTTGCCAGCCGCAATTCCAATTTCAATTCAATTGTAGCAGCCTGAGTCTCATCGTTGTTTTGGGGGTCGGCATTTTTTGGCGTATGACAGACCCCAAAAGGCGGCCTGCTACTGCTGCCGTTACGGCCACTTCACTTTGATTTACCCCACAGGCAGTTACAGTGGAGCGAAGCGAGTAAAACAATCCGCACATTGGTTTCAACCCACACTCGCAACACTTTGCTCCACTGTGCTCAAGACTCAACACTCGAGTACCGCACACCTAAACGTAGTGCCACCTCATTCAGTCATTCATTGAGGCAATTCGCACGTCTTCGTTCGGACAGTGCATTCATCATGCATTCATATTCATGAATGTATTCATATTCGTGCTGTCCTCTCTTACTGAATTGCTGTTTGAGTTGACGTGTGAAATTGGCCTGGCATATTTAGATTTTGGTCAACTGGACAAGTGAAATGGTCACGCCAACTAGCTTTTTCTCTTGCTCTTGCTCTTTCTATTTTTGTTATTGTTGTCGTTGTCGTTGTTGTTGTCATTGGCTTAATTTTCACTTCGCCTTGGATGATTGGAGGAGAGTTGGCGCCTGTTGTGCCACGATGATCATCTTAAACCAATTTGAAATTCATCAATCAATGCCAAAATGTGTGAAAGAAAGAATCGAGTCGAAGCAGTTCCGTCTCTGTCTACGTCTTCGTCTGTTTCGGCAGGTAAACTGCAAAACAATTAGAATAATTAAGCTTTGTATGTTATGTAGGCGATGGGCCAGCATGAAAGGGGAAGCTGGAAGAAGCCATTCTCTTAAGAGATCTCGTTGTCCATGGGACAAGGTCAACTCGGGCGTCAGACG
Organism: Drosophila sulfurigaster albostrigata; assembly: GCF_023558435.1. NCBI lineage: Eukaryota > Metazoa > Arthropoda > Insecta > Diptera > Drosophilidae > Drosophila > Drosophila sulfurigaster. Next base: position 3,572,552 of record NC_084881.1, read on the forward strand.
CCCAAGTAAAACCTCAACACATGTCTCAAGTCTCGATCTCTTGTCGTTATTTTGTTGTACTTATTTACAAGTTCGTGTTAATTAAGTCTAGAAAAGCATTTGCCATTGTTGAGGTACAAATCGAAAACACAGACTGACGCTGACGGTGACGGTGACGCTGACGGTCAGACTGACTGACGACAGAGTCAAGAGTAAGACTGCAAGAATTTCAATGACTGCAGACAGTTGTAGACAGTTTTCCCAAGTTTGTTTGCTATGTGGTTTGCTTTGAACTTGGAGCTGACTTGGCAACTTGTTCTGCTTGTTTTTGTTGTTACTGTTGTCATTATGCTTGTACTAGTAATTGTAGTTGTTGCGGTCGTTGTTGATTCTCTTGTTGCTATTGCTGTTGTTGTTGCGGTTGTTGTAGGGTTCAAGCAGCACGCGATTAAGTCGTAATTTGTAAACGCTTTTAACTGAGGTGTTTGGGTCAAGTTGACGATGTCGGCAACGCCGAAAGACTTTGGCTTCAACAATTTCCTACCACGTGCAATAGTTTTACCATCTGATGTCCCTAATGCACAAGATCACAAGTTGAAGCTAATGTCTGCATTAATCCACACAGACAATCTGTCTGTCAATCGCTCCATTTACAAACATCTTAAAGTCTATAAGATATCATGAATGCACACAGATAAGTAGATGATGACTTCATATCGATTTTAGCCATGCCCCTTTCAGCTTCTTGAATCACAAATGATGTGACTTCGATATTATTTTTGTACTCATTTTTAATCAGGAGCTACTGCATGGAAATTAGTTTGACCGTATATGGCATATTGTGTAATCTCTGAAATATTTTAATTTCGCTCCAATGTTATGGTAAACTTTGTTAAAAATTGTTTTCAAAACTCTGATTCTACTATTACACTTTATCAAAAAGAGACGAAATAACTCTGCAAACCGTTTTTTTTTTGTAAATTTAATGTAATGTTTACTATACCGAATAGATTTTAGAAGTTTAGAAATGTTAATTCAAAAATAAATTGTATTACATCTTCTCTTCAGTTACTTATTAATAATACTAACAACGGATTGGAGTGACATTTAGTTTTACATAGAACATATTATATAAGAAAGCGTGCTCGACTGTTTTTTAATAAAACCAAAACAGTCTGCTTATATATTTAAATATACCAAAGGTTATAAATTGTATATCGATATACTATTATATTCTAAATATGCAGAGTACAAAATATACCAGATTGTCAACCAAACTAACAAAGACCTGACACAAACTGGGCTTGGAAAAATCTAAAATCAACTCAATCTGAGTGCAACAAAAATAACAAAAATAAGTCAAACAAGTAAGAAAGTTACAGTCGAGTGTGCTCGACTGTGAGATACCCGCTACCCATTTTTAATAAAGGCAAAATATTGCGGTATCATTTTCAAAATATACCGAAAATACTAAAAAAAAATACTAAAAATATACCAAATGGTATGTTTGGTATATCGATATAGTACACCATTCAAAATATACCATAAACGGCACAATGTACCAGATTGTCGGCCAAAGCAACTCAGACCCCTAGTAAGTAGGCGTTTTTGCCCATACAAAAGTATTTCTTTAATAACTTACACAATTTTTATCTGATCGCAACCAAATTCAGGAATCATAACTACTACAGAAGTTATTGTATATACCAAAATTCGTAGCTCTAGCTTTAAAATTACACTTGTTATTCAATTTTTTTGATTTGCGGAGGCGGAAGTGGGCGTGGCAAAAATTTGAAATAAACTTGATCTGCGTGCAAACATAATAAATGCTGTCGAAAAAAAATTATTGCTCTATCTCTTATAGTCTCTGAGATCTAGGTGTTCATACGGACGGACGGACGGACGGACAGACGGACATGGCTATATCGTCTCGGCTGTTGACGCTGATCAAGAATATATATACTTTATAGGGTCGGAGATGCCTCCTTCTACCTGTTACATACATTTCCTGCCGGCACAAAGTTATAATACCCTTCTACCCTATGGGTAGCGGGTATAAAAATTATAACCCTATCATTGTATATTATTCTTATTTAGCAAAAATGAAGTTTTGGATACCCAAACTAATAATTTCAGTAATGATTTGTCAATTAAAGCATAATATGCTGCGCAACTCAATTCCAATTTTAACTACAACTATGCATCAAATGATAATTTCTGTAATTTCATAAAATTTCTCACGTTAATACTTTCTGGGACTGTCAGAAGCGAGTGTTGCTATTTAAGTTTCTGGCCTAGGTTACTTGTAGCCATATTAGGACCAATTGACTAATTCACAAAAAAAAAAAAGTTTGAACTTTTATCCATGCAACTTTTTCATGTGTGACCATGTTTGATATCGATAAATGATTAATCAAAAACTTACCTCGGCAGAAAAATCGAATTAACTCGTAAACACTTTCGAGCCATAATTTTTCACAACTTTCGACGTGGATTATTACGACAAGAATGCATCGCTGAACTCAAATCTTTGTAAGGCATCCTAAAGCCCTGTGAAAAACTGGTTTAATGGATTCTATCGTGGACGATGCTCGTTCGAAGACGAAGGTCGTGAAGGTCGTCCAAAAACAGACGTTGTGCCAGAAAACATTGATGCCGTGCGTGAACTGATAATGTAGGATCGACATGTGACATATCGTGAAATAGAGGCATCCTTGGACATTTCTTTCACCAGAACGCATTCGATATTGCATGAACACCTGGTCGTAAAAACGGTTTGTTCTCGTTGGATCCCGCACAATTTGACAATTGCTCAAAAAAAAGGCTTGTATGGATTGGTTCAAAGTAATTTTGAAAAAAAAACAATACAAAATACGCGGTGCTTCAAAAGACATTTATAAGATCGTCGCAGGTGACAACTCATGGATCTATCCTTATAAGCCCGAAAAAAACAGCAATTCACTTTGTGGGTCTTTGAAGACGAGCCAAGTCCAACAAAAGTTGTTCGTGGAAGAAGCACTTCGAAGCAAATGTTTTGGAGGTGTTTCAATCAGAGTGGAAAAGTGCTTCGACAATTGGCTTGATCGCATTCAAAAGTGTATAAATCTTGCTAAAGAATACTGGGAAAAACAATAAATCCATTTTTTATAATAAATATGCGCATTTTCATTATTAGGCCAGAAATATAAATAAATAACCCTCGTAATAAAGTAAGATACCTCATTTGCACTGATGCCGCGAACAACTTTTGCTCTTATGCAGGCAATGAAATTGAAAGTGTTAATGACCTATCAAATAGTTTTCAAATAAATCTATTATTTAAATTATATGATTATTAAAATTGGGTTATTTTTAAAATTACCAAATCTAAAATACAAAATTAATATAAATAAAACCACAAAAGCAATTTAAATCACTCAAGAAAATATACATTAAATTCTAATTAGTTGTTGAAATACTTATGAAAAACACTAAAACATCATCAAATGCGATAAAGTGCTGAAATATGTTTTTTATAAATAATGATTTTTTGGTTGTTTCTCTCGCATGGCAAAACGATCTGCAACCCGTATCTGCATGCAAGCGACAGTCCGAGTATGCTCACATATTGAATCATTCATTGGTCACCTTTGGCGTTGTTGCAACCTCGCGTAACAATCATTTTGGGCATTCATTTTGTCTGCTTGCCCCATGTGCAACACGTTGTTGTCGTTTTGCAATCGAAAATGATTCGAGCTGAGCTGAGCTGAACTGATCGTTTGCTCTTATGAAACTACCATGCCCAACAATCCAGCATCCCAGGCAATCATCCCAGACGGAGGCGAGACACACGTGTCCATTGGCCATTGTTGTTGTAGTTTTGCATTGCCACATGAATTTGAATGGCTACAGCAACAACAATGCCTAAATTGCTGACTATAAAAAAGTGAAAATCATAACTACTAATTGTATTCAAATGCTGTTGCCACATTGTGCACTTTGCTTATGTGAAAGTAAATAAGAATAGCACGGGCGGGAGTAAACGACTTTAAAGTATGCTGCTATTTCATTGTTATTATTATTATTATTATTATTATTATTATTATTATTATTATTATTATTATTATTATTATTATTATTATTATTATTATTATTATTATTATTATTATTATTATTATTATTATTATTATTATTATTATTATTATTATTATTATTATTATTATTATTATAATTCAAAAACTCTTATAGTCTTTTGACTGTTACATACATTTCGTATAATCATATACATACATAGTTACTCGTACACAACCCTTCTACCCTGCATATAAAATTATATTAAATGCACCTTTTAATGATACTTTGAGTTTGACTCTACTTACATTTTCCTAATTCAATTTGCTTTACAACTAGGTAGATACTTTTCTCCCTGGTATTTATGTTATTGTTGCTGTCTCTCCAATGTCTTTGAGTTGGCTTTTAATTTTGTTATCCATGACTCTACAGCTGCTATAATCTGAATGATCTAGTCTCTGTTTCTACCTTAAGAATCTTCAGTCTAAATAAGAATCTGCATCCAAGACCAAAAATTAGACAGCGCCTTAGGCGAATATCCCGCTGTGTTCATTTTATTATATGATTTATCTGCAACCTGAGTCATGAAAACGCAGCTGCCACGCATACTCACAGTTCTCCTTAACTTAAGTGGAGAGTGGGTCAAGTGCAGCCAAAAGTGAAATTAATATTTTCTTTAATTTTCCATTAGATGCACTCGATCAAGATACACTTATCAAAATTTAATTTCTTCTCGAGCTTAAGTATAAATGTCGAAAATATTTTATAATAAATTATTTTGTCAATCTACTTTTCTATGATTTGTTATTGAAATAAGAATATATTTTTGGAAATCGCATTTTACTTATGATCAAAGAATACGATTTAAGATACATATGGAATTGATTATTTATTCGTTTTTTTTATTGTTTGTGTATTTTATATTGGTAATTCTAGAACAGTCTCAGTCCAAGTGATATGTTAAGAGTTGATCTCAATTTACAATGAAATACAAGAAAATAAATAGTTAACTTTTAAAGAAAGAGTAACAAGATATCGATGTTGTTATAGCTCGCTGAGTTTGGGTTTCACTCAGCAATTGTGCCTGGTGCATTTCGATTTGAAATTCTCTTGCTGTTTATAATTGATTTTTGCTTTTGCCAGCAGGTGCACAAATTAGAGCTACACCAATGTGGCCCACATGCTACATGCTACATGCTAGTACAACATTGCAATAAGTTCGCTGCGAAGCACGAGACACTCTATATCGGGAACTGGCCACAGTTCCGAGTAAGGTGTATAGATTCAAACTGGACACATGGGTGACTGGGCGGCAATTGCGTGTCTCTGTCTCTATCTCTGTCTCTGTCCCTGTCTACGGCTGATGTCTACGTCCACGTCTACGTCCACGTCGACGTCTCGGACCACAGTTCCGTCTCTTTATCCGTCTGCCTGTGTCTCAATCTTCGTCTGGCTGTACAATTTGAAATGCCCCACGAGCTGAACAGAAAATCATTAAAAATGCAGCATTGAAAATAAATCTCTGTTCATTTGACTGTCATGTCAAATAAATCATAAGACACGCCAAATGGTCGAAAAACCAACTAGGAAACCATCTCCTCACATTTGCCTCTGCGTGCAAAACTTGAGTTTCAATTTCGGTTTCAGTTTGAGTTTGCGTTTGACTTTGGGTTTCAGATTTTCCGTAGCATATGACGAAGAGTTAACGGTAAATTATGCTCTTGTCACCTTAATAAAAAAAATGTTTACAAATAAATATGTTCGTTTTTCTTGTGATTCGTAACACTTTCCCAAATCAAAACAAAAATAGCCAGTCAGAAATCCCAAATCCTGTTTTGCATTTTGTCGTTATCCTTAGCAAAGACAATTTTGACATTGGCACCCCGTCACACATCACATGTTATCTGCCTTTTATTTTTCTTCGGTTTTGTTTTTAGTGTTTGGGCAATTCACTTTTATATTTTTACTCGATTTTGCTATGTTAATGAAACGCAATTTCCTAACTACTCGTTGTTTGATATTATTCACGCGGTTGAACTCAATTATGAAAAACACTACTTGAAAACCTTGCAATTTTATGGTAACGAGTCGCTTTATTTATACTCTATGTGTAATACGAATATTTTTTAAATTGCTTACTAAATGCAATTTATAGATCTAAAAATAAGTGTTCTTCAATTATACGACGACAGTAGGAGTTTTAATGTAACTTCGCTTTAAAAGCATCATTTTATTTGAATTCCATTTTGACTCATTAATATTGAAATAAATATTCAGTAGACTTTTTTAGAAATGTCCATATCAATAAGTACACCCTAAAGGACTCCAATAATTTGATAGAAATATTGATAGAAATATATTCTGCTATAACCAACTTTCTTCACTTGGCCCTCGCTTAACACTCTTTTAGCACGAACTCGGTCTTACACGGTTACAAATTTGCTCCCATCCTAACACGCTAAATACCTCGTTCTTCCACGATTTTTATACCCGCTACCCATAGGGTAGAAGGGTATTATAACTTTGTGCCGGCAGGAAATGTATGTAACAGCTGGAAGGAGGCATCTCCGACCCTATAAAGTATATATATTCTTGATCAGCGTCTACAGCCGAGACGATATAGCCATGTCCGTCTGTCCGTCTGTGTGTCTGTCCGTCTGTCCGTCTGTCCGTCTGTCCGTCTGTCCGTCCGTCCGTATGAACACCTAGATCTCAGAGACTATAAGAGATAGAGCTATAATTTTTTCGACAGCATTTGTTATGTTTGCACGCAGATCAAGTTTGTTTCAAATTTTTGCCACGCCCACTTCCGCCCCGCAAATCAAAAAATTAAAAACAAGCGTAATTTTAAAGCTAAAGCTACGAATTTTGGTATATACAATAATTACTATAGTGGTTATGATTTCTGAAAATTTGCTTGCGCTCAGATAAAAATTGTGGAAGTTATTAAAGAAATACTTTTGTATGGGCAAAACGCCTACTTACTAGGGGTCTGAGTTGCTTTGGCCGACGATCTAGCACATTGTGCGATCTATGGTATATTTTGAATAGTGTACTATATCGATATACCAAACATACCATTTGGTATATTCTTAGTATTTTGTAGTATATTTGCAGTATATTCGGTACATTTTGAGAATAATACCGCAAAATATATTGCTTTAATCAAATTGGGTAGTGGTATCTCACAGTCGAGTACACTCGACTGTAGCTTTCTTACTTGTTTGATAAGGATCCACCAAAAGAGAAAACATGTTGAAACAAACTGGCTTAAATGCCACCAAAAGCATTTCAAATTTGATATGATATGATCTCTTTACTTTTTAACATTTTTAGATTTCTACAAACTTTAACTTTACAATTAATTAGATGAAGCAACTTTTTTGATTTAATACCAACTTTTAATTTTGAAAATATCAATGTTATACATTTATTAAAGGCATATGCATAATAAATTTTGGTTAATTTTGAACAAATGTATGAAAATTTAATAAAATCAGACCAAATTTGAACAATAAAAAACCTTTTTTGCTGGCAATTTTGAATTTTGCGAACGAAACCCCCGTGTTAAGCGAGGGCCAAGTGTATTTCTAAAGTGATGAGTTTTTTGTTATACGGTTAAAAGTTAACTCACTTCGAAGTAACGAATCAGTTCAATCAATTAATTCCAAACAAATTCGGATGGGAATATTATATCGAACATGAAATTTAAAGTCCGGTTTTAATGCCTGGGAACAAATGGCGACATTGTTTGAGCATGCGTTTAGGAAAGGGTATCTAATCATGTTGCGGTCCTGCTGAAGTTAGGTAGCTGTTGTTGCAGTTGCAGTTTTCGTTGCAGTTGCGTTTGCTGTTGCTGTTGCTGTTGCAGCACATGCTTTATGAAAAATTTTCACTTTCACAAAAAGGTCTATGGACGCCTCCCCGATTTCCTCCCCTCGCTCTTCGTAACTTCTTTCATTTCTCCACACCGTTCACCCCCCTCGTTCCCTCTCTCTCTCTCTCTGTGGCATAGCGTGAGTTGCGAATCGACGGCAAATTGGTACCAGCCATAGACTGTCAGACGTCGATTTGCGGCGTTTTTCACGAGTTTTTCTGTATTTTTTTTTTTTATTATTTTCTTATGGGAAATTATTCGCAGGTGGTTGCCGTCATACAGGCAGGCAAATAATGGTCAGAGATCGCTTGGTCGTTTGGTTAGTTAGCTGGATTGCTTGGATTGCCCATGAGCTGACGCCCATGTCTGGCTTAGCTATAGTGCTTCCTCATCGAGGAAGTGCTGTTGCCAATGAGTTTTTGATGAGCCAGTTTTCGAAGCTGCCGCTTTAGCGCATTAACTACCTGTTGAAACGGTAGTTTTGCAGGTGGACAATATGTGAATCGAGTTGCAGTGTTTCTATCTCTCTCTTTCTCTCTCTCTCTCTCTCTCTCTGTCTCTCTCTCTCTCTTGATTTTCTTTAAAAGTGTATTAAAAATTCCTACAATCCTCTCGGTAAAAGTAGTAAAAATAACTGAAACGCCAGCTATATAAATGTTTAGCTACTTTCAGGTATTCCATGGCTACTTATTTAATAGATTCAGTTTTATTTCTCACAACTCTTAGTAATAATTAACTCAATCCTCCCATTTATTTTATTTTTTATTAATATCGACTGGTTTATTTCAATTTAAATTAGCTCTTGAAGTCATACTCCCTTATTCATGGTAAATAAATCGTGTATGATTCAGTAAAAATGCTATCATACTCATCATCAAAACGAAGTCAATAAAATTATACAAGTCTTGCAGCTATTTCCAAAAATACAGTCTATTCGAATATCGCCCTCTCGTAATTCATGTTGTAGGCTTTGTTAGCTCTACGGACGTTTAATAAACAAAAGTCGCAAGTTCAGCATAAATCATTGTTTTTTAAGTTCTCTCGATATAGTAAGTGTGCTAAAGGTGAAGACAATGAATAGTGTTCGATTGCAATTTACCCGGTAACTCGATTTATGTGATGCGGTGTTAAATAACTAATTTGAATATTGAAATAGAATAGAAACAATTGTTTCCTAATTACAATTTAATAAACTACGTTGCACATATTTCAGTATAGAACCTTCTCCCTAGAATTATCTAATGCCATAGATCGAAATAACCTAATTTTTTCTGTTTTCTTCAAATCAGCATGGAATTAATATGCCCGTGTACTTTTTTTTTGGTACCGAGAAGAAAACTTCTGAAGAATAATCCCAAAAATACCGACGCCTTGAGCTATTGCCGGGGCAAGACAAATATTTTGATTGGATTCTCGAATGTGGCATTAAAATTAAAAATAAATTAATCAAACGGCTCTAACCTGACTGAAAACATCACAAAACTAGCAACAACAACAACAACAATAGCAGCAGCAGGAAAATGTCGAAACCCCATCAAACCATAGGCGATTTTTGAAAGTGGTTGCCATAAAAATCTGCCAAGTCAATGCTCCCTCAAACCCGTAAAAGGACAGTTTCGAATACATAAAATGCGCCTTATGAAAATTGTTTATTTTGTTGGATCGTTTTATTTTTTGGCTTTTCAATTAGCATAGAAAAGTGAAAGCGTGTTGTTGGTGTTTGTTGTTTGGTGTTTGGCGAGTTGCCGCTCGCAGCTGCAATGAATTTAATATGTAGCAACTGCAGCAGTAATAACAACAACTACAACAACTGCGACAACAAGCTGCAATCTCGTGTGTGCAGCATTTTGTCCTCGACCCTCATTCGATTCGACGACTTTGAATTGCCAACAAGTTGTATCAAAATTAACCCCATATAAAACATTCATTGCAAAACAAATGTTGATCTATGTATGTAAATAGATAACCGTCATAGAAACAGAGGCAAAGATGTGAATAGATTCAGATACAGATATAGATAATCACACATTCCGATTTCGATACCGATTCAGATACTGATTCAGATTCAGAAATAACTGTATAACTGGGTTTCATTATTGTCACCATTTTGTGAAGTGCAAAGACGCGCGTGACTCGCTTGACATTTGAATGAGAGTGCAAAATGTGCAAAACGAGGAGCAGACAGCAAACTGAATAACTGAAGTAGCACCGGCAACAACAATAACGCCAAATACAATTGTTAGCCACCTTAAAAATCAATATGCAGTAATGCAATTGGAAGCCGTGTTGCAGGTATTTCTCACAAATGCAACTGACACAGTCGCAGTAAGTCGAAGCGAATGCGACAACAGTTCCCAAAAAAGAATCCATTATCATGCAACATGTTTCGGCATCTTTGACTGAAAGGCCACAATACTAAATGACCCCATGGAATGTCTAATGCTGCAGTTGAATCAGCGAACACGTGGCAACTAATTACCCAATCGACAGTTCAATTTCTTTTATAAGTGTACAATAAAAAATAATAATATATTATTATACTATTTTACTATGACATAATACATAATACTATGTATAATAATACATTCGAACATTTGTCTCACAAAGGATTTTTATGATTCAATTACCCGAGCTGCAAAGTATTTCCTTTTGCAAAAATGCACCCCAGATATCTCAGCAAAGTACAATAGAAATCCCGAAATTCGCGACACTAATCGAAATACATAAGATAGTCGTGAACTAGATTTAATGGAGCCAGTGAATTGGGAGCAATAAGAATTGTAGGACGTAACTATTTCATATTATTGTATCCCAAAAAACAAGTATTCTATCATCCCTAGCGCCAAGAACCCAAAATCAGTCAAAATATTTGACATTACCCCTGCAAGTTGCATAGTGAACACCTTTCGTCTGTTGCCTCCCTTTCAAGCCGCTCATGAGAATGTTGCATTACCATTTTCCTCATATCTGGTTCGCCGATTCTCAATCATTCGTTCGCTCGCCTCTTGCAGCACACTTGAAAATTTGTTGTGTGAGGTTCTCTTAATGAAGCGTGCACTTAATTGCTGTAGTTGCCGCTGTTATTGTTGTTGTGTCTAGATTGATGTTGTTGTAAACAAATCGATTCGGGAAGTACATCGAGTATGGAGAATGGTTGGATAATGGTTGCATTGCTTTTTACACTTTAAAAGAACAATTTGAGTACCGAGAACAGGTTCAAAAAACTCATTGCAACTATGAGATTAAAGAATTTCAATTTGATTACACAAATAAAAGTGTTTTCTTAGATAAATTAAACTTCTGTACACTTTATTTGAATTTTTGTAATACATTGTAATTTCAGGATGTATAGTTCCAGTAAATTTAAGCTATAACTTGGAAATCGTATATGTATTTCTAGCCGTTTGCGTTTTAGCGGGGCTAAATAGTGATTTTTCCGCTACGATGGCAACAGCTCCATCGAACCAAGTTTGAAGCCGAGCTTAAGTATGAGCGCACTTGCTCTCTTGCAGAAGAGCAGCAGAGAGCATGATGTCACAGAACTTTACAGTATTCGTGTTGATTTTTTAACAATTTGTTTTTAAGAATTATGCATGGGTAAATATATACAGACATACATATGTACATATGTTTACATAAATTATAAATAAAGCAGTAATGTATTATATAATGTATGACGGTATTTTGATTGTTTTGAAATGCAGTTCTTAATACTCTGTTTGTAATCGTCTCATATTAATAATACGTTATTTTACACGTAAATTTGTTCATTGCTGTTCAATTTTATCAGTTATCAAATGCACAGTGTATTGGAACTAATACCCTGTTAACTTTAAGTACAACGGACCGACGCGTCGGAGAGAGCCACAGAAAGAAAGAGAGAGAGAGAGAGAGAGAGAGAGCCTCCACCAAGAGAGCCGACTCCAAATTGCTTTGCTAATGTCTCTCGACATCTTGGTTTTGACATAGCGTTAAAGCGCTCTCTTATTATGGTTGGGTACTCTCCGGTATTGGCGCTCGTGTGGCTGCCGCTCGACTTGTTGTTGGGTCTGGTAGTCAGTATCGTGTGTGCATTCGAACCGAGAGCAACATTTAACGAACGCATGTTTGTCGGTAGTAGCAACAATAGCAGCAGCTTCTAGCGAAACTTCACAGCCACAGCCAAGTGTTTTGTTGGTGTGCCCCAAAGAAGCCAAGTGCAAAGCAAAATTGAATAATTTTTGTAGTGTGTGCGCGTTGCGTGTGAGTAAATGTGCTTGTGCATGTGGTTGTGTTTGTGTATTTTCCGTTTTCTCGGTTGTATTCATATATATTCATATTATTTGCTTGCCATGCCAAAAAATATAAAGTTGATATAAAAATCTAAAGGGCAAAGCAAACGCGCATAACTTTTAGCGAATTCAAGTTAAAAAGTGTATTGTAACAGCAACAAGGAGCCGACTCAGCGATTGTATTGCTATTTTTGGAGCAATTAGCAAAGAATAACAACGACAACAACGAAACGTCGCTGTCGACGTCGACGGCAACAGCAACAACAACAAGAGCAACACTAAAGCCTTACGGCTGCTGTGCCGTTGCTTCTGTGGAGTACGAAAAACAACAACAACAACAGCAAACAAAAATAACAATATCAATTGCGTCGTCGGTCGGCGCATTTGCATAAATATGTAAGGCTGCCAGAACCCGCCTCCCGTGTCATATTGTTAGCCCCTCTGCGACTGCTTGCGCTCCACCTTTTATCAAGTGTCGACAAACATCAAGAAAGAAGAAGATAAATTAGAAGAAGCAGAAGAAGAGAGATATAAAAAGCACAAATTGTGCAAAATTATTCCAATTGTGTTTTGTGTTTTGCTGCTCTTTTCGCGTATTTGCAGTTTCGCGAGTGTGTGTGCGAGTGTGCGTGTGCGTTTTTGTGTGTTGTTTATGTGAACACAATGCCGCTTAGCCCTGAGCAAAAGCAACAACGCTGAGGTGAGCTCTATCTGCCTCGTTCTCTCTCTTTCTGTCTATCTTGCTCGTTCGTTTCTCTTTCACTTCCAATTGCAACGGTCCAGCAGCTGAGAAAAAAAAATCAAAACGCAACTGCAGAAAATGTCAACTTCAACAATAACAACAACAACAACAGCAGCCGCAGCCCCAGCAGCGACAACGGCAGTTTCAACGCCCCCGCTGACTGCGAGTTGCGGACGTACCGCGGACTGTCGTAAATTCTCACCAAATATATTCAACAAGAGCAAATGCAGCCACTGTTTTCGTCAACGGGAGGAGCACAGTGCCGCTGCCTTGGAATGCAATAGGGTGAGTAAAACATGATGGTGTGGAGGGGGAGGGGTGGATGAACAGAAGAGTTCCACTAGTGTCGGTGATAAATGAGAATTTGGGATCCCATGTGTGGATCATAGATACATTCTATCCTTGTCTCTTTTTCACAAGTTGTGTATGTACCACATATATTTATTGTTAGATGCAGTTTGTATATCTTGTGTGCTGTGTGCTGTTTTTATGGACTTGTAGCATTCTTCATAATGGTTTTCTTATGTTACCAAAAGATCGTTCTGCGTTCCTATCTTATTCCACTGATTTTTTTTAGCTTTTTACGACTGGAAATAGGTTAGTATTAATGAATTTGTACAATTTACTTATTGGAAATGTAAGGGATTGTATAATATTATCCATAATTCACAGACAATCGATATTTTCTATGTATATCAAATTCAAAAGTTTATCAAAACATTAATTCATATCAAATAAAAATAACTTCAATCAATATAATTTCAATAATGTTATTTAAAAACTACAATAATTGATTTTTTTGGGCTCTGCTTCGATGTCAAACTTTTTTACTGTATTGGTATATAAACACGATAATTCATTTTTTAAAAACAAAGGAAATAACTATTCGTTTTATACAGTACTTCAATATAAGAAATTTTATCGTGCGTAAGTGTTAACTAACTGGAACAATAGAATCAAGACATTACAATATTATTCTTAAATTTTAGCAAATTAATATACCGGAAAAATACTTCATTTTACATTTTAGTGGATCCTTTTACAAAAAAAACAGATTTTGAACAGAAACAGCAGCATTTCTTTTACTAAGAGTTTTGCCAGGGCAGAAGTAGTCTTGGCTCAAATCTAAAACAAACTTTATATAAATATGATTGGATCCTTATGAAATTTTGTTTATCAAATTTTTCTAAAAAACTAAATTTAAGATGATTCAGAATATTTAAAGCATGTATACAAAAAAGGTACTTTTGTATTTTTCAGTTTTTAAAGCATGTATGTATGTCGTAAATTTTAATGCCACAACTGATTTTCACTTTTTCCCGCATACCTTTAGGTTCCCCATGAACTGCTAGCTTTACAATTTAATGCTTTGATTGGTTTTTTGTTATTTTAATTAAATGTTGACCGCATTCGGCTTGAAATTCTAAGAAACGTAAAAGGCAAAAGTTGATTTTGTCTTAAAGGGCCTTTTTAACATTTTTTTGTTAGTTTGATAGAAGAAAAGTTTGAAATCTGGCTTTTGATGAGAGTGAATTTAATCATGTTATAGAATATAGTGAATCATCTTTTGCAAAAGGAATTATGTAGTTTACTTTGTATATAAAAGTACTACAAACTAAAGAATTTTGTATTCATTTCTCTCTATGATGCTTTGACAACAACAAAAATGGTTAGCTTGTTAATTGAGTAAATCTTTTGTATCAACAGAATTATTTATCAGTTGAGTCCCTTATTAAAACATTTGCCACTTCAGTTCAAATGTTGAGTGAAATGCGTTTCAATATTTCTGCTCACAGCGCACGCATTTTTGTAAATATCTAACTAGATATAGTAGTAAGTATGGGTATACAATGTATATGTAAATAAAGGAGCAGCTATACCAATAAGCGAAGTATTGACATATCTGTTAAGTGCTCCATTTGGTGTTAAGAACTTGCCCTCGGCTTCGGTTTATGACTTCCTATTCTCACGACAACCATTGTTGTGTTTTGTGCTAATTTTTGAGGGCCATCCAACTTATCGTTTTTAGAGTCTCACTCTTTTCAAAGACGAACTGTGAATTTATGGAAACCCAAGTGAATTGAGCTGAAGTGTACTACTCATGCTTACTTTAAAAGCATTTTGTTAACAGTTTTTTTTTGTCCAATTATTCGCTGTGGAGCTCGATGGTCTGAGCAAAATAATTGAATTCAACATTCAGCCCACAAATAGCACAAATTTTGTCCCGTCGAAACAATTTCAGCCCAAGGCGATGTAATACTGCAATCACATCAATTAAAATTGTGCCAATTGCCGGCTAAAAGCGTAATTACGTCCAACATATTTACACATATTTTACTATTTCTGACATACAAAATTTATTAAGCCCCAGAAATATAGAAAAAAAATACAAATAAATAAACAAAAATAACAGAAATAAATAATTTTGCAGTGAATGATTGTCAATAAAATGTAAGACGTCTTTCTGCTCTCTAAAAGAGATAATAAATAAATTGAACAAAAATAAGCAAAAATATAAAAATGAAATATATATAAAAATACTAACCCTTAAATTGGTATGCAGTTTTATTTAAAATTGTTAAATCAATTTACATTGTTTTCGACAAATAGTTAAAGAAATATTAAAAGTGTGACTTCTTGTGACGCTGTTTGTACTGTTAATAATGCCGTTATTATTAGTATTATTTTATTATGATCCTGATTCTGATAAATAATTATACCATTTACCGATAATTTATAATCTGCATCAAATAAAGTGATTCTTAATCTATCTTAGCTTATTAAGAAGCTTTAAAAATATAATATATAGTAATAGTTATTATGTCGTTCCGTGAATTGTAGCATATAATGTTCCTTGAATTTCTCGGTTATAGATAAAAATAGATATAGTGAGTTTTTCTCTCTTGCTCAGCTGCAATTAGAAGGCATTCGTATCTGCTTGTCAAGAGTACGAGCATTCGGTCGAGTTTTGCTGGGGCCTTGTGCGGTTAATCACCTAAAAGATCGACCCCAGGCACAGGGCCCTAGAAAAACGGTGCCCCTAGACGGTTCTTCTAATTTTAGACGCACTTTGTTTTTTGTTTTTGCTTTTTCACTACCCTCGAAGTTGTCTTCTCTTGTTTGCGCCCTCCTCTGCACAATCGCCCCTGTCTTGCCTGTCACTGTGTATAATGTGATCATAATTGCTCTGTATGCATCTCGTTTGTATTTGCATCTCAGTTAGTTCTTGAATTACCCATGTGACCATCTACAGTCAACTTCTAGAAAACACTCAACGGTGGCCACTTAAAAGACATCGATTAGGTGCGTATTTAAGATGTTGAATTGTAAAATAACTTTTGAAAATATCAATTAGTGTCTTTGAGCTACTCCGAGATATTGCAACATTCTTAATTCATGATCTGCATTTTCAAATGATGGACCAAGTTGACAATGGAGATGGCTACAAAGCAGGTCACTACTTGTTAAAAATCCAATGAAAATAATGTTGATAGTAGTGTTGGATGCACAACAGACATAGGAATAATTTAAAAAATAATTTTACATGCATGAACATTATCTTAACCCACCTTGTTATGCGACATGCAACTGTATTTAAAAAAAGAATGAGTGCGTTCATACTTCTATATAATTATACAGGGTTGTGTGCCTTTAGATGCGATTCGGTCTCTCTGCATGATGTTTTTGCGACGTGCTCAAGAGAACTTTGTTGCTGTTGCGACAGCGTTGATTGATTGTTTGGCTTAGATTTTGTTGTTGCTGTTGACGTTATTGTACTCTTAAGGAGCGTGTTGAGGGCAATGTTGCTGTGCGAATGGCTATTTGCATTTTTCTAGGTTAATTAGTTAGATAGGTGCATTGAACTTTGAAGAGATGCGTAGTGTGAACTTTTCTAGAAGGGTTTACAATATGCTTATCCTTTCACTATTATTTAGAAATTAGAATATATATTTTATAATAACAAGTAATTAATACAGTAAACAACACACTTGAACAAAATTACAGTAGTTAATTGATAATTAAAGACTCTAAGTGTGATAAATTTAATTTTTAAATGGAATCTTTGCTGATATTTTGAGGTATCTGTTAATCATTTGTTATCATCGTCAAACATCGAGGCTATATACACACATAGATAATAAATGCTTCTCTTTATCTCTTCTTGAAACTTCGTTTCCAAAGATTTGGTTATAATATAAATGTTTTTACCCCCTCGCCACTCATCTCATATATTTTGTATATAGTACTAAGGTATATCTAGAATGAAGTAGTATATCGAAATAAAAAATATAGCTTTTGACATATTTTAGAATTTTTTCGGTGTATTAACTTGGTAAATTTTAAGAATAAAACCGTATTGTTTTGCGGTTATTTAAAGAACGTAGCGACTGTAGCTTTCTTACTTGTTTTAGTACATTTTAGACTCTAAATGTAAGAGAATCTGCAGATAAGAGTCTTCTTTTAAATTTTCCTTATCGCCAGCTATTATAATGTTGCCTATTTGTGTTGCCTTGTGGCAGCTATCTTATCTATCTATGTATCTATTCATATAATTATTTAGTAAAGATTTGAGATTCGTTGACTTAGCCTTTTTCTCAAATTTTCCTCTCCAAAGCTGTACGTCGAAGTCTTCATATATTTTTCTCTTTCGTATTTTTGCATTCAACAATTATCAGCACGAACCTTTCTGTCACTCAACATGAGCAAGGTTGTCCCAGACAATGGCCAGAGTTGCCAGATTTGTTCAACAAATAGTTGCTATAGACAAACGAATCTTATCATGCTATACAAACAACAAATCATCAATCATTCAGTCTACTGTCTCAATAACAAAGACAACAACATATCATAGAACAGTAATACAAAATGCAAAAGGCGAGTTCAATCAGATGTTTAACTAACACAGCTTCATCTTTGGACATGTCACTATTCAGTAGAATCTAATGCCTACTAATGTCTAATATCTACGTTTAAAATTTCAAACCTCAAACTTTAACGTTAAATAAGAAAGTCATTTTGTGAAAATAATAGCTAAGTTCGCATCTTTTTTCACTTATAGCATCAGTCTTGCCCATTCTTCTATAACGAAAATAGGAATAATGTTGTGATTTTGCACTACCTAATTAAAAAATTCGTTTCATTTTGGTCAGGTGCTTTTAACTAATCGTTTTAATATATTTTTCATTTATGTACCGGAATTAACCTTTCACATTTAAAGTTGTTATTTTTTCAATTTGCTAAGCGGAAACGAAAGTTCTAATACTAACTTTCTCAGCGTGCAACTCCAACAAATAATGTTAATAAATTTAGTATCTCCAATAATTGTAAATATTTATGTTTGTCCAAGAATATTTAATCAGTTACAAAATTAAGAATAGCACCCATTTTTAATTTTAATTTTTTTTAGCGGCGAAATTATATATAAGGTGTGGAGATGCCTTCTTCTACCTGTTTCGTATATTTCCTATCAGCACAAATTTATATTAAACTTCTCCGGTCTGGGGCAGCCCGGTCTCAAAAATATTTGCCCATTCGTTATTTTTTATTTACGATATTCAAATGTGATGTTTCTTCTTGTTGTATTGTTCTTATAGTAGTTGTTGATATTGCTGTTGGCTTTTATGTGCGGTCAAGGTGAGTGAGCTAAGGAGCAATCGAGCGATCAAAAAACCCGAGGCAGGTGACGAGCCAAATTCTGCAAAATAATTTAGCACTTCCAGGAAGACGATGCGATTTCTGCTAAAGTTGATATTGTCGCTTGGTATTTTGGCGAGACGATAAATCATTTAAAACCCTGCCTTTTATTTGACAATCTTGAATTTGATTAAATATTTTGTTTTAATCTTGTACGTAAAGAATAGTGGAGTATATTATGTTTGATAAAAACTGACAAACATTTTACTTATAGGTATAAATAATAATAATACAAAAAATAATAAATCTGTTTTAAAAATCTCAGTTTCTGATCTTATAATGATTATAAGCGATACGAAAGGGTATCTCGAAGTCAAGCACCCGCGATTGAAATGTTCTTGTATTGATTGTTATGAGATATTTTACGTTTTGAGATAATTTTGAATAATTTTGTTTTCTTAAAAACATTTTGCTAAATATTTGTTAAACAGATTTTGACGTGCCCAGAACTGAGTTTGTGGACCTATATTCCAGTTTGAAATCTGAGTTTTGTTAGATCCAAACAAAAGGCAAACAGACAGTTATTAGCTCCAAAAGTTTCTTATATATGAACTTGTAATGTAGACTCTAGGCAATTACGGCAATAGACAACACAACGGACCCCAACGACGTCAATGCTTTTATTTACAACCAATAATTTAGGCAGCCACCGCAGCAATAGCAATAGCAACAGCCACAGCAACAGCAACAGCAGCACCACAAACAACACATGCTAAATTATGTAGGTGGACGCGATAATTTCGAATTGCAGACACCGACACTCCAAACATAGTCTCTAAACTGCTGCCAGAGAGTTGGGAGAGACTGAGAAACCCCCAAGGTTTCCTCCACCGCTAAAACCAGATGAAAAAGAAAAAAAAAACAATTTCCAAGTCGCGCCCAAAAAATAACAGCAAAAACGTCTCTCCCTGCATTTTTACCTTTTTCTAGCAGCCGCTGCCCTCGAGTGCATTTTTATTTAAGTAAAATAAATTTGTTGTCCCAAAAAATCAAGCTGTCGTTATTATACATTTTAAGAGTCGTACAAAATTGAGCTGGTTAAAGAAAGAGACGAAAAAATTTAGAAATGTAATCATAATCTGCGTATTTCAAAAATGAGTGCAGACAAGAAAATATTAGTAGACGTTATAAAGCCATCACAGAATGGTAAGCGATGTTTCATTGAAGTCATGTGATTGGTTTTATATAATACTCCACATGTATTGATGATTTAAATTCAGTTTTGGTACAATATTCAATGCTGCATTACTTGTGGGTGGTGCGTCTACACACATCACCCTCTTCTCTTCACCGTCTTCTTGGTCACTCCTTTCTAACCGACTATAACATTGTTCAACTTTGTCTTCGATTTGTTTGCCTCACGTACGTGGGCCACAGTCAAAATGTAGTAAAGTCTGTTAGTGCTCTTGTTGTTGCTGTTGTGCAGTTTTTTGTTTTTGTTTTTTGTTGTTGTTGTTGCTGTTAGTGGCGACAAAAACAGCTATAAACAAATAACTATGCCACCGCCGATGGCTACAGCTACAGCTACAGCTATGGCCTGGCCAATGTAGCTTGGGCGAGCTCCATTTGAGCAAATCATGCACAATTGCTAGAGATTGTACTATGTGGCACGATAGACACACCCGAGCGTAAGACCGAGCCGCCATTGTTTGAATCTAAATGTGTGTGCATGAGTTAGAGCAAAAGGGGAACGCTGAGACGCTGAGACGTTGAGACGCTGAGATGGAAATGGTAGTTGGAATCCAGCTCATGAAATATTTAGGTGTTTGCCGTATTTGAGCAAGTCTTGCATAATTTATACGGCTGTACTTTTAATTAAAGGTATCGCAGATGTACGACTGCGAATGATACTTCTTACTTGCCCGTATTTGGACCGAAATATTTTGGCTACAAAATTCAACATTGCGTTGCTCGCTTCGGCCCAGTTGCAACTTGATTTATCACAAAACTAGTTTGAACTACTCTGACCTCCGGAGCAGCACAGGTCAATAGCAATCAGTCTGTGGTCATAATTAGCCCTTCTAGTTGGTCAATTGCAAGTGTTTTTTTCCAGTCGAGTCATTAAGCAAATATCTACGCGTATTGGCCAATTATCAACCGTTTTGCTTCGAGTTGTATAGGTCGGAACTTTGTTCCATTTAATATTTCCGTTACTCCTTGGGTAGCATACTATAATATAGTAAGTGTATGTAGAGGAAGCGTAGTGAGAAATTATC
Organism: Drosophila sulfurigaster albostrigata; assembly: GCF_023558435.1. Classification (NCBI taxonomy): domain Eukaryota; kingdom Metazoa; phylum Arthropoda; class Insecta; order Diptera; family Drosophilidae; genus Drosophila; species Drosophila sulfurigaster. Next base: position 3,593,381 of record NC_084881.1, read on the forward strand.
CACCCAATAATGGTAAAACATACTAACTCTATTCTTGCTTGTAAAGTTTATATAGATATGATATAACATATTCCTGATCAATAAACGAGTCGATATACATACTCTTGTTCGTCTCTGTTAATGTAATAGGAAATTTTTTTAGTATTGACCGTATTAACACTGCTGCTGTTCACAAATATGTTTTGTATTCTATTAAAATGAACATCAGTTTTTTACGTAGACAATAGACAATATGTTCACTCAACTTTAACATTCTCACATATTTGTACTAGATGTAAAACTTTATTTTTGATAAATATTAATCAATGTTTTCTTTTCAATTTTTAGGTATGTATGACTGTCAAAATTAAACTTATATCGTATTCTGTTGGAGCTAAATCAAGGTATTGTTACTCGTTGGAACCATTATTAATAACATTTACTTAAGCTTCAGAAAATAGTTTACAGCTATGAGATCTAAATCATGAATGATATGTAAGTTGAAATGAGAATTTCAGCTATCGATGTTTTACTTAAAAAATTGCCAAATTCCTTTTTATGTACAGGGTTTACAAATAGCTTAATTGTCAATTTTAATTAAAATTAATTATATTGCATGCCCAAATAATGCGGAAACATGATTTGATGATTAATCCTACGCCTACTCACACAAACAGACAGATCTATGTAAATAAATTGAGCGATGATAGTTCTTAGCTTTTGATGATGTTGATGGCCAAATAAATTGTGTAGAACGACGTTGAAATTTTGTTGACCAAAATTGAGCCTAAGTTTTGAATTGAGAGGAAAAACTGTGTCAAAGTTGTTTGGTTTCTCTCGTTTATCAGCTATTTTCATTTGTTTTTACAGGTTTTTGTGCGCTTTTCGAACACCATTGCTATTTAACTGTTTATCACTTAGCGAATACGTATTTCACGTTCTGTTCACTGTGTTTACATTTTCGCCACGTTATCACTTATTAACCCACTTCCGGCAACCGCGAAGAGAAATTAATTTGCAATGACGGACAATAAAAATGGAAAAAGCAGAAAATAGCAAAAGCGAAATGATGAAGTTGAATGTGAAGATGAAGATGAAGAACGAGATGCAGAAACAAAAGAGAGAGAAAAAAAAAACAGTAAAAACGATTTACAGAACCTAGAAAAAATCATAAATCATGATGGCGAATTGGGCTAATGTCGCTTCATGTGAAAGTCTCAGACTATCTATCGTATTAAGTAATTTTCTCGTAATTAATCAAATTATCTTGCATTTAGCATAGATTTCTCACCGCCCAGTGAAAGAATAAGTGGGTGTGGCACACGGAATGCTGTTTACAGAAAAACACCTTTCAGGCGATTCGATTTAGTTGCTGTTCAATTGATTGTTAATTGAAGACCGCCACACGCAGCGTAGCATTTCAATGCGTTTCATTCATTTTCCTTTCGAGTTGACAAATGTGGCAGCAACAATACATCAGCAACAGTAACAGCAACAGCAACAGCCACAACAACAGCAACAGCTACAGCAATAGCCGCAACAACAATAAACTCGCACATGTCTACAAGTTTAGGTCGCTGTATGTGACCTACTTTATTTCCATTCCATTCATTTAGCTTGTGTTTAGGTGTTTGTTATATCGATGTGAAGAAAATTATTCGAATACTTCATTGCACTGAAATGTCGATACTCTTTCGAATATCATTATAGCTTTCATTGCAATTATGACTGTAAATAGCGTCTAATTGCTGTTGAACGATCATTAGAATCGATCATTTCCAGTAATAAATTTCATCAGTTATTGAAATTGTCTATTTCAAATACAAACTTTCCATTGGACTTAGTATCAGCAAAATATTTGTAATATTTGTCCTATAATACATACGCATAGATGATCTATGAATATATATATATATATTATATATAGTTTTGTAAAAGAACACGATATTATATATATTATATGCATATTAATAGAGGGTGTATAAAGTTTGTTATGTTCATTAGTAATTGTAAGTTTTTAAAAACCAATTCATTGTTTTTCTGTGTTCATTAGAGTCGCATTTGAACTCGCTTTTGACTATTGACAAGGTCTAGGTGCAGCCTCTGGGACAGATCGACAATCTGACAGTCACACATAGAGCAGACCGGCTTTTACTGCTCTGGATCGCTGGTCAATTGATTGCTTTACAGATTTCAATTCGATTTTATATTCACTTTGGATTGGCTGTCATTCAGATTTCTTTCGCAGAGCCCACACGCGCGGGTAAAATCATTGAAGCAGTGAATATTCGAGTACTCATGTACAAAGTAAATCAAACAACAGTATAAAAAGGACTCAAGCAGATGTATCTGTACGCTCATTAACTATTACTCCTATTGATTATTTTTTTCTCTCCAATTCTTCATTCTCAAATTTCCATTCATTTAATGGAAAATTAATACCTACTAGATTATTTGGTATTTAATGAGAATACAATATTTCAAATTAAATCAAAACCATTTTAACTTTGTGTGTTTTCAAACATTTTTATAATGGATTTTAGTGTGGCCATAAAACGTTCCGATCCAAATTTAGGCCTACAAAGGTTGGTAACAATGGAACGAAACGAACAAAACTGATCAGGTTTTCAACTTCCATCGTCAGTTAACTACTCTCTTACCTACTTTTTTGATTTGTTTGCTGCCAAAATCAAATAATTGTTTTGAGGAGCTACTGTGGGTATAGCATGCAAACAATTTCAGGTTGCAGATACAAGCTAAACTTCTTGAGATATGATGAACTCGTAAAGTAAGTATCTATAGATACTACAACTCGTCGCTTTCGTAGTACAACGACGCATAGGAATCAATTTTCGAGGCGGACAAATTACTTTGATTCGATTTGCGAAATTGCTTAGACAAAGCACTGGGAATGAGTATATGAATGAGACTGAGAATGAGAATAAGAACTCAACTTTCATGTACCGTTGGCGCCCTTTCGTAGGCTATTCGCGCTTCCTCATCGTGATCATCGAAATTGACATCAACATCGACAGTCTCAAAGCTCTCTTGCTAAGTTGTGAGCGAGTGTGTGTGTTGTGTTGCGTTGTGTATGTGAAGTAATCGGTACGTACTACGTAGTTGCCACTCAAACCACAGCGAGCAACTCTGGCTCTGGCCTCAAATGTTGTTGTAAGTATTCATTCCTCTCTCGTTCTCCGTGCTTCGTTCTCTCCTCAACGGTTTCAAAAGGTTGTTGAACTTGTTGTACAACTTGGTTTCAATTTTGTTCCCTCAATCAGTTGGCTGTTCTTTGGCTTTTGTGCTCGTTTCTGTTCCCGTCCATCAGTGTGTCTGGCGCTCCCTCCATCTTTCTTCATCCCACGGACCGTTCATACTTTTAGTTCTACTATAGAAAATTATATTATTATTATTATTAATATTATTAATATTATTATTATCATGTACTCCACTCGCTTGTGGACTTTTGTTTGTGCACACCGTTTTACTGTTATATTTTACGCAGAGAGTACTCGAAGTGAGAGTCAGAAATCGGTATTCCCTATTCCTATGCAAATTCTAATCAACATCGAACGAGTATAATGAAATCTTGATGTCAATTATCTTGAAACCTTCCACAACAATAAGCATCTAAGCTTCGATTAAGAGTTTTCAAACTCCTTTTCGTTAATATTTTCTTGAAGCCTCAGTTGTTTTTTTATTTTAAAACATGATTTTAAATTACGAGCGCATTGTGTTATCATGGACTGGTTTTGGGATTGATCTTACCACAAATTAATAGTTCTCTTTCAGTCGTCACCTTTAAATTTACGGGGGAATTCAAACTATTAAGCGATTAATGGCTGAATATCTCTTCAGGTAGAATTATCTCTTTATTAGAATATTAGAAACAAAGACCTAATACCATTTTTTTAGTGAGTAGATAACTTAAGTCAAGTTTAAATGTGTGTTCGAAAATTTTCATTAAATTATTGTTCGAAGTGCGTAAATGTATTTCTGACCCTTTTAGTATCTACAGACGAGTTCGAGTTCATTTACCCAAAAAATTTCAAGCTGAGGGTAAATATGTTTTTACTCTTCCCTACTTAATTTGTAAAATGATAACAATTCTATTATTAGAAAATAAATACTGATCACATTTGTGAGATAGTAGAACAGATTATTGGCAACACAATGTAGGTGTTTATTCTAGCATTCTTAGTCAACACGCTTAAATGTAGAAAATTCCAATAAATCATCTGTCTTAGCCTATGTGACCCGCTTTATGTTCTTTGCCACACGAAGCATTTGTTCGTTTCCATCTCGTCAATAAATCAATTGCATCGCGCCTGTCAATTGCTATTAATTTCTTTCGGTATTGTGCAAAAAAAAAAGGTATAAATATATTTTATGTTTAAGTACAAGTGAGTAAAGGTGAAATACAAAATGCATAAATTATTTAGTGCTAAAGAGCACAATGTCATATGCGTCGAATTGTGGGCACTGTGAGAATTTTCACAGTCTTCAACTTTTGCCCCTGCCATAAGCCACAGTTGCTTTATGCGATTGTGTTTAAGTGTGTGTGCCAATTGACTAGCTGACCAGTTAACTAGGTGACCGGCTGGGGGTTTGTTAGTCATGGTGTGAGTGACTAAAACGTATTGTGAATGTGATATATCGATTAAAGTAGCGAGCGAATATTGGAACACAAAAGCTGCCCTTTACTAAAAGTCAGTCAAATACTTCTTGTAAGGCCAATAATCCATTGTATTTAATTGTAACATTCACTTTCTAGTTATGTAAATCGAATGACGCTAACAAGTGGAACATTGGCAAGGTGATGAACATTTGACTAGAACAACAACCGTGACAGAAACAATAACAATCTTCAACAGAACTGAACCAACAGCAACGAAATAAGCAACGATGGAAAACAACTTGAATTGCGTAATGATGACAGTCAAATGTTATGTAAACTTGGAAAATGTCGTTAACTCTTTTGGTTAATTTAATTTTCCGCTTTGCTTACTCTATGAACATTTCTTACTAGGCCTCTATTCGCTCCACAATATGATATACAAACATACACATATACGATTATGTTTATTTTCCACTTCATTAAACTGCAACGACTGCGGCTTGAACCTCTTATGTAATTTCCTCAAAACTGAAAACATCATTGTGAATATTTTGAGTATTTTTTCAGTATTTTGTATATATAATTCGAGTTTAAATAGATTTCGTTATTGTTATTATTTTCTTTTGTTTTTGTTTACCTTTACCTTACTTTTATTATTTAATAAATGTGCAATGTAATGTGCTCTATAAAATGTACAAAAGTTATCAAAAAAAAAGATTTAAGGACCTATTGTAGTTCATCATCGAAATGATATTTGGATTTACCTCACGTTACTTTGTAGTTTGATTGAAATATCCCATTGAAACCTTTCAAACTCACCTGCATATCATCATGATTAACAGAACTCAAATAATATTTGTTGTATAGTTCGTTTTATATTAGATGATTATGTTTATATTTTTATGCAGTATTTTTACACCCGATACTGATAACATTTGTAAATTGGCGTTCATGTTCTTAAGGAATCTGCGAGAAGCGATAAACAATCCACAATCTTTAGTTTAGTCAGCAGCAATTAACGGACTAGCATTTGTCGCTGACCTCAAGTTAAGCATTACCATGACCTATTTTGGGGAACTCCCACCGATAGTTTTAGCTGTTGCTGCGCTTTTGAAATCATTTCATTTTTGTAGGGCCTTTTACTTTTCTTGTCCGATTTGTCTACGACGTGAACCTGCAACTAATTAGTTTAATAAGGCCAGCTTTCAATGCTGTTTGTTGTTATAGGCAGTGAGTGCATTGTTAATTACCTCTTCAAACCTTTCGCTGCACTGCACTTTCACATACCCATTGAATTATTGAATTACGGTTGCAATAAATAATTGTAAAACCACCATTCACCATTGTTGATCATCGCATTTCCATATTTGTATACTAAACTCAGCACAAAGGGGAGAGAGGTAGATGCATACCGTATGTGCTAAATTTGAATGTACAACTTTTACTCGTATCATAAAGCTATTTAATTGTAATTTTCCGTTTCTCAGCTACTGTTTTCGCAGAATGATTTTCTTTTTAAATTGATAGTTTCATACTTTTGCCAATAAATAGCCAATGATGTCTGGTAGTTTAAAAACGGTAATTATGTAAAACGTTAACCATATTTATTTATTATGTTCCGTCTTTGAAATATTTTTTCCTTGAAATCCAGCATTTAAACTCAATGACGAAATCCGTCGAAAAAATTGTAGTTGTTAATAAAAAACTGCATATTGTATAAATTCTGCAAACATATGATACCTAAAATAGCGTAGACTCGTCCTCGGCAGTTTTATTAAGAATCATCAAAAATACGATACCAACAGATAATGTATATTAATTATAAATCGTTGCCAAAACCACAAGAGTAATTTATTAATTTTTCAATAAATTACTGCAACTATCTGGGGGATCTCCTTGTAATTAGAAGTTAAAACAACTTTCACTTTACTTTACTGAAATAATTGATAAAGCTTAATCGAAAAACTCAAGAAAGCAGAATCTTAGAAATATGAAAACGATGCTTGAAGCGAATTAATTAATTACGAATGCATATTGCTATCAAACAGGCATTTTTACCTTCTTTCCTACAGGTTGATGCCTATAAAAAAACAAATGAATTGAAATTTGAGACACGCCCAAATATATTCAGAAATCTACTCAATAGCTCGTCTTATTTTCGTCTTTACTTTTCTTCTTTTTCCTATACATAATTTGTTTTTAATTTAACCTTAAAAGTATTTTCATTATAAATTTTGTAAATCTCATTCTTTCAAGATGCCGCCAACATTGGTTTGTTGTTTAGCAATTATATTATTGGAGCTTACATAATGTATACTTTATATCTGCAGTGACTTCAAATACAATCAATATATGTTTTATTCAATGGTAGAAAATAGAACATAATTAGTTATATCGATCAACAATATTTATGATGCCTTCTAGAACGGATGCTTTCATTTGCCTTATAGTTTGTAAAAATATTTAATTTTTTTATGAACATTGTAATTAACAATAATATGTGTCAACATGTATTATTGCATATTCTACTAGAAAAACTATTCGTATATTTATATTTCGTATATTTATCACAAGTTGAAAATATATTTGCATATTTACGATATGAATGTTAGAGAATCTTCCACTCTTGCAAAACAAGCAAGATTAGTAAACACTTTACTTATATATCGATATTGATTCTTAAATATATTCTTAATTTTTTCATTAAAAATTGTACACTTTAACGATAATTCAAAAATCTTTCAAATTACGAGTCTTAGTTGTAGTAAGACCAAGGGTAGAGATCTGCAATATATTATGATTAAATTCCAATGTTCAGATCTAGTTTAAGACATCATGTTTATAAAAACAAACATAATGTGCACAGTACATCAGATTACACTGTCATCGACAGGCTCTGAAACTCTTATGCAACAATAGCATCACTAGCAGAAATTGCAACAAAAGATCTTAGCATACAAGTAAAAAGTTTCTCACATTAGGCAAGCTACAACAACGTAACAGCTATGAGAAAAATCACACATTATCTTCTTGGAAAAATCAATAAATCAGAGCCACAACTTTAAACAAAGCGTTCGAGAAACAACAGAGGTCGCTTAGAGTGCGCCAATCTGTCGAAATCTTAAATATTTCGCCAATGAAAAATTTTACAAATATCATTGAAAGCTGCGACCCCTTTCCCGTCTTCTGCCACAGACACATTTATTTCAGCTGCCACACAGCTAAAATGTCAAAAATGCAATAAGAAGCAGTCGAAACAAAGAAAAACAACAAGTAAAACAAGTTTTAAAAAAAAATCATAGACACAACAAATATTAAATACCCTTCAATTGTTATTCCGACTTATGTCAAGTAGTGTATAAAATACTAAATATTCAGTATGTTTTATACACTGTGATAGTACAGGTCATTCGTAGACTTTAGCACAATATCAAAATATTTTGATAGGGTATTCAAAAACTAGTCTTCTGTATTTTACATAGTTGTGTTTTGTTGTTGTTTTTTTCGTTTTGAGGGCAATTGTATAATACATAACATCAATTACAAGCTGCAAAAAAAATGCAGTAACAATTTAAATTACAAGTAAAAAATCACAGCCACAATATCAGCGACAATAGCATCAACAAAAACAAACAGCAGCACTGCCAGCAAAAACAACAATCGAATGAAGGTAGTTGTTATTAGCCCCAGCTACATTTTGTCGTTGTTGACCTCACTTGACTCTTTTTCACATCGAAGACAAATAAAACAAAAAAATATAAAAACTAAATCTGTCTGCTCAGTATTAACTTCTTAAATAAGATAATACAACAACCACTAAGAAGGTACTATATGTTAAACAAATTGTAAATTGTAATGTGGATTGTGTAATCATGATGCAGCTATCAAGAGATCTTTCCATTTTACCGTAGGTAATTACATTTGGTATTGTAACAGATACATACGAGTTACAGCGACGTAGTGTATTCAGTCAGTGGAGACCATCAAGCTTATATGTATATACAGATGATACAAATCACCAATATTAAAGATCTGAATAGTATTTTAACTTTAAGTACTGTTTCCATATAAGAAACAAGTAAGACAGCTACAGTCGGGTGTGCTCGACTGAAATAAGAGCAAATTAGTGCTGTATAATTCAAAAATTAATATACACCAAAAATACTAAAATACACCGAAGTCTATATTTGGTATATTTATATAGTAGTGTAATCAAAATATAATAGTTCTGTTTCCTTCTTACCTTTTCCGTGCCAATTTTAGGCACACAAAAGTTTGCTTAAAAGGATCAGACTAAAATACCGATTAATGTAATTTCATTATTTATGAATACAGGTTCTGTTCCTGAATTTAGAAATTAGCTTTTGGATTTATTATGCCTAGCTCTGATGCAAGGCTATTCTGAACAGCACAGACCCGAGACCCAAGACATTAAACCTAACCTAAAGATACCGAGGTAACAATTTGTGAATGACAATAATTGCATGTGTGATATCAAATTGTCATGCAGTCAAGTCACTTGCTAAAATCAATTAAGCCAAGTTGAACGCATCTATTGGACAAAGTTATTTTTATCTACAGCGCTTATCTTACTGAGAGTCAAATGAAAGCCCCCAAAGCATAACAAGTTCAATTTATCACAACTTCTTGTTGCAAGTTGCAAGAGTAGCGTTCAGATGCTTACGGTAAATGTCCAAAGTTATTACCAAAAGCTGACAAATTGCGATTCAGGTTTGCCATTCGATTACGCGCAACTCTCGCGGAAATAGAAATCCCAGATTTATGCGACCGATAAGCTGCCAGCCGAAGAGCTTAAAGCTATGCGGAATTCCCAGTCAACGCCTTGACTTCACCCATTCTATGCAGTGTGTTGCCCCTTAAGTCGCTAATGATTGCAATCATGTCATTGTCATAGCATAGCGGTACTCAGTTAATTAATGATAGACTTTTCTAAGCTTAAGGCTTAGTTGCCTGGTTATATTTCTTTCGCCGTTAATTAAATCAATAACTCTTATTACCAGAATATTTCAATAATAACTATTCTGCTTTTTGCAAGTGTACAGAACTCGCATAAAATCAACTTGCATTTTTTTTTATATAATTCTGCTTGCATACTCTTTTTAACACTTTTCCTTTTTCAAAATGTTGCTAAAAATAGTTGTTACTGTTATTGGAGTTCCTTTTTTTGGAGCTTATCAACATAAACTCAAGTTAAGCGACCTGACATTTTAAAATGCATTTTGTGCACAACTTCAGAGAATCACCTTAAATAAATACGTTGTTTCATGCAGCTGCTGAAAAAGCTGACACAGCCGTCTAAAAAAAATTAGCATCAGCGTAAAAGTCTTTTTGTTTTTGTACTTTGATGCTCTAACCAAGAAGTTATAATTAATTTTAAACCCTAAATATAATATACATATAGCTGACATATTCTAATTGGAGGATATGATATAATTGGATCAAGGTTCATACAGAACTAAACATTAAAGAAAGAGTATTAAATAGTCGGTATTTTATTTTAAAAACAGTTTTAAACGTTTCCATATAAGTTCTTCCATTTTTTCTTCATTTTTTTTTTTTTGTTTTTGAGTTGTCACTTTGCATTGTTTTGATTATTTTTAGCATCAGGTCTGCGCTCATCTGAATGACACAGATTTAAGAGAATTGCATTTCGGTTTTTTTCTGTTGTCTGTTGGTAATTAACCCATATGAAGCCAATGCTATAATTTTCCACAATATTTCTGTTTATCTTACTTAATCTCACTCATGCGCTCCTTCTATTTCTGTTTTGCTCAGCCTTTCTTTCACAATCAGATGTCAAAAAAGCGATTATTTCCTGTTTATGAAGCAACTGCAAGCTGAATATGAAATTTGCTTTTGTAATGTTTTGCAATTCATTTTTCAGTTTTCAAAACCGGTAAGCAAAGGTTTAAGGGTGTAATAAGTTAGTGCATAAGGCAGAGAGAAGGAGACATTTGCGACCATACAAATTGCATTAAATTACTCTTGATCATCATCAATTTAACAATTTGAGCTCTAAAATATCGCAGGATCAATTATGTTAACTTAAATGTATGTATTTTAATATCCCTTTTTGCTGTGTTATTGCCAAAAATGAGTAACTTTAATTTTTGTTTTTCTCCCAATCTTTTGAAATGTTGTCTGATTTGATGGCAAAAGTGAAATGCCCACATGGCGATGGGTGTCAGATCGAATCGCAAGAGACAGCTGCCATTGTCAGTAGTATAATCTTTTTGATGTTGGGAAACTAAGCGAAATAGAAACACAGAGAAACAGAAAGCACCTCCCTAACATTGCAGAAATTTCCTGAATCACACGAGGCATCTCTTTCGTTCTCTTTTGTTCGTACTCTATTTGACTCTTTATTTGTGTTTCTCAGTACCCCGCACACATTATAGCCACCATGTTCTGAAGGCACTTCGTCTGTAGCGACGAAAGTGCATATTTAATGCAGTCGCAGACGATTCGTCATCGTATTGTTGGAGCTTTGCCATTGCGGTAATTGCAATTGAAATGACAATTGTACTCGTAGTTGCAGTTGCAAGCAGTTGCAATTGCTGATCAGGCAGTTAACACTCCAAGCTGCAGCATCACCTTTCCCCTCACACACACACACTCACACACTCCATCTCTACTCTACGCTTTGCTGTCGTTGTCGCAGACCAGCACTCTGGGCCTGGGCCATAACTTAAGCAGCCACCATGCACTTGGTCATAAATAATTTGATTGTTGATGCCTTTTTTTTGTCTTTTTTTGTTGAATTTTCTTCATTTTTTGTTTTGTATTTTGCGCTGTCCCGCTGACTGAAACGATTTTATAATTTTGACCCCGGTTCAGCAGATCTGGCGACAGGCCATGTGCCGGCCCATGTGGCCCCCGTCTGGCAAACTTGAAATTTTTGTGGTACTTTATCGCCGTCGTCGTCGTCGTCGTCGTCGTTGTCGACCACTCATTGGGTCGTTCCTCTTTCTCGTCTCTCGAGATCGTGTGTTAAAGTTCAAATGTGGCTTGCCATATGAGTTGGGGTATGGCTCGACTTGAGCGTTGGGCCCAAGGCCCGAGCTTGGCATCTGTATTCCTTTTCTTTTATAGAGGTATCTCAATCTGTCTTTGAGGTCCGAGATCGACTCGGTACACAAATTTAATGGCTTTGTTTGGCCTCTCCGTAACTCTGGCATTACTTTTACTTTTATTGACTCCGCCCAGAGATATTAATAATTTGCGGGTTCAAAACCGCATGTTTATTGAAATTTGTCTTGACTTGCATAATTTATTCATATACTCGTATTAACGTTGTGATGTGGACGGAGTAAAGAAATGACAGATGATAAGACAACTTTTAAAAGGTTAAGAACGATACAATTCATTCATCTATTTGAATTATTTGCCTAGTCAGTAAAGCGTGTGAAATCAAAGTGTTGTCTAATCAAGTTTTTTTGGGGGCGAGATGAATAGTAGAAAGGTTTTATAACTAACACGGAATGTTCATAAAAGGTAAAAGTAATGTCGATTATCGACAGAAATTGAAAAGTCGTCGCAGTCCACCGAGTTAGACTAAAAATATGCAAGGAACTGCGAAACACTGAGGTGGAAATGTCATGGCCTGGAGCTGTTCTACTTGGTAGAGCGTTGGACCAATTGTGAAAATAGATGATACTATGCAAAAGGAAGACTTTCTAGATATTTTGCAAACCCATATTTGCGATTTGGTTGACAAATGTGCATATAAGGAGATCCAAAACACACGTCCAAAATCTTCAAAATATGGATCGCAAAACAACATTTTAAGTTAAAGGAGTGGCCAGCACAGAGTCCTGATCTCAATCCGATCGAAAATTTTTGGTCGATAATGAAAAATCGATTGGAACTCTACGAATCAGTACCAGCAAGCTAGCGCGAGATGCAGCGCCGAGTCCAGTAAGAATGGAGAGCTATTCTAAAATAAATAAAACCAAATTTGGTAGAAAATATACCAAAATGAATAAATATCACAATTACAAATATCGATCTTTGGACCAAGTATTAAAAAAAAAAGTTTGTTAAAAAGTGTTCAAAATGAGCATAACTGAGTACATGCGAGTTTTTTTTGTTTTTTATTTCGTAAATAAACCAATTAGATTTTTTTGGTATATTTTGTATAAGATTTTGTTAATAAATATTCAAAGAATAAACACAAAAAATTTGGACTCATTTACTTTACTAATAACTTTTTTATGCGAACCCAAAGTCAGTAGTTGCAAACATGTACTCACACTTGCACGCCACTGTATAATTTCAAAAAAATAAACATCAGTTCTTACAAAGAACTCACCCGCAATAACAATATCCATAAATCAATAGGAACTCTTAGAGTGCTGAGATAATAATAGCTAGAGTTAACAGATTTAGAATTTGTACTGTTTAAATATGTATGTATGCACACAAAATAACTATAATAATTAGTCTACTGGCTTATTATTATCTTAAATTCAAAGAATTTTATTTTAGGATAATAGGAGAAGATTTTTTATATGTTCATGATAGAATAGTTCAACCGACAACAAATCCAAGGACATGATTCTTTCCTTCTGAAATTTGGATAGAAATACTCGTACCAAATAAAGCTCTACTCCGCGGAGGTATAGAGAGTGTTTTCTGTGTTCTTATCGACAAAGACATTGTCATTTAAAGTACTCGGTACAATATGGTGTGCGGAATTTCCATTTTAACCAAATTAGGCAAAGGAATATATTTTTTCTGCTGCCTTAACGTAAACCAAGAAATGGCATATTCTAGCCCAACAGTGCTGTTTTTTTATTAGATTGGACATTGGACCAAAACTGGTATGGACTCGAAGACTGGTACTTAGATTGCAGTTGCAACTGAAGCTGCTATTCCGATTAGGACCGGGGTAGCGTCTGAGGTTGTAGCTGACGCTGAAATTGCAACTGGAACTGTAACTAGCATGCTGGGACACTCAGCGAAGATATCGTTACCGTTTGGCTTGGATGAGTACATCGAGATTGTCTTTAGGATTTGGTACAAGAGTCAATAGCTTGATTGACAAGTCGGTACGCCGACATCGTCAGAGTATGCAGCACAAAACTGCTTCAGAAGCCTTTTACCATTTTGATAATGCACTCGCAGTGTGCTCTTTGCTTCCTGGTCTCTCTGACGGTCTTCCTCTACACAGAAAGAAAAAAATGTGCTAAAATCAAGAATAACATCTTGAATCAAGATTGTGCTTCTGTCAAAATTAAACCAGAAAGGTTTATTCTTAAATCAAGATCGAAAATCTACAAAAAATCTAGTTTGCCCGATCTTAAAATTGAAGATAATAATCTTGTTTCAAGAGTAAGAAAATCTTAAACCAAGAAGGAAAATCATAAAAAAAAGATCTAATATTTTTAAACTTAGATTGATTAAAATAAACAAAAAAAAGTAGATTGTGTGTTTTTTATATATTTTTTTACACATTTATGAGTGATATTTACTTTTTTAAAATTGGTTAAGTTATATTATAACAATTACCCATTTTTATATACCGTACGAACCGATTTACGGCATCTCTACTCACTGAGCTAACAGCAACAACACCAAAAATTAGGTTCTAACTCTAAAGGAAGAGACTCCAACATTTTTAAGAAACAGGAACGAAATTATTGTCTTAAGTCCAGATTTGCTTTTCAATCCGGAATAAAGCATTCTTGATTTAAGATTTGAATCTTAAAATAAGATGTTTTTATTCATAAATACCAATTACGCATAAAAATCTTGATTTAAGATTGCTTAAACCAAAAAATCTTATTTCAAGATTATTCATTTTAAGATCGAAAATATTTTAAGTCAACATTTGTTTAATTTAGATTTTTTTCTCTCTGTGTAGCCTTCCCTTTAGCCTTTGTCTTTCACTTCGCATATGTTTGCCAGCATTTTTTAAGTGTATCTAACGGAATTGTCTAAGTCCGATATTTAATTCTTATCTTCAGAATAGAATTTAAACATTTAAATTTTATTTAAATTTACAAATTCTTACTTCGTGAAGCAAAATGTATTTAATAATCTAATTTGCCAAACATACAGTAAAAATCTGTTAACTGAATTTTAAAAAAATACCTCTAAGGTTGGGTTTCGTTTTGTATCTTGATCTTGGTTTTTTTTTTTGTTAATAATCTTATAGTGTGAAACTGGAAAGTGTGAAAGTTACTAGCAAGCCACTAATTAACATTGATATATTAGATTTTGTAATCCAGTTTTTTACCTGCTTTTCGTTTCAATTAATTTTTTTGTCATTTTGGTAAGACAAATAGAACATGAAACTCGTCTAATTAAGCGCAAGCTACTGACAGATTTTCACTTGCCGTTTGAATAGCTGAAAATCAGCGAAATATTAGTTGATTTATTTTTATGACTAGCCGGCTACCGCTATACGCCTGAGACATGTTGCTAGTTCGAGTCCAAGTCCGACTTTAACTCATAAATATTTACGGCCAACACACAATCGCAAGTCGCTGACAAAACCAAACTAGTTTTCCCAGCTGTAAATGGACACAGTCGAAGACAGACTCAAACTCTGAGTCGGAGTCGGAGTCGAAGTTGGAGTTGGAGTCGTAGTCTGCAACTTGGAGTCAGAATCTGATTGAAGCCTAGGCTCGGACACTTGGATCTCTTCTTAGCGGCCTCCGAGTTAAGACTGTGCTAAAAGAGCAATTAGAATGAGCTGCAATAGTCAGCGCAAGAGATAAAGGAGCACGGGGGCGTAGGGCAACAGAGTCGCAGTCTCAGTCTCAGTCGTAGTCACCGTTCGTTCAAGCAGTTGTTGTATGCAGTCACCGCTTGCAGTCCGTCGCACTTTACCGACACTACACAATCTTCTTAGATCAGAGTTTTCCACAGAAACCAGTCGGCGTCCATAGTCCACAGTCGGCAATCTGCAGTCAGCCCAAGCCAGTAATTCTAAGCCGCAAGTTGTTTTCCAAATGCCATGCAAGAATATTTTATACTTGACGAACGTGCAGCGGCAGCAGCAACCAGCAAGTTGTACCAGCAACCTAGCAACTTGCAACTTGCAACCGGTAACCGGCACTGGCGGCAGACAGTAATTCCAATAAAACAGCAACAGCAACAACTACTTTTGACCTAAATTTCAACTTAAATGCATTTTAAATTCATTGAATCGATTCACGAGATGAGAGCGACCTCTGAAGCCGCAATTTTTTAATTCAATTTCAAATTGAAACTGACTACAAACCAATAAAAGAATGAAAAATAAAATGTTATCAAGTATTTCATAGTTATATAAGCACATGCAGTTCTATTCGGTATTGTTCTAGTCGGAGTTCGATATAAAAATCTGAAATCTTGGTTTTTTCCATTAGTAGAGAGGAATTTCCAAATCCGCTATTACCATATACACCAACAATTTTGACATTTGTAATTGAGACCTGAATAATAACAGTCCCAACATCCAATAATAAACAATAATATATATTTACAATTTAAACTCTATAATAAGTATTCTAGTGTAAATATGCACTTTGCCGCTATAATTATTTTCATAAGTAATTTTAATTGCCTAAAATAAAATAAAAACATTTGTGAAATGTCGGCTACCCATTCTCAATAAAACCTTTTTGGGGAAATATACGAAATTAGTATAGGGAAATAATACTAAAAAAATTAGCGAAGGTTATATTTGGAATATCGATGTAGAACTACATTCAAAATATATCACCATATATCACTACATACGAAATATACAAACCAAAGATATGTACTAAGAATCGCGGCTCTAGCTTCAAAATTATGCTTGATGTTCGATTTATTTTTATTTGCTGGGCGTAAGGGGGAAATACTTGATCACAGCAATATCATCTCGGCTGTTGACGCTGATCAAGAATGTATATACTTTATAGGGTCGGTGATGCCTCCTTCAGTCGTAGCGTGAATAAGAATAAACTGATTGATTGCTTTTTAAAAAATATAAAGGGTTCTAGCGATATTATAGAGTTAAGACCAAAGATTGCTGTATGTAATTTTCGGAATGAAACGTTGGTGTTAGACTAACTTGTTTTAACACACATGTGTTGCTGTTTGCTGGTGATACTATTGCGATTGTAGTTGCAATTGTGACTGCTAACGACGCGGCATTGATAGTTGGCTGGTTTTCAGCAACGTAGCAGCTTGGCAACGTCTCAGCCAGCGTCGCCATGTTGTCAACTGTTTGTTGACTTATTTATTCTGAGTTGTTGACGCTGCCACTGTTTCTGATGTATTTTCCACAGTCGCTGCCTCTGCTGCTGCCGCTGCCGCAGTCGCAGTCGACGCAGGCACAAATTGAGCAATTCCAGTCAGTAACTCCTACTTCAGTTTGAAAAGTAGCCAACTAGTTTTTTTCTCTGCATAAGAAAACCATTTAATTGAATAACCAACCTGACAGCAGCAACAGCAACAACAAAAACAGCAGTAGACGCTGAAACAACAATAAGAACAAAAACAACTATTAAGCAATAACAAATACGGTCACAAGTCTTGCTAGCAGGTTCTTTTTCTAGCTTTAGTCATTTCGCTTTACCAATTTCTGCGTCGTCTTGCACCGTTCAACCTCATGTGTTGCTTGCCACCGTTGCACTCCAAGGCAAAAATGCATTTTTATACGTCGTAATTACTTAGTGCCAGCCGATAAGTATAATCATCAAAATTATGAATAATATACATGCTATATATCTTAAAAACATGTAATAAAAAAAGGTACAAATTCGACTACAACCTCCAGTCATATATCATTAGATGTACTTATGTTATTTTAATGTCGCATTACTTTGGCATTTCAACAAGCCAAATGTTTGCTCATGATCATCCTTGATATTAAACTGATTTAAAATTTAATAAATTATCTCAAATCCAACGTTGAAATTCGTTCACCACCTTTAAATACCAATATTAATGTTATTTGTTAGAATTTTTATGATATTTATCTAACTTGTTGATTCCTAACTATCGCCCTTCATTCTGAATTTCCATTCCTTTCATTCGATAGATTCGTGTTTCTTATCTTTATTACCACAGGGATTTGAGATCAGTTTACGCCCATAAATAAGAGCGAAAGTATGTAGGCTATGGTCACAAAGCGGAAGTTGAGTTGGGTCCCCAAGCACTTTGATGGTTTATGTAATTATGCAGCTGGTTTCATACACCGGCTTCACTCCCTTTTTTATCTCAAGCGACCACTTACCATGAAGTTCAGTTACATTTCGTTTAATGTTTAAATTTCGCTTCGCTCGACCCACTGACATACTAACTGTAAAATTACTTCCAGCTTGAATAGCCTAACAAAACAAAAGTGTCACTAAGTTAACTAAATATGTAAGCGGTGATAAATGTGAATTCAAATTTGGATCACCAGAAAGCCAATTAAAAATACGCACTATAAAAATGGAGTTAAATTAACTTTTTGCTTGGAAGGTTTGTTGAAATCGAAATATACATACATATGTATATAACAGCAGTACATTAAATATTGCCTACCTTCGACTACAGGCCAATGTACTAAATATAGCAAAAGGTATATACAGTATGAAGTTATACTATTATTTAATATATACCATAGAGTGCATACTATATCACATTGTTAGGCGCCTCAGCTGTTCGCGATGATGAAGAATTCATATATATTTTTTTGGAGTCAGAGATATCTCCTTCTACTTAATATATTTATTTCCTGCTGGCACTAAGCATAAAAACTCGAATTCCATTATTTTGTGTATTTTAAATGGATAGATGAGTAAGTAGTCCCGAGTGCAAAATCTCAAAGGTTCCTGTTGTACACAGTAACTTAGCAAAAAGGAAGTAATGAACATTCATAGACTTGTCTTTGAGGTGAGTTGTTCCAGTTTTCGGTTCTCGCTTATTGATCAACGGTTTTCCAGTGAATGAAATCTGAAATCCTACCCAAACTGATATAGTCATGTTGCGGCCATAAATAGAAAAACAACCGTCTGGCTACCGACTTTGGATTCATTCATAAAAATGAAAAGAATTGCGGTAGCTTCAGGTTTGCTGAGATGGAGGCATTAGAGGAAGAGGCCTAGCTTTCAATTCAGTCGCGCCACACTCAATTTTGTAATTACAACAATACCGCTAGCCGCGGCCCGGCGTCGTATCACAACGGCCCAACTTGGCTCACAGCGAACATAAGGCGGTTAAAGCGAATGACGAACAAGCAAACAAATGAACGAATAAGCAAACCATTTCGGGCTGTTCTTCAAATAAAGACATTTGTGCCACTTTTCCAGCGGTCAGTTGACCCGTTTGGAACGCACTCTCTTCATGAAACACAAACTACTTACATACATATATGTTAGTACTATACTTGCGTACATAACACTATCATAGCCCCCACCTAATTGTTTGTACTTTTTATCTACTTTCAGGTAAGAGCACCTTTTAAATCCAAGCGTAAAACGCGATAATGCCATTCATTCGCCTTATCTATGTCGGTCAAGACGAAACATTTGGAATCTACTAGTCTGTTGAAGACCCATAAATACAAGTTAACTATTATGTAATGAGGGTATGAAAGAAAATAGTTTCAATAAGTTTCAAATGCATTAATTTCAGGAAATTTACCTCATGCTTACCTCCACCTCGAACTAACTAACTACGGAATATATATTAGCTGTAGTTATTAACTCTCTCCAAAAAGCTCATTTTTGCATGCAGAGATCATGAATCGATGACGATGACGATGACGGCGATGACGATGACGACGTCCCATCAAGTTCACTTTCACTTAGTGTCAATAAAGTAGTTGTTGCTGCTGCAGCTGCAGCTGAATCTGAAGCCGAAGCCGACGCTGATGCTGATGATGATAATCATTGATCTTCATCAGCAAGCAACATTTCGTTTTGCTCTGGCGACCTCGCCTCTTACTTCCACCGGGAATGTCGTCTTCCCCCCAATCAGTTACTGTGAAATTTATGCGGGAAACTTGACTTTGTCCGTCTATTGAAGGTTCGTTGCCATTTTTCGCTTTTCTTTCTTCACATTTTATATTGAAAACGAAAGTTTGAGTAGCTTTGCTGATATCTCGAACTGTCCTGCGAATTTCCTAACTATCGCAATTCTTTCAGCTTTCATGCTCTGAATTGTCAAAAAAATATTTTGTTACAGTAAAAGAAAACGAAAAAAGAAACTGTCAATACAAAAAGGAATTCATTCATAATTTTGTTGAATAAGCCAATATTTATATGCACATATATTTTAATATAAAAGCTTTCATATATAGATAATATGTATAAATATCAATATAATTTGTATCATTAATATTTGAAATTAACTTTTATTTTTCGAATTTTATAATAAAAATCGATATTTCATTTTTTTTTTGGGGGGGGGTTTCGAAAAATAGTACTCAAGAGTAAAATATAAATGAAATTATATTAATTATAATTCTTAATATTTAAAATAACTTTACACACACACACATAGTTACATTGCCCATATATGCATTATGCATACATTTCAGCATAGGGCATCTTCTGGTCGAGCATTCACATCGTGAGCGTTCCGCATATTTGGTTCGGCTTATGAAATTTGTGGTCTTTCCTTGAGCAATGCAGCCGCCTTGTTAAGTTACTAAATTGGAAACGAGCTGTTGACCTTTTTAGATGAACCTACCAGTTTTCCCGTTTTCCAAAACCAAAATGTAAAGAAAAAAGCTGCACTCATCAGACTTTCGGATAAGGTCGCCCGAAGCGTTGACATTTAATGATGGATTTGACACACAAGGGCACGACAACGATTTTGTTGTTATTTATGAAGTCCGATTGTATGATCTGTTGTTGTCTCCTGACTGTTGACTGCTTTTCGACTTGGACAGATGATTAATTTGAGTTGTTTGAGCATTTATCCGGGTGGTCCTTTTACAGAAAAAACGTTGTGCAATCGCCGTAAATAATGATGGAAGCTGTCGTTATCATTGTTGTTGACTTTCTTCAATTTGACCAGTTGCATCGATTAATATGAAAGCTATAATTATGGATGTCTATACGACATACTGTAGATACAACTGGACATGAATAATGTGCATTTTAAAAGTGTAACGTGTGACGACAGTTTAACTCACCTGACGGAATGAATGAAGAAAACGAAAAAAAACAGTTAGTCTGGTCACACTTTGCGATTACAAAACTTTCCTTTTCGTTTGGCATACTACTCGTAAAAGTATTCACTTTCATTTTATACACTGCAGTCAGTGCTCAAAGTATTTTATGTATTTTTAAATGCAGTTTTAAATGAATTGTAATATGACATGGACTCGCCTTGCTTGGCAACGTATTCGTAGTCGTCGATGCCTTACTAGTTGATGTAGTTGTTGTCGATGTCGCTGTTTTTTTGTTGTTGTTGTTGTTGTTGGTGTCGCTAGTAGGCACGAACTGTGATGCCTATCTACTGCAGCAGCTGGAGAGTGTCATTCCAAAGACAAGTTGCAAGCTCATGTGCGGCGGCAGTTAAAATAAAAATCAAAACACAAAATGTAAACACATACGAATACGAATACGAGTACGGCGCCCAAATTCAGAGAAACAATTCGAAACTAAACAGCAATAGCAATAGCAACAACAGCATCTAGTCAAACAGTCGAAGTCGAAACAGTTAATGTTAGACTCAGACTTAATGTTGTTGGTTGGTGTTGGGGAGAGGTGATTTTTACTTTTACTTAGTAAAAGCTCATGTGCACGATTTTCCACCAGCCAAAACGTCGATTTCAAGTGCCGACTTCGACTTTCAAATGGCATAATTGAAGAGACAACAAACTCAGCAACAATTGTACAATAGCTTAACGCATAAAGTAAAAATGCGAGATACATAGATGGAGTTATAGATCGACAAAAAAGAGTGTGTGAGAGAGCAAAATATGTTAGAGAAACACAGTGAGAGCGAGAGCGAGAGTGGGAAAGAAAGAGAGACATTGCGATAGAGATGATGAAGTTACCTACTAAATGTGTACGAGTATGTACTTTCCATATACATATATCTATCTACAAGCATCAATCGTATTGTAGCTATGTGGCTACATACTACCATCCATATAACTGATTGCCTCGGGCTCGCTTTTGGGGCTGCACTGAGATCTCTTCGCATCCCATCGAAAGTGAAATGTTGCTCAGCTGTATTTTTTGATTTTCTGTTTTTGTACATCTTTTGTTTACCATTGTTATTATTATCATTGTCTTACACCAACTCTCTACAGTTTTCATATGGAAAATCAATTTCTAACATCTTTTCTCTTGTAATATCTGACGCGATAACAAACGCATTTTACATCCCTCCCTCTTTGCTATTCTCCACACATGTAATTGAGAGTGTATTTGTATATGTAGCCTGTGATGACTTTTAATATCCGGAACCCATAGGGTAGAAGGAAATGTATGTACCAGGCAGAAGGAGGCATCTCCGGTCATATAAAATATATGTATTCTTGATCAGCGTCGACGGTCGAGACGTTATAGTTATGTTCGTATGAACACATAGATCGCAGAGACTATAAGAGCTACAATTTTTTTTCGACATCGAATAACAAGCGTAACTTTACATACAATAATAGCTACAGTATTTATGAAAATTGTAACCAACTATGCCAACTTAGATGCTAAGGCTGACAATTTAGTATATTTTACACTCTATGGTATATTTTGAACGCAATATTTTTCTTTTATTAAAAAAGAGTACACTTGACTGTAGCTTTCTTACTTTTTTTGTTAGTGTGAACTTTAAATTTTATCCCCAAACTCCCATTGTGTCCATCTAAAATACGAATCCATTTAATTTATTAGCACTCATTCTTAGATTCTGCTGACACCTCTTGCCACAATACATTTGTATTTAAATAAGTGTCGTCGAATCGACTGAGCATGACTCTGAAATACTCTAACACCTGGTAATAATTCATCGGCTACACAGATTACACTTTAGTTATTGCTTTGATTTTCGGAAATCCAATGACGCACCTCAAGTTAAATTATTAACATGCTAATATATTAGAAAATTATAATACGAAAAATATAAGAATTCAAATAAAAATAATCTCCACAACACTTAATGCCACACTGTATTAATTTGTAATACATATTAAATTAAGCTTGGCCTTTGAGAGTGTTCTTATCACTAAAATCTAATGTACTTATGTTTTGATCAGATGTAAAAATTAAAAAAAAAGTGAAAATATTCTTAGCTTCATAATTTGTATAAGTGCAAATGGTTAGATGATAATAAGACCACAACCAAAAACAGGGCATTGACTTGATCCATACAATGCGTAAAAGAGACAGCACTTGAAGTATCAACGAAAAGTAATCAACAGCTTTATCTATATCTTCGTATCGAATCCCGATCACAAACGAACCAAAATAGATGTTGTGATCTAAAAACTGCACATTTTTTGGTTTTTAACGAAGCTTGAACTGTTGCGCACCGCGGGGCGACGACCACAACGACCGCGGTCTCAGTCACAGCCGTCGATGACGACGGCGACGGCGGCGGCAGCGGCAGCGGCACACAGTGGGCGATTTGGTCCCGCTAGCGGCATTTAATTAATAACTTCTAAACTAAAATAGATGTCTTCAGTCGGTTTTTCACTAATCAGAAAAAATCTTTTTATTTTATTTGAACTTCAATTAACATATTTCATATATAAACTTTATCTAAAAAATGATGGGATGATGGAAAAAAATGGGATGACTTCTGAGTGCAATACTAAAAAAAGATCCCTTTTTGGTACTAACACTGTATCTAAAAAGTACCATAGTTTCAAGGCTAGCAGATAATAGCAGTTGATAAATTCACATTTTGGACGCCACTGATTCACACTTTCGGCTAATAAAGGAGTTAGACTGGACTTAGTTGAACAAATTAAGTTCTACTCCACGAAAGACAGGTGTACGCTAATCCGGGCTAGTTGTTAATACACTGAATTACCACTACGTTTTATGAGCTACACATTTATAGACCGGTCACAAACATTGATTTTTTTGAAAATACATACCTTGAATATAATAAAACCAAACTTCTAACAAATTCACCAAAAATTTTAAATTTCCGAGGAACTCAAATTCCATGCGCGCAAAGAGAAAAAATTGTGTAAAGCTCTTTGCGAAATCATATGCTGTGTTTGACCGATCACAGCTGATGATCAGCGCTTTCAAAAAGCTTTTAAAAATCTAATCAAAGCATCTGCTATCGATATGTGACGGATTTTTCAATTTGAAAATTTGAATTAAATGCCGCTAGCGGGACCAAATCGCCCACTGTGCGGCAGCGGCGACGACATTCGCTTTCATTTCGCGCTGCAGTCGCTTCAGATGGTCACTCACATTTCTGACTATGCCATGATGTCGTGCAGTGCCTTGCTGTGCTGTGCTGTGCCATTGCCTTACTACTTCATTCCACACCTCGCGCAGTTTAGTTTCTCCCCACTCCATTCGCTTGCTCTTCTCTCTCTATCTCTCTACTCTGTTTCGGCTCGCATGCACTTGCTCATCGGTTCATTCGTTCGATGCACTTGATGTTCGTCTCGGGCTGCGACTGCGACGGCGAATGCGACTCTGACTCTGTCTCCGATCCACAGTTCCACGGTGTAGCTTAACTTGGCGTTCCACATTCGCTTTCGATTTCTTTTATGCTTTCGATTTTAATACCCTTGAAAATCCAAGAAGGTATGCGCGTTGTTTATGTTAACCAACTAAAGTTCGCTATAGCTATGCGATAGTAGTCAATCATCATCTTAGGCAGATGAGCAATTTATAATTTATAAAAATACTTACTTTATACTAACGTTTTAGTATGAAACGATAATTAGTGTACATTGTACACCTCTTGGGCGTTATGGGCACTGACCCTGAATGTTAACCTGTCGGATGTCAGCTTATCAGTAAGTTCACAGTGCAGCTCGTTTTTGCTTTTCTGTATGAGATTTGTCAAACACAGTCAGACACTTTCTACATATCACAGTGGGGAAGCTTAATAGGCGTGCGAAACTTATTAATCATATCACATCGTAAGCAGACATCGCGACGTTTCCAATTTCATGTGTGGTATTTATGAATGATCCAAGATTAGCCTCCATTCGCTTTAATCGCGACTAATAACCGAGAGTGGCCCTTGATCAACATCAACTTGCCTCGCCGCACCGAGTTTTTGGTTGGGTCTTTTGCCTCTGTCCGACAACGCATCGGGCGACCACTTTCATTTTTTTATTTCACGTCAAGTCATGGTCAGCCTTTCGACCGGAGATGATGATCAGAGAGTCACAGTCGTCGTCGCAGTCTCCGCCTCTGTCTCTGTCTCTGTCGCTGTCTCTTCTCAGTCACAGCTACAATGCGCCGCTCCGTCGTCATTGATCGTTGGAAAGTTGTTCTCACACATTAATTACGAATATAAAGGCTGGTTTTTCTTTCGTTTCTGAAATATTTTCGATTTGTTCGACCCGATCTCTAGTTTGCCTCTGCGACCACACGTGCACTGGCACAGCAATCATCGATCCTCAACTGGAATTCACTATGGTATTTTTTGTTTAAAGAAATTTCATTCATGAAACATTTGATCGGAGTTGGTGTTTTTCTTGTTTAGAAACCGAGTATCCGCTCTACTTGCTGTCAAGTTAAATGATCGGATGATATTACAATTTTTTGTACTTTTCTTAAATAAATGTATTACATAAAAACGATTTCTGAATAAATATTGTTTATTTTACGTTATAGAAAATATATATTTTTTAACGATAATAACTGCTGTATACGTTGAATAGTCATGTAACCAAAACTACCCGTAGGTGTAGTATATAAAGTATATATATTCTTGATCAGCGTCAACAGCCGAGACGATATAGCCATGTCCGTCTGTCTGTCGGTCCATCCGATTGAACTTTAAGATACCAGATACAATAAAAGATAGAACTGCACAAATATTAACATGAATTGGATATGGGACTTAGTTGCTTTAGCCAACAATCTGGTATGTTTTAAACTCTATGATATATTTTGATATTTACCAAATATAGAGTATAGAATCTAGTTTTATTTCAAAGAGGTAGCGGGTATTTCATAGTCGAGAATATTCCACTGTAGCTTTCTTACTTGTAGATGTTGTTTTAATATTGGTGCTGGTGGCTTTACTGTGAATCGGTTTGGCTACTGCCTTGGCGTCTTGTTAAGCCACGGTTCGAAAACTAAATAGCATTGAAAATATAAAAAACACATTTGTGTAAATAAAGAAGCAAAAAAGCCGACGACAAAACCAGCCTGAAATTGAGTTAAAAGCCCAAGTATCTTATAGCGACAATAACAACAACGACAACAACAACAACAACAACAATAACCACAGCAACAACATCAACAATGCAAACAACTTTCCACCAGCTGTGGCGAGTTTAGAGATGGATTTGATTTGGACTTGGACACACGTCCACGTGTGCGTGCGTCTCTCTCGATAAGTATACACTTAGTTCGTGTGTATGTATGTATCTATTTTGTTGTATTTGTTATGTGTGCTATGCGCTATGCTTTGTGTGCGCCACAAATTGTTTATTTGTCAATCGGTGTATTAGTCGCGGTCTCAGCAGAAAAAAGTGAAATTTTATTCGAGCAATAGCTCGGCTTATGAACAGCGGTCTTAGTAACATAAAGATGAAGATGGAGCCCAAACTGAAGCTGTATCTCAAGCTGAAGCTACTGCTCTGATAGTGGCTTGGCTAAGCTTCGAGAAAAACGTGACTTTTGATTTGACATTTTGCAGTCATAAGACGACAGCGATGGGTTGGCTGGCTCGTTATCAAATTAAATCGAAAACAAGTTGATGGCAATTGAAATTCATTTCGAGGCTCGCCACTTGAATGTCATCTCAGCATAGAGTTAACTAAATGTCATGCATTATCATCATCAGCTAATATTGCAGCTTTCAAAGTCTTCCACTCAGCCCTCTTCCCTCATCCCTCTCGTTATTTACAATAACTATATGTATTCTATTACTAATCGAATGCATTCTACATTGCATTTGCACGCTTACAAAACAGTCTTTAAAGACTCTGGCACTACTCGTAAGTATGAACTGAAAAAGGAATTACGAACTTATAGCTGATACTTCATTCACATATGCCATAACAATTATATAATATTTTGCATGGGAGAATGTGACATATGTATGCATGTGTCGAAGTTAAATTAAAAGAAATGCCGCAGTATAATTTACGCATTATTGTACTTCAAAAAACTTAATTACTTACACTTTAATTCAACATTTTATAAAGTATTCACTATTTGTGAAGGCTTGTGCATTGATAATTCTAAAAATAAACATCTGTAAATTAATCTTTTTATTACTTGTGACACATTTTTCGGTTAAAAATGACAATTAATGTATTTTTATTGTATTGCAAAGGAAAGAATAAGTGTAGACAATAAAATACAATTACCTACATACATTTTTTGTATTTTGTAAAGTTATATAAACATTATCTTTATTATCATGCCTCTTTCTGCTTATGACATACATTTCCTAATTTCTTACTATTTTTGCACTTTGTTTTGAATGCAGTACCTTATCAACATATCAAATATAGCCTTCGGCATATTTCAGTACTTTTGTGGTATATTCATTTTGTATATCATAGAAAAAATGCTGCACAGGAGAAGCAGTGCAGCATTTTTCTATGATATACAAAATTAAACATGGGTAGCGGTTATCTCAAACTCGGCTGGGGCTTTCTTACTTATTTTAAATAGTAATATACGTTTATTATTAATATACATCTAACCTGGGGTACATCAAAATGCATAGTTTTTTAAGAGCAGCTTTAATTTACTTCATTATTCTTGGCAGCTTAGTGTGCTGTTACTTGTTTTTATTTTGCGTCATATATTATGACGCATCATATATATGACATTAACTCTAAAAGATTTTATTGGCATTGCATTAGTTTTTAGACACTTCAAGCCATGTTCATATGATTAAACTTAATGACACAGTTGGTAAAACAAATTAAATTTGCATCACATTTATTCCAGTTCCAAATGTGAGAATTGTAGATCATGATAAGTAGTCTGTTAACACTCGTATTCAAAAGGTGTATAAAGGAAATTGTAGTTGCCCCACGCTTGCCACCAATTAGGCATCTTGTATCGCCAGCTCTATTTCAATTTATGTGAAAAACGTGCTAAGTGTTGCAGTTGTAAAAATCAATTATGAAAGTAACTATAGCCATGTAAATTTTCCTTTGGCCAAAAATACAGGTTAACACAGTAGCAAAGTTTTTTTTCTTTTCATCCTATTTAAATAGAAAAGGTGCGAATAAACATAAAAATCACAATAAATAACACGTTTGCAAAAATTCACAAAAAAAAAACATTATGGTAACATAAAAACGATAAATGAAATTACCCCCAGTAATTTTAGTAAAGAGCTGTCAAATTCTTCTAGTTGGCGCTGAAATTACCTTTATCCATTCTACAATATCCCCATTTTATATAATGCTATTAGCTTTAAATGTTGGCATTAATTGAAATTCCAAGAATTTTAACCACACTAAGACAATTGTATTTTTTTATCGTTTCACAAATTTATAATGTTGAAGAAGGCAATTAAATACATATTTATTTATAAACTTGCGTATTAAAATCTATTCATACCCTGCAATTTTAATATAGAAAGGTAAAAACTTACTTTTTTTATATAACAGATAACAACAATAAACTCCGACCTCTGGCGTACATAGCTATGCTTCTGCTTACCTTCTGGATCTTACAAAATTTAGAAACTAGAGACAGCAAGGTTTTTTCTGAAACCGAAAACAGAAAGCTTTCCAAAGTTAAACTTTGAATCATTTAAGATCGTTAAGTTCACTTTCTACATAGAATGTAGCTTCACTTATCTAATTAAATCTGAAATACAGATCAGATAGACTGAGGATATAAGGTTTAATAGCCAACCATTCCGAGTTGACTGGTATGACAAACTATCAGTGTCAAAATCCACTTTAAGGCGGCCAATTGTTTTTATTGTCTTTTCGACCAACTGGTGCCAACGCAGACATACTCATTTTCCTTCTGGCTCCACTCGCCTTGCTTCGCCTAGACACTAAAGTAAAGGCGGCTAGTTATTAAACATTTAATCTATTTGTCAAGAATTCGAGTACTTTGAAATAGTGGGTAATTTATGGGACTTTCCAGCGCCCAAAAATAACAAGTAAAAACTCGTAGATAGTTAAATAAGTACACGTCATTCCATTAGTCATACTTGAGGTTATCGTGCTTGTACATAAAATTCATATGTGATATTGTTTAATTCTTAAAGCGTCATATTTTAATAAAGTTGATGGTTTTTTCTTTAAATGTGTCCACAAAAGAAACATTTAGTTAAACATCATTTGAGTCTATTCATATATTAATCGCCAGGAGCATGTTTATTTTTATCTGTTATATTTTAAGGCAAAGATTCTTACTCATATTTTCTTAGAAAACAAATTCAGAGTCTCATTTTATTTTAATTTAATATGTTAAACTAATTTACCAACCTTTCTTTCCAGGCATCGCGGAAAGTCTCCAAATGTGGCTATTTGTTTGTCGCACCAGATTGGGATTTCAGCAATCCGTTGTACAGAACAAAGGTGAGTTTGATGTGGTTACTAATCAGTGTTACTTAGAAATAGATATATATATAAATTCTGGATATAAACATAGAAGATGTAGTTGCTCACTTTTATAAACTCCGGTAGATTAACAGAAGAAAGAAACAAATTGCAAAACTCAACGAATTAACCGCACTATGCTACAACATTTGAGAGCTTAGCTTTTAGATTTTGGTTTATTTGTATAAAGAAAGTGTCAGTTCGTTGCAGTGACATCGACAATATGGCGTGAAGTGGTATGGTGTCGAATAACCATGACACTGACATCCCTGGCATGGCATCCCAGCCCGGAACCCGCTTTGGGCTATCCGGTATTCGATGCTCAATACTGCGAATACTCGTCTAGACCAGACAACGCCTTTCCACCCCTCGCTCTATCTCACTTACTCACTGACTCTCTCTTCCCGATGTGTATCTCGACCAATTAGCGAATGACGTCGCGGCGTTGCAACAGGCTGCAGGCTGAAGGCAACAGCAAGCAAGCACCATTTAAGCCGCCAGCATTTGCGACAAAACTCGTATGCAAATGCCTCTTTAAAGAGGAGGGAGACTGAAGGAAAATTTGTATTGAAAATGGCCAAGTGCTCAACTGAAGTTTGAGCAACGTCAACATCAACGCTCACATCGACATCAACATACACATCAACGTCTCTGATAATAATAAAATTGTGCATATGCGAAATGCGCATTTCCTAGTTAACAGCATAAATTGTTGTATTTTTTCATGGTTAGACAGGTATTTAATTAACATTTTCTTCATGGGGTAGACTTAGCATAGCATTGTGACCGGATATGCGAGGCACACTCTCTCTCACTATCTTGTTATTTTCTTTATCAACCCAAGTCCCTATTTTTTTTGACTTCCCATGAATTATCCGAAACGTAGTAAGTGTAATCGTTGTGCATATAGAGAACACTTTCTTTATAAGATTGAAATATTGATACATAATTCCTTGTTAATTTTTATACCCTCTACCCATAGGGTATTATAACTTTGTGCCGCCAGGATATGTATGACATATAAAGTATATATATGATCGGCGTCAACAGCCGAGACGATATAGTCTTATCCCTCCGTCCGTCCGTCCGTATGAACACCTAGATCTCAAAGACTAGAGATATAATTTTTTTCGATAGCACTTGTTATGTTTGCAGGCAGATCAAGTCTGCTTCAAATTTTTGCCACTTTCCACTTCCGCTCGACTAAGTCGACAAAAGTTGAGTAATAACCGTACCATCTCAAATTTTAGTACATATGTTACAATAATAACTACAGTATTTGGAGATAATGATTCACCGAATCCAAAACTTTTCTAAAATCGGTATAACTAACATCAGTTTGCATATTATTTTCGAATCCCTTACCCATACTGACGGGGTGAAATTATAGATTTACATATGGGCATTTCCACAGAAAGGTCCACCGCGACCAAAAATTAAAATTTCTTGAAAATGATTTTTCCAACATGGTTACATAAAGAAATATTCATATTTAATAAACTTGAAAGAATTTTGCATTTATCATTTATAGATTTCAAAATATTCGAATGCAAAGTCCCGCAAACGCACCTGTTGTGATTATGATGTTTGTAGGGCATATTTTGTTTTAATAACAACTTCTAAAATAAATGCATTATGCTTTGTCTTTTGCTTTGTAAAATCATTTGGAGATTGCGAGAAACGAAAGAGAACGCAAAAAGTAACATGCGATCAAAATAACGGTAAAAATTTTGATTTGCATTATCACTTATTTTAATGTCCCGTGCGCGACCGAAAACAACATTTCTTATCAGTAAATCCAAATAACTTGTTCGAATTGCATCAAATTTTTTTGCAAACAGAGTTTATGCGCGCAGTAAATATATAAAAAAAATTTGGAGAAAAAAAAATATTTGTATTTTTGGTGATCATTTAAAGTTTGTCCCGTGCGCGACCGTAAGTACACAACATAAGTACCAACTTATTCCTCTCTCATATTTACACAATATGAATGATGGAGTAAGTTGGCAGCATTGCCGCAAAATTAACAAGTAACTACAGTCGAGTGTGCTCGACTGTGAGATACCCGCTACCCATTTTGAAAAAAAGCAATATATTTTGCGGTATTATTCTCAAAATATACCAAATATTCAACAAAAATACTAAAAAATATACAAACTGGTATATATGGTATATCGATATAGTACCGCATTCAAAATATACCCTAGACGGCACAATATACCAGATTGTCAGCCAAAGAAACTCAGACCCATAGTAAGTAGGTGTTTTTGCCCATACAAAAGTATTTCTTTAATAACTTCCACAATCTTAGTCTGATCGCAACCAAATTTTTAGGAATCATAACTATTATAGTTATTATTCTATATACCAGAATACGCAACTCTAGCTATAAAATTACGATTGTTATTCAACTTTTTTGATTTGCGGGGGCGGAAGTGGGCGTGGCAAAAATTTGAAACAAACTTGATCTGTGTGCAAACATAACAAATGCTGTCGAAAAAAAATTATAGCTCTATCTCTTATAGTCTGTGATATCTAGGTGTTCATACGGACAGACACACAGACACACAGACGGACAGACGGACATGGCTAGATCGTCTCACCTGTTGACGCTGATCATGAATATATATACTTTATGGGGTCGGAGATGCCTCTTTCTACCTGTTACATACATTTCCTGTCGGCACAAAGTTATAATACCCTTCTACCCTATGGGTAGCGGTTGTAAAAATAGTGGTGGTAAAAAATGTCCCGTGCGCGATGTCCCGTGCGAATTTACTTCAAATTGAATTAAAAAAAATACAAGTCGTTTTTGAAAAAAATTATAATCTTCTTAATGAGGCATCAATGCACAAAAATTTAAAATTAGTTGCATTAAAATATTGCCTCTGGATTAGCTGAAATTTGCGTTTGAATTGGTTGACCTCTTAAACCACTTCCGTTTTGTGTCCCGTGCGAATCACTTGACTTCTGCAATTATCTTCTAAATGAAAAATACCCATCATCAATCTTTTGCACCAATGAAAGAGCTAATAAAATGCTGTACATTAAGCGTTTCAGTTGAAAAAAAACGTTTCCTTTTTGCCGTGTTTTACTTTGAACGCGTACGAATGTCCCGTGCGCGATTTTGGAAATGCCCATATGTAGATATGGCGAAGTTATGATTTTTTTAAATGCTTTCGGAATCGCAGACAACTTAGAATTACCACAATAATTTTAAACATTGGATTTATTCCCATTCTTAAGGATAGAGATAATATACGATTATTAAGGGGATGTTAGTTTTTTGAACTGACAGAAGGAGGTTTAGAATTATATTTACTGCTGCTATTAAGAATTTAAACCAGGGGCCGATTTTTCTTCCTAGCAACAAATTCTTTGAATAATAGGTGTTTAGGCCAAAACTCTTTGCAAATCTTGCCAAATTGTTCACTTATGACATTATTTTCCCAGCAGATGGTACAGACAAAAAGGAAACATCATCAGGGACAGAAATCTCAATCGAAAAAATAGACAGACGGGTTTTGACCTTTTTGCGCTTCAGAGACTCAATCAAGAGTCCATACTTTTAAACCCAAAAGCCAAAAAACTATCAGAGAATTTTTTAAAGCCCGCGATATATCTCTAAAGCTCGTCCGCGTTTACCTAATAATATATACATATGCAATAAAATAAAATTAAAATTGTCACTCTAGGGTTAAATTGCAACTACTATGATCCGTACTTACAAAGAGCACAAAACCCAAGCACAGAGAGTATGCGCGTGTCGAGCGAGACGCAAAATAGACAAAAACCACCAACAATGCAAAGAGGGGGAGAGTTAACCAGCGTCGAGAGCGCGCGATAGTAGAAGAAGCAGAGAGCGCGAAAGTGAACAAAACAAAACACTGCGACTGCGACACATTAATACATGATTAGAATTTGTTTTGAATGGACTATTTTATTTTAAATATAACATTTTCATTGCAAAATGAAAACTAGCTATCATTTTTTGTACATACAGTGAAGTTTAGTGACTTCGAGTATACTGCATTTTTAGAAAGTATTCCAGCACAACTGTGCTTTAAGCTCTGGGTAACCCAAAATTGTTTATTAGCAGGTGGTCTCTCTGACTGAAATCTAGCATATCGTAAGCCCTTTAAGTCTTCAGTACATTCTTTTTCGCAAGCCAAATTACTATAAGCGCATTATCTTTGAAAGCATTAGAGTGTGGAGTTATCTACATTTTCTTTAATATTTGAAGGCCTTTACCCAAAATGATTGCAGATATCTACTGTGTATCGGGTCTGTGCAGGTTTTGTTTCAACAGAATTCTAAAAGCAAAAAATGCTTTTGTTGTTAACTTGGCAACACTGTTATACATTTTCGTTAAAGATTACTAGTCGAAATAAGTTTTAGTTTTTGATATATCCATCCTTGAAAGTGCCTTTTAGGATTTTGTACCCTGTTTGAAACTATTCAGCAACGCTGTATTGCAACGATAAGCGGATTTTTTTAATGAAATATTACACCTATAATTTGTGGAAATCCAGTCAAAAATTACCATATTGCCTTCTGAAATTCACTTACAAACAGTCCCGATACTATTTCCCTCAGTACAGCTTATTTTTGCGTATCTATTTGCGTACTATTTTTTGGAATATTAATACCGCTTTCGGACTGCTTTTATTGAAAATGTGTAGCGGATATCTCACACTCGAACACACTCTCCAGTAGTTTTCTGTATTGTTTAATTGTCCACTGAATATTATTAAATGTTAGTGTTGATTTCTTATCTGCATTTAACATTTGCATTTTAATATTATGTATATAGTATATAGAGGCCGTAAATCTGGAACTTGCATCATAAGCAATAAGATAAATTAAAATCTGAACTGAACTGCTGCAATTTTGTTAAGATAGTTTAGCATACACATATAACGTAATACAGCTTACAATTATGAATGCAGTGAATTCAGGGGACATTCAACGGCCCTTCACAGCACTATTTCACTCTGTGTCCCCGACCCCGCGCTCTTTTCAATTCCCCGTCGTCGCCCCTTTACCAACCTTTCACGACTAGCAGTAACAGGTTACCACTCTGTACCATTCTTTTTCCCCCGTGAAGAGCATTTTTTAACGCGCTAGGAAATGACAATAAACGTACTGCTCAGAATTATGTAGATTTTTATCGACGAGTCAGCTTTTCTGCATACAAAGTGCACAATTTTCATTCGAAAGAAAACCTGCCGAGCAGGGGCCCCAACGACAGAGAGAGAGCGAAGTAGAGGTAGAGAGGGAGAAACGCACATAACCGGAGACACAACACGTGGGCCAAGTTAAGCGCTGGTTGAGCAGCAACCGATAAGCCAACATGTAGATGAGATCGGTTGTAGCTCTGGGAGGAAAGAAGTAGGGGTCCTCTGTGGCGCGGCGTAGTTCGGTTCGGTCTTTGCTTTGAAGGATAACCGAAGCGAAGAGCTGTAAAAAAATAAGTTCAACGTACCTGGCCGTCAAAACGGAAGTATTTGCCACGCCAGTGCCAGTGTGGAGTAAAGTAAAGTGTCCAGATTCCAGATTTCTGATCTAAGTAATGCAGTTGATGATAATCACAATCATCTATGTAAGGCAACTATCCACAAATGTTGTTGATTGACAAGTCCAAGTCCCGAGGTCTTTGTCAGTTCGCTGCAACATAGCGTGGTCCGGTCATCGATCCGTGTCTGGCTTATTAATTAAACCAGGAAGTGTTTGCCCGAGACTTCATGGGCTGTCTTCGAGACACCAGCTAGGCTTGCAGCCATGCCAAGAACTTGAAATATTTATTAAAAATTATGCACGCATTAGTGGAACGTCTCCGTCCTCTTCCTGGTCCCCTCCGGTCTGGTCATCTCCGTTTCCCTATCTTCTAATCTGTCCTACTCACTCGTCGGTTGTGGGGAATGTCTTACCATTATTAAGGAAATGGTTTTGCGCTATGAAAATTACACAAAATGTTGCGTATTATACTGTTGTTGTTATTGTTGTTGTAGCTGCTTTTTGGAATTTGAGGCGTTTCAGTTTATAGTCTTCTTGATGGCAGCATTTACTATAAAAACGTTTATGATTTTTAGGTGGGGCCATTTTGGTTTCTTTTTATGATACGCCCACAATGCGTAGTAGTAATTTCCTGTTAAGTGATTGGAAAAACTAATTACAATTCTCCAAAGGGAGTGGAATTGTTTAGAGAGAATAAGAAATGGGAAATAAATTGAACAGTCCGTTACATTTGCAATTGGTTTTTACATCTGAAACACGTTTTAGATATCGGAAAAACGCAACCAAATTCATTAGACACAGTCAACAATTTGACATGTAATGCCAAGGGGATTGAAAAGGCAGAGAGAGAGAGAGAGAGAGAGAAGTGCCACCTGCAATACTTATTATTTCACGTGTAGCCAGACCTCAGACCACAAGCATGTGGGTGTAACAAGTGTAACGAAACGAAACGAATCTAATGCAATCTAATTGAATCAAATCTCAATGAAATTAAATGACAAATAACCTACGTACATAGGTGGAACTTAGGAAATGAAATTAATGCATGTTTAATGATTATTTTATATAGAGAGAATGTTTTATCTTTTAATATTTATATTATATTAAATACCAGTCGGCTCGACAGCTATTTTCTATTACAACACCAACAGAATGGTAAAGTGGTATCTATTATAGTTAAAATATATTAATGTAACTTAAAAATACTGAAATATAATCATTTGCTATAAAAATTAAGTTTTACATTCAAGAAACTGAGATAGAAAACATACCACATTGTCAACCAAAGCAATAAAAACCTGACAGCTCCAGTCGGGTTTTAATTTGATCGTAGCCAACTTTTATAGTTAGTAAAGTCTGTAGTTGTTAGTTCATTTTCATTCAATTTGAGAGGGCGATTAATTCGTAATGCAAAACAAAAATTGTAGATCTATCTTTTAAAGTTCCTGCGACATATTTATTCAAAAGGTCAGTCTACCGTCCAATCTATATTGGCACTGCTTTATGGGGTTGTAGATGCTTTCCTTTCGTGTTTTTACAAAATCGGTTTGCGATATTTTGTACTGTATAATTTATTTAAAATGTAATAATATAAATTTAATATTAGATACCAAATAATGGCATTGGTATGTACTAAATGTAGGCATTGGTATATTTTCAATATTTTTCAGTATATGAGTAATACCGCATTATATTGCTTATATTGAAAATGGGCAGAGACTATCTCTACTTGTTGTCTTATGTGAACATAAGTTAATTATTCAAATATCCACTATATAGAAATATGTACTGATATATGTATGTACCGGTAGACCTTTTTCTTAAAATGATCGTATGTACGTATGTACATATGTAAATAATTGTTTTCAAACAGTTGTTAATCTGCTCGTCATTCTATCAAGCAGCAAGTGGGTTAAAGATATGCAGCAAATTTGCATATAGAAGCTTGAACAGCATGAGGAAGAGAGCTTGACGGATTGACTGTCTGTCTATCTGTGCGTCTATCTCTCTTTCTCTACCGCTCCTCTAATAAATTGCAATTAGCTTAACATGCTAATATATCTTGGCGTGTTAAACTCTTTACCATAAACAGCAACAGCGGCTACTACTTGGACGGAGCATACTGACCTTGGTTAGAAAATGAATTTCATTTCAATATGCAAGTAATGAACACACAAGCACAATTCCTACAACTCCCCTTCAGTCATTTCCTATTATCAAGTTTCATTCATAAATATAAATGCAAAACTGTAGATCTATTTGGAAGTACGTGAAGCAGCCAACTTCAAATTAGCTCCTACTCATTCATACACTTGCAATTGCCATATTATGATTAAAATGTATTTGTAACTGTCAACAGAGTAGGCGTCACTTGGGATGTGTGTTAATTAATTGCTTTTGGGTGCCTAACGGGAAGCGGCAGACAGACAACGCGAACGCGAACGCGAACGTCAACGCCAACGCATTGCATGACTAGCAGCTAATGCTAAAAGATGAGGAAAGATGAAGAAAAACTATTCGCCAGCCTTTGAGGCCATCACTCAGTTCATATGTGGCAAAACATAACTGCAACAACTGACGTAAAAATGACACCTCCATATTGTTCATAGTCATATTTAAAGATGGCAACTCTCCGCGTCCAGCTATCAACGTGATAGCGCATCAGTTTGTCGAGTTTTTTCCCTCTCGTTTTTAAAATTACATAAACGGAAGGCATAGACATACGTACGACTCATATACGTAAATGTATAGGTGTATATGTCTGTACGTCTGACGGGGATGACGTTGACTTGGATCCACGTATTCGGTTTCCACGCCGTCATTGTCATTGGGCAACGGCGCACGGCGGCTTTACAAAGTCTCGCATGGTTAGGGGGAAGTGCATAGTAGGTAACTTGGAAGGTAACTGAGCTCGTGTGGTTACATTGACAAACTGTCAAAGACAGGGACAGAGACTGTAAGTGAGATAGATAGAGGGAAAAAGAGATTGAGGCGTAATAGAAAAGGTTACATACAAATCTAACATCCAACTGTTATGTGCACAATTTGCCATAAAAGTGCTGACTAGCAATTAATCTGGAAATAAAAGAGATGGGAGCAATGAGTGATTTTTTTTTATGAATAATGCAAGTACAGTTAGTCTATTCCTTTAAGCTATATAAAATAATAATAATAATAATAATAATAATAATAATAATAATAATAATAATAATAATAATAATAATAATAATAATAATAATAATAATAATAATAATAATAATAATAATAATAATAATAATAATAATAATAATAATAATAATAATAATAATAATAATAATAATAATAATAATAATAATAATAATAATAATAATAATAGGTTTCTTTGGTTTTAAACATTCGATGTGTGCTGACAAGTGCTGACAAGAAAAGGTTTTTAATGTCAGTAGCCTTCTTACTTAATTTTGTGCTTTGGCTCTAAGATGAACAGAGCGTATGAAAATGTGCCATTTTGAGTGGTATGGATGCATTTTCAATTGCGAAATGGGTTTGTTGTTAGTGCCAATCTTTGACAAATGCAAATACACTACGCCTACTTGAAGTGTCAGCCATTTCGCTTCTAGGCGTGGCAGTGGCTTGCATTACAGCGAAGTGATGTTGCAACCGACTGCATTTGGCATACAAAGCGTTTTTAATAAACTCGCTATCAGAGACCCATAAAAAGTGAGCGATTTCCGCTTGGAGCTATTTGGCACGTTTAACAAAACGAATGAACGAAAATGATTGACGACTGGGTGACTGTGTGACGGGGCAACTGGGCGACTGGGCGACCATCGGGGCATTAAAATGAGACCCCCTACCTGTGGCTATATAGCACTATGTTGTTGTAATAGGCACGCAAATTACTGAAAGAGAAAAAAAAACACCACTGACAAGTTAATAGTCCAGAGGAAGCTGTTGTGACAGCTGCTCTCCAGCCGCCAATCAACCGAACGAATATCAATATGCTTGAACGCAAGCTCGTGCGAGTTCACTTTTCAAATCTAGTCCGCTCAGCTCCGCTAATAATCGATAATCGACTTTCCGCTTGGCAATTCAGTTGACCAACACACAAGAGTATTAGGTCTTCGTGTAAACAAATGTTGAGCTTGGTTGCACTCAGTACCCTGGAAGTTGTAGAAATAAACCAGCTTTATTGACACCATATTTGTAAATTTTGATTCAATGCACTAGCATGTTTAAAAAAAAAAATAGTTGGGCCACGTTCTCATTTTTCGATCTTATGTACAAAATGCTTGCCTGAGAACAAACAACATTTTGAAATACAACTTTGAAATGTGAAAAATGCGATATAATATTTCAAAGAGTACAAGGAATCTTTGATCTAGCCTTGACAATTTTAAAAACACTTTCATACAACTTAGATGGTAATATGCATCGAACCATCGAGGAAAGTTGACTTGTTAACTTTAAAATCCGATTGAAGTAAAAGGTTTTAAGAATTCTATTGTAAGTAACAATAAAACCAAATCAAGAAGTTTTTTCCTCGCTGCCCTTTAAGACGTTCAATTATACATAGATGGGATTTATGATGGGGCGTTTATCAACATGATATACTTTTTGGTCAGAAACAATCGAATCAAAATAGCTGCCGCAAAAAATCATGCCAATAGAGTTTCCTTTTAATATTTTTAAAGTTGTGCCACAGATGTCGTGGCCGTAGTAAAATAAATGATGATCAGTCTGGCATTCTTTTCAGATCTCTGTAAGCG
This sequence comes from Drosophila sulfurigaster albostrigata, assembly GCF_023558435.1. Lineage (NCBI taxonomy): Eukaryota > Metazoa > Arthropoda > Insecta > Diptera > Drosophilidae > Drosophila > Drosophila sulfurigaster. The sequence continues at coordinate 3,632,922 of NC_084881.1, forward strand.
CCGCATGCCACGCGTTAAAATGCCTGAAACGCATGCTCATTTGGAGTTGCTGCAAGTATTTCCCTGTATTTCTGTGCTGTCTACGCAACAAAGAAAGAGAGACAGTGTCACAGCGAGAAAAATAAACGAGAGGAATACCATTATAAACCTGCTGCTTCATGTATTACTTAAAGATTACATCATGATTGACAATTCATCAAATGATCTCGCTGTGGTGCTAATTCTCTCGTTGCTTAAAACTCGTTGGTTTCTTAAACTGCGAACTCTGATTTTTTTTTAATAGCATTCAAAAATTAGGCTAATTTCGACTTTTTAGCTCTAACCATCTTATTTGGTTCCTTAACTTTAAGGAATATTTAAATGTTTCCATATTCCATTCTCATTATTAATAGATGTTTTCGTTCTTCTCATTTATTTTCAGGTGAGTAACGCGACCATCGACGTGCAAACTCCAGTCAATTAAGTAAATAGTAATCGAGAGCACTGTTCGATGTTGAGAGATCTAAGGTCGGGTTTCAGCATAAATGTCAGTTATGGTGAACTCTATAAGCCATCGTTATATGAATTAACCAGTAAGTTACGAAAAATTTGTAATGTTTCGCACACCTGTTTCTTATTCTGTGTTCTCTGTTACTAATTGCCACAATGTGTCTTTTATTTTACTATTTTTTCAACGTTACTCAATACGTGTATAGTTTCCCGGCTCAATCAGTTTTGTTCTTTGTAGTGGTGAGGGGATTGGAAACGGCTAGAAGTTAAACGCCGAGCTCGTAATTAGCTTTTCGAATTTTGCAAGTATCGTCGACCAGATGTCTTGAGTGTTATAGCACTATGACAGCATCGAGACACACTCGCTAAAAGCAATTGACCTTCGTTAGAGTAAAGTTCATTTACATTCAATTATTGCATACACATACAAGTGGGTTAGAATTGATATGAATCTATGTGTCTTCGATATGTACATCACTACCATGTTTTTTTTTATTATTTCTCAGATCTCTTAAGAGAGTTTTCTTCACTATAGTCTGTTTATTTAATTTTATTTGTTTAGTACTTATCAATTGTTTAATCAATAAGATATAGAATTATTGTTGTATGGTAGCTGAAATAGAATTGTACAACTGGACAAAATGAATGCTTACGAAAGGTACGGATGCGTTATAGTATTTATGTATCAAGCTATTATTATATTGTACATACGTATGTGCTGTGTGCGTGCTTGCTTAGTTTAGTACTGCGCACTTTTGATTGCCATCCGAGAGAGCAAAAAACAGCTATGCGTGGTGAAAGGCACCATCCAACAGAAATTGTGTGGCAGTTTGGGGAAGTTGTTCTGACATGTCCTAGTCTAGGCGACAGCCACAGCACAGGAAGACAGACGAAAACAGACAGCAAACGTAACAAATCTGGCAGGCCTGCCGCACGCCGCATGCTGCATGCTGCATGCCTCATGCCCCACCCCATATTTCCAGTCTCATAGGCAACTCCACTCGAATGATGCCAGCTTAAAAAAATTACTTGTTGTTGTGTGCGAGTTGCAACAAAGATGTTCTAAATGTTACGTTATACTATTGTTGTTGTTGTCGTTTGCCTTTTGTTGTTGTTGCCTGTTGTTGCTGCTGTCGTAATTCTTCTTTTACAGATGCGCTTCAATTGGGTTTTTTAGCTTTGGGCACCCAGTAGCGCCCACTTGCTGCTGCTGCTGCTGCTGCTCCAATGTTGCCTCCAATGTTGCCGTTGTTGCCGTAGTTGCTATAGCTGTGTTTTTGTTATGGTTGCTTTTATTGTATAATCAGCAGATAACGGCATTTAATGACTGAATGAGTTTTCCAGCGGGAAAGAGAAGCAAGCGGCAAACGAGCGACCAGCAAGGTAAACGGTAGATGCATTTTGCGCTACACTCCGTACTCGCAGTCGCAGCCGCAGTACTGAGTACTCGACTATGCCATGCCATGCCATTTCCCAGGTGGTTGCAGTTGCAGTTGCAGCATTCCACACGAGGCGTTGCACATACAGATGTATGCAACACATCGATGACTTTATTTTTGGGGCCGCATTCTGTGGTATCCATTTATGGGTGTGTGTGTGTCTCTCTCCGTCTCCGTCTGCTGTCTGTCGGCCTGTCTATCTATGTATAGAGTACCTAATACCAAAAGCTGCCTTCGAAATGAGCGGCAACAGCAACAACTACAACAACAGCAACATTTGTTTCAAACATGCATTTCGCAATAGATTTTCCTCTCTGAATTTCGGTAAATACTACCAGTAAAATACAAGATAATTTTGCCGCACACGCAACATTTGATTGGCGTTCTGCTTCAGTGGTTTTTCACAAGTTTCCTTAAAAGCTGACAGCTGTTGTACTAACTTTACGATAAAAACAATAAAAATAACTACAAGCTGGCATTCAATTAAAATTAAATTAAACAGCCAATAAACGATATCAAATTATATTATACTAGCGCTTATTGAATAACTCTTTTTAAACGATAAATAACCTTCCCATTCAGAATATTCGCGTCGCTCTAACGATAAAACTTATATATTTTGGCTCTCACTGAATTTGTTCACACTACACCATTAAATTACTGTACTATTAGCAATTAAATATAAATTAGTGGCAACATAACTTATTCTATTTTTATTGGTCACCGTTACTCCAAAATTGTTTGTCTCCACACAAAAACTACACTTTCAAAGTATTCATCTGACGTAGTTCTTATTTTACTACATTAATAATAGTAATTACAAATCAATTGTATGAAGTGTTTTTACTTTCGTTAAGCTTTGATTGTTGATATCATATGCAAAAATTACTGTTAATAATAACACTATGCGCTGAAAGTTCAATGACTCAATCAGTTAATAAGGAACATCAATTACAAAGATATATTTTAAACCTTAAATCAAAACAATAATGAATGAATCAGTCAATCAGGACAAGCAATTCTTTATACAAAGATATATTTAGTTTTCAGTTTCATATTTGCCGCATTCCACAATTTTTTGTTCTACGCATACTATTCTGAAGATCGCCAATCGCCTTTCTTGGCATCTTACACACCCAAAAAGAATTGCATAAAAGTGCAACCAATAACAGTAAATGTTGAACTACTGGCCAAGATTGATGCAACGATTGCGTCGCACATCATCACCAATCTACAAGAATGGTAGTTTATTCACACAATAGACAATGCAGCTGCCTTTTTTGAAGGCAGGCGAAAAAAGTAATCGAGAATAAGGGGTTGAAGCAGGTAACATACTTGTCGCACTATCGCATCAAGCGAATTCTATTAGGCAGCCAGGCAGGCAGGCACGCAAAGCGCATACCGAGTAGGCCCCAAGCAGGACTGAGACCGGTAAAAGGCTTTGGGACTCGCCCAACAACTTTAGCATCATCGATATCGTCAAGTCTGGGGTGACGCTCGCTTGCTGCCCAGATCAATTGCACAACTCTGACAATGAACTTGACGATGGACGGGATGGGACGGGACATGCAACGAAGTCATCCAAAACAAAACTTACTTCCTGTTTCTGTAGACCGGTTGAAGACTGTCTTTTTTGCTCTAGCTGCTCAGCATCGTATTCGAGCTGACTCTGCACCCAAGAAATGAGTAATGAGTAACATTGATCGCAGCCCAACAATTTCCAAACTATTTAGTCACGTGCTAACGAATCCCTTAAAAATGAAGCCATAAAAGTTTCATCTCTGACTAAAATTCCTTCCAAACTAAATTTAATTTCAATATTACGAATATGTACAAATATTCTCGGCGCCACTAACTTTCAAAGTTATTCGCACTAAGAGTTTTGGTGGTAGATATGGATTTTGGATTTCTTTATCAGAACAGATATATACTTATTTTTATTGATTAAGTATTAAACTACACTTAAGAGTTATTTAACTAAGAAGTAAGGCCTTCCATATGCAAGCAACAATAATAATTCCTTTTGACTGTCACTCACTCTGCTCATTATAAAATTCTCGTGCTATAGGAATGCTTATGAGAACTATGCATGATTATGTAGATAATCCATAATATCAACTGAATGTCGACAGGCCCATGCTATGTGCACTTGGACTCGACTCGCGACCCGTGCTCGTACTCGTAATACTATAATTATAATCTTTAGTTGCTTCAACGTTCATCCGCCAGGTTAATTAATAAAAATAGCTGGTGACCAAGCACGTAATGCAAATTAAACAGCATTTTGATTAATCTCCACCTACTGCAACATCGTACATTCTTTTGCTGTATGTGTCTCTCTCCCTCTTTTTCTCTTTGCCTCTCTATCACGCTATCTTTCTCTACCAATCCCTCTCTCTCCTCTCTCGCCGTTCTTTGTTGTATTTATTATTATTATTATTACATAAAATCATTTGTGACTGCAAGCTTTGTTTAGTTTCTATTAAAAAATAATATTAAATGTGCTTTCATAATATTTTTAACACATTTTAGTGGTAAATGACAATTATTATAACAGTAAAAAATGTATGTAACCTGCAGAAGGAGACGTCTTTGATCCCATAAAGTATATATGTACATATATTATATATCATAAGATTCAACAGCCGAGACGATTTAGCTATGTCCGTCTGGCTGTCTTTTTGTCTGTCTGTTCGTATGAAACACTGGATCTCAGAGACTATAAGAGATAGGGCTATACTTTTTTTCGACAGCATTTGTTATATAGTGAAGAAGATATTCTAGAAATACTTTCGTATGGGGAAAAATTCCTACTGCAATGGGGTTTTATTTGCTTTGACTAATAATCTGATATATTCTGACTGTATACTGTATATGTAGTACTATATCAATATACAAAATATAGCATTCGATATATTTTCAGTATTTTTGCTTTTATTCATATCTCTACTCTCGACTGTAGCTTTATTACTTGTTTTTCTATTGTTCCTTCGGTTATTGATTATTCATGAAATCATCGGAACACCTTATATCTCTCTAACGACGTTTTCCATACTTTGCACATTTATTTTTGATTTTCATTTTCTCGCTGTGCATGCGATTCGCAGAGAAACTCTGGAAATGTGCCAAAGTTCGATTAACTTTGTGTCGTTGTAAAATGAGAAACACGAGTATGAAATTATTTTCATTTTTTAATTGGTAAACACACTTATTGCCATGTGTGTAAATCTTTTAGTAATAGATTTGAGCATACTTTCAGGGGCGTAGATTAGAATCGGCGTGAGAATATTCTAAGTTGATTTCTGATTCATTACTTTATTCCAAATTGTATTGGTTTTAAGTGCGACTTTGAATGTGAGCCAACGACATGTCATATTTTCGTGGAAGGAACTTCACTGAGCGACAACTCCATTAATAAATAGTTCATTACTAACGACCTCGTTCTATTACAAAATAGTTCTGCATAAAATATATATTTTTCAACTTATTCAATACGAATGCATACTTTTGTGCGCCACAAATATTGATGGGCTTTAGAATATTACTTGGGGTTGTTTTTGATTAGAAATACAAAGCATACTTTAGGCACACTCACATTATCATTTATTTTTGGAATAGAACTACAGATACATCCCCGTTGACTATCTGCCTTAATCATCGTCCTTATCTTCGCTGGGACTATGCATATAGTTGACCAACTGATCGGCCATGTGCCAATACCAATGTAATTTGACCAGTTCTAGTTCACCCTTGTCCGCAATCCATATTCGACCGTTGTCAGCACATTCGATGGCCTTCACAATATTCTTGGCACATATAGAGGTGGTTTGGCAAGGGGCTGTGCGTAGACGATCGACGAATGGTTGTCCATAACTGAGGAAGGCGGTATGTTGCCGATCGACAAACATTTTGGTTGGACCACAGCAAACCGCCATCACAGCCACTCCATTCTGAGTATAGTACAGTGGGTCCTATAAAAGGATGCACTTAGCGTCTGAGAAATTGAAGCATATTTTTCGCCTTTCTTACCGCCAGGCTGCGCGTAAAGCCAATGACTCCAAACTTGGAGGCACTGTAGGCACAAAAAACAGGGGACGGATCCAATCCAACCACAGAGGTCACATTCACAATCAGCCCGCCCTTGCCCAGTTGCTGTTTGTCCATGTAGGGCAGCACCGTAGCACAGGTGTTCATCATTCCCGTGAGATTTGTGTTGATTGTGTCGTCGATATTCTGCTCATCGCAGAGTGTTGCTCCATTGATGAGAACATCGATGTAGTCCATTTGGACCATGACTTCGTCAAAATATTGCTTCATATCCTCTCTTGCCATGGTCACATCGTAGGTCCAGAAGAATATCTGCGTGCTGGGCTTAATTGCTTGGAGTTGTGCAATCGCTTGAGGATTCTCCACGCTATGCAACATAGCTAGTTTCTAAAATAAAAAAAACAGTTTCTAAATCAGAGAGAGCTCGGGCTTCGAGTATTCGTACTTACAGCAATATTCTTACTCATCAGCACCTTACAGGTCTCCAGCGCAATTCCGCCGCAGTCAGCCACATAGCAGACATTCTTGCCCGTTAAATCGAACATTGTTCCTACTAGACGATTCGAGTTCTGGTTTACCACTGACGGAGTCTTTAAGTGGAGCAAGCAACCCATCTAGTCCATTTTTTATCTATTTAATTAATTGAGCACACTTATCTCGTATTTGTTGTTTGAATTTCATGGATTTTTTTATTATGTTTATTATCATATTCAAAATACAATAGAACGTAGTGAACGATTCGAACCGAATTAAAAACGAGTGGAACGCGAGATACTTGAATATATACAATATATGTTATAACCTTAACCTACTGCGCAATAATGGTTTGCTCTAAACTGCCTAAACACTTTAGATGCCAGAGTCCCAGTGCTTGGTCCAGTTGACGGGGTCCAAACGACCCAAGTCCAGTTTCCAGATGGCACCATTCTGGTTAGCCTCAATTGCCTTCACAAAGTTCTGGGCGCATTGGAGTGTAGTCTGAGTGGGATGCTCATCCAACAGCTCGGCAACGCGAGGCTCCACATCGAGCCAAGAGTTGAATTTGTGGACCAGAGTTGTCTTGGTAATACCAGGGTTAATGGAATAAGCAGTCACTCCAGTAATAGCGGCCAGTTTCTGTATGAAGAATATTTCATTGTATATTCTGAGGTTTAAAAAATGGTCGTAGATATACTTACAGCCAATGAGCTGGTGAAGCTGACAACAGCGGCCTTTGAGGCAGAGTAAACGGGCACCTGGTAGATGGCGTTGAATCCAGTCACTGAGCAGATGTTGGCAATAACGCCGCCTGGGCCGCCCTTGCGCTTGTCCCAGAACTCCAGAATGGCGGTCGTGGTGTTGACCAGACCGGTGAAATTGACGGCAATGGTGCGTTCGATTTGATGATCGTCAAGGATGCCGGCGCCATTGATCAAGAGATCAACAGTCTTTAACTGGGCAAAGACAGTGGTGAGGAGCTTTTTGGTCTCCGCCAACGGAACAGTAACATCATAAGGATAGAAGGTAACGGTAACCTTAGGATTGATTGCCTTCAGCTCGGCAATGGCCGCGGGGTTCTCAATACGATCCAAGATCACCAGGTTCTAAAATACCATAAGGTGCGGAGAATTTTCATGAAGGACACATTCGCAGAGACGTCTGGAAAGTGTGCAACACTTACCTTGGGGCCGCTCTTGACGATCTCCCGGCTCGTGTCCAGACCAATGCCACCCAGACCGGCGACGAAGATGATGTTCTTGTTAGCGATTGCCATTCTGAATTTGTTTTGCGTAATTTCAACTGAGCACCTGTATGGGCTGAGAATGAACAACTGTATGTTAGATTCGCTAGACGAAGTCTTCTATTTATAGCTGAAATAGTTCTCTATAGATTTCCGAGTGGCTCCCGTACCGTCTCGTTTGCAAACGGCTTATCACTGCCGACGCGTGTTGTCGGCAGAGATGTCTACAGCGCAGCAGACGTCGACTGCGATGTTCAGTGCGTCGTCGACGTCGACGTCAACGTTGTCGATGTCACCGTCAGCTGCTGTCGTATGTTTACGTATGTTTTTGTTTCGTTTGTTTTGGTTTTTTTCCAGTCAACTTTTCGCCGGCTTTATATAGCCGCATGGCGTATATATTTTGTTTTATTTATTATGCTCGTGTGCGTTTGCCCATTTTTCAGTTGCTGTTCGCGGGTAGAATGATTCTTGAGTCGTTTTGATGTAGATTGCAGGTGGGATTGCTCATCTATTGACTGATAAAGGTTCTAGCCTTCAATTGTGATTATAATTGCGATTAAGTGTCCTTCTGCGCAACGCATATACTCCTCTTTAAATGCCCCCCTTGCGAGGCCTTATCTAATTATAAACCTCTGACATATCTAGTCTGCACGCGCCACACTTTCGACTAGTTTATCGCACTCATATCTTATGTTATGTGAAGGAACACATGGTGCTAGAATAATAATATTTACTTACTTAGCTTAGATTATGAGTCCGGTCTAACTGCCTTCAAAGTGCTGACAATAATCGTTCGCCTCAGAGCAAGTCACGGCTTAAATACGCCCAAGTCCAAGCCGCTATCCAAGTCGGGCATACACACAAGCATACTTTGTATATACATATGTGTGCATGTATAATGTAATGTGCAAGTGTAAAACGAAAACAAACAAACGATATGAAACATGGAGGAATGAGAGAAGGAGAGAGATAGATAGACAGAAGGAAAGACAGAGAGTACATAAATAGCAGCACGCTTGTAGATCTGACCTTCGCTGAAAGTCAAATCAATAGACATAGGCAAGATGTTTTGCTTTGTTGTGGTCACAAATTGAACATCGGCTCATTTGCATAGCCGAGCAGCACTTCGTTAGGTTGGCTGGGGGCATCAAGACGGGTATCAGCATGCTTGGCCTCTCACTAGTTTAACACATACTCAGACAGGTAAAGACAGACTGTGTGGTGAGGAGACCACACAAACACACACACGAGCACACAGAGAGACACACCCGCACACACCTTCTCTGCCCGCTAAAACGCATCTCATCAGACTGCCTTAAATTGCCGAGCCCACAGTCGCCAAAGAGAGCAAAAAATAAATTTGCCATGTGCATGGAGAGATCAGTCTTAACCCTAATAAATTCTGGTTTAATTGACTTATTATAGAAATAAAATATATTAGCTTTAATTGTTTATGTATTTATTTTTGCAAAATCTATATTTAATCTGAATATCTTTATAAAGTGAATCAAAGTAATAGAAGCTCAGCAACCCTAATAGGGTTAAAGAAACTATACTGGATTGTAGAATAAAGCAATAGACACTTAGAAAGAGATAGAACGCGGAAAACGTTAAATAGACGCAGAATATGATACACGAGCAAGGAAAAATCGTGCATAGACTCTACCAAAATGAGATACCCTAACACAACAAATTGCCTAGGTAAATTGGATTTATAATCACTCTGGTTGAATCAATTTACTAGACCCTCTTAAAGAGTATAAAAATAAAACTTGTTTACAATCTGTGATATACATAAATGAGTAGAAAGAGTGGGCTCGTGTTGCCTGTTTTGTTTATACATAGTATGAGAGATATGCTTGTAAATAGAATGGGCAGCAGATTAAATACTATATACGCACTTCAAGTGTAGTTAAGTAAATTTATTGGTCTTTTATGCAGAGCACATCATATGGCATTTAAAAATGATCTACACATTCTACATCGTATGTTATTGCCATAAAGTATATTAAACTGCAGTATCGCAACATAAAATCTCAATATATAAATGCTTTCTTTCTCTTAGCAACACTTTTGGCCATTTGCATCGTGCAGAGCCATGAGCTTCGAGCTATGTAATCGACTGATTGAGACCCAAAAGAAACCTCAGACGTCTGGCGGCGATATGGGTTCTTATCAGCCGCGAGCGGTTGCCGAAAGTCGTTGCCGAACTACACTCTTTAACACTATTTTGACCCATCCGATATTATATATTATTAGAAAGTGTTTGGCATATATAGTATGTTCTCATTTATATATTAATCAATGAGTGAAGCAAATATTATAATCAGTATTGAGATTAGCCCTAATTAGTATTCAGACACTAAAGGCTGCACTTAATGCCCCTTTTAGGCAGCACATGTGAATTGCCACATTTTTACCCATAGCAACAGAGCTATACTATATTGCAAATAATTAAACTTACATTGGAAATTGCATACTCGTAATCAATCATTCCCAATAGTGCATACCTCGCCTGGACCGAGAGTTATCAGCATTAGTTTCTTTTTAATATACATAGTTGATTAGTAGATTAATATATTTTTTTCAAAAATGTAGTGAGCATTATTTCTAGAAATTATTTTAAATATTATATGTTTGCTCAGACTGTATTAGTTCTCAATGAACTTCCCATGCTTTGGAAATAAATATTATAATATTTGGATATTACGCTGAAAAGGAGGCGTGTGCTCATAAAGCAAGTACAAATTTAAAAAAAATATTCTTTGATTTGATATTTTAGGCGATGGGCTAGCAATGTATACTCACTAACTTGGTGAATAGTAATTGTTTAAAAATAAATCACTCGACACACCTCACACGGACACGCCCATATTCACACGAATACATGTATATACTTGAACTTATTTGAATGGTTTGTTGTGCTTTTAATGTGGGAGGCAGGAAAATCAAGTTATATATGGAATACAGTTTAGGAACGAACTAAAAGACGATGCAACATTTCAATGTCATCTTTTTGAATCTTTAGCTTAATTTGCGTTGACTTTTAGCAATTTGCATAAATATCACCATCACCACAATTTTCTGCACTCCGAGCAGAGACGGTTCTCCGCCTAGGTGTAGACTATGCACCGTCTTTGTTGTTATTGTAATCTTTCGTGACAACAGTAATAATCAAAGTCGTGTTAAAATAAACGTAGGCATTGACTCGCAATTTTGAGAGGGATCGTCAGCAAAAAAACCCGATGGCATATGAATGAAATATAAATGCTGATTTCCTCTATGGAGGCGTTACAACCAAGACCATATGTAAGTTATAGATACGGCTGAGGCTCTGGATATTTGTTTGGCTCTGGCTATGAGTAAGAGATCACTTGGTAATATATTACCATAATAATAATAAAAATTAATAATTATAATAACTGATAAAAATCATTAGAACATTGTAATAATCTAATTAATTCCCATCTTGAAATAACAAATATTTGTATCCATTTATTCACCATTTTAGCGTTGGCAGAGACGGTGGTTTGTGCTTTATGACGATGGAGAGCTCACTTACTCGGTGGATGACTTTGTAAGTAAACAGTAAACTTACTATTTATATGAACCATTTTAAATCAAAATCTTGTGTGTAGCCCGAGACTGTGCCACAGGCTTGCATTGATATGACCAAAGTTATGGAAGTAAGCAGCGCGGAGGAAGTAACCGGCCACACAAACTCCATTGCCATAACAGCACCGGAGCGCGTGACTTATGTGAAGGGCATCAGCTCAGAGGAATCGCAATGGTGGCTCAATATATTGACAGCGTTTCCAAAGTCGAAGGGTCGTCACAAGCGGAGTACCACATTGCCGGGTGGTCAGATCAATTGTCTTCGCCAATCCGCCAATGTAGACTTGGCGATCAAGTTGGGAAATCGCCATAGTTCATATCACAAGGATACGCTAACGTCCTCACAGTCCGCGTCAAGTTTGATTGGTAATCTTGATTGTCCCAGTTCAAGAAACTCAACACCCAATGATGATGAAGATGATGGTGTTGAAACTGGGGAGGACGAAGATGAAGATGATGACGAAAATGACAATGGTGATGATGATGAGGAGCAACAAGTGTCAACGTCCAGAAAAGCAAAAGTCACATCATCATCTAGCAGCATCGGAGGACAGGACGAGAACAATCGGAATGCAGGCAACGAAATTACAAATCGAGGTAAGAAACTCTATTTTGATGAAATTAAAACTCATTCAGTAGTTTATTTTATTTAAATCAAAGCATTACTTTTATACCCGAAAAATACAAAAATATACCGAAGGCTTGTTTGGTATATCAACATACTTTAACACTATAAATACTCCACTGCTAAAAATCTAATACAAACTTCATTTGCGAGCAAAAATAACAAGTGCTATCGAAAAAAAAACAACAACCTCAGTTGTTGACGCTGATCAAAAATATATAAACTTTATGGCGTCGGAGATATAATACTTCCTTCTGATTTAATAATGATAATATCTACCCTTTGAGTAGCGGGTATACAAGGAATATATATAATGTATATGTTGTGATCAAGGAACAGTTAGTCAAGGACCTCTTTGTATTGAGGCCAACTAAAATACAGCAACGAGTTCATATAAACATGTATTAAGAAGATGATAAAGCGACTTTTACTTTTGCCTCAAAGCCTATATTTGCACAATCTGCATCATGATTGTGATTTTATTTTTCTCCCCCCCCATCTCTTTTCTGCTTAAGCCCCACCCTTCGCAGGCTGTTTTAGTATTTAGTTGTTGTATTTTGCCTTCTTCACATTTTGCTGGCCTCTTTGCACCGACTGTTATAATTTTTATGATCATTTATGGCTTCAAGCAATCAAAATTATCAACCAGAAGGGCCCAGACACATTCTCAGCTGGGTGGCATAAGGGCGGCGGTTGCGGCGGTAGATGCTTTCCTGATTGGCAAAGAGGGCAATGCGGAGCAGCTAGTTAAATCCGCAGCTACAAAATTAACCTTGAATTCGCACAGTTACCACAACAACAACAATAATAGGCACAAACGTGCAGGGCCAGCTTCTCCCCAGATCCCTACTTAATGGTAGGCTTCATAAATTTTCTTTAGATCCAACAGAAGGACAGACAGATGCACACACTTACGAGTATTTGCGAGTCTTCCTTCTACCTCATAGCTTATGCCCAAATGGCTCAAAAGGGGTTTCAGAAGGGTCTCAGCTCAGCTCAGCTCAGGTTGCCTCAGAGCTGACTCGCTGACCGAACGGAGTCTCGTAATTGCAGATACTGTGAATGTTCTCACATGCATTGCTGCAGGATACTTGTTCATGGAAAAATGATATTCACGCTTAAATTATAGTGTATCCGCCAAACATCCTCATACCTTCTGATGCCCCAAAAATACGTACGCATAGCGTCATATGATTCATACGAGTTTTACATTTTTAATATGTCATGAAATGCTAATGCGTTAAAAAAAGAAAATTTACAAATTAAACTCGATCTATTTACAAGTTATTATTCGAGAATCAAACTGAATTTTGCTTATTGGAATTTTTAACCTCAAATCGTTTGCTTCATATTTTTCATCATTCATTGTGTTCTTTGATAACTCAAAGACAATTATATTTATATTTTGTTTCCTATTAAAAATATTAAGTTTATTATTACTATCAAATCCCTTTTCACCTGCTCTATCGTTCACTACTACTGAAAGCAGTATTATGAATTGTTCAGCTGACACAAACTTATTATTTTCCATCAGAGAGCCAAATTGCCCAGCAAATGAGGCAATTTATTGACCTAGACAGAAGCTTTCTGGCTACGTTCGCGATGAAAGAGCACTTTGAAAATGCACAACGACAAAGATTGTAAACTGTCTTCACCTAATGTTCTCGGGCCTTGCGGCTGTCTTAGGCGGCCCTTACTGAAACTGATATACATACTCTCGAAATACACATAAAAACATATATTTGTATAAATGTCTGTATGTTTCTCGCTGAAGCTGGCATTTCTGGATAGTCCGCCATCCTATACATTTCCATAGACCGGGATGCATGTGGCCAGTTGGAAGTTGTAATGGGCGAGATTCACAACAGTTGCCACAAAGTGAATAATTACAGTGCTAATATATCTTGGCGTGCTGCAAACCTTAATTGAGGGGGTAGAGCGACAGAGAAAGGGTTTTTCGAATGTTGATTGCTCTCAAAAGTCGGATGATTTGAATACCATAGAATGAATGATCATTCTGAAACTGGAAATTTTAAGAAACCTTTGCTAAATCAAAACGTACATTGAGAAGATAAATGCATCATCTTTTGGATTACACTGCCAATAGAAACTGTCATCGATAGTTCAATATCTGAATTAAGACAAAGAGTACAAAGATGGCGAATACTATGACCAAAGACACGCTTTTTATAATTTACGAGAGACCCCAGAGACTCAAAAGAGTTGCCGGCTTGGCATCGCAGCAAGCAATAAATATTCATAAGTGCAAGGACTCCGTTCCTGCCCAAGAAGCTCTGGCGCTCAATTTATGCATCGATCCAGTCAGTTAGAAATTATTCAAAGTCATCATGTGAGAGCTGCCCAAGGTGAGGAGAATGGAGAATGGAGAATGAAGCATGGAGTATGGAGTTTGTAGTATAGATGTAAGTGGCATGGGTTAGATTCTTTGCAAAAGCAATTTTCGCTTTCATTTCGTTTCATTGCCTCAAAAGATGCTAGCTTAGAACATGGCAAATGGTTTTATTTATTTATTATGAAAAGGCGGAGTTGTTTTGTAAGTTACAGGAAGCACTTGGCCATGATTAAGTGGGCTCCTTAGTTTGGCGTAATGGCCGATATAATTAATCAAATATGTTTAATTAAAAAACATCAGGAGAAAGAGAACGGACGCGTCTTTTAACGATTTGCAATATTTACGGAGTCCACTCAATCAATCATAAGCTCATTTCCTCCAAATTAAATGCTGGTATCAAATCATTGAAAATAATATCATTCGATTGTGAAGCGTTAGCCACACATCCGCCAATCATGCTCACTGCAATTAAAGAATTCAAATCAATCTTGAGTACACTTTTCAATGCAATGGTGAGAGTAAAATAGCTTCGGCTTTAACTTGACAGTAAATCGTCGAAGCAGTGTCTCTCCTCCGTCTTCCATCCTAGCCTGCCTGAATGCCAGTGTGTATAATATCATAAGCATTATAAATTCCATTGCAGACATACTGAACATACTCATAGCTTTTCGGGCTGAGTATAATCAGTGATGGCGTCGTGGTCCCCTTACCAGCCCCAGTTTTCAACTCCTGCCAGTCTCTGTCTGTGTCCCTGTCCCTGCCCTGTCGTGTCGTGTTATTTAAGCGAGCGACTGGGGACCAACAAGTCGGCCAATTAAAGGTATAGAGCTCAGCATTTAGCACAGTAACCTTGAACCTGCTAGGTGAGTCAGTCACTCAGTCAGTCAGAGGAAGCATGATCAAAGGAGTTCACACAACCAGCCAGCCAACAAGCCAGATGCTCCATTAGTTATGCTTCCTCTTATGGTTCTTGCCCAACTAATCGAGATAAATGTAGGGAGTTCGATTGGCCGAAAAGTCTAAAAATTAAGCTTGCACGCTGCGTTGCTGTTTTCGTCGTGTTGCTCGCTATGAGTGCAACCTGTTCGACTGACCGAATTGTATCGCACTCAAAATCAAACTCGAAGTCAAACTCTGGTCAGACACGCAGACTCACAATGATTTTAATGGTCTGTCGGAAATTCGAATCATAATCATAATAAACCTAAACAGGTCTGCCCAGAGGACAAGAACAGCTTTGTCTAAATATATATTTTGTAATCATACATATTTATGGGACAACTCCTTCCCATGGATCCTCAGCTTACTTGAGTGTTAATAAAATTATGTCTCCATTTCGGTCCCTCACCTGCTCAGGTGCTCTCCCTTCAGCTACTTATCGACTCAATCTCCTGACAGACTAGATGAGCAAACTTGTTCGCCTTATCGCACATCTCCTGAGGAAGATCCTCTTACCATTCAACTTGTTTTCATCGTTTTATTATATTTGCCCACGAATAACTTAACAGTACTGCGTTTTATGGATTTATGGTTGCCATAAAAATCGTTAGGGATGGGACCTATTCCAATCGACAGGGTCCGCTAAAGGAAATAATGGATGTTAACTTATTGTTGTTGGGACCTCTTTCGTGAGAGTGAAATAAGTTCTTTATACTGTTAAGCTACGAAATTATTGACATCGAATTAACCTACAAAAATAATAGCTATTCTGGAAAACATTGCAAAGAAAGCCATAACATTCGTAAAATTTCAAAATTAATGATTATTTGAAAAACCCTTAATCGTTACATTTTTATAGTTGAAGATAACTTTAAAACGATATGCATAACAAACAAACAACTAGTATTTAATTTGAAACTTATTAAATTTCCCATTTTGCAGGTTGTTTGTTGATCGAGGATATACGGCGGGATGAAAAGTCAATCAAGGATATAGCCAACACAATAACGAACCTAAGTCAACAGCAAAGCAAACGCTGGTCCACAATGGCTGTGAACAATGCGTTGAATAATCAACATCAACATCATTACCAATACCATACATCTTGCGACGAGACCGATTTCCAGGTGATGTCCTCGGGCAAATCTCTTAACGTTGGCAGTGAGCCACAGACAATTGTTAATTTAAGGCCAAAGTCACTACCACTAGCCGCTAACTCGACTCCAGCAATTGTGTCAGCAGTAGTCAAGAAGATACCCACGGTACTCGTCTCCCAGCAGCAACAACAACAACAGCAGCAACAACACTCACTGAAGCTGTTAAAAGAAGATAACTCAAAGAGCAACAAGTCATCTGGTCGATTAGAACTGCAGTTACAACTGAAGCCTGCCAAGCATTATCAGCATGAACGTGGCGATCCAGATGGTGGCTGTAATCTGGATGAACTGTGCGCCAACTACATGTCCAAATCGGATGAGCTGAGATCGGTTAGCAAGTTAAGCAACAACAGCAACAAGAATGCAGCATCAGCTAATAAGACGTTGGGTAAAAGTGTTGAGGAATCGCTAAATGCCAAAAAGGGCTGGTTAATGAAGCTGGATAACCGAACAGGCGAATGGAGCAAGCATTGGTTCACCTTGAGTGGAGCAGCACTCTTCTATTATCGCGATCCGCTTTGCGAAGAACGCGGAGTTCTCGATGGTGTCCTGGACGTCAACAGCCTATCAACTGTAGTTGAGGAACCTAGTGCCAGTAAGCAGCATGCCTTTCAGCTGATCACTTGGGACAAGCAGCGCCTGTTCCTGGCCAGCTTGTCGCCCAGTTCACGTAATAGTTGGCTAGCGATCCTGCGGAGTGCGGCAGGTCTGACACAGCAACTAGAGACATCAACGACGACACCAATAGCGACATCATCAGCAGCCATAATGAAGTCCAGCGACATTGAGCAAGATTTTATCAAAGCGCAGTTGCAACAACATTCAACACATCCGCTCAGCTCAAGTCCAGCTACACCTGGAACACCAGGAACACCGTGTACACCGGCAAATGGACCACATTTCTCCTCGGACGAGGAGTATCGTACTGCATCAGAAGGCGGTCGACGTGATAGCTTAGACTGGGGCTCTCCGCTGTCTCCATCTCCTCCCGTTTTACGGAGCTGTCTGCGAAACCGGAGCCTGGCCAGTCTCCACAAGCGCAGTCGAAGCTCACCACCAAGCTCACGCCGCAGCACCGTGGATAGCGTGACAAGTGATGAGCTGTCCCTAATGGCCGTGCCGGAGGAGATTCGACCAGAGCGTGAGCTAAAGCAACAATGCGAGACGCTTCGCACCGAGGCCAAAATAAGAGAGGCACGGATGTCCGAGCTGCTTACAACACTACAACGTACCGAGCAGGAACTCACGGCCCGTCTGCAGGAGCAGCAGCAGCAATTGAATGGGGAACTGACCAGTGCCAAACAGAGTGCTGCGGAGCTGGTTCACACTCTAAGCCTGCAGTTAACAGAGAGCCAGTGCAAGATCAAACAGCTGGAGGATCGTCTGGCCCAGGGGATTGAGGAGAACGAAGGCTTATATAAAAGATTGCGTGATTTCCAAGTGGACAACAACCAAGTGGCCAGTCTGAGCAATCTGCAGCGTCACAAGATGAAGCGCATGGACTCTCTAAGCGATCTAACGACTATTAGCGACATTGATCCCTACTGCTTGCAGAGAGATTCCCTTGCCGAGGAGTACAATGAGTTGCGTACTCGATTCGAAAAGGCAGTCAATGAGATTCGAGCCATGAAGCGAGAACTCAAACAGTCACAGAACCAGTACGATGCTCTGGAACTGATCCAGACAGCACTGCAACAAAAGCTAGAACGCTGTCAGATGGAAGACGGCGCCCAGCTGCAGCTGATGGCAGCACGCATTCAGGATCTGACCATCAAGTACAGTACATCAGAAAGACAAGTACGTGCCTTGAAGCAGAAACTAGCCAAGTCCGAACGAAGACGGTCCCTCTCTCTTAAAGGCAAGGAACAATTGGAACTGAAATTAAGTGAGCTGCAAAGGGAAACTGTTGAGCATAAGTCCGGCGATTGCAGCACGGCAAGCACCACTGAATCCAGCGGTGACTCAAGTAGTCAATCATCACCCTTGAATGCGCATCTATTGCAACGCCTGCACAGTCTGGAGCATGTACTGCTGAACACCAAGGAGCGTCTGGAGCAAAGTCTCAACCAGCTGCAACAGCTGCGTGTTGGTCAGCGCAGCCGTCGATCCGTATCACCGCTAAATGAACGCAAGGATGGACTCAGGCAGTTGGAACGAGCTCTGGTCGAGACCTGTGTGCTGGTCACCGAGCAGATGGAACTCTCCTGCTTGCAGGAAGCGTGCCACAAGTGCAGCGAACTTCATCAGCGCATTGAGAAGCTGACGACGCTTCATCAACAAACTGAAACAGATTTACAGCGTAGTGAGCAGCTGCTGGAACAGCGCGAGGGAGAACTAGCGATCTCATTGGAGAAATGTGCCAGCCAGGAGAACGAGCAGCAAGTTTTGCTGCAACAGCGCAATGAGCTCAGCGATGAACTGGGTCGGCAGCAGGAGCGCTGCAAACGACTTGAGAAGCGTCTTGATCTTCTGGAAAGGGAGCACGGCAAGCAACTTGAGTGTCTCCGCCAGGTATACCGTCATGAGCATGACAATGTTTCAGAGGATCAGAGTTTCCGTAAGCGCTACCAGACTGAGATTGAGCAGCTGAGGGTAAATAGGGTCCCCTTGTTGGTATCCCTCCGATATTAACGAGAGACACTTTCATTTTAGACACTCTGCGAAAAGGGTCTCAGTGCCATGGAATCATCACATCGCCGACTAATATGCGATATGGAGGAGAAGCACAAGATAGAAATTGATCGATTGCTAGCTGAAAAGGAAACAGCTCTGGCTGAGGAGACACAGGTTTATGTTACTCTCTTGCCATCAATACTTTCTAAATGATTTAATTATAAGACTCCTTTGACATATTGGTGCCTTACTTTGGGTATCAATATGTCAAATATAAATACTACTAATCCAGTTTATAGAGCAGGATATATATTTAATCGAATCATTTAGGCGTTGCTGAAAACAATTCCCGCTCCTGTTTCTATACCTATTGATATTTTTGATAACTGTCTTTAAATTTTCCATTCAAATTCTTTAAATCTCACATCTTAATGATTATAATTCGTTAGGCAACACTGGCCGCTTTGGACGCCATGCGTAAGGCGCATGAGAGTGAGGTGCAACGAGAGGTTTCACGCTTCAAGTCTGAGTTTTTGCATCAGGTGCAACGGGGTGAGCACATGCGAGGAGATGGCGCCAAGCTAAAAGAGTAAGTCGTTTTTATCGCAATGAAATACCCCTAACTTCCATTTTATTCTGAACACTAAACAACAATCAGAGAGGAGCTCGACGAGTTACGTCTGGAGATACTGTCCTTTTCTGAAAAATATTCCATCAAGTGTGTGGAAAACGCAGCATTGGAGGAGAAGCTGCATCTGGCTAACGGGAAGTTAAGGCACTTTCAGCAAATGCAACAGCTGGAGCTCAGGTAAGTTTCAATCGGACAGATCTGATCAGAGAAACAGAAACTAACCGTCATTAATTCCATATCGCAGAAATCAACAATTTCGCGCCCATCTGGCTTCTGACGATCCTAGCAGCGATGTGCATTTCGTCCAAGGCCTAACAGCTGGCTCCAAAGACGATGCTTCATGTGAAGATAGCGAGGTGAGCATTCTTCTGATTATGCTAGTTCGATTTGTGAAGTGTGATTATGCTTAAGTGATTTCTACCTATTGGTAGAAAAAACCAATACCTGTGACTAACCCTAATATTAGAGAAAGGACAAACAAGCAACTAACTGAACTTTATTACCATCTTCCACAACACCACACACAACAATCAAAACAATCGAATATCAAAATTTCGATCACAAACAAAGCCTGTTCAGTGTGCACCACAAATAATGGTTGATACTCGTACAAACACAACAACAACAACAAGAACAAGAACAACAACCACAAGTAAAAGAACAAGAAGAACAACTATAGAACCCCCTGCATCGGGAGTGCCCGAGAAATTGGATCAGAACCTGTTTGTGATACCCTACCATAGGCAAAATCATTGCCAAGTGTCTGCTGCAAGCATACCTGATAGTGGCATTGATATCGTTAATATCGATAAATTCGATAGAGTCGATAACATCGATGAGCTCGTCTATGAACCGTGCTACAAGCCGAGCGATATATTTGCCCTGTATCAGAATCGTTTATGTTTCCAAGGTAAACGAAATGCATTTCTCGTTTCTAAGTCTCTCCGTTACTTTCTCTCTTGTCGCTCTCTCTCTCTCTCTTTCTCTCTTGCTCTCGTACACACTTCTATCACAATACAAAACTCCCACACTCTCCTCAACACAACCTAATCCTTCTCTTTCTCATCTATTGTTGCCTTCGTCTTTCACTGTCGCTGTTATTTTGTTTTTGTTTTTGGGTATGGGACAACATACATACATACTAAATATACGTAAGCACATTTCTGTTAGTATTAAGTACTCACCTGTTGGCTTCCACAAAAATAACACAATATTCGTTTTAGAATATAACAGTTAACCAATATCCAGAAATGCACAGTGCTAAATCTTAATGTCTTTTTACGTTTTATTGAAGGTTTGAAAAGCAACTCGACGTTTGGAAAGAATTTAAGAAAATCCACTGCGAGAACATCACCAGCATCATTGTCATCACCATCACCAGCATCATCATCGTCGTCATCAACATCACCATCAAATGCAGAGATACGAAGAACAGCAACAATAATAGTACAGAGCCCCGTCCAAAAGGGACCCAGTCACAATCGAATCTATAAGACAGATGCCGTTATTAATATTCAACAACAGCAACACGCAGGCAATGCAATAAAACAAGAAAAAGCACAATGATCAATGCAATGAAATAACGACAAGAATAAAACAAATAACCAAGAGCGAACAACAACAACAGAACCAGTGGAACAACCAAAGAATAATTAGTGCTAATAATAAATAAATAAATAACTTTAATTATTTAACATATAATTAACTAAACCAAATGCAAAAATCAAACGAGAATACACACTTACATGTAAATATGCGAAAATCATTTTATAAATTAACAAAGATGATGTTGGTGATGTTGACAACAACAGCAGCGGAGCAGCAAAGCTTCTTGTAAACTTTACACAGCAAAAGATTGAGTTAAACGCTAACAACGACTGTTCACCCCCTTCCGATACATAGAGGAAGGGACGTTGAGCAATGGAATGACTAATGACAACAGCAACAATAACACAACTCACAATAATAACAGTACGTGTATCTGTTATTAGACAAAATAGTTTTTCTTTTGGCAAAAAAGCATTAAATTTACATATGTATTTATCAACAGCTTTTCTATTATTGTATCTGTAACGTTTACCAGAATTTTCTATGTCCATAAAATGTGTCATTTATTTATATAGTGTTTAGATGAATTGAAATCAAATCAAATCGAAGAGCAATAACTAATACGTACTATACAACCTAATTGCTCAACTATTGTATTTATGCATCGAAGGCATTGCATGTAACTTGTTGTGTTTATGTCCTTAATACTATATCTAAATTGTTTTGCAGCATGCATATCTTTGCGTATGTGTATATATAAATATGTAATTGTAGAACTCTAAATACACATACTATATATACATATTTGTTTTGTTAACCATTGGTATTAATGAAATATTTTACTTCTGATGGAATTTTAATCTTACCATATTAGTGGCAAATACAATACATTTAATATTATTTAAAATTAAGTCGTTATTTGTGAAACAAAATTAAATAATAAAAAAAATTATAAATCAATGTCTATAGTTTGATTTACACAATTAAAAAAAGCTTTTTTACTTGGGCTCGTCCGGGATTTGAACCCGGGACCTCCCGCACCCTAAGCGGAAATCATACCCCTAGACCAACGAGCCAATTGGATGGATGGCGACAACTTTGCTATTTAAGGCAAAGACACTAAAATACCGTTTTTTTCATAAAATGAAAATGACGTTTGAGTTTTATTACTGCTACTATGTAAAATCATATATAACAAATTTAAAAAATGTATATTTTAAGGAAGAGATTTAAATTAATTTGCCCAATTTTTAATGTAAAGTTAACCGAAACATATCGGCTCGTTGGTCTAGGGGTATGGTTTCCGCTTAGGGTGCGGGAGGTCCCGGGTTCAAATCCCGGACGAGCCCAACAGCGATTTCTATTTTAAAAATTAAAAACCATTATTTTTTAATTTAAAATTCACAAAATGTTTATAAAAAATAGATTGACACTTGGGCTCGTCCGGGATTTGAACCCGGGACCTCCCGCACCCTAAGCGGAAATCATACCCCTAGACCAACGAGCCGGTGTTGCGATGGCTGGCCAAAAAGTTATTTGATATTACATCTCCCATAGTAAACACTGAATTAGTTTTATTGTTGTCAAAGTAAAATGAATAACAGAAAACCAGAATAAAAAGTGTATTTTTATAATATATGTGTATTACAAAATAATATGTATATACATATCAATGTTTGTATATACTAAAGAACCAAACATTTGTAATCACATATACATGCTTCTTATAATGAGTTTAAGGGAAAAGCTATACGATTCTTTTGTTGTTTTAACTTTTTAGTTTTTTGTTATTCGGACTCTTTGAGCATATTACGATTGTGGGCTGATAACATAAATTTGTACAGCCTTTCAACTAATTGACGACGACAACTTTAATGTGTCTTGGGGTATTCAACATGTAGCAAGTAACAAAGTACAAGCTACAAGAGACGTGCAACGACAACAACAATTACGTGCCACTTTAACTGCACTAGCATCAGAAAAGCCTCAAATGTTGCTGACATACTTTTTGTCGAACGAACACTCACTGCAATAGGAATTTGGGCTGGTCTCCAGAATTGTTTCTGGTTTAGATTTACGACTGCTGGAATCACAATGCACTTAAACAGATGTAAGTTCCGCAACTATTGCAGTTAAATGGAAATCGAAATTGGGCTTCAAGCGAATCATTTTCAAGTTGAAATTTAGTTTCAGTTGAGGAAAATAGTTCAACGTGGCCTTAACAATGTATATTGTATTTATAATTATCAGGCTGCGATATTTACGCATATCGATTTGTAATAAATTGAAATTTCTAAAACACTTTCAACCTTTATTGGATTGCCACTGTATTGTCTTTATTCGCCATTAATTAAAAAAATGCATGAAAGAGAACAAAATATAGTCAAAAGAAAGTTTCACTATGAGCAAAAACAAATTGAAGGCCAGAATGTGGTGGCGAATTTGCAACTCTTTTCGATCAAGATAACGAGCAATTGATGAATTCGCAGCGCCATCGACATACAAACCCAACGTGCCACCGACACACCAAGCCATCGAAGCTGTAAACCAGCCAGCCACTAAACGATCAACAAGCTGCAGTTTCCAGCACACAAGCAGAGGGGCCACCAACGACAACAACTCGTTGTAAAAACAAATAAACAATTGGTAATTGTTACTGTTTGTGCCAGATTCAGCGGACTGGGATTTGGATGTGCAATCAGCCTGGGATTGGCGCGGACACCACTGAGGCACGGTAACACACATTCTGGGTAACACAGAAGGCAGGCCGGTAAATTGCCTTATCGGTACATCGCATCAACGGATCATCTGCACACAATCTTGCTGCGGAATTGGGAAGTCTGAAAAACGAAAGTCAACCTAACCTTGTGGGATCCACAGATAAGGCTAGAACAAGTCAGGCTTAAAGGCAACGTGGAGTGCATTGCTGATTTTTGTACTTTTGGCAATCGTGTGAAACATAAATGTATCCAAATTGATTAGATAGTGGTGACTCAATGGAACCATTTTGGGAATTTCATAAGGATATAGTCTCTTCTTAAGAGAAGTAGAGGATTGGGAACTATGAAATCTGTTTGCTTTTTAAGGATAGCAATTTGTTGTCATCACGTTTTTGGTAATCTCATATTTGCAAGGTACAGCAGCAGAAGACGAAGGAAGATAACATGATTGCAATGCGAAAGTCACATACCCATCCAAAGGCCATAAAGAAAGACCAAAGCGGCAGAGTTACACATGCCTGATGTTGATATAAAATCAAGAAGCATTGCATAAACATCGTGGACAATGGGCTACCTAATTGAACTGATCGTAAATTGCGATAGTTGTGCCACAATACGAAAGGTTTGCGCCCGTTCCTGTTCCTGTTCCCGTTCCCGTTGCTGCACCTATTGGGCTTTCCCTTCCCGTTCTCGATCCCAATCGCGAAGCTGTTTCAAAGCTGCGGCACTGGAACTGTAAAGTCATATATCCGCCATCACCATACACCTCTTTTGAGCACAATGCGTAGTAGGGAGACCACATGCCCCAGGGGAACCAACTGATTAAGATCATCAGCAGTCAAGTAAGACTGTGGTAGTGTATGTCACATATTGTGTGAACGAATACATGTTGACCGCCAAGAGATTGCAATTATGTTAACAGTTCACACAATCTCACCAGCAGGAACAGTGAATGTGATGCCACACCAGGTCACAATTCAATTAAAACAGAATAAACTGAAATTGACTAAGGTACTCTCTTATCTCTTAATACCCACAAACTTAAATCAAATATCACTGACATACATATATGTGATTTAATGTTTAATTAATTCTTTAATTTTGCAATACACTTTTTTTTAACATATGTTGAAACAGGAAAAAACACGTCGAAATTGCTGAAAAATCATCAAGTAATGAATAATTATTTATCCTATCGTACTCATTCCCATCTGTGTGGATTTCGTTCTCTCTATTACATTATACATACATATATATATTTATATATGATTTATTTACATATGTTGCATCTGCAGCTGCTGCGTGTTTAATTTTCTTGTTGCTAGTGTGCTGCAAATATGTAGCAATTGATGTTGTTATTGCTGTCTTGGTTGATGATCTCATTTCTGCCAACATATTGCGTATCAGTGCACTTCAACCACTCAAATTGCATTTTGCGTAATCGACTTGATCCTCTAAGCCAATACCCGACTCACATTGGCAAGTCGACAGACACAAAGCTATCCGTAACATCAATTGTGTCACACGACTGATCACCAACTCGTGGTGGTCATTTATAGCAGGGAAGGCCAAACAAAAACAAGTAAGAAAGAACAAGAACAACAACCACAAGTAAAAGAACTAGAAGAACAACTATAGAACCCCTGCATCGGGAGTGCCGAGAAATGGATCAGAACCTGTTTGTGATACCCTACCATAGGCAAAATCATTGCCAAGTGTCTGCTGCAAGCATACCTGATAGTGGCATTGATATCGTTAATATCGATAAATTCGATAGAGTCGATAACATCGATGAGCTCGTCTATGAACCGTGCTACAAGCCGAGCGATATATTTGCCCTGTATCAGAATCGTTTATGTTTCCAAGGTAAACGAAATGCATTTCTCGTTTCTAAGTCTCTCCGTTACTTTCTCTCTGTCGCTCTGTCTCTCTCTCTTTCTCTCTTGTCTCGTACACACTTCTATCACAATACAAAACTCCCACACTCTCCTCAACACAACCTAATCCTTCTCTTTCTCATCTATTGTTGCCTTCGTCTTTCACTGTCGCTGTTATTTTGTTTTGTTTTTGGGTATGGGACAACATACATACAATAATTACTATAGTAGTTATGATTCCTAAAAATTTGGTTGCGATCAGATAAAATTGTCGAAGTTATTAAAGAAATACTTTTATATAGGCAAAACGCCCACTTACTAGGGTCTTAGTTGCTTTGGCTGACAATCTGGTATATTGAGCTATCTATGGTATATTTTAAATGCGGTACTATATCGATATACCACATATACCATTTGGTATTTTTAGTATTTTTGCAGTATATTTGGTATATTTTGAGAATAATACCGAAAAATTCATTTCTTTTATTCAAAATGGGTAGCGGGTATCTCACAGTCGAGTACACTCGACTGTAGCTTTCTTACTTGTTAGCTTTAAAATTACGCTTGTTATTCGATTTTTTTGATTTGCGGGGGCGGAAGTGGGCGTGGCAAAAATTTGAAACAAACTTGATCTGCGTGCAAACATAACAAATGCTGTCGAAAAAAAATTATAGCTCTATCTTTTATAGTCTCTGAGATCTAGGTGTTCATACGGACAGACGGACAGACACACAGACGGACAGACGGACATGGCTATATCGTCTCGGCTGTTGACGCTGATCAAGAATATATATACTTTATAGGGTCAGAGATGCCTCCTTCTGCCTGTTACATACATTTCCTGCCGGCACAAAGTTATAATACCCTTCTACCCTATGGGTAGCGGGTATAAAAATAGCCAAATATAGCTAGATTTCTTAAAAAATAGAAAATTAAAATAGCCGTTAATATTTAATAATAAATTATTGTAGGTATGTTCATTATTTCTTAATTATTTTGCGGTATTTCCTCATTAAGCGATTTGCCTAAAATTGCTAATTTCAACCTCACAATCAACGATCACCGTACAAACAAACGCACCACAAAAATCAGTCAATTTGAATGAGATCGTGAAACTATGTTGAAAGTATCCTAAAACTACAAAGGGAAAATAATATTTTAGAATTTATAATTTACAAATCGGTCACGCTGGGCGGTAGACGTAGTGTGTTTGCATCGATAGCTACACTCAATGAGGATTTCCGAAAATTTTTAGAGCATTAAATTATAAGGTCGACTGTTTTTTAGTCGACTTTATATAAATAAATGCCATCAAATAATACAAATTATTTAAAATAGTACATTATTTTTGTGAAATAGCTAAAATAACAGGCTCCTGCTAAATCGAATGGTTTCCATTTTTAGGTCTTGTAAAATAGCCAAATCTGGTTGAAAATAGCTCAATTGGCAGCACCACTCGTGAGAAGTAGAAGTAGATCCTCAGTCTTCAAAAGTAGAAAGAAGCAGCTGCAGTCGTCTGTTGTAACGAAATCCGTCAAGCAGAATTATTTATTATTTTTTAAAATTTAAAATAAATAAATAAATACTAATAATAATTAATAAATATTACCCAAATATAAATTAATGTTTATATCCGTCAATGTACCCAACAGGATGTGTAACTAAAATGCAGAAAAAAGCATCCTGACCCCATGAAGTCTTTGTATTCGTGATCAGCGTCAACAGACGCGACGCATAGAGATAGAGATAGATGCAAATCAGAGTTTTGGTTAAAAATCTATATATTTATTACTTAAAGATATTTATTTTTAATAATAGTATATCGAAATACCAAATATAAATTGGGTATATTTCTGCATTTTTTCGATCGTATTTGCTTTTATTGAAAACGAGCGTGGGTATCTCATGGTCAAGCAAACTCGAATACATGTCCATATCTCCCTTCTTTTGATATTAAATGGCAATAAGCGTCGTGACGTCACTACCTCTTAACCAAGGTGCTCTATCGAACGGCTGTTAACATGGAGTTTATGGAGTTAAAGATGCTTTTTTTTTGCCTTATACGTAATACAAGTCCTGTGGGTACCAAGCTATATCCCTCTTTAGCCGTATGGAGAGCAGTTTCTTTTCTTAACAAGCAGAAAAGTATGCAACCTATTTTCCACTGTCACAAATCATGCTAAATTTGCATTAGACAATACCTAATAACACTTTTCCACGCCTTACTTATAGATACGATAACACATCGAAAGAATGCGACAGCTTCTATTGACAGAAGTTGTACTATTCTTTTCCATTAATCCTATAAAACTAATATAGTATTCACTAACGGATATCGCAACTTTTACGGTCTCCCACAAAAATATTGGCTTTTGGTTTATTAAATATACATAGCAAGGAGTAAGAAAAAAAGAATAAGAAAAAAATATAGTGAAATATAGAAATATAGAAATAGTGCATTCTTGAAGACCCAATTTCATGAAATCACCGGTGCACTTGTTATTTACGGAGTCTCGGAGCCATTTTCTGTTTGTTTGTTCGAATTGCAAAATCGTAAATGCTACAAATAGAGAATTAGGGGAGAAAGACAAATCGTGTCACCAAATAACTTATTTTCGTATTTAATTTAAAGGTGATTAGTTTACAAATACTCGTAATACAATTAATTTACCCACTGCGGCTTTTTCAAATCAACACAAATTTGTACCTCAGGCGCATGTATGTTCATTCGAAGCAGTCAAACTGATAATACTATGTATTCACATTGAACTTCATCAACTTGGATTTTACGTATCGAGCAATCAGACTGAAGGGAAATTCCAAAAAAAAAATGTTGATTATATATACTGTATGCTGTATAAATACACAACCAGCGCTGGTAAATAATTTAGTATTAAGTTTGAGCAAAGACAGAGTAGAATAGAGTAAAAATCGCCAATAATGACGAACGTGGTATCCTCAATGTTGAAACCTGATCAACCATTTAAGGAGCTTGGATGTCCTTCCTGCAATCTCTTGTCGCTTAACCATTTGGCGCTACAGCAAAAAATAAATGCAAATTTCATCTTTCATGCGATTAAGAACTATAAAAAATCACCGACCGATCGCAAGACGATAACGTTCATTAAAAATAAGTTTCAAGGTCTAAAGATCTTATGGCTTGAGTTCCAGCGCAGGGATAACCAAATTCGACGGTATTACAATTGCAAGGAGGATCAACATGAATACTTTCAACAGGAATTGTTTTCGCTCGTAAAAGAGAAATATATGCTAGCTCGTGTTCTCATGAATCGCGACAGAAAAAAATTACTTTTACATACAACTTTCGAGACTGGAAGTACTTGAAGAGAAATATTGAAAAGCGGAAGCAGATTTAATAATTGTCTGTAATTGTTAAATTAAGTCTTTTTCATATATGTATGTGTACTTAAGAATATTAATACTCGCCGAAGATATAAGAATACTCGAGATATGTATAGAAATAGATAGATATAAGAACTTAGATGCCTTTAATTAAAAATATAATAAAAAATATACATACAAAATGGATTTTTTAACTCAATTTACGGAAACTAATCAACAATAATAGGGCAAGTATAAAAACTAGAAAGATAAAAATTTAACATTATTATTATTCCTTAAATAATTAAATTGATATTAATATTTAAAAAAAATATATACCATACAAAATATAGCAAATTTTTGACAACCTTACCAATTAAGACCAGACAGCAGCAACTTTCTTGCCTTATAAAATAATTTCTTAAATAAATTATATATTTTTATCTAATCGCAACTACGCTTGCTATTTTTCATTGGTGCGGAAATAGGCGTGGCACAAATCTGAAAGACATTCGATCTGCGGGCAACAATAACAAGTGCTGTCGAAAAAATAATAATATTTTTATCCATCTGATATTTAATGTTTCATATGAAAAGACAGTCCAACGGACATGACTATATCGTCTTTACTGGTGATACTTATCAAGAATATATATACTTCACGGGATCAGATGCCTCTTTCTGCCTGTTACATAAATTTCCTGCAGGCACAAAGTTGTAACACACTTCTACCCTATGCATAGCTTTCTTATAGCGACCGAAGTGCCCTTAAAAATCTAGAGGCTTGTCTTATACAATCGGCAAAATTGTTTGTCTTATACAATTTTTTTCATCACAAAAAAGTCTTTCTAAAATATTGCTGACAGATATTCATTAAATAATATTAACAGTAGTCACTAGACTATACCATATTTCGATTTATTATCTCTAAAATTAAGAACTACGCAATTGGGGAATACCAAATAATTCTTAAGTGGTGAATACCTCTTTGCGCGTATACCGAATAACAAATGGGTACAAGGGTTTCTTTTTGATGAAAAATTATTGATGAGTTTTTCAATAGAGTACACTTTATGTTGCCAGTGTGCTCGCTGCTGATTTGAACGACGATTATCAGACTGATGTTAAGTAATGAGTTAGGTAAATCAATTTATTTAAATTTAAACAAAATGATAAATAAATTATTAAATTATTTTGGTCGTGGTGATTTTTTTTGGGAGATCTAAATATATTGTATTAAAATTTTTTTTGGTATGGAATATATTACTCCATATCCTCTTCTCTTAATCCTTTGCTCGCAAACTGTGAAAATTATACAAATTTACAAGGCGATTGCTAAAAAACCATTAATTTTTTTGACTAGAAATATGTTTTTCCAGCATTTCCTGTATTAACATAATGTTAACTTTGTTTCTGATATTTAATGCATCATTCGCTAAAATTTACATTTAAAATGGTAAATTTAAAACTAACTTCCAATTTTTGTAATATGTAACTTTAAAATTAAAATATATATGATGCAATGCGAGAGTACACTCAAATCCCTCTAAGCCCCATGTAAAAATTTTTCAATTACCATCAAGATTTCCAGGTTTTAATCTAAAAAAAGATTTCGTATGTAATTAGCCCTACGTATATGTATATGTATATGTCATTACCGGGTATTTCTTATTTGAAAGAAGTAGTTTTCTTTCTTGTCACGTCGATAAGATAGGGTTTCTTAATCACATTTATCATTGAGTGGAAGTGTTGTCAGGTTTATTGAAGCTTATCGCAAAGCTGATAGATGGCAAAGAGTATAAAATACATTAAAAAGTAATATAAATTTTTTTATAAGTTTTAGAAAAGTTTAGATCTCAAGTCATAAAAGTTACACGATTTTGTCGTGTGAAGCTGATATCGGGTACTTGGCGAATTCTTTAAGTTGCGAAACTTCATCAGGAAACACCATCAGGACTTTTAATAAATCAGAATAGAAGTAAATAAGTAGTTTTCCAATTGGACATAAACGAAATATATTTTGGTTTCGTTTTCACATAATGGTAATCGAAATTCGTTTAAGGATATGATTAAACTTGTCTTCGAACACTCATTTGACTTCAATATGTTCGAATCGTTTTTAAACTTCTTGTTCTATCACTAGAAATGCACTTTGCACTTAACTAACTTAAACCTGCACTAATTAAATTCGATCATTATTTGAACTTCAAATCAAATCCATAAACATAGGCACTGAAAAAGTTTTGACCTAACTTCGAATAAGATTTTTTAATGCTATTAAACTCCAAGGCATTGCAATGTTCATAAGTGGTAAATGGCCAAAGTACAATAGCTGAGCCTCGAAAAGCAGGAACAGTATATTGATAGCAATAACCCACGTAAAATACCCAGAACATAACATAAGCACTCAGAAGGATCCCACAAAAGGCAACAAGGGAATACAACATGCATTTCCTAATGGCGCGAGCATTTGCTAACAGTCAATATCCTATACTTAAGGGAATATATAATGCTGAGAGCAAATAGAAACTCACATGCTAACTTGCTGCTAGCACATTGTCTATTATACCTAATAAGCTGACACTGCACATTTAGGTACAACTTTCTATACTGTTCTCGGCGTAACAAATAAATAATAATTTGTTTGAAAGTCGAACATTGTAATATGCCAACGGGCAAATGCTTAGGTAGCATCCAAATAAAGGAACAATAATAATAAATCGCATGGTGATAAGCCTTTTAATTTAATCGCTATCTAATTACGGTCAACAGAAGAAAGAATAACGAAGAAAATAAAATAGTTTAATCAGGCAGATAAAAATCAAAATGCCGCGTGACACAGATGCAAAGAGAATCTAAAGCTAAAGTTATACAAGAATTGGTTAGAAAGAAAAACAAGTAATCGAAAGCTACAGTCGAGTGTGCTCGACTGTGAAATACCCGCTACCCATTTTGAATAAAAGCATGGTTAAAAAAAAATTATTTTGTACTTCGAGCGGGTTCGAACCCGGGCACCACAACATACGCGGCTTGCACTCTACCACCTGAGCTATCGCATTGCTTAAGTACCCTTATGCATACAGATGCTAATATAGACGAGCATGTATATACGTATACGCATACATACAATACATACATAGCAGGCGGTTTTGCTCATACAAAATATTTCTTTAACAAAATCCACAATTTGTATTTATAATTGTTGTAAATACGATTAAAAAAAAAAATATATTCTTATTTTGTACCCCGAGCGGACTCGAACCCGAGTCCCCGACTACCACAGCAGTAATAAGCTTGCACCCAATAGAGCTATCGCAGTGTCTCTTGCATACATATACAAATATAGAGGCGAGCATGTATATACGTATACGCATACATACAACACATACATAGAAAGCGTTTTTGCCCATACAAAACTATTTCTTTAATAACTTCTACAATTTTTATCTGATCGCAACCAAATTTTCAGCAATCATAAATGCTATAGTTATTATTGTATATACCAAAATTCGTAATTCTAGCTTTACAATTACGCTTGTTATTAGATTTTTTTGATTTGCGGGGGCGGAAGTGGGCGTGGCAAAAATTTGAAACAAACTTGATCTGCGTGCAAACATAACAAATGCTGTCGAAAAAATTATAGCTCTATCTCTTATAGTCTCTGAGATCCAGTGTTTCATACGGACAGACGGACAGACGGACAGACGGACAGACACACAGACGGACAGACGGACATGGCTAGATCGTCTCGGCTGTTGACGCTGATCAAGAATATATATACTTTATAGGGTCGGAGATGCCTCCTTCTACCTGTTACATACATTTCCTGCCGGCACAAAGTTATAATACCCTTCTACCCTATGGGTAGCGGGTATAACAACATGCTTGTCCTAATCGATAGAGTTCTCCACAAAGTTGCAGAAGCTAGTTCGATTTATTTTTAAAGACACAGAACATCAATTGATAAACCTGAAATTCAGATTGGGCGTTTCTGCCAGGCTCATGGTCATAATTGCGAGTAAAACACAGAACACCTCTGAATGGCTCAGATTGATCTTAAGAAACAAATTATTTTTTCACAATTTTTATACCCGCTACTCATACGATAGAATGATGTTATAACTTGTCCAGAAGGAGTCATCTCCGACCCCATAAAGAATATATATTCATGATCAGCATCAACAGTCGAGACGATATAGCCATGTTGGTCTGTCTGTATGGAAAAAACCCGTACTTGCTACGGGTCTTAGTTGTATATTTTAAAATTAATACCGCACTGTTTTGCTTTTATTCATTATGCCTTACTATGTTGCTTATTTTTTGTTTCATTTTTGGGGAAGTAGAATTTTTCAGTAGCTGGTAACTTACAGTCGAGTATCGGTATAAAAAGCCGAGTAATTTAAAATCTATATTTGCGATTTTTGTTACATACAATAATTACTACAGGCTTTATAAAATTTTCTTTAAATAAAAATAAATATAAATCTTAAAAGATATTCAAGATATAATTTTATATTACAAAATCAGGCTAGTGCGTTCGGGTCTTAATTACTTTAGTTGATAATCTGGTATATGTATATTGTAATCTATGGTATATTTTGAATGTAGTAGAATGTCGATACAACAAATATAGCTTTTGGTATTTACGGTATATTAATTCGACTGTAGCTTTATTGTCATATATAAAATCTGTAGATTTTGATGAATAATTTAGATTTAAGTTATTTATTTATTTAGCTGTAATGTTTAAAATACAAATACCACTAGTTTAACTTTTTTAATATGTGATAATAATTTTTATACGTTATATGTAGAAAGAATGAAAATGTTTTGATATCATGTAAATTTCATTTTAAACTTATTTTTAAAAAAATATATTCTTATTTGACATTTTTAAAGTATTTTTTTATTAAGACATATTTGTATTTAAACTTCAGTTATTAACTATCTGTTAACACTATGGGCGGCGGGTATAAAAGGAAACATAAAAAGTAAACAATAACGTGGGACTGTTTTCTTAAAACGCAGAAAAGTATGCAAAGCTTTATAATTTTTGTAAATCATGCGAAGCAATCCCAATAACCATAGCGAGGAATTGAACCCTTGTGCGTTCGGTCGATTTCCAATTTCAACTATCGGAAGTATTGCACCACCAGTGGTTATTCACCACTGACCAATACATTTGTTATTGCTTAGTGTTGCCACTCACTCAGTTAAGTGATATTTCACCAGCGCAACCCATTTCTCTTAACTTGTTAGAAAACTCGGGTAATTGACCGCAATTTGTGCTGTTTGTTGTACTATACATGTGCGCAACGTAGCAAAAGATGCGTTGATATTATGCAATGCATATTAATAGATTATGCACTTAATATTCTTTTATTATTTCCCATGCCCAAACTACTTCAAATTATTATGTACGTCTTGTTCTTACATTGAGAACTGAATATATTGTCTAGATATTGTCTACACTCATTGCAACGCTACATGATATGACTTTTATTTTCACCTCCTCACTGACTATTATTAAAACGGGTAACTCATATTCGATTTGAAGTGTTTAGAAGAAGAATTTATAACACCAATTGGTTAACCGTAAAACATCGGTTAACCGAGATAACATTGGTTAACCGTTTAAATAATCGGTTAAGCCCGATAATAGAATCAACCGTTTATATAATCGGTTAAGCGCGATATAAACGCTTAAGTGATCGGTTAAGATCGGTTAACCGATTATTTAATCGTTAACCGTTATATCACCGGTTAACCGGGATAACGTCGGTTAACTTCACTAGTTACGGAAAAGTATTCTTTAAAGTATTTGACCAGGGTTGCCAGAGCCGCTTTTTTCCCGTCAAAACTGTTTTTTTTTTTTCAAATACTATTTACTTGAAAAAATTGCAAACAGCGGGCTGCAACATTTTTAGTGTCAAATCGATTTTACAGTGTTGTTAAGAACGCGCCAATTCTTATCGTAGCGTCACTAAAGTGGAAAGTGAATTGATCTTAAGATCAGTGTGTTTTGATTGTATTAAAAAAAGTCAAAATACTTTAAACAAAAATATCGGACGACACGGAAGAAAGTTACTGCAAATGTACTATCACCGCATAACTCTCTGATTTGCGCAACAATGTTTTGACCAAAAAGCAAAAGTTAAATACTTTGAAGACGACAGCGCTATTCGTTTTTCTACTCGTTGTTTTCTACTTTAAATGGAAATACATTTTATTCTTGACAAATGCTGCTATAGATATAGTATAACCTTCCTAATAAATTCCTAAAAATTATAGGAACTGGATGAACATATGACAATAAAGCCGATTTCGTGCGCTCATCCTGTGACTATCAGAAAAATATAGAGAATCCAATGAATTGAAAAATCAGCTTTTTTATATCTTTTTTTTCCTAATTTTTCAGCTTTTTTGCATCGTTCTTCCCGTCAAAAACAGTTTTTTTTTCTCAACAAACTTTGGCAACACTGTATATGACGAAAAAGTGGTAATTTTTATTATTTTATTTTATAGAACTTCCTAGCTAAACTGTTAACCGACGAAAAAATTGGTTAACCGACTTAATGTAAAGTGTGGGGCCATGTCTAACAGTAATACTAACAGATATGCATTTAAATTTGTTAACATAGGCCGTCCTTAGATGTGAAGAATCGCGTTCGTAGCTTCAAGTTCAAATAAGAGACTGTCTCATCATCATGACAATTCATAATCACTCGCTCATCACAAACACAAGTCGTTGAGCCAATCAACAAAGTAAATAGAATTTAGTTTGACTTCGTTCGTCTAACAGCACTGTTGTACAATGGGTCGATAACTGTAGCACTTTTTATATTGACTGCATTGATAGGCCTGATCTACATCTTTCTAACATGGAATTTCAACCACTGGAACAAACGTGGTATCAAAACTGTTAAATCGTGGCCACTTGTTGGAAGTTTTCCAAGTGTGTTCACGCAAAAGAGAAATGTTATATTTGACATTCAAGAAATATATAAGTAATAGCGATAATAAGAATTTTAAAATTTTAATATTTTACTAAAAACTATCTTTTTATCAGTAAGTATAAAGATACTGAAAATATTGTAGGCGTGCTGAATACCCGATCACCGCAGCTGGTAGTACTAACTCCTGAATATGCGCGAGCTGTTTATGTGTCTGAGTTTCGAAAATTTCATGACAATGAAATGTCCCAATTTGTAAGTTGAAATTAAAAGAAAGAGTCCAGAAGCTTTATATTTCTAATTTTTTATTAAGACCAATGACAAAGTGGATAAGATACTGGCAAACAATCCGTTTCTGCTAATGGGCGACATTTGGAAGGAGCGACGCGCTGAAATAACACCTGGACTTTCAACAAATCGAGTAAGAATTATTGAGTTGAATACTAATTGGACAAAAACTACATATGTTTTACTTTGATTAGGTTCAAGCAGTCTACTCCGTCACCCAAAACATTTGCAAGCAGTTTGTCGACTACATAAAGAAGCAACAGCGCATGGCGCCATCTGGTGGTCTTAATGCGAAAACTCTGAGCCTTTGCTACTCAACTGAAGTAGTTGCTGACTGTGTGTTGGGCATTTCGTCGGGAAGCTTTAGTGATAATCCGACACCGCTTGTGGGAATGATTAAGCGTGTCTTTGAACACTCGTTCGGCTTCATATTCTTCAATACGTTGGCATCGCTTTTTCCTTTAATCAGGAAATTCTACTGTGTTCCATTCTTCACGAAGGATGTAGAAAATTTCTTCTTTGATATCATGCAGAAGGCCATCAATTTGCGACGAGAAAACAATGAGCATCGCAACCGAGCGGACTTTCTTAACTACATGCTTCAGCTGCAAGAAAAGAAGGGACTCGACACAATGATGCTCACATCTCACACAATGACCTTCCTAACCGACGGGTTTGAGACTACCGCCTTGGTGCTATCCCACACTTTGTTGCAACTTGCTCGCAATCCGGAAGCGCAGCGTCTGCTTCGCGAGGAGGTGGCAACAGGAGCGTTAAGTTTTGATCAACTGAGTGAGCTGCCTTATTTGGATGCCTGTATAAGCGGTGGGTAAATGAATCGAATTTCAATTACTCATTTTATCTGAGCGCAACTTAAATCCCTAGAAACACTTCGTATATTCCCACCGGGACTGGCGGCACGTAGACTTGTGACGGAACCTTTCAAATTTGTTAACAAAAATGGAGTCAGCGTAGAGGTAGTTCCTGGAGAAGTGGTAATTGTGCCCAACTATGCCTTCCACCACGATCCGAACTACTATGAGCATCCAGAAAAGTTCCAGCCCGAGCGTTTTCTCGAGCACAATGGAGGCGTGCGCAAATATCGTGACCAGGGAGTCTTTTTCGGGTGGGGTGATGGACCTCGTGTTTGTCCAGGTTTGTAAACAAAATACTATCCATAAAATATTTCTACTACTCGGCTATATTTATATATATCACCAGGAATGCGCTTTGCTCTTACCCAACTCAAAGCTGCATTGGTTGAAATCGTTCGTCATTTCAACATCAAGCCAAATCCACAAACACGCACTGACAACGCCTTGGATGAGACATATTTCATGGCTACCCTTAAGGGGGGCATTTGGTTGGATTTTGAGGCACGTGATTAAGATATTTTCACATCCGCTACCTATAGCGACCCGTTGGGTAGAATGTTATTATAACTTTGCGTCAGGAGGAAATTTATCTTTGTCCCCAAATGTAATTTTAAATAAATACATTTTTTCATACACACAGTAATTACTACAGTGTTTAAAAAAATAAAAGAAATTATTTCATATTGCAAAATCAGTCTGCATCTGTAAGGTTTTAATAATTTTGTTCAGTAGCTTTGTAGTTATAAAATATAACCGGAATACGGAGTTACCCATATTCTATGTTTTGATTGTTGCTATATAATATGTACTACATAAATGTAGAACGTTAATACAACATATATCCAGCGGAAAGACTCGCTAATTTAGAGCCAAAGGCGTTACTTCAAGAGACAATAAGCTAATTGAGATGTAATAAATGTAAGGCATAATATTATATATGTTTATATATGTGACCTGAAATTCACTTACATTCTTTTAAAGCAAGGGTGTAGATCAGATATTCATTTGAAGATTTCACTATTTGTAAAAGTTCTTCTATATAATCATTTTAATAGCCTTAATTCCAGCCATATTTAAGATCATTATTGAAATTATTAAACATAAATTTTTAATCACATACTTATATGGTTCATTTCATTCATTTATTCCTTTACTGTTATAAGTGGGAAACAAAATCGTTCGATAGATGTTATAACATTATTGAAACAAATTAGTCCAGCTTAGCGCCATCTAGCGCTCAATTTAAACGAACCGGTTATGTCAAATAATTTCGTCAGTTTTATAAATCATTTTCATTTTTAACATACATAAAATAACATAAGAAAAATATAATAACAGAATGTTATATAGGAGGAGTCCGTTCGATCATGCTCTTTCACAACAGAATGTTAAATTTTAAAGACAGGCACATGGCTGCCACTTTTGGTACAAATGTACCAAAACTGGTACATTTTTTTGCGTTGATACATTGGATCACTTCTTTTCATATTGGTACATTTTCAATATGCCTGGCCTAGTATTTAAATTTTTCATAAAATTTTATGTTCACACATATTATTTTACCAAATGGCTCTGTTCCACCAGATACAAAATTTGTATCAGTTAGAACCATGACAAACACTGGAAAATATCGCATACAGTCGATTTGCGACGTATTGTGTCAATTGAGAAAATATGTATGCGTCAATCTAAGGACTATCACGACGTAAACAGTAATATATTGTGAAATACAAAAAATCTTTCGTGAAAAAATTTGTAGTACATTTTTGGTACATTTTTTCAAAATTTTAGTAGAAAAAATTTTTTTGGAATGGCAACCATGAATAGGTTAACCAGTTTAATAGAGAGCTGCACCTCAACTACGCCTTGTCAGTATAACATATATGTACATGTGTTCATATAAATCTGTTGGCATAGTCCGCCCCTGGATGTAAACAATCAAGACCGCGGTTTCAGGTTCAAGTGACAGTCTCATCATCATGCCAATTGATAACGACGAGTTCGCTCATCACAAACAATCAGCGTAGAGACAATCAACAGCGTATCTGGAATTTAGTTTGAATGTGCTCGCCTAGCTGTAGTGTTGTGCAATGTGTCCGATAACTATAGCATTGATAGTACTCGCCTTATTGATAGGCCTGATATACATCTTTCTGATATGGAATTTCAACCACTGGAACAAACGTGGTATCAAAACTGTTAAATCGTGGCCACTTGTTGGAAGTTTCCCAAGTGTGTTTACCCAAAAGCGAAATGTTGCATATGAAATTCAAGATATATACAAGTAATGGTGGTATATATTATTGTAAAATTTTGCTAAAGACTCTCTTTTTCCCCTCAGCCAGTATAAAGATACTGAAAATATCGTAGGCGTGCTGAATACCCGAGCGCCACAGCTGTTGATCTTAACTCCGGAATATGCGCGAGCTGTTTACGTGACAGAGTTTCGAAAATTTCATGACAATGAAATGTCTCAATTTGTGAGTGGAAATTAAATGAAAGAATACAGAAGTGTTATAATTAAATATTTTTTAAAGACCAATGAGAAAGTGGATAAGATACTGGCAAACAATCCGTTTTTGCTATTGGGTGACAAATGGAAGGAGCGACGCGCTGAAATAACACCTGGACTTTCACCAAATCGGGTAACAATTTTATTAAATTGTTTACCAGTTGAACATAAACTAAATATTTTTTTACTTTGATTAGGTTCAAGCAGTCTACTCCGTCACCCAAAACATTTGCAAGCAGTTTGTCGACTACATAAAGAAGCAACAGCGCATGGCGCCATCTGGTGGTCTAAATGCGAAAGCCCTTTGCCTTTGTTACACCACCGAAGTGGTAGCCGACTGTGTGTTGGGCATTTCGTCGGGAAGCTTTAGTGATAATCCGACACCGCTTGTGGGAATGATTAAGCGTGTCTTTGAACACTCGTTCGGCTTCATATTCTTCAATACGTTGGCATCGCTTTTTCCTTTAATCAGGAAATTCTACTGTGTTCCATTCTTCACGAAGGATGTAGAAAATTTCTTCTTTGATATCATGCAGAAGGCCATCAATTTGCGACGAGAAAACAATGAGCATCGCAACCGAGCGGACTTTCTTAACTACATGCTTCAGCTGCAAGAAAAGAAGGGACTCGACACAATGATGCTCACATCTCACACAATGACCTTCCTAACCGACGGGTTTGAGACTACCGCCTTGGTGCTATCCCACACTTTGTTGCAACTTGCTCGCAATCCGGAAGCACAGCGTCTGCTTCGCGAGGAGGTGGCAACAGGAGAACTAAGCTTTGATCAACTGAGTGAGCTGCCTTATTTGGATGCCTGTATAAGCGGTGGGTAAATGAATCGAATTCCAATTACTCTTTTTATCTGAGCGCAACTTAAATCCCTAGAAACACTTCGTATATTCCCACCGGGACTGGTGGCACGTAAACTCGTAACGGAACCCTTTCAGTTTGTTAACAAGAATGGAGTCAACGTGGAGGTGGTTCCTGGAGACGTGGTAATTGTGCCCAACTATGCCTTCCACCATGATCCGAACTACTATGAGCATCCAGAAAAGTTCCAGCCCGAGCGTTTTCTCGAGCACAATGGAGGCGTGCGCAAATATCGTGAGCAGGGACTCTATTTTGGGTGGGGTGATGGACCTCGTGTTTGTCCAGGTTCGTAAAGATAATACTACTCGTAAATATTACTACCATTGGTCTATCCTTCCATATGTCACCAGGAATGCGCTTTGCACTTACCCAACTCAAAGCTGCATTGGTTGCAATCGTTCGTCAATACAATATCAAGCCAAATCCAAAAACACGGACCGACAACATCTTGGATGAAACGTATTTCATGGCCACCCTTAAAGGCGGCATTTGGTTGGACTTTGAGGAGCGTGAATAAGATATTTTAAATACTGATCATAATAAAGTAAATCAATACCTATACATTTCCTGGTGAGCAAAAATCAAGATATTTGTTCTGTAGTTTTTGTTCTATGATTAAAACAACCATATGTGTTCTACACAGATCTATGTAATACTTTATACTTTAAATTTAGAGCGTTAATACATTTTTTCAAGCGGTATGAGCCACCTATTTAGTCGCGACTTAAAGCCAATTGCACCAAGGGCAGGACTTTAATAGACGATAAGTCGGCCAAGATGGCCTCGATACTATCTAGTGAGGCCACTTGCATTATGCTCTCTTTACGAAAACTTAAAATTATGATGGCAAATAGTGGCAAGATCTCCAAGCTATCAAAGCCGAGTATCTGCAAGGCACAAGAAGAAATAAGTTTATCGTCAAGAGATGGAGAAGAACATAGAAAGGTCTTACCAAGTCCCACAGCACCAATAACTGATCTGGTGGCAAATGGCCGGAGAAACCTCGCATTAACCATTTGAATACTACACGTAAGCTGCAAGGCCATAGAAATCAGTTGATTCGATTGAATGAGTTAAATTGAGTCCAATTGCTATACTTACGGCTGTAT
The DNA here is from genome assembly GCF_023558435.1 of Drosophila sulfurigaster albostrigata. Classification (NCBI taxonomy): domain Eukaryota; kingdom Metazoa; phylum Arthropoda; class Insecta; order Diptera; family Drosophilidae; genus Drosophila; species Drosophila sulfurigaster. The sequence continues at coordinate 3,674,647 of NC_084881.1, forward strand.
TTGCAACTCACGGAAATGCGACCACAATTGTGGCTCATAAGTCTGAAGCAGCTTTTCGAAGAGCAGGCACAGGCTAACGATACCCTGTGGGTGCGTATTGATTGTAGTCAATCGATGGCAATAGCGTATGTAAAATGCCCTAAATGTATAATATAGGCACACGGGAGAATCGTACAAATAGCAAAATGGGGCGGCGAACATGCAGATGCCGTGGAAGGGCACAACCCCCCGATGGGGGTCCCTCATATGTCTTTCCCTTCACTGGAAATTGTTCGTATTCTACACAGTTGGCTATATCTGTGTCGCGAGAGAAGCACAGTAGTACTTGATAGAGTACATCTTCAAACACGAAATACTGATCATCGTTAGAAGCCGTCAACTGGATATCCTTGAAAACAAGCTTATCCACAATATGATCGGTAGTCCAAACGACATTCCGTAACTTCTGCCAATACTCAATGTCCTTTGATGAAGGAAATATACATATATTAGACTGAATAAATAATTCAATGCAGTTTGAAACTCACATAGTCGTGCAGCTTGCTGTCTAGCACAGAAGCCCAAAGTGCACCGCGATAAGGAGCTGGCGTACAGCCCTTCTTCAAGTACTGCTGACACATTGGGGCATGCCTGCTATCCAGAATACGTTGACACTGGTCCGGCACAGGGTAGTGATCACTGCGTAACAAATCTGCGTAATGTGTTCGCAATTCGAAGAGATTCTTAACGGGTAGTGCTATATGTGAAAATTCCCATTGTGGTATTTGACTGTGTAACAATAGAATTATTACATGCAAATGTATATCATATTCGAGTCTATACATACTCAGTACTTTCGGTGGTTCTAGCCGGTCCTTTCAGTGATAGTAGAACCTCCAGAAGGTCTTTCGGAGCATATACGGGTCGATAATTTGAAAGATCTGTAAGATTATAGAAAAAAGTTATCAAAATTATTATTGACCAAAAGATGGCGCTTAAATATATTAATTTTATTTAATTGCTCATCCTCAAAATATGCAATAATAAATTTATTTATTATGCTTAAAATGTTTGCGCTATAGGCCAGTAGATAGTGTTGTGCAGTTAAAAAAATTAATATTAAATATATCTAAGCCTATCTTGATCATTACATTATCTAAATGTTTTGATACCCTCGAATTATGCGATGTACGTATGTCTGTCTCACAGAAAGAATTTTTGGGGGTAAATTCAATATACTAAATATTTCTTAACGCTTCATGCGGAAGTAGATTATTTCCAATCTAAGGCATGTATATTTTTAGGTTGCTAAATTACCAAAGAATAAAATAATGTTTTTGGTTGAGTTTCTTTCGTTCAAAAACACGCAAGAATTGAATTAAAAGTAGATCTAAAGTATGCAATTGTAATACTAATTGTTGAGTTTCGTTAAAAATTAAATGCAATGTAAAGAAACAAATTGCAAATAAATATTTTGGTATCTCGACCAAAAGGTGGCGCTTTAGTAGACCGTTTCTGGTTGAATAACTTTTACGTGTAAAAGTATGCTATGAATTTTATTAACTTTCGGCAATGTCAAGAAAAGGAAGTTAACTCGAAGGTAGACAAAAACCTTTTTCTAAGATTCAGTAATAAACTTTATTACGCTCGTTTTCAAATGAGAGACTTTTTATGGTAAAAAGTATGAATTAATAATTTAACTCCAAAACTAAATTGAATACGCTGATACGCTGTGAGTAGTCACTCACATCAATGACTTAAACGTCGCCATTTCTATAGTTTTACTGCTAACCATTGGCTATAATGTTCTTTTGAAAACTGTGCTTTTAGGCTAATAATTCTCAAAAATTTTAGAGAATATGAGAAATTTAAATATTCCTAACCAAACTCAAAAATTTTGCTTATTTAAAAGAAAAATGTCAGACCAATATTAACTAAACCCAATTTTATTAGAGATTATGAAACATGTAGGATATAACATCAATTAATTTTGATTGTGATTATTATGTCACCTTCGATTATGTTACACAAATTTTTCATTTGGCAATGCTGTCAGAACTGCAAACAATTTATTGCAAAATAGTACAAGAAAAGATTGCATACTTTTGGACTGATCATAGAAAATAATTGTTAAGTGTAAAATACAAACCGCTACAAACCGGGGCCCAACGTTTTTTACCTATTGTATACACTTATTTTACAATAAATTTGAATGCTTTTAAAAAAGGCACATGTTGGCACAATTAGCGCAAAGAGGCCAAGTTGAAGTTTTTTAGTGAAAATGTAGTTATTTTAAATTTGTCTTTGAAATTACAACATTTGTCAGGCAAATTTGAATTTATTTAATGTATGTTCAAATATATAAATGTAAAAATGAAATAACTTTTATATATTGGGAAAAATGAGTAAAATAATAATTTTTCAACTTGAAAAAATGTAATGTATTCAATAGACACCCTAAAGTTCAATTGTTGAAACACCAAAAAGGGGTTAAAATCAATATGCGACATAGTGCAGTGTTTGGTGCATGAGCAAAGATCAATTTCAAGATCAAAGGCACACAGCCATGGTTTAAAAGGAGTAATAACGAGCACTGGAAAAGTGGATTGGCTGTAATCTACCATTTTAGAGGAAGGGGACTGTATACTAGTCGATACTAGTGCCGAATGGTGATGCATAGTGGTGCATGGCCGTAATGACGACTAAGATAAAAAAAACAAAGAGCTGTTAAAACAAAAATTTGGTGTGATCTTATGCAGACACAGGCATCCTAACATAAGGAATTGGCTAAAATTGACTTACCCATGTTATAGTTGCTCAGTTCATTCCATTTTGCTACAAAGTCTTCTCGATCAGCACTAATGCGTGGTTGCCCGTGCAGTGGAACTTTCAACTCGCCACACATAGCATTGAGGCTCTTGCGGACACGCCGATCCCAGAGAACTCCAGCACGCTTTAGATAGCCCAAGGGATCACTCTGTGTCGCTTTCTAGTATTGAACGCAAAGGGCAAAATAAAAATGAATAGAAACCACTGATCCATGATGATAAACATCATGTAGAACTTACAGAAGAAGATGTCTGCCTGGTATCGCCAACATCTAGCTTTTCAAGGCGGCTTCGAACCAGATTGTAAATCATATTGCGAATTTCAGTCTCCAGTCCAGCGGCCTTAATGGCATCTTCAAGAGTGTTGCGCATGTCGTTCTTGTCGACACTGGGACTGGCCACCAGACGCTGCAGTTCCTCATAAATGGGCTCGTAACACTTTGTGTTCTTTATCGCTGCTATAACTTTAGCAGTCATATGATGAATGCTAGCATCCTGCAGCTCCTCCATGCTAGTTTAGTTTGTGTTCCTCCAAAGGTCTGTACTCTTTGCCTCTTTATGTGGTTTTGCTGCTGCTGTTGTTCCTATGTTGTCAAAAAGCCCTTCTACAGCCGCTTCAATTCTATCGATCAAACTTTGCTGCCTGCTTTGATTTGCATTTCTATTGCTGCCGGGTCACTATTTGAAAGCAATATACCTACATACTACTTCCGCCGAATGCTTCTTAGTTACGGAATGCAACCACTTGTTTGGCAACTGTCAGCCGTCGTTTCGACTTGCCAGTTGCTTGTAGTTGGCTTGGTAGTCGGCAGTTGGAAGGTGCGTCCTCGAAAACAACAACTTACGTTGCCTCCAACCCCCCGATACGTTGTACTCGTCCATATCGCAGCGGCAGTCGAAAAGTTCAGTTTGTTTCGCATTAACAACAGCTAAAGGCGCGTGAAATTGCTTTCTATAATTGTGTACCACCTACTCTTCAAAGTACACCTTCGCACACAAACACAATTGAGCGCACATCTGTGCAACATACATACAGTGTCCGTCGAACGCATTGCACAACTCAGAAGCAAACGTACAGTGGATAAACGAGTTTTCTATTTCGATTTGTTATCGATAAACAATGATTGGAAGTGTTAGAAATGGTTTTATAGCAGCGAGCCTTAAAGAGGAAGTGTCAACGCACGTAGCAGGCAAGCGCTTACACAACAGTTACTCCTTCAAACTATGTTTCGTTTTATTCTTTTGTATATTTTATTTGTTTATTTTCACATTAGCTAACACTTTTATCCACTGTACGCGTACAGCCACAAAACCATCATGTTGTTTGGCAGGTGTCATAAATATTGCGCGTACGACTCGAGTGCTCAACAAAATATTCGGCAACAACAAAGGCGCTGACACACCGATGTTGCTTTCGTCAGAGTGCCAGCATCGGTGGAAAATGAAATAGAAGAATGATTGAAATGTGTATTACCAATTGCAACTCAACCTACTTATCAACAAATGTACGTAACTGTAAGCTGACATGTTTTTCTATTTATTTGCCAAATATGAAGTTTAGCGTTCTAATGCGCTCTAACTATTGTCCCTTGACCCTTTGCCCCGGAATTCTCAGAACACATCGCTGATTAATATATTGCACATACTGAAAGGTATGCTTAATGAGTGGCAACTGTGTAGATAAGTAGGTTATGGCAATTACTATTATATGTATTAAGCTATTTACTGTCATGAATGGATTTCCAAAGGAAATGTCCGCCCAAAAGAGCCGAAATGTTAACAAAAAGAATCTTCACTGTAAACAAATGTAATTTTTAAATTGGAGCTTGCAAATTAAGGAATTAGTCACGGTATCGTTCGTGGATATCAGCTTAAAGTCTAGCAAATTAATGTTTTGTGCTTTAGTTGCCATTTGACTTCGCCAATAACAACACAAAGATGTTTAAGCTATGGATCCTATTTGGTACTTAAAAAACAACGAATTTACTTGAACTCCGAATGCACTTACATCATTTCTTTACATTGAACTAAAGCATACTTAAGCCTGGAGTTTCTGATCGGGACCGCTTCGGACTTGCAGCCACAATGCTTCAAGACGCCATACACTAGCTGCCCCAATGAGAACATTAGTTTCTGGCTGCACACGTGAGTATACCCTTAGGTATAATAAATCCAATACTACTTTCAATTTCGATAGGCCTCTGAGGCCTCAAGGCATCTTGGTGGATACGCTCCATTTAGCAGGTCTACCCTTAACGTCGAAGTCGTTGAAAGTGTTGATTCACAGTATGGGTGGCAGCAGGTACAGCACACCCAATTCCGTGCTGATCCCAGAGTTGTTACAACTTCCCGATGTGAACATTTTAGTCGTGGACTATGAGAAATTATCTCCCGAACCTTGCTACACTGAATCGTCCTATAATATTCACATTGTAGCTGGTTGCTTGGCACAATTGTTGGCCACTCTACTGTCGCTCGGATTGCTGGAGGCAAATCAGCTTCATCTTATAGGTTTAGGGCTGGGCGCACACGCTGCTGCATTTACTTCGAACATCTTGGAGCGTACTCACTCCAAGGTGTCTCACATTACTGCACTCAATCCGTCCAAGGCCCTGTTCCTAACACCTGACGTGAAACAGCGGATTGATCCCAGTGATGCTGAATTTGTGGATGTCATTCACACGGATGTTATGGTACTTGGTCTTATGCAGCCCGTTGGACACGTAGACTTCTATCCCAACAAGGGCGTCGTACAGCCCAATTGCGGAGACCCAAAAGATAGTAAGTAATTATCAAAGTTTCGAAAGAATTCTAATTAATAATTAATTCCTAACCAGTTAAATCGAATTACTGCTACCACCATCGCTCAGTTGAATACTATGCAGAATCAATCTTTTCTCCGACTAAATTCTGGGCATTCCGCTGCAAGGATCTGTACGGCTTTATTGTAGGCGAATGCCAGCCCAATGACGACCTCGTGGAACTTGGATATAATACACCTCGCACGGCACGCGGCAACTACTTTTTAGGCACCAATGATTATCCACCCTATGCTCGTGGAGAACAATTCTTTAACTTAGATCGCAATTTAGAAAACCAGACGTTCCTCCCCAAAGAAATGATTGAGATGCTAGGTAAAATGAAGGATGGAGCAAGAGGGCTTACAACCTTTCATTAATGGAAATTTCGAAAATTTGTCGCATTCAATTATGCTATAGGTATAAAAAGGATTGATCAATGTTTGCAATTAATCAACTTTGAATAGACAAACATTTTTATTTCACGAGGCCTGCGTTAGTACTCGTTTCGGATAATTTATTCTCGTCTGCATTTTGAAATTATTTTAGAACGCCAATTACTCAATTCTACATTTTCAATTTGGCGTCAGTGGTGCGCGCATATTTCGTTCTTAATATTTTTAGAAAAGCTCTATATGAGACAATTGTGCTGCTCGACTTGAGAATACCATCGTAATGAGACGCGATGCGAGTCACTGAGGGTGATAAGCAATCTCTTCTCAGTCAGCTAGATGGTCAGGAATAGTTAACTACTGGCAGTAAATGCATTTCTTAAGCGAGTCTATCCAGTATTATCCCATAGTTATGTGGTCAGTTCGACAAGGGTATTTGTTAAATTAGATCAAGTTTGATACGGTATGTAAGTCAATTGTATAAGTGTGTGAGGAGGTAGGGCCAAGTGGACCATTAGTATTAACTACGGCCATGGATTATGCATTCGATTTGGTAATTACTCTGGTAATTACATACATAGATGGAGCGTAAATCTAGCCTAAAATTTCGTGTCAACAAAAAGTGTCAGCAACTAAATTAGAACTTATGCCACATGTGCTATTTATACGAAATATTAAGACCGCAAATATGCAAAAACAATCGAAGCAAAGTATCTCCTGGTACGCGCACACTCACACAAACTCATACATACTCGTATGGTACACAGACAGACAGCGAGTAGAAATTGTTGCAAATGCCTTCCAAAGTGCTTCACGTTTTGTCATAAATAATAAAAATCAAGTGACCATCAAAAGTTGCCTTTGCCTTTGCCTTTGGCAATTGACAAAAATGCGGCACAAAAAGAAAAACTTGAGCGTTTCGTCGGAAGGTTATACTGTGTATACAGACACATTCGCACACACCGACACTCTCGCACAGTCGCACACACACACACACCGCTGCAGCACCATGCCTCCCGTGCGACCTGTCCATTGGTTTGGTGCACGTCCAACTATTCTGATGTCCATTTGCCAGCCTGAAATGCCCGTTTGTTTGTTTTAACGCAAAAATATAAAACCACATCAACATTTTTTGAGTTGAAAACAATTTGCGCGTCCCCACTCCCCCACTCAGACCCACTAAACCCCACCGGAGAGAGGTGAGCAGAGCACAAGCTATAGCAAAAGCAGCAGCAACAGCAGCAGCAGCAGCATCACTAGAGCAGCAGCTATGCCATCGACATCTGGCCCACTCATGATCATATGGAAAAAATTGCTATAAAGTACTAAAAATACAATTACCGTGAGAAAATTGCGCTGATTTTGTGACTGATTGTGAGGACGTTTATAGCCGATTTTAAGTGACTGACGGACTGGGCGATCTGTTGTTGCTATAGCTGCTGCTACTGTTGATGTTCTGCTGCTTTGCTGTTGTTTCCCATCGTCGTCTCGTCGACCGACTGACTGACCATTTGCCACGTCTTTGCATAATTGTATAATGATTGCTTTCCGGCTGCCAAATGGAAATGAAGATAAATAGTTCAGCGATGAAAATGACGTCGCCATTTGTGGCAGCAATGCAAGCGACTGATTTGCCGCGATTTTCCCATTTTCCCACTTTCCGTCTATTTCGCCGATCTCATTTGTTGGCCCGACCTTAGCCCAGTCGAGAGCGACCTGCTGTCGGATCATCCGTTGTATTGTAGCACTTTGATCTGAAATCCGTGTCTGGCCAGCCTCTTCCACCACATTCCAATACTCATTACACACAGAGAGCAGCAGCCTCCGACGCAGCAGCAGCAGCAGCTGCAGGTATGGGAGGTAGTGGGAGTAAGACGGTGGGACAGCGAGGGGTTGTCGCTGGTTGTTAATAAAGCGTTTCGGAAAAGCCAAAGCAACAATAACCCAACCTGAAGGATGAGAATGTGTGTGCCTGAGTGTGTGTTTGTGAGACTGAGTGCGAGTGCGAGTGCGAATGCGAGTGACGTGGCCACTAAGCGGATTTTGTTGTTTATAAATAATGATCTTGGCCAGACGATTGGATTAGTGGGTGCTCGCGGTCCAACGCAGAAACTCGTCGACAGGCAACCTCAGCACACTCAGCACTTGGCCAAGCACTTGCTCGGCCATTTCGCATACCGCATTCATAATCGCAGCGCGCATCCGAACACAACAGAAACAGAATCATGGTACGCATCGCCTATGGCATCGGGTATTATATCATATGCTATCTTATGGAATCATACGGACATACTATACATTTGTGTGTCTATAATATTATAGGAGGACGATGAGAAAATGGACATCATGCGGAAGGCATTCCAAATGTTCGACACCCAAAAGACGGGATTTATTGAGACACTGCGACTGAAGACCATCTTGAACAGCATGGGTCAGATGTTCGAGGAGAGCGAGTTGCAGGATCTGATCGATGAGAATGATCCCGAGGATACAGGCAAAGTCAACTTTGATGGCTTCTGTAATATTGCTGCCCATTTCCTGGAAGAGGAAGACGCCGAAGCCATACAAAAAGAGCTGAAGGAAGCTTTTCGTCTATACGATCGCGAGGGCAATGGTTACATAACAACATCCACACTCAAAGAGATTCTCGCCGCTCTCGATGATAAGCTGTCGTCCAGTGATCTTGATGGCATCATTGCGGAAATTGATACTGATGGTTCCGGCACCGTTGACTTTGACGGTAGGTTTTATCAACCATAACAACAGGCATCTGTAACTCACTTAAACCAATATAATTTTCAGAGTTCATGGAAATGATGACGGGTGATTAAAACATATTCCCAGATAGGCAGAACGAGAGAGAGAGAGCTGTAAGAGGCGACGGAGAGAGGCTCGCGGAAAAGAGTGTGTGTAAAATTTGGCTTTTTTTAATGATAATAGTTTTTTTTATTATTATTAAATAAATTAACTAAACGCTTTAAATCAAACTTTAGTTGTTGTGGGTTACTTAAGCATACAGTGAAATCAAATCAAATTCAATTAATAATAATTACATTTCCATATAGTTGATACTAAGTCTAGACTTAAAATTATATTCAAGCGTAAGTCTAAGAGTTAAGTTTAAGAACGTGTTTTTGTCATACCATATCAGAAGACACATCTAGATTATTTACAAGATCGCTCTAAACGACAATATATAATCTATATCATACGCATATATAGTTACTTGCCTATAATCAATTACTATTTGTCTATATATACAAAAAAACAGGAAACAAGCAAAATGATATGCAGATGTGTTAACTTGTGCCAAGCAGTTGGCATAAAAAAAATATATAATCTTGTGAATCGTTAGCAAAATGATGAGGGAAAGGGAGTTAAGCTTATCTTAGAGTACTTAAAATTAATGAAATTAAATTTAATACAACTAAGTATGTGAAATATTGGACAAAATGATTTGCCAGCTTTCGTCTTTACATATACATAGAAATATGTATAGAATATAATATAATAGTTCATTTTTGTATATGTCTTAAAAACTATTCAGTGGATTTTACATAAGGCAGCATTATCTTGCTTGAAGGCAACAAGTTGCAACTTGATTGCTTAATAATATACAAGAATAACTTGGTCTATCTATTTCACACGATGTAGCAAATGCAGGCACTGAAGAAAAATCGTAGTTCTCCATCGAGTTTACAAATGTTGCATGCATTCTTTCCCCTCAGCGACTGTATGTGACAATAAATCGTTGAGTTATGGTCTTCAGTAATAGTATAAGTTATAGTAATAGTAACGATAACGGGTACACTTTAGAAGCATACGAATAAGGCTGGCACAGAAAGTCAATTAAATAGATAAGCTTCATCTTCGATCAGAATTGCATGTATGTACATTGTAAGTATTATGTGTATACAACTATATCAAATGATATTTTCCAATTAGTTAAAGCATTTTTTTAACCAATGAACATACAATCAGTACTGCGCGTAAGCTTATTACTAGGCACAAAGTGTAGTACTTCTCTAAGAACTCATGCAAGAGACTATAACTAACTATTTCAAATATGATAAACAAATTTCTTCATTGAAAAATAGAAATCACAATGAAAACATAATTGATACGCAAAAAATCAAGTTATGTCAAATGAACAGACAATGGAACAGAAAATATTCGGCGAAGATGTATATGTAAATGAAACTTAGGTCAAACCCACTTAAACTAAGGGAACTACAGTCTATGGATACTACACATATGGGTACTAGAATCGACTAACATGTGTCAGTAAACAGTTGATGATTTTGGACTGGACTGCGGCTTAGACAATCTTCATGGGCACATCGATGAGGCAGTCCGTCTCAAGTCGACCGAGTGTTTTCTTCACACGAAGCGCAGTGAGTCGCACCGTGGGATTGGGATGCCAGCACTCTTGCATAATTTTGCTGACTGTGGCGAGCACATCATCCTCTTGCCAACGCGCTGGTATTGGCGGCCGGAAGCCCTTCACGCACACCACGGCGTGCATGTCATCGAAGGTCGGATCGGAGGGGACAACATCGTGATAGGGCAGCGCATAGTCCTCGCACGTTGTCGTCTTTGTGTTCGAAATGGGCGTATAGCAGCGACGCGCCATCTCCCACAGCACAAGGCCAACGGAGTACATGTCGGCGCGCTTGAACTCCTCAAATTGTTGCGGATTGAGTGCTTGGCTAAGCACCTCGGGAGCCATGTAGCGTCGTGTGCCAACGCGTGTGTTCTGGGCAATGTGAATCTCGTCCAGCTCCGAGATGTATTTGACTGCGAGTCCGAAGTCCGCAATGGCGCATTGGCCATTCCGCTTCACCAGGATATTCTTGCTCTTGATGTCCCTGTGCGCGATGGCCGGTTTGCCAGGTGTGCCAAAGATCTCGTCGTGCAGATGGGCCAATCCCGAGGCCAGTGAGTAGGCAAGCAGCTGCAGTTTCTGTGGAGTGATCACCGACGTGGACAGATAATCGTGTAGACTGCCCACCTCGTGGTAGTCAGTGATCAGCAGCATTTGCGTCCAGCTACCGTTGCCCTTGATGTCAGCGGCTATGAAGCCCAAGATGTTCTCGTGACGCATGAGAACGGTTTGATAGATTTCCGTTTCACGGAACCACGACGCCTCCTCGGTAGTGAAGAAGGTCTTGACCGCAACACGCTCGTCGCGCCACTTGGCCAGCCACACCTCGCCGTAGCGTCCCTTGCCCACCAGACGCACCATTTGAATCTGCTTGGCAATCGTTCTCTGTACAAGCAGAGGTAGTCCTGAGCCCGAGCCCGAACTCTGCTCCACCAGCTGCGACAAGGGGGACAGCTGTGAGTTGCACATCGAGTTGATCAGGCGCGGTTGCTTTCGCGATTTCTCGCGACGCTTATAGATGAGGCACATGATAAACACCACAACTATGAAAACTGACATGCAGACAATGATGGAGGCAAAGAGTGCTAGCGTATGCACCGACTCACTGCTCACTGGCAGCTCCGGTGCCGGAGTGGTCAGCTTGGGTGTGTAGGCGGGTTGCAGGTCGCGATTGCAGAAGTCTTCGCCCTCGCAGCAGACAATGTTCTTGCCATGAATGTGAGGCACTGAGGCCACTTTGCACTGTAAGCAAATAGAACGAGGAAATTAGTATGACAATCGAAAGCAGAAATGATGAGAGCATTACCATTAGTAAACCACCATTCTCCTCTGGCGGCATGCAGCCGTAAGTGCGCTCCTCCTCGTAGAGTCCTGTCGATTCGTCGTACACCTCCTCAACGGCACTGAAGCAACTGCCTCCAGGTCGTGTTTCGCAGGTCCCGTTGCTGGCATTGTTCGGACAGCTTCCATCGCAGTAGCAGCGCAGAGAGCGTGCTGGAATTGGAAAATAGTTTAATGAGTTCGAGTTAAGTTTGAGGTACAGTTAAGTATATTTCAAATTAAATATATTTCACATATGGCACGGTTTTACTAACAACCTAATAACAATAAAGCTGTGAGGTGAAGCATCGTATAATGGGTCTAGCTCCCCTACTGGAGAATAGGTGCAAGGAAAAGCATGAAATAAATTTGTGTTTTTATCTTTAAAGTGAAGTTAATAACATATATGCAACTTTGTCTTAGAAATTAAGTTTTTGTCTATCATTCAATATGGTAAAGAACAGAACTATTATTGGTTATTATTAATATAATATATATAAAATTTCGTATATGCCCCAAAAATTGCGATAAAGAAATTGCGCTAGACTTTTTAATATAACAAGCAAGTTTCGCAAAAGTTTATCAAAACTTTTTTCTTTAGATTTTAGATTTATTTAGTAGTTAAAGCAATACAGCAATAAAGTACCCTAACAAGAGATTTACAAAGAAAACCCATTTAGGTCAAATATCAAGGTTGTATTTAATAAATAATTTAATTAAACTGATAAATTCAATGTCCATATTCGAGCAAAAAAGGGTATCAATCGCTTGTTGCATGCACGTTTATGCCAATAATTATAATTAGCTTGAACAATTCAATTAGAAGCCAAACTGTGTGCGGTTAAAAACGCTCGCAAAACGCGCGCGTGCATGAAATGCGACTGAGCATGAAGACAAAGCTCCACTGAGCGATGGCCGGTTTGGGGTTTGGGGTGTGGAGCTGGGCTGACCGATAACGGTAATTCGAGCAATTGATTCAGGTCGCCGCTGCACGCCATTTACTCGCCAAGCCAAGCGGCCAACTCAACTTAGCAGCTAACTTGGTAACTAAGCAACTAAGTAACAAATTACAGGCTACCAGCTAAGCTGAGTCTGAGCTTCAGTGTGTGCTCAAGTGACAGCTTCTCCGGCTGCAGCTTCAACTGCAACTTCAATTCCAGCTCTGCTTGGTGGTCAGCCGAGCCAATGGGCTGGCGATTTATGGCTACAACAGCTTAACGGTTTAGCTTCTTACAGGTTCTGCCCGTTGTTGTTGCTGTGCTTTGTGGGCGTCTGCGTATATGTCTGTGTCTGTGTCTGAGCTTGGTGCGTTTTTATGGCCACATTTCGCATGGCTGCAGTAACTGACACTTAAGAGAAGCCAGCAACCGCCGTTAGCAAGCCATTGAGTCGTTCCCATGGCTGATCTATGCACCCGCCCGCTAGCACACGCTGCCAGCATTGTGTAGCAGCTCCTCAATAACTGCATTTGCTGTTCATTCACAAAAATCACTTAAGTGCTTGTGCAAAATGTGCAATAATTTTATATACTCAAGCTGCAAGCTGCAGGTTGCTTTGCCTGTTGTTTGCTTTCGGATTCCCCTCGCTGCTGCTGCCTGTTCAGCCCACACGGCAAAGCACAGGCTATTTAACATATTTTTAGACATTCTTATAACGCAAACGAGACCGATTAATGCGGCTATTTATAAGCCATAAAATACTGCACGAACATACGAGTATTTGCCAGAAGATTTACAACGCTAGGCGGATGTGTGTCATGAGTTGTTGAGGTAAATAATACGGCTGTCTCTTCCAAGAAGCAGCTCAATTTGTTCGACCAACTATTCCACAATGACACCAGCTGCCTCGCAGTTGGCAACAGATTAATCCATCTAGAGAAATTGATTAATTTGTTATTTGTGTAAGGATGTTACTTGGAAAATTATCAACGAATCATTAATTCAGAACCTAACAATACAACTAGAAATCAAACTTTTAGGCCTTGCTTTCAGCTTGTGTAATTAGTTGGATATTTGGATAAAATAACTGGTTCACAAGGCTCAATTGTTGATAGCAATGCAACTCGAAGCTTTGCTTCAACTTGAGAATTGTTTGGTTTAGTTCACTTTGTTGACATTGGGTTCGGTTGGCGATTGCTATTGGATTAATAAGTAAACAGTTGTTGCATAAATCCAACAACAACAGACGCCATTGGGTGACTTTAGGCAATTAAGCAAATTTCCTAAAACTGTGTAGCTGACTGCAGGGTGTCTGACAGTCGAGCAGCTCAATACGAGAGCGAGGGGAAATTCAGAGCACTCACACAAATGCAAGATTGAGTAAGTATGAGTGTCGTTCGATTTTTGTAACGACAAAAAGCACAAATTGGCGGATGTTGTTTGCATTTTGGGCTACACCCCACCAACGAATGCAATGGGCGCAATGGCGAGATAATAATTTAATTACAATTTAATAGCAGCGACGTTTGCTGTTGTTGTTGTTGTTTTAGAGCTCTTCTCAGCTGTTGTTGCAGTTTGTTGGTTCAACTGTTGCTAGTTGTTGGCGAGTGATTTGGCAACGCAAAACGTGACTGCAAACTGTCGACAATGACAAGTAGATGATATGCCTTTTTTATTCATTCATTTTGCTGTCGATATTGACAGCAGCCAATACCTGTGCATTAACTGAGACTGTTCCTACGTAGCACGGTAGCCTCTTCGGCTTGTCCTCCACTTCCATCTCAACCGCGTCGTCAACACGGCAACCAGACAAATTATACATTTTATACCGTTCTTATGATAAAAACGAAGATAAAAGGGAAACCAAATTATGAAAAGACGCCAAATTGTTGCGCCCATCTCTGGACCCAGACCCGGTCTGGGTCCTCTCAACATATTTTGCTACCTGTTTCGGCCATGAGTCGGGCCTTTCAAGATGCTGAGCGGCTTCAACTTGGCGCCAACTGCACGCGCTGCAGAAATCACAATTCATATTTCGTTGAAGACTTTAAAAAATATTCAACTAACAACAAAAAATAACAAATACTCGTAAAGCATTATAATTAGCAATTATTAAATATTTTAAACAGCTGGGAAATTAAAATTAACAGCACTTTAAACAATTATACCGTTTAACATATATTACTAAAAGCAACTGCTTAATATATCATAACAATTTGACTTTTATTACATAAAGAATAAACTAAATTTAATAAAATTTTTTTTTTTGTGTATTTATTACAAGAACCATTAGTTATATAGCAAAACATTTTGAATTTTGCAGGAATACATTCACCCTATCGCCAGTCTGAGAAGTTGTTTTATAGGATCCATATAATATAATCGAGCGAAAATATTTGACAATGCATTTAAAAGACACATCGAAGGGATAAAAATGGCAACTGATTCCCCATTAATCAATTGACTATCAATCTATGTATTCTACGCGAATAAAGTATTTAATCTTCGGCGTATTGCAAACAGTTTTTTGCTGGCATTAATTCTGTCCGATTGTTGATGTACTTATGTTTGCTGTAAACATTTTGGCAACAGGCAAACTCTCTGCTACTGTGGCAAAAGCACAAGATGAGTTAGAGACAGAAGCAGAGTCATAGATAGAGACAATCGCAGATGTAGCAGCTGTTGCTATTGTTGATTCTGTTGATGCCATTGATGAGCTCACCTCCGAGTGAGCCAACGTCAGCGGGCTTACTATGAATACGTATGTATCTATCAGATAAATACACACACTCGAATTGCACAAACACATACGCATTCTCTCGTATGTAGGTGAAGATAGTGGCCCGATTTGTATATCTTTAGGTAGCACATGACCTGCCAGCCAGCCAGCCAGCACGTACATATGTTTCTATGCAGCACGAGTCTTGTGGCATTTGGCAAACATTTCCGAAGAAGGCGACGCACGGAGCAAGCATGGCGGATGTGCCTAGAGTGTGGCATGCCACGCATTTTGGCTGGAGCGCTGTGAAGCTGTTGCGAGTGTCGCCCAATGTTGTAGGAGTATTTATAGATTGGGCGGCCATCTGACATAATGTTTACGACACGACTGCAGCCCACGCCTCAAAGAGCGAGAAAGAGACAGCGAGTGAGCGAGCGAGGAAATATGATAAACGCTTGAATGCGAATGCAATCGAAATGTAAATGCAAAATCAGCTATCGCAGCTTGTGGAAAAGTGCACCTACTCTGAAACTACATCACGACTATGTGATGTGATGGGCTGTGTTGTTTTGTTTGGTGTGGTGTGGTGATGCGCGTTGGCAGCGGAAATCGTTAGCTGATTCACGCTGTAAACATGGCCAACCCCCAACGCCAAACGTCAAACGGCAATCTTCGCAGCTGCAGCTGCTGCTAGTAAGTGAATTGAAAGCCTCGAGAGTACAACAAATTACAGTTTAGTGATTACATTTATTAAAGTCTTTTCATTGATCATTCCTAACAAATAAAATTGAACATTGGATCAGGTATTACTTTATAAGTGTACTTTAATAGTCCAGGAAATTCATCGCCATATTTACACATCAAGATCTAGCGAAGAGCAAAAAATGAGCTTGACTCAATAGAAATACCAGTTTAAACAAGTAAGAGGGCCTCAGTCGAGTGTGTTTGACAGTGAGATACCCGCTTCGATAAAACCATTTTCTTACATTATATCAAAAATGTACAGCAAAAATACGAAAATATACCAAAGCCTATATTTGGTATATCATAATTGTACTAAACCAAAAAATATACAGTACAAAATATGGCGGATTGTCAGCCAAAGCAACTAAGATACGATTGAAGCCGGCGTTTTTTGCCATACAAACGTTTTCAAATTCTTTAACTTAGTAGCAACAGATGAGTTTAGAACTTTAAAACAGAAACTGTAAACAAAGCCGGGTAAGATGAAAGTTCCTTTTAGCTGATTATCAAGATCAATTTGCTTTTGGTCAACACGCTCAAATTGTATGCAATAAAAATATTTTTCGCAAATAAAAGCTTTTTCAGAGCATGATTTTACGTTTTTCCAATAGCTGAACTTCCCCTAAGACTTTGCTTAGACTTTGTTCCCTTGCCTGCGATAATTGGCAAGAGTTGTTATCGCTATTCTTGCATGCTAATGTCTAATAAAATTTACTAAAGTGCTACTCAAGTTTGAGGAATAAACATTTAACGATATTCAAACATAGAGAGTTCTGACGTGTCAAAATTAACACTTCAAAAACTGGTTGTGCGGCTTGAGCTCAATCAATCTGCAAACAACATTTAATTTCATGTGGTAATAGGTAACTGAAAGATCCAGTGAACTTAACGGACTTGAACTAAATGAATGCGTTAAATGAAACATAGAACAGGTATAAAGATATTTCTGAAGTGTTAATGTGAACACGCATTCTTGTAAACGATCTGCTAAGTCACTGTTCCGACTTGTTAGTGAATAGAAGCTGCGCTTATGCTATTGGCAATTGTGATTTGCATTCCAATGCGGTTGATTTGCATAAATGCATATTACAGGCGTTTAATTGACTTTCAAAACGTGTCACCGGCAATACAAACAAAAGCAACAGAAACAACAAACGCAGTAAATGCTGAAACATGTTTTCTCGACTGTTAAGCTGCTGTAAAGTGCATGATTGGCTTTTTGTTTTCTCTCAGACTCCAAGATAGTGAATATACTACACATATACACACTACGTTTTATTTAGCAAGTCTGTGGAAATGCCAACCAGTTATTTCTAATAAAACTACTTGGAAGACTGTTTGTCGTGGGCGTTTTCGTTGGCCAAGTGCTGCTGCTGCTGCTGCTGGTAAGACAGTGATTGCCTTGCGGCTGCCTCTTAATCAAAACGCTGTCAAAATTCTTAATAAAACTCTACTTGTACTAGACTGGCTGCATGTGTCAGTCGTGAGTGCGCCATTCATCCAGCGAGTCCGACTGCGGCAGTTGCAAAATCTTAAAAGCGTCTGCATGCGTTTTAATTAAGTGTCGCATATTTTTAATTAAATCAAATAACGCCCAAGCGGCAGTTGAGCTATGGAAAACGCGTCCAGCTGCTGGCGCGTGGGCTCAAAAAAACCAAAAGAGTACGAAAGAGAGCAAGAGACAAAGATTCGGTGAGAGAGTGTGAATACAACAGAGACACAGTGAGAGCTGTTAGGGACTGCTAGGGAACTGTTTGCTGCGTGGGCTTTGCCGCCGCCGGATGCTGCTGTGAAACAAGGGCGTCTCGATCTCTGTCTCCGTCTCTGTCTGCTCTCGGCATACGAGTATTTTTAAGAAACTCGTTTCACATGCAAAGCAGAAGGTAACCACAACCATCAGCCATCATCTACCAGCAGCAGCAGCAGCAGCGGCAGCAGCAGCACAAGCAACAACAACACCCACGCGACTCGAGTCACATATTGGCTGGCTTAAAGATTGACTGTCGAGTGTCCAACCCTGCGCATAATCAGCATACATAATCTAATCTACATACATACATAAGGCTTAAACGGAATTCGCATTAGATGCCAACGGCTCAGCACGGGGGCGTAGTCAGCCTCAAAAGGGGATGTGAACAGTAAACATCCATTTACGATAATTCAAATCTTGACAAAGTGCCAAATGATTTCGATTCGCAGTTATTCAATTTTCAGAGAAAAAAAGAAAGTGTAACAAGTAAGAAAGCTACAGTCGAGTGTGCCCAATAAATGAAAACCATATTCTACAAATATACCGAAAATATTCCACAAATATACAAAATATACCGATGGGTATATTTGGTATATCGATATGGTACAACACTCACAATATTCCATAGAGTACAAAATATACCATATATACAGGAGCCTTCTTCTATATTCTTCGATAATTTTTATCTGAGCGCAACCAAAATTTCAGGAATCAAAAATACTGAATTTATTATTGTATAGTATATACCAAAAATCGCTCCTTCTGCCTGTTACATGCATTTCGTGAAGGCACAAAGTTATAATACCCTTCTACTCTCTGGGGAACGAGTATAAAACGTAGAAGAACGTAGACTCTTCATTCATTCTCATTTCGATTTACATTAAACGATTGACATATCCAAATCTGACTTTGATTTAGCCTCCCTTTTGCCACGTCTCTGTGCTACACACATCCGGGTTCAAAAGAATAGCGTTTGCTATATGTACATATAAAGGTACACATACCAGTTTGTTAGCTGATTGAAATGCTCGAAAACATAGAGAGCTGCATAAATTACAACAGCAACAGAGGAAGACTGTAATACACAAGTGAAATTTTGGCGGCTGCTCTGAACTTGCAAGTTGCAACAAGACTTGGGATGGACATGAAAGTCGTCGTCATCCTTTGTGCTTTTATCATTATCTTCATCATCAATATAAATATCTTCATTATCTCCAGTTACTTATTTTTGTCAGCGTTCGCTCGTACACAAATAGAAACGCCCGCTGTTTTTTTTTATTTTTAATCTTACGTCTTGGACAAACGCTAGCGCGTATATGTATTTATTTGTATACATAAATCAAGCATACGCCCCGTAAATCAATAGTAATTAATCGCTTCTTTTTGTATTTATTTTGAATTTGTTTTTTTGCATACGCCCTCAGCAGCAACGAATGAAATGCAAATTGCTGCGACCAGATGCCATTGTCCAAAGTTTATAGCTTTAATTAAGCATCTGTTTTTTGGGTTTGTATAGTCAAGCTGTGACGATATTCGATAAATAACCTAGTCGATAATCGCAAGAAAATTAATCGAACAGCTACTGAATTGAGATATGTATGTATTAATTATCTGACTCGCGATTGTAGAGTGTAAAGGGTATTCGGTTTGAAGATCTCTTCTGTTCTCCCCTTCTCGATGCGAATAAATTAATCATCGGACTTTAAACAATGTTTATAACTAAAACGAAATTGACTGTTTTTCTTAAAAAGAAAAAAATGTAACATATAGAGGATTTCGAAGTGTATGCTTGGCTTGAACATACTCTGCAATAGGAACTGATTGAGTTCAAGCACATTTTGTCTAAGTAAAATAAATACATATAATTCTACTAAATGAACTGATTAATTCTGAAAAAAAAAGTTTGAGCCGGAAAGTGTATTCACTCGTATTTTCATTAACTAGATACAGGGTATCGAAAAGAAGAACGACAGCGAAGGTAAACGAGTTTTGCTTTACGCTGTTGTCGTTTCTCGTCTAAAGTTGTATTTCCGAAGCTAAACCTCTGACGTTGTGATTGTTGTTGTTGTTTTCAGTTTGTGTTGTGAGCATGACAACTTTTAAAATGATTTTTCCTTATAAATAGCTATAATTAATGCCGAACCGCGTCTATATACATATGTGCCTAGGTTGTCTGTACAAACTGCCTCGAGTTGTTATGAATGAAATGCCAATAACCCAAATAGTCATAGATGGACACAAAACGTTTATTTTGTGTGTTTATCAGATTTAAAACTGCATCCATATATACGCTTTGGTATATGGGGAGTCATTCTCTGTACCCCATTGTCCCCTTTTGTCCTGCTCTTGCTGGCAATTAAAAACAATTGCATTTACGTACAGTGCACATTGATGTCGTGGAAATTATTTTCGATGCATATGTATTTTGCATGTGCCCCGTTCAAATCAACACAATCAGCTTTAATTAGAGAGGTCGCCGCCAGACTGTGCCCGCCGATTTGGCTTAATGGTTTTTAATTGCAGTCGCAAAATGATTAAAAACACAAATGAGATATTTTGAATCATCTGGTCTGGAATTGCAATGAGTGTGGACCACCCAAAATGATGCTGTGGAGATTCTGAGCTCATAATGAATAAATGGAAAATCTCTGAAGCCAGATCAGTGTAAAATGTTGTAGTTATTATATACAAACTCGATTTATATTTTCCTTTATGTCGAAACTTACCTGTAATAAAAAGAGAAATAAATAAGGTTAGTAACAATTAATCAAAGATACAAATAAAATGATCAATTAAAAAATTAAATCGAAGCAAAAACTAAATGTATAAATCAAATAGCAACTGGTTCTGGACCTATTTGGGATTGAAAATCGAATTTAAATACAACAATAAATAAATTCGCTTGATTTTTTTATGGCAATTTCAACAGTAAATTACGGCTGATGTTGATAAATGCAAATCGCCAAGTCGCTAAGTCGGCGAATCGCCAAATCTTCGAATATCTAAATCGCAAAATGAAGGCGTCATAATGATTATAATGGTGATGATTAGCTATCATTGTTGCTGTTGCTTATGCTGCTGCTTGTCGATTCAACAGTAGCCGTCTTTGCACAAACCTGCCCCACAGCGTCATTGCGATATCAATTCGCATGCAGCCCGACCATCAGATACCCTATCCGTGCTAAACTCCAACAAACTCGCTCTGCCGATCAGCAGATACTTCTCGAGTTGATGCAACCCGTTTCGGTATTACTTTGATGTGTTGTTTTATAGCTCAACGCAGATGAAACAAATGCGATGCTAATAAGTCGTCTTTGTTTTTCGATCGACAAAAAAGAAACAGAAAAAAAAAGAATTTTAAATTTATGCGTCTGCCATATGAAATAGCAAATGCTATTTGGCTTGCTCCGCGCTACAAAAATAAACATTTACTTATATTTAAACTGAGTCGTCGCCGCGGCGACTTAAAAATAAGCTACAGGAAAGAGGCTAAAGCCAATGATAAAACTAAAGGAAATGGAGGAAATTGACAGTTGCCATCAATCAGCAGCCTTTTGGCCAATTTGAATACTAAGTTTATGCTCGTGTGGGTGGCCCAATGGCCAATATGCAAGTCGCGTCAAAATGTCAATTAAATTTATGTGCAGCACACGCCTGGCATACAAAAGTCTAGGCCATGTTGCTGCTTCTGTGGCTTTAGCTCTGATTTGCTGCTACCCTCAGCCATTGACAGCAGCAACATGTTGCTGCTGCCGTTTTGGATACCAACAACAACAACAACAACCAAATCAACAGCGACCAGTTGCTGCTACAGACAGCCTGGCGAAAGCCGGCGACTGTCAAATTATAAAATTTGATTTTGTACACGTTTATTTGGCTTTGGTCACCTTATTATGAATCAACAAGTTTAGTGCGATCTAGTCTTAAAAGTACGACTAGTAAATACCCTCACTCTAAGAAGAGTAAAACGTGTATGACCATTGAGATTCAGATTCAGTTCTATCGAGAGGATAGCATTTATATTTTATATTAACAATATTGTTAAAAATAAACATGATTCGAACAACGAAAAGTACATTGAGTCTGAAACACAAATAACACAAATCATTTATAATTTATATATTCTTGGACACTCGCCACCCGCTTGCATTTGGACAATACTGTAATACTCTATGTCAAACAGGCGCAGGGTATCAAACACATTCTGCTGTCGCGCCTTTTATGGCTGCGAAGCGCTCTGCTGACGTGTGCAGCGCCAGCAACATAGTCCGATATATATACTATGTACCGTCTGCTACGTTGTGTACACAAATATATCAAAAAAACTTAGCTCCTAAAATGAAGAAGCGAGAAAGAGAGAGAGATAGAGATAGAGAGACAAGAATATACATCTGTGAAGACATCTAGTAGATCCAATTATACATATTCATATAAATATATCTTTTATATGAGCGTTGTCAATGGTTCGTTTCGCATTGTCTGGCCCCCAAACAGTTGTCGGCCATTGTTCATACTGTTGTTGTTATTTCAGTCTAATAAACTTGCCGTCGCGCTGTCTGTGGTACACATATAGAAAATCCACTGAGAGGAATCTAAGAAGTCAAAATGCTTTCATCGAGACTGCTCGACACCGAAATACCCGTGACTCGAGTTTCTATGGCATGTCTATAAGTCCATAAGAATATTTTTTGCTGATCATTAATCTAAAACCTCATCCAAAAGTAAGAATTGGTCTTCTATTTTAATAAATCACCAAGCAACTTCAATTACATATCATACATATGTACATATATAAAAATTAATTGGTGGAGTCTCTTTTTTTGAATTAGGAATTTAATTATTATACCAAATATTAGGTTCATCTCTTTAAAAAAGCTTGTCTGCTATAACGTGTTTAAGATGAGATTTCAATTACTGAAATCAGTAGCAGTTGATTATATGATATAAATATAATGATGGACTAACACTCATAAATTCAACTCGCTAAAAATAGTCAATACATATTTCCACCCAAAGATGTACTGAATAATGAGGACAAAAAGTTCCCGAAATCAAAAGAATATCGTTTTGTATTTATCACAGAGTGTGATCATATCCTGCTACAGGTCTTCTTGCAGATATGTCGCCAACGTGTGTGCAACACATGTGAGGGCGCGCGTGAAAATGACTGAAATGAGCCAGCTCTGCATCCGACAGATACTCAGAGATGCAGATACGGATACGCAGGCAGCTGCTGTTGTTTGTCAAAGCAATGGAAAACCCTCCACGGATTGCCCGTACTGCCTTACAATGGCATGGAATTTGCTGATGATGAAGTGAAGTGAAGTGAAATGTATCTGCAAGATACGCAGATACACATACTGACAGTTGTTATGTAAATGCAGCTTCCTGTCAGCACATGCAATCCCAGAAGGGCTAAAGCAATAAAACAAAAGCTCTTGATCTTTGATTAATCTCAAAATTAAATAAAATATCTTTACAGTTTAAAAATAGGAACATATAGAATTTGATAAACATATATTGAATAAATCTAGATTAATATTTAGAACTTTTCGATTTTAAAAATTCATTAATGAATAAAAAGTAATAAAAACACTCGAATTATCTGAGCTTTTTTGGTTGATTTGTGTATCTTTCTTGTTTATACGATTTGATTTTGCGAAAACTTGTGTAAATGGCATGGGATTCTCCCGAAATTTAAAATACATAATTTTGCATTTTCCAGTGTGATCGACTATGACATTCCCGCTACCTATTTTGAATGCAACGATATTCTACAAATATTCCGAAAATATTGAAATGTACTACACTTAAAATATACAGTACAAATTATACCCAGTTGGTAACCAAAGCTACTAAGACCCGATCAGATGGCTATATCGTCTGGGCTGTTGATGCTGATTAAGAATATATTTTCTATAGACACAAAGTTATAAAATAATGGGTAACAGATAAAAAAAACACTCTTTTGATCCCGACCAAGAATATTTATGCGATAATCAATGAACACGTCGTGAATTAAAAGATTGAAAAGTAATCCAATGCTAATCCAAAGTAGTATGAGTCAATAATGATTCAATGAGAGATCTATACACTTGGCACTCGGTTATGTATGTAAATAGATCGACATGTATTCACACGAATAGATCACGTAGCTGGCTGGGTCATCTTTTGAGTTAGTCAGAATGATGAATAAATTCGTCAAGTCGCCAAGCAGACAAAACAAATTCGCTTGTTTTGACTTTTAAGACGCGACACGGCGACGTCTGTAAATTCTGCTGACCACAGCGGGCGATTTGAGTGATAATAGTAGCGACGAACAGAAAAGAGAGGTGCGGAGAGGAGGCGCAGATACATTGAATGCAGAATGCAGAATGCAGGCCCATAAAATCAATGACCTCTTTCGCTGCTGTGTGTGCTGCACGACAAAACCCGAAAATCGGCAAGTTGGCATTTAAGTGAATTAATTTTAAATGCTACTCGCAAGTAAATCGCACAAAACTTGAACGACGAACAGCGCAAACAAGTCAGCACAAATACTCCGAATTGTAACAGTTTCACAAATGATTGTTCAAAAATTCGAGTATGTATTTCCACATCTATGCTCAGGGCGAGGGTGAGGGCGAGTAGTTGTTGCGTCGGCCTGGCTTTTTTTTTAACTTGCACTCATTGTTATTATTTTTATTTTTATTTGTATTTTGTTTGTTTACGCCAGCGACTCGCTGATTAGATTAAGTCTGGCAATACTAACAAACTGGCAAGCGACGACCAGGTTGTCGGGCCATATAAAACACACACGCACACCTAGGGAGCAACACCTCGAAAGTTGCCTTATCAGTTTATTGTGGTTCCACGAAAATTTTGATGTGCTGATAACGGAAAACGTCGCGCATTTAATCATAACTGAACTGAAAATAATGATAGCATACTCGTACCCTGCACTTGTGCACTTCCTCCATAAAATGGAGCCTACGTTGTCCAGTTCGGTTCAATCATAATTTTTGAAGCAAAAAGAGCTCTCACACACTTCTCTAAGTCCCACATCAAAAGGTGTTTTCGCATTTGGGTTTCGTCTTTGGGTTTTTATCTGTTGACCGTTTCTCCATTTGCCCGATTTGTCTTGCGCATTATGAACTGACTCAGACTCCGATTCCGACCGGGACGCACCCTGAAGGCCTCCCATGGCGAGTTTATTATTAAAAGTATGTACAATATAAATCATGCAATGAACAGAGAACAAGAGGCGGCTACACCTGGTCAACTACTGACAATGAGGATTATGTGCGAAAGAAACACTCCAACTTTGAACTCTAACGAATCTATGCACCCGAGAACCCAAAAATACCTTTCGAATCTGTTTTCGGCTAAGAGAATAGGAACATTTACACATTTTTGTATTTAATGCGGATGAAATTGTGCATCTTTTAGTCAATAAGAAATTCGATTTTAGCTTGTTTTCAAATTCATTTTTGAAGTTCCAACTTTAGGTATCATCCATTATATGGACATAATACGTTACATCGCCTTTACTTAAAGTAATCTTAGAGGGTAGATTGAATTAAATGCTGAGATGCATATCAAAATAATCTAAGCACACGAAATCGAATGACACAAGGTTCTACATAAAATGCGAGAATTCATAGTCACACACACACACACACACAGGCACACTCACATCTATACAGATGTAGGACTGGCATCCATTAAATTGACAGCTGATCTTTTTTGGTTGCCTCATTTGCAAGGGGTGCCCGTTGATTTCGGGTATATTTTTATTTATTTTTGTTTTTGTTCATTTCATGTTGTTTTTGTTCTTCTTGCTGCTGTTGTTGTTGTTGTTGTTGTGTGTTGCTAGTCTGGTCTGTTCTACCTGCGCACGTCCATAAAAAATTAAGAAAAACATGCACAACAAGCAAAGGCGCAAAGGAGACGGCAGACGGGAATATCGGAGCCGTCAGACGTCGCATATTTTAGGCCGCCTTTCGCGTCGACATCGCTCTTCTACTATCTCTCTCTCTCTCTCTCTCTGGCTCTCTGTTCGACTCGGTTTTGTGTTCAGCACTTGACATAGAGGGAACAACAAAACGCAATTAGAAGAAAACAAAAAAGAGGCAACAACAAATTTCAATTTTCAATTGAAAACCATCGACAACGAACACACTAAACAGGATATTTTCAGAGGATTTGTTATATGAGCACTGCATACTTATGAGCTACAATCATCGGTTGAAGATCATGGAAACATGATCTTGGGACATGTCCATTTCCGCGACTATCGCGTCGATCTCAAGAAACGATAACGTTGACAGAAGATCTCAGCTCAACTCAACTCAGCTCAGCTCATGGAGAAAACTGCAAGGGAAACTATAGGAAACTTCAATAATTGAAAAACAACACAAAAGAGTCAAACAATATCATTCTCAGCCTTAAGCTTTTCGACGCTCAGATTCCCTGTAATATTTCGTTGTAAGCAATTCTTATTCAATTTATTTTGGTTGAAATAAATATTGCTCAAACTAAAGCCCAAATATCATTAGCAGATTAATATATTAAAATAATTACTTAGTGAAAGATTAAATCGACAATATATTCTATCTATATGTACATTCTAGCTTTAAGTTGCAACTAAAATGCCCCATCTATGAGTTCGCAGGGGCATACAAAAAGATAAATGAAATGTTATATTAATATTTACCATGTGCCTTCTTCTTTCTGGATTTCGGCGCCATGTCTGAAGATGCAACAACACCAACAACAACCAACGCCGATGATTTTTATGCGAAGCGGTGGGGCAGCGACAGCGACAGTGACTGCTGCTGTTGCTGCAATGCAGCAACCTCTCTGCAAGTTGTTGTCTTCGGGTGTTGGGACCCGTTGCTCAGCTCTCGATCTCTCGGTCAGCCGTGCACCAAAACAATAAATGCGGCAGCGGCAGCAACAACAACTGCAAACATCAACGTAGCAACACGAGCCGTTTGTCTATGTGGTGTTGTGTGTTGTGGATCGTGTGGAAGAACGAGAACTGGATTCGTTATATACCTTTGTCTCTTCCACCTCTCTCCGTCTCTCTCTCTCTCTCTCTTTCTCTCTCTCTCTCTCTGTCAGTCTGATGGTTGCTTTTCGGTTCGGTTCGTCTCGGTTTGGTTTGGTTAGTTTATTGCGGTCGTTTGGCCGGCGGCGTCGGTCAAACCGGCGACACCATGGAGCCTCCTGTTGCTTCCCCCCTTTGGTGGGTTCCAAGTGTATACAACAACGGACAAAATTATGGCTTTTGGCAAACTTGATCCTGTGTGTGCGCCGTTCTTGCCTCTTCCTTTGCTCGTTATTATTATTGTTGTTGTTCTTTTGCTGGGCCTTGTTGTTGCTGTTGTTGCTGCTTGTTGTTGTTGTCGCCGCAGTGGTGTGAGCGCGTGATCACGTTGATTATAATTATATACGAAAGGTGGCAATACAAATCAGGTGAAATTCAATCCAAGCATACGTCGAGTCGTCGGATATCCTGCGAAAGCCACACCGAAAGACGTTGGGACAGACACTTGCCAAAATACAATTTGATTTGAATCTCAAACTATTATTTCTTTCTAGTTGGATACAACTTTTTGGCACTTTACTTCAGGCAGACACAACACTGTTTGTGAACCGAACGTTTCGTTTTGTTTTTTTCTTCTCTTTTTTCATTTAAATTATTTTTAGCGCGTTTATAATTATTCACAAATATCCACACAATTCTATCTAGCAATCAATAAATATTTTTTTCATTTTCCGTTCCGTTCATTTAGATTTCTTAAACACTTGTCATTTGATCTATGCGCACTGCCAATTCAGTTAATAATCTTTGCCATTTAAAATGTTTGCTAATTGCACGACAAACGAATGACGAAAGAAACGCAGCGCAGCCTCCACGACACGAAATCCGCAGATACGTCACAACACGAGCACAACGTATGAGGTACTGACTTTGCTGCGGCCTGCAGCAACAGGCGTATAAAGAGAGTGTGCGCACTCAAACAGAGAGAGAGAGCGGAAAGAGAGAGGTAATATTTGAGAGAGCCGCATTAAGGGAGAGCTAAGAACACTGAGCGTAAATAGTCAGCACTTTCCAAATGTCTGCATGAATTTCATTCTTCAAATGCGTGAAAACAGTTGCATTTTAAAACATTACATTACATTAATTATTTTATTGCACAAATATATATTGTAAGAAACATTTATTTCTTTTTAAAATAAATTTACCGAAATCATGAATTGTAACTATTGTACTAGTATTTTCTTGCACTGTTGTCACTCTTTCTATGATTCGAACGCTCTCACATTCAAGTGCTTGTAAACTTTACGCTAGCGCGTTGGCGTCTCTATGTCGGCAACGTGTGGGTGACCGACAGAGAGAGAGTGAGCATGAGAGAGACGGAAACATAGATTGATGGAGAGAGCGCGCCAAAAGCGGTAGCGCGTTTTGTGCGCGATTTAAAACGCGTGCTCTCTTTGATGCTCACTTGGCGTTTTTCTTTTGGCCACGCTCACTTGTATTTCAAGTTTTGAATGGCTTGTACGAGTATCTTGATCTTTAACCGTTTGTGTAGCATCGTATTTCGTTGCTGCTTATTATAACTGACATATCTAGATATAAGGCATGGGCAATGCCCGTCGGTGCTGTTGCTGCTGCCGCTGCTGCTGTTTCTACGGCTGTCGGCTGCGTAATTGCTGGGACTGCGACGGAGACTTGCAATGGGCACGGATCTGAGGCCCTTTTTTGCATATGCATCCAACTGACAACTGCCAACTGGCCAACAACAATAACAACCAGCAATAATAATAACAGTCTTTGTCTCGAATTTGTTAAGGCAATGTGTGATTAGTGGCAACACCAAGCCAATTCCATCTCCATCTCCATCTCTAGCAAGTACAATCATAATCCCAGCACAAAGATTTTCATCTGCGCTCTTGTGCAACACCAACACTTAATGAACTCTGTCCACAAAAACTCATTAGATGTCAACCGATACCCATTCCGCATAAGTCAAACAGAAGCCTCGCTAATTAGGCTCGCTTGTAAATACCTGACCAGCAGCTCAACCGCTTTCAGGTAGTTGAATTTCATACTTTTGCATTAAAAACGCATTTGGCATTGCGTTCGCTGGAATAACAGCTGCAATGTCGAGTACTCCATGAACTCGAGCATAGTTTCAGTCCAACGATAACCCATATGATCCCTCGAATCAGCTCCAAAAAAACATTTCGACTCCAAATGCATTCATTATCTCGCACAAAGAAAAACCATAACTTATAGTATATACAATATTTTGCTGGGCATGAGCCCTCTGCTCTGGATTTGTCTATCTAAATGCTTTGGTCAGATTCTACTCGCTGATTGCCAGATTCTTGCTC
Source organism: Drosophila sulfurigaster albostrigata (assembly GCF_023558435.1). NCBI lineage: Eukaryota > Metazoa > Arthropoda > Insecta > Diptera > Drosophilidae > Drosophila > Drosophila sulfurigaster. The sequence continues at coordinate 3,703,884 of NC_084881.1, forward strand.
TTGCTGTTGTTAATAATAACGTAAGTTGTTGTTACGCTTGTTCAACGTATTGTTGTTGTTGTTGTTATTATTGTTGTTGATGTGGAGAGTGCTGGCAGGCGAGGTGTGATTTCTCAAGTGTAGGAGTCACGCAGCGCACAGCCGGCAACACTTCGCTCGCCATGGCCTGTGGTGCACCAAAGACGGTGGATGCAGCCAGCCTGCGAGGGCATTAAGCTTCTCTGTGCAATACCCTATAAAAAGGCAGAGTGATGAAGAGAGTAAGCTCCAAAGACATTTAAAGAGGAAACTCACAGAGACTAGATGTGGACAAACAAATAAAGAAACAGTTTAAATGGATAAAATCGAATACTAGTAAACATTTATTAATGTTAAAAAATAAGCAAATAATGTTGACAAAATTTTACAATTAAATAATTTTAAACGATTTAGATAAAATACCTTCTTCATATATGGGTTTCTCCACCCAGAGCATTCACACTGAACTAGGAAAAATTAATGGGAACACAACAAGTCTGGCACTCTCTGTAGACTGTAGACTGTGAAAAATGTTGATTTTTCTTTTTGGATCTCCATTCTTTTTCAGCAGCCACTGTGAATGCCATCTCTGTCTGTTCTACAATTATCTAGCTGGAAGCGTGTATTTGTATGTGAGAGTAGAGAGAGATAGGGATTTGAACAAGTATAGAATGGAAAAGGGAGTTGGGCACTCTTGGTTGCAACAGTGAGTGGAAATGTGCAACAAGAAGGAGGGAGGCGGAAGGCGGCAGTCGGGAGTCTGGCACCAAAAATGCTAGGCGCGAAATTTTTATGACTTATACTAATATTACAAACGTGAGGACTTGCTGCAGTCTACAATTAGCACCTTTAAGTGATGTGCATTAACATTTATTGCGTTTGTTTAAATAAGAAAAAAAACAGCATCCACCATTGAGAGAATGGGAGAAACAACTTTTTGTTGTTTCTTTATTTTGTATGTATAGAGACGAATTTTTTATTTGTATACAATTGGTATGGGTTTTTCATGGAATGTTTCGAGTATTTCCATGGAAATTAAATGTTCGCCTTTGTACGTCTCTCAGACACAAGATGTAGACAACATGCCAGACAAACTGGCGGCCCAAGTATATGTTATCGGTATCTGTACCTGTATCTGGAACGAATCAACACACATTAGATACAGAATGAAGAATGCATCAAGCCAACGGACCAACATGGCCAACAGATGTGCGCAACAGGCTCCCCTTGCTCTCAGTCTTTGTTTATCCCTCTCTCTCTCTCTCTCTCGATCTCTTTCCATCTTTGGGACTCTATCGATCTCCCTCAGTAGAACAAAGGTCCGACAATACCCAAAAAGGTCTTGTCCAAAAGGTTTGAAATGTCACTTCAAGTGTGGCTGGGCATTAAATCAATGTCAGTCGATGCTCTGAACAAAGGAAAAGATTTCCCGTCTCCTTTTCTCTCATTTTCGAGTAGCAATGGACTGATGTATCTCACAGATACACTTGCATACATACACACAAACACTTGAATGTGAATGTGTCTCTATATCTGTTGTATTTACTGCATGGAAATTTCGGTTTGTGTTGTACAAGAAATTTGTGTCAACGTGGGCGAGTCGCTTTTGTTAGTGTGTAAAAATAAGTACAAACGTATTTCGTGTTTTGTCATCAGCATGTGGACAACAAAAAATGCTACAAATTCCGATAAATTATAACGATAAATTATAATTACACGCACGGCTGAGCATAAGTCAAGAAGCACATACATGCATAATAAATGTGTACGTTAACTTCTTTGGGGTGCTGGAGATATTAAACAAGTCAAAAATAATTTGTAAATGCATTACAAATATTTCATTAACACCTTGGGGATGAAAGTGTTAGCTCAATTTTTTGAAATGGTTGCAAATTAATTAAAATTTGGATTTGAGTTGTATACCATATTTACGAAAATTCTATATTAATACAAAATCTCAATAAGACTTCTAAAATTTAAGAACCCCAAGTTAGAATAAATATTCTTTTTAACCTCAAGCGAATGTCGTATGCCACATTGTCTTTTAGGCAAGCCAATTTCAACATCCTCGATAGTATAGTGGTTAGTATCCCCGCCTGTCACGCGGGAGACCGGGGTTCAATTCCCCGTCGGGGAGATCGAGATACGATTTTTTCAATTTTTTACTTAACCAATTCTTTCAACGAGCAGTTGAAATAACTAAAAACACAAATAGAATAAATACCATTTCATGAACTCTATCCGACAAGATTGAACTCTCTATTAAATAAAGCATTAGCTGAAATTGCAAAAATATGTCCATATATGTATGTATGTAATAAAAAAAAATCATTTTTTTGCCTCTGTTGAAACTATTCTACCATAGTCTATTCCTCTTGATGAATTTATGTAAAATAATCCGTCCAACACGCAACGACACGACAATAGTTAATAGTGAAGTTTACCAAAAAATACAATACCGAACTTTTCGATTATTAATTATTAATGCTTACTGAGTATAAAAAACTTTATAAAAAAAAAAGTTATTTTAAAATAGAGTAGACATTCTCCCCGACGGGGAATTGAACCCCGGTCTCCCGCGTGACAGGCGGGGATACTAACCACTATACTATCGAGGATGTTGGCACAGTCTTGACAAAAACATTTTTTCCAATAACACTGATTTATTTATTATTGGTAGATTCTTATCGACTACTACTACTCCGGTTTAATGAATCTTTAAATCGATCTGATAGCTAATTGCTCTTGACGCATAATATGGAATCCAAATTTCACGTAATTTACTTCGATCCATCAAAAAATCTATCGCTCTATATTACCCAAGCATCAGTGAACACGTACTTTTTAAATATTGTATGTCGCAATGCAACAATCACAAATTACAATACACTAAACAATTGTATTTCGTCCATCTCACTTTGTATTTGTACATACATATGTATGTATGTGTTCACAATTGCCATCCAACTGATAAGATGATATAAATGGCAGGGCTCATCGAAAAAACTGCTTTTTCTGTTAGTTGTATTGAATAATTTACTTATTGTATAAACAGACAGATTGTAAATAAAGAGAGTGAAAAACAATACACCAAAGAAAACATTTTCATTCATATTGACCCAGTGAATACGAAAAAAGGCGTATGTACAAATAGACATTTTGACCGGCAGCGTTCAACATCCTCGATAGTATAGTGGTTAGTATCCCCGCCTGTCACGCGGGAGACCGGGGTTCAATTCCCCGTCGGGGAGAGACGTTGCGAATTTTTTTTTTTAATTTTAAATACATTTTTAAAATTTTTACATTAAAAATGGCTTTTAATAAACTACAAATAAGTATTAAAAGTCAACACTTATAATATTATGTAAAGTATAACCACTAACCATACAATACATAGATGCGTCACGCCATACAACCAAAACGTCCCATTGAAAACAGTATTATTGCCGCCCCAGTCGGGTCGTGCGCTGCGATTCGAACACCGAGCCTCTTCGGCTCATTCGAAAATTCGATGTGCTAACGGCGTTATTGTATGGTTAGTGGTATAACCAATATAAGTTTGAAATAGTTTCTGTTAAACACGTTGAGTATATATTGAATACTTCATTTAGTTACGTTATATATTCACTTCTTTTTTGTAAAAAAAGAGCAGGAAAAAAACTTCACATCTCCCCGACGGGGAATTGAACCCCGGTCTCCCGCGTGACAGGCGGGGATACTAACCACTATACTATCGAGGATGTTGAAGCACGGTTGTCAAAACATGTATTTCAGCTGAGCACCTCTTTTCTTTCATTTTCTAACATTCTCACTCACCAATTTCTGCTGGTTTTTCGTGTATGCGTGTTGTTACTGCTGCTGCTTCCCTTAACTTTGCAACAGCCACATCATCATAGGCGGCTGAGTCTTCGACTCTTTCATCGGCTGCAGTTAAATCGTAAGTGTTGAACTGACCTGTAAAATATGAAAGATAAAATAATATAACATTATTTGTTAAGTATTATGAATGCAACACCCGGATCAGAAAGATGCGAAAGATTCAAAAGATAAATTTTAACCAAGCCACAGTACACAATTTACAATACATGAATTTATTAAATTATATTAATAAGAAAAACAAATGTATTACATGTTATTTGTATTCTTTTTTGGATTTATGATTTCGCTGAATTTTGATTCTAAATTACTTTTTTTGTGAACTAATCTAACAATTAAATTATTATTATTATTATATTATATATATTCATATTGCCAAAAATAATTACAGTGAAAAACCTCAAGTCCAAGAGACGAAAATGCTTTTGTATAGTGATAATGTGTAGTACAAATACATATAATTATAAATTATATGGGAAATATGACAATTTATTTTAGCTATTCTAATTTAGCTATTCTAACAAACAAGTGCAGATAGCAGAATAGAGCTATAACCTCTTAGCTGCTTGCATTTTAGTATTCCACAATCAAACGAAAATGTTATAGTAACCAGTACACAACTTGTAAGAGTTTGGTAAGATTTGTAGCAGCAAGCTTGGTTGATAAAAGCTGAGACATTTACACCAAGTAAAGGTCTGAAACGGAGCAGAGGCGTTAATTGATTAAATGGTTTTGCACTTTGCTGACGAAGTGGAGTGCGTAATTGCCGTCGCTGTTGCTGGTCTCGCACACACTGCTAGCTTGGCAGTTACATAAACCATTTATCAAACTCGCTTGACATAATGCAGTAAATAACCGTTCTGTGGGGATGGGGATGAGGATGGGCATGGGCATGGGAAAAGATAATGCAATTTCCGAGAAGCAAAACAAACAAAAAAGCAAAGCAGAAACCAAAAACAGAAACAGTTTTAACGCAAAGTGAAAAACAAACGTGACTGGCTCAAAGTGGGTGTAGCGGGGACAAACTCATTTCATATGCAACAGGCGACAAACTTAACCATAATGCGCAACAACACCGGCAAATTAGAGCAATGCGTGTTAAGAGACGATAACGATAACAATAACGATAACGACTCCAATGACTATGACGATGACGATGACAATGGCAATCAATCATTATGCATATAGCGATGATATAGTTCGCGCCGTTCGCATCGGATCGCATCAATCGAAACGCAATTGCGCAGAAATAAAAGCTAATGCCAACTGAATGCTAAACGCCGTTTGGCAAGTTGCCCCAATTACTTGGCCATCCCGCCCCTCGGGACTCTTGATTAATGGCGCAATCTATGTCCAGAATCGGGTGTGACTCTTTCTACTACTATTCCAAGCTAAATGAACTTGAATATATTTAATGCTTTATAAATGAATCAATGAAAACCTGGCAGCTTAATTATATGGGTAATTCGTAGTCAAACATATATCAATACTCTGGCACTTTCATCGGGAGAAAAAAAAATGATTGATGAGAAGCCAAATTCACATAAAAACTCTAAACGTGGGCGAATAATGAGTCACCTCAAACTAACTGATTTACTGTACTAGAATAGAAAGTTGAGAGTGTATGCAAATAGTAAAAGATCTCGAGTGTTTTAGAAAGTCTATTTGCAACTACGAAAAGTAGGTCATTAGACGGGAAACGATATTTTCGTGCAATTAAAATTTTATATTTTATCAAAATAAATAGGGAAATTTTGGTCGCAAGTAGCAATCTAAAAAAATGCCCTGTGAATTGCGAAAAATTATTATATTCAGTTTTAAATATTAATGCAAGAGAGAATTGAATGTTTTTCAAAACATTTAATTAATTTCCATTTCCATCATATATTGAACAGGCTTGATATTTACTTTAATGTATATATATTTATTAAGATAGAATATATTTTGCTTATCCGTTCATCGTAGAATGCCCTTCATGCTTATAAGTGCCAGGGTATAAACGGCAACTCAGTTTTTGCATAGCAAACGAAAATAGATCAAAGTGCATTTCGAGTTTTCTAGTGGCTTTTTTCGATTTAGACTTGGCGGAGGAATATGCAAAAATATACTTTTGACTCACTGAGAAATGAAAAGAAGAAAGTAGAAGCAGAAAAGTGTGGCAAGTGATGCATGCCCCATAGCACTGCGACCCGACTGGGTGCTGTCTATCAACGCTTCGAGTCTATGCTAAATGAGCTGCAGCGCACACCCACAACCCGCCTTCCCCTTCCCCTGCTCTTCTCTTGCCTTCCTTCCCTCCTTTCTTTTCCCCCCTTCCATAATCGCGTCCGCGCTGCATTAGTCAAAAGTGCGTATATGAAATCAATTAAAATTCCGCACGGCACACGGAATGGACAAGAATCCGTCCGTATTTACGCTTTTAGCGGCCTATGCGCCGCGCATGGCCTAATGAAGGCACGTCTTCGTCTCCACACATGCACATGGACATGGACATGAACGTGGACGTGGACGTCATCAGCGACAGCGTCAGCTGCAAGTGGGATTCAAGTACGAGTAACGAGTATGGCACACACACTGAAAACTGAGGACTGCGAACTGAGAGGCAGTCCAATCAGGCCCGATGCCACTCGAAATTTGTTTACAACAGCTTGAGGCACACTGATTGCCGCGAGGTCAGGTCATGCCTCAGCTCGAATTGCCCTTGGGTGCTGCTGCTGGGGAGCTATTCAAAATTTCTGTTGTTCTCCTCTTGAATGCATCGCAATAGGGCTTTAATTTTCTTTGGGGTTCTGCACGAAATGAAAACTCATCGTATAATAACACAATTAATGGATGGGTCTTGTGTCCAAGACCTCCGCAGGTGTTGCCAGTTTGGACACGCCACATAAGAAGCGACTGCAATCACAAACCATCTTCGTTTCCATCTTCATCTTAATCGTCATCGTCATCGCCATCGCCATCTTCATCTTCATCTACACCCCAAGCTATAACACGTCAATTTAATTCGCATGTGATCTGACTTACGACAAACAGAGATACCGAGAGTATTATATCATTTAGACATATCGCATTTAACTTAATTGCATCTAATATAAGGGGAATCCGTTTATTGATAGTCATTATGATAGTTATTATGTTTACTGATGTCGAGTCTTTAAATAAAATAACATAATTATGCATAGATATAAAAAGTAGAGCAATTTCTGATTTGACGCGATTGTTAACTATGACGAAAATAAAAATAAGTTGACCGTAGAAGACTAACCAATTTATAGTATTGCAAATAAAGTTCCACCATAGCATATGGTAGATATAGTATGGTATGTGCTAGATATCTCAATTTTGAAAAGACCACCCAAGATATTTAGATCATAGCATATTGATTATTTATGCAATCATGAATCCATTCGTGTACACGTTTTGTGTGCTTTCAAATATTTTCACTGCTTTTATTATTTGCTTGGCGTCGAGTCAACGTCAAAATTATGACTGACATTTGATTTGTAATTGAAATGGCAGGCGAGACGCATAATTTGTAGATTTGTTTATGTTTTCGTTATATAGTAGTACATATAGTACATTTGTTAGCATAGAAAAAAAAAACATTTTGGGTGGTCCACAAAGCGTCATTGCGAGTGATCGCTGTGCTTGTTCGGATGTCTGTGTGTGTGTGTGCGGGACTTTTGCGCAATGTTCTCAATTTCAAAGACTAGACATATAATTGAAGATTTCCGGTCTCGTCCAAAATGAATTACGCGCCGCTTGCGATCAACGAGAATAAGTGACAGAAGAATCAAGAGGAGAAAAAGAGCACTTTAAATTGAATAATGTCACCCAAAAGCAGAAACTGTGCAGACCCCATCACACCGCACTCAGAATTAGACTCGGATGTCACTGCTGCTGAGACGGCGATTTGATGCCCTGGATGTGGATGGATGATGAGGATGCTCATCACAACTTGCTGATCATACTAAGTATGTCAACTGCCACGTCGGCAAGTAATTCAATACACCAGAGTAAAAGTGTGAAGAGGTGCATATGATTTCAACAAAGAATTATCTTCAAAATACTTGAACACTTCCACACTCACACACATACCTATAGATATGTATGTATATATTAAATTTCATTTCAATGACAGTAAAGATAAGACGACCAAAATCCAAAAGATACACATATGCTCATTCTTTCGACTCTAGAGATATAGATAACACACACTCTCATCGAGAAAGAAAAGGGGTTGTTTTTAAAATAAGGGGATAAATAAAAAAAAGAGAGCAGAACACAACACAAATGTTCTTTTCTTTATAAAATAAATATATGTATTTTTTCAAAGACATTTGAATTTGTTCCGAAATGAAATGAATTAAGAAATCCGCCTGACTACTAGATATATTCTCAAAATAGAATCAAAAATTTTTGAATGCGCACTCTGCTGTAGCTATAATCATCGTAGCGAAACTTAGATGGCATTTATAAAACCAAAAAGCAAAATTAAGATAAGGATAATGCAATTATCTGCTTCAAGTCGTACAAGTTGGATTTAGTCGTTAGTAAATAAATGAGTACTCAATCTGCAAAAAACATAATTAAATAATGTAAACAAGTCTAAATTTTTATATTGTTCTGGTCAATAAAAGACGGTGAGATAATAAAGAAATGCTTAACTGCTGACGTCTTCGACTATCGCTAGTTAAACTGTGCTAGATAATAATAATTTATTTGTATATTTCTTTCCTTATCATATTATTATTGCTCTTCATAAAACTGACTAAAAGTTCTTGAGCGCCTCTCATGGTATCGCTCGCTTTAGCTTATGACTTTCAAAATTGCCGCCCGGTTCCAACTGCCTCCGTGGCGCAATCGGTTAGCGCGTTCGGCTGTTAACCGAAAGGTTGGTGGTTCGAGTCCACCCGGGGGCGTTGCCAACTTTTTGTTTTATTAAATATTAAATAAATAAAATTTTAATTTTTTTTATATTCTAGTGACGTTTTACATACATTTTTGGATTATTCTTCAAGTTGTTTTTTAATAGCATGAAATTACTAAATATTCATATATACATCGAAAATGCTAATGAACAAGTTGTTGGTTTCAAATGACCAATAAGCTTTGTTAAACAAAATACTAGAAACTCCTACATTGCGATACATTTTTATTGTTGCAGCTAGCAAAACAATAGAATCAACTTTTACTTTGGTCAAAAGGCCTCAAGATATGCGCTGCAGGGTACCCGCAATAAAAAATAAAAATACAAAATTGTTGCTTGCGCTCACACAAAAGACTGAGTCTGAGAAACTGAAATAAGATCGATGATCAAAGTTTGTGCCTCGATTCTCTGAGGCCTTTTACAAAGCTTTTGTATATGTTTGATAAAAAATAAAATGACACAGCAATACAACAATTCAGCTCGACCTTTAGTTACTCTAACTCAGTTCAAAACATACTTTTTAAAGGTGTTGGCAAAAGCAGTGTATAAGACAAATTTCTTGAGAGAACTCGTAATTTCTATTCCTAAATTTTGGGCTTGTTCATTAATGACCAGGCAAGTGACCGAGTTCAGCAAAAGGAAAGCGCAATGGAGAATAACAAAGGCGGGAAGGCAAATGAATAAGACAAAGGCAATTGAAGCAACTCGAGCGAATAAAGTCAAGAGGCCAAATAAAGATTCGATTAGATTTTAGCAGTTTAAATTGAAAAGCTAATGCAACAATAATTTTGAACAAGAAATTATTATGCAGATTGTGAGATAGAAAAGCTAAAATGAAAATATATTCCATATTGAATTCTACATTATGGACAAGAGAGCCAAGTAATTGTATTGGTGTGAACAGCTTTCAAACCATATCAATAATTGAATAGCTCTAGGATACTACGGTTTGGGCGTGTCAAGTTACACAGTTGCGGAACGTGAGGAACGTGCCTCATGATTGGGTAAAACGACAGCGGCAGAGACGGACGGCAATGCCAGCAAAGGCAGCAACATCAGCCGAAAACAGTAAACCGTTTTTAAAGTTTCCACATAACTGGCTCAAAACGCTAACAAGCAAAAAACTATTGACGAAAAAAGGAAGGCTCGCAATGCGCGTACAAAGAGTCACAAAAGCAAACAAAAATGACACATCAGATAAGGCAATATCACCTACCGGGGCCCGAAAAGCAACCAAGCTGGCCAACTGGATGTGAAGGTGGAGGTGGAGGTGGACCAGGAGCCACAACATGCATGCATGGGCGGAGGAAGTGGAGCCTGTGGCGACGCGACGCTGTTTGTCTGCAACGTTTGCCTCAAGATGCAACAATTGATTGCAGGCGAAATACAATGTGGATGCTGCTAGCTGCAGTTGGCTGCTGGTTTGGCTCTCAGGGTCGTTGCACAGCAGCCAGCCATCCAGTCAGCCACCAGCCGCCAGGTAGTCAGCCAATCCTGCTCCATTCTTCTCTCAGCTCTTCCCTTCTCATCACTTGTTGGCCTGCATTTGTACTTAGCAATGCAAAAGACGCGACGTTGTTGTCGTCGTCGTTGTTGTTGTCGTTGTCGCTGCTTACTCGAAGTACAACACAAATTGTGGTGTCGAACAACATGTTTCTTGGTTCCACACAGATCTTGCAACAATGGACAGACGATGGCGTTGCCTGCTTACATTTCGGGTGCTTTTTTGAAGGAAAGTCTAATTGACGAGCGCCTCGCTCTCGATCTCAGTCTCGATGTTGCTTTTGGTATTGGTTTGGGTCTTGCTTGCAACTGTTGCCTAGACACGCATGCCTATGCCTCATTATGAGGCAGCACTGCAGTTCACAATGTTGCAAATCCCATTTACAGTCTCAGTGCTCACACAATGGCAACTTCCCTCCAGAATACACAACTGCTGAATGCGCGACGCTTTGACGCATGAATAAGTGATGCCAATTTTCAAGGCATTCGGCATTGGTCAAGTACAAAATGTCATTGCCATAAAAGCGAAGGTTGAAAAGCATACGAAAGATCAAATTAAAATAAGTAAGAACGCTCTAGGCGAAACTGATCAGTACTTACGTAGTATATACTATCGAAACAACAGACCATTCTTAATGTAAGTAAATGTATTCTTGATCAGTATTTCTGTTAAAATTCTCGTCTGTAGACCTCAAATGAACTTATCTTCATAACGATACTATAATAATATAATAAGCACTTTCTGAATGATTCAACATCCGATATTTACGATACCATTACACAAATTGTTAGTGTATATCAATGTGCTCTGTGCTTCTTCTGAACAAAACTTAACTGGCTTTTTGTTGGCGTTGTTTCTGGTGTTGCTCTTTAGCACTTCACGTGCGAAATAAGGGAAGACGAAAAAACAGAAAAATGGCAACTTTAAATTAGGTTTGACAAGATAAATGATCGGACTGATCGCTGTGAGACGAGACAAGACGAGACGGAGCAGAAAATAAAGAGAGCGAGGAGAGAAAGAGAGAGGCGAGAGGAAACCATTCAAGTGACCTCCATGGTAGTCTCTCATTATGTTGCTGTTCGTTCGCTGGCTCTCAACTGCTATTTCAATTCTTCAAGCACTTGAAATTTAAATTACAGCGGAAAAGGACGCTAAGTACAGACATACATACATATAATTTGATGGCATGGCTAGGGAATCTGGGTGCAATTTGCAATTGGCAATGGCATCGAGGCGTTGAAAGGCTTATTAAAAGAAATTTGCAATTACAACGTTGGTGCGAGAGAGGGAACAGATAGGTGGACGTATCAGTGTGTATGTGTGTCTGCAAAAGAGGGAATGAGATGGTTATGTTGAGATTCGCCAACATCTACGTTTTGAAGCCCATTTATGTTATTTGCTGGCTCTGTTTTCTTCAGCTGCTTCGCGATTCGAGTCTTCTGCGGGTCCTATGTATAAGGCCTACCACAATGGGGCTGCCACGAAACTCCACTTTTAGAAGGCACCTTATCTGTGCAACGGCATCAATTTTTCACACCAGGCACATGGCAGAGTCCGCAATCCACAATCCACAGTCCGCACAGTCAGTAAGCAGCAGTCAGCTCTAAAGGGCAAAAGCAGCAAACAGCACAAACGGCATAAATATTATGGCCAAGTTTGCAAAGCCCCGACTAACAGATCTCATATCAGGCAGAGTACGTGGCTCAGCTCAGCTCAGCTCTGGCAATGCCATGAAATGCTTAAACATAAATTCAAAAACAACAACAACAACAAAGCACAAATGCAGCTGGTCGGAAGACTGCTGCTTAAGCCAGGTCCAGTCCTGGCTAGTCGATTTTGCTCTAGAGATTAGTGGTGCGACGAGTGCGACTGCGAGTGCGAGTGGGACTTGCTCTTGCTCTTTGTCTGTTGACCCTGATCATCTACCACGAACAGGCGTCTCGACTGCAGTTCAGGCTGTATCATTAGAAAAGGCTGCAAGCAGAGTGGGACGTATAGAACGATCGTTTTAATGGTCAAGCGCATTGTTCCTGTTGCAGAAACGAAAACTCGGGTTCATTGCACTTTTAATGCTTATTAGAATCCCGCAATTATCTCATGTACTGCATTTGTTACGCTTAAACGATGCACGCCCTTAAAAAAAATAATGTCGGACAACTGTACCCAAGTGAAAAAAATAAAAGGTGTGAAATTTGCTGCCTCTGCATATTCCCTAAAGGCCCACCAAAAGACTTCCCTTTACCATCCTCTCTCCGATTTTTGGTTTTTTCCTCATTTTTGTTTTTAATTTTTTCTCGTTTTTGAGGACAGCTCGTAAGAATTTAAAATAATAGCAAGGCAATTCGCCAGGCTGCAAAACGTGGCAGGAATTTTAAATGTATTTTCATCTGCTGTCGCTAAAGAATGATGATATTCCCAACTTTAAGATATCCTAAACGAAAATTATACTGAATACCGACTACCCGACTATAGAATACACTTTTATTTTAATTTCTATTAATTTGTCCAGACTAAAGTAATGACTAAAGTATTCCTTGTCATTAAATGCAGCTGTTTAACAAATATACCTCATCGGTCATTGTTCGCTACAGGGTATATTCAACGTCGAAAACGGCAAACGTAAAGTGTGATTAACGCGTACCTGCGACTGCAAATGGAGCTGGAGAACTGGGAACCTGGAACTTGAGAGCTGCGACCCAAGTCGGGGTCTCTCTACCTTTTTGACACAATGTCTTGCGTCTGCCGCGTCCGACTCAATTGGCGTTGGCGACGTTGACAAAAACCCACGGCATCTTGCATCCTCCTCGTCGTTGTCGTCAAAATCATCGTCCAAATGCGCGCAGAAGCTGCACAAAACCTCGCCGGAATCCTCAAACTTCAAGTCAGAGCAGTCCCTAGTCTGTCCGTCTGTTGGGCTCTTAGTCTGTCTACCTGAGGCAAGCCAGTTTGGACTGTTTGTGGTTGGCAGCTTAAATGACCAACTCGTTATGTGTTTACCACAGCAGCAGCCGCAGATAAGCAAACGCGATGTGCAGGCGACGCAATGCGACGCGACGCGACGCGACGCGACGTTAAGTCGGAGCTGCCACAACCTCTGCGTGCCGCAAGCTCTTTTTGGGTCCCTTTTAATGAGTCTGGGCTGGGCTGGACCGAGCCGACTCGACTCGACTCGAGGCGAGGCGAGGGTTTGCTGACTGCATCTTTTTAATAATATTGTTTACGTGACATTTGATTTATTATGAACTTTTCCTTTTGACAGATTATGTGGCGGCTCGGCTTCACGCCAGTTGCTACTGTTTTGACTCTGTCCCAGTCCCAGTCCCAGACTCTGCCTCTGTCTCCGAAGGGAGCCGTTGACTGTGCTGCTGTATGTTGGTTGGACTCTTGCTGGTTGCGGCTCCACGCTGCTGCACTTAAGTGGCACCCAACATTATTTTGCATTCGCCAGCGCAATAGCCCGACTTGATGGTAGAGACCAGCGAAATCAATTAGTCTACCTAATAAGTGCAAGAGTCCAACAATTAGAATCATAATTCACTAATTAATCATTAAGAGGCAGCGATCAAAAATTGCAATTATGATTAAATGCCATTTCTTGTCGAAGGAATCCATTCTTGTATGTTAATAATGTTCATTTTTCTTAGTTCTATTCGCATCTTCTGACGCCTTTAACTTTCAACAGAAAGCTCTATAGTTCAGTAAAATATACAATTCGCAAACACACTATATATATAATGGGAGTGTTTTACAAAAAAAATATTTTATTTAGTTTATAGTTTAAAATTTAAATATTAAAATTTTCCAGTAAAAGGTTATTTGTTAAATGTTACGATCCTCAGAGAGCGGGTCTACTATTCGATTATGCTCATCTCTTAATATTGCCGTTTGATTCGTTACGATTATTTACAAAGAACTCGACACAGAGTTCTTTGTTGTCGTTTTAATTAAGAACCAGTTTGATTTCGTCCCTCTCATTTTCTTATTGATATTTACAAATTAAATGTTGATAAGCGAAAAGGTTTTCGGGATGGGTTCAATTCCAGATTCTGGTTCTACGTTGTGGGTGCGATGTGTCTAAAATTTAATTATGCTGCATGCAACGAGCAGCCACTGTAGTTCTCGTTGCTGTTGTTGCCTTAGCTGTAGCGGTGGCAGTGGCAGTGGCGGTGACGGTTGCTGTTGGTGTTGGTTATCATTAAGAGTTTAATCTTTATGGGTTATGGCAGCACTCGAGTCGTTAGGCTCAGTTTAAATAGCCAGTAAGTTCGCCGGCTATGTTATTTATGTGGCCTGCCAATAATAATGGTCATCATAAACACAACTCGCCCTCTTTCCCCACTGCGGGAGTTCTACAACGAGCACGAGCAAGAGAACGAGAACGAGAATGAGATGGGAAAGGCGAGAAGGTGTGAGCCATGGGGCGAGGGAGCGATCATTTTAATATTGATACAATGATAATGTCATAAATGTGACAGCGATAAAAATCACTACGGTTTTTTATTATATTTTTTTTGGGGTTGACACAAAGCGGGGCATAGGGCTGCCCTCGTATGAGTCCGAATAGTGAGTGTGTAGTATTATCTGAGTCTCAGTTTGATAGCTTGCAACAAGCGCTACAGGTTGGTCATAACCTCTTAATGACTGTATGGGGATGGAGGCAGCAATTCAAACTTATTGACACTTTATAGCAATGTCAAATGTTTGGTCAGAAGAGCCTCTCAGCACATACAAGTATTGACACATTGATTAAGGCTCGCAAACACAAATATTGCCGCATTGGCATTGGCAAGGAAAAGGTTTTCAGTTTTCGGCTTCTCCCTCACAGACTTTGACGTCGAGCAGCAAACCGAATGTCGACTGACAAACAGATTTCATCCATTCGCAACCAATTCATGCCACATTTTATGCAAAGTCAGACACGACTTTGCACTAAAGCCGCCATAGGAGACGTTGACGAAGAAAAAGGGAAGTTCGTGAATTCTTCTGCCGCGACGTTTAGATACTCTTTTGTGTTAAAATGCTCCAATTCGGATTTGAGTGCCTACATTCATTTTTTAATTGAAATTAAGTTATTGTCCTCTTGGCACTTTTCATATTACCACATATAATGTACAATTTTATTCATACGAATACAAGATATTTCACATAAGTAATTCATTATAATTAAACGAAAGCGGCTTTATTAATCAATCAACGATTTTGGTTTTTTATATTTTATAATTTAAAAAAGAAAAGCATAAGAGAAGAGCATTGAAGAGTCGAACTAACTCAGTCTCAATCTTACAGGCACATTTGTTTCGCGAATGCTGGGGAAGATTTCTGCGCATAGATTGAGTACTAAGGCCAAGGAGAATAAATTTTTTTTTTTTCAGTCTCAGCTTCATAAGGCAGGCAAACTCCAAAGAAGTCCCATACTCCTCGGCTACATTCGTTTTGAGAATTCCCTTATTTGAGTCTGTGCCGAATGTGCGAAGGAAGAGGAAATGAAAGAAATATTCTGCGGTGTTGTTATCGAGGTCTCCGCATCGCGACTTGAGACTGAGACTAAGACTGCTCGTAAGGCTTGGAAGTCATTGGGGCTCGCGAGCTACAATTAATCATATCGGAATATACTCATTTTGCCCTTTGGTGAGCATAAATCTCGTCGGGCATTAAGCCGGCTTATGCCGTAGCGAAAGCCCGCTCTATACTGAGAAAGCGAAAAGAGCTTTTCGCGCGCATGCGCAACAAATCGCTTGATTACATTTTACTAAGCCCAGGTTGTCCATAGTAACACGTCGAATTTTGAATTCTTGGCAACAGGAAATAACCTTAACGAATCTTCCCTTAATGTAATCCATTTTTAAGCATTTGCCACTGTTCGTCCATTTTCATTTCGTAATTCTCAATCCCTTCATCAAGTAAATGAAAAATCGAGCAACCTCCGCTTGTTTCCCTGCATAATGTCGCCACTGGAAATTGCAATTAACTTAGACTGCCCCGCGACGTGTCCCAAGCGAACTCACACTCCACAATTTTCTAATTTAATTACGTCTGGCTGGGTATTTTTTCTTCACTTTTCGTAATTTTATTAAAGTGATAAAAATCTGGCAATGTGCCCAGCATTCACTAAAACAGAAAAGTCCACAGGAAATTGAAATAACTACAGAAAAATAACACACACACTTACTCAATACTCTACAATGTTTCACTCTCATTTATGAATATCACAAATTATTTACTTGTTTAATTATAGACAATTTTACATTTACTTTTGATATTTAAAGGCTAAATTGAAATAAAAATTTGTGTATTTACTACATAATAAACAAGAAAGTTACAGTCGAGTGTGCTCGACGGTGAGATACCCGCTACCCATTTTTTAATAAAAGCAAAATATTGCGGTATTTTTTTAAAATATACCAAAAATACTAAAAATAAAAATGGTATTTTTGTTATACCGATATAGTACCACATTCAAAATATACCATAGACGGCATTTGCCGAGCAATCTGGTATATTTACCAGATTGTCGGCCAAAGCAACTAAAACCCCTAGTAAGTAGGCGTTTTTGCCCATGCAAAAGTATTTCTTTAATAACTTCCACAATTTTTATCTGATCGCAACCAAATTTTCAGGAATCACAATTACTATAAATATGATTGTACATACCCAAATTCAGCTCTAGCTTGTTATTCGATTTTTTTGATTTGAGGGGGCGGAAGTGGGCGTGCAAAAATTTTAAACAAACTTGATCTGCGTGCAAACATAACAAATGCTGTCGAAAAAAAAATTATAACTCTACCTCTTATAGTCTCTGAGATCCAGTGTTTCACACGGACAGACACACAGACGGACAGATGGACATGGCTAGATCGTCTCGGCTATTGATGCTGATCAAGAATATATATACTTTATAAGGTCGGAGATGCCCCCTTCTACCTGTTACATACATTTCCTGCCGCCTTCTACCCTATGGGTAGCGGGTATAAAAATTATTAAAATAAAGATGTAAGAAAGCTACAAAGCAACGGAATTACATTATACCGAATTAGCATTTCGAAACATATTATAATACACTGTAAGCTAATACTTCGTATATAATATTATATTTTATTAAAAATGTGTCGACAAAGTATTTTTCCACTACCGAAATCATAAATGCGGTTGCCTTCGAGCTTATCTAATGACTAAATCAAAACCATTTTTCTAGCACATTAACTTCTTTCTTATTTTTTGGAAATATGCATAATCATACTGTGTATGTATTTACTAACTATTTATAGATGATAGCTTCTTTTCTATTCTGAGTCTAAAGCTAAACCGCAAAGACAAGGACTCAACTTTCGCAATTACAACCTATCGACATTAACAATGAATGGCCGGTCCTTGACAATGTTGCATGTTGCATCTCTTTAATTTTTCTGGGTTACTGAGTAGAAAAGTAACAAGAACACAAGGATGTACAAAGGGCAAAGAGGACAGATACCAAAAGGGGATCACAATTAAGTGCATATAAATTTTGTAATTTTACGATCGCATTGCTTATAAAAAGCAAAGGAAGTACCACAAGATAAGAGAAACAGGCTCCAAGCATAGGGCTAAGCTTGGCATAAAGTATGAGAATTTATGGGTCAACCAAAATTGAATGCAATAAGCCGCAAAAATATGGTCAATATCGAGGGTCGTCTGCCCGAACGTTTTGGGTACGCACATCGAGGTGGATGATAAGATACTTGGGCTTCTATTACTGATTACTGATTGGTAATGACATTAGCAACCGGCTGTCGTTAATTTTAATAATCCGTTTACCATGCGAACAAGCACTAAACTGCCACCGATTGGTCGATTGGTGGTCAGTGATTCGTGGTTGATGCTTGGAGGCAGACGGTGGTTCAAGCAGCGCAACGGGCGGTCATTAAGGCCTGAGGTCGTGTAGGTAAATGCAGCCTCCTTTAGCGAGGTGTGAAGAAAAGTGTCGACTTGTTAAGGCCACAGACCACAGACAAACAACAAGATAACTGGATCCAGACCCTAACACTACAACCACCACGATCAGCTTGAAGCTTAGCCTGAGATTGAGTCGGAGTCTCTGACTGTTTCTCAGAATCAGCGGAAAGCTCACGCGGCCTGCTTTTGTGGCTGCAATAAATAAAACAAGTTGAAACCGCAGACACATACGCACCAACGGCTTGGCGGCATGTTTTGTCCTTCATGTGGTGTTTGTGGTGGTGTTGCTGGTTTCCTTTGGAGAAGCTACTTGCCGCATATGCGATAAATTTTATTTATTTCTATACGTGGATATTCACATGCCGCACTTGTCTAACTTTAACCTCTTCTTCCACTTAATTAGTGTCTCACAAATCGGCAAAGTTTCTTTGATGCCCCTAAGTCTTAAGCCAATAAAAAAATATTTTATGCAGGATTTAGAAGCCAATGCAAAGCCCAATAAAATACTCACTCGCAAAATATGCGCAAGATTCATTTTACGAATTATTAATATCTCTTTCAATATTATTTGTAACACAGACTTTTTACACTGTATCTCAATTCCTTTGTTAATTGATAAACACAGAAAAAGGAGTTTATTTACGGCCCCCTTAGCATAACTAAATAGTTAGATATGTGAAACTCATATTGAAGTGAATCGAGTTTCCGGCAAATGAAATGCTCTTAACTGAGAGGTGCAATTAGTTGGTCATATGTCTTATGGTAACCGGCTGGTGGCACCAAAACCAGCCAACTCTTGTATACTGAGGGGCACTCTAATCCAAGATAATTAATTACAGCTTTACAGGCAAGCTGCCAGTAACTTAATAAAGCATAAATGATTGTCAACTGTGCGCGAATTAGTCTTTATTATGTCAATAAATCGTGGCCAACTGATCACCAGCCATAATAGCGAAAATATTCGAACTGCAATTCCAATTGGCTTGTTTTTTATACCCGCAACCCATAGGATAGAAGGGTATTATAGCCTTGTGCCTGCAGGCAGAAGGAAGGAGAAATCTACGACCCTATATATTCGTGATCAGCGTCAACAGCCAATACGCTATATCTATGCCTTCCTATCTGTCTATCATCTCTGCTTTGGCTGATAATCTGATATATAATATTTTGGACTATATCGATATACCAATTATAACTATCGGTTTATTTTAGTACTTTTGATAAATTAGTGTAATATACTTTTAGAATATGGTTTTATTGGAATTGTGTAGCGGGTATCTCACAGTCGAGCACACTTTTAGCTTGTTTTTTTTTTTGTTGTCTGTGAGGCTATTTCGTGGGAAAGTTGGTCAATCGTCATATTGATGGATTGTTTCATAATCTGTCTACATTCAGAGTCACTAACTACCTTTAGAAAGTCTTGCCATATTTAGTTATCAGCGATTAAAGTTGTTGAGAAATGCCAGAAAACTTTGCTCCACTGAAACCTTACAGAAACAAAAAAAAAATTAAAAAAAAAATATAAAAAACTGTCGTGACTTTCAAAATACCACAAAAGGAAGCAGCAGCCGCAACTGATATGACAATATTTTAATTAAAAGTTTTTTTGTGGAGCGTAAGACACACGCCAACAAGAAGCAGAACACGTCACAGATGAATCGGCAGAGGGAACACAACCGCAAAAGGTTGCTGAGGCAGAATGCCGTTCAACAAGTGTTAGCCTTGCAACATGGCGAGCTGGCAACATAACAAGCGTCGCTGTCTGCCGTCCTCGAAGCTGCTGTTGGTGTCTCTCAACATCGACTCCAACCACGAGGTGTTAAAGTAAATATGCAAGAAAAGAGCTAACAAATTTTACATGCCGTGCCAATAATTGAAAAAGCATGTTGCCCCACGACGTGGACGTATGTAGCTACAAGACTTTCTGCTTAGAAACGTTGTGAGTCTCATTTATTGTAAACTATTGCAAATCATTTAACCCAAAAAAAGGGTTACTTCCTTTTCTCGAATGCAAATAAGTTTTTTTAATCTACATTGTGGCAATTAGTCCACATGGTTTTCATAATTGTTAATCCTATTTTTTCAGAAAAATATCCATTCTCCAAGTTGAGAACTGTTTGCAAAAAAATTGTTTGAATATATCTCCATTTCCGCTGGCACGAATGGCCTCTCGATTACATGAGTGCACCGAAACTAAGTTCAAGGCAGTTTTTATCCGCCTAGCGGATGCTGGTAACACTGGCAATAACAATACCAAGAGTCACACTGTATGGTCACACTACGAGATACCCACTACAACTGAGATGTATGGGAATTAAAGAAAATATACTGCACTAGCTTTAGTTCATAGTAAGCTAACAAGTTATAAATATTGAATTGTTCGGAATCTCCACTCTTAATGTAAATAATAGTAATCCAACTAAACGCAAAAGTTGGAAATACATAATTTTAGTAACCTTCAACCAAAAAAACATTTATAACTTCTCTTATAACGTTGACTACTTTCTATCTTCAACTATTCCAGGGTGTGAATTCACAACAGATTCACGATGATATAAAATGGAGATGGTCGCTCGTTGCTGGCTGCCTGCTGCATGTTGCATGTTGTTGGTTTGTTTTTGTTTTCCTCTCGTTGTTTTTGTGGCCAATGCCGCTGCAATTGCCACTGATCGCGTCGATTCAATTAGTAATTCTAAAAAGCGGCAAACGACGCCTTTTGCATCCTAATAAGCTGTTGCAGTTACTCTTGTTTGTTATTGCTGCCGCTGTTGATGTTACTCTTTCTTGGTCTCAAACTATTGTTGATGTTGCCATAACATTTGTTCAATAACAACACCAGTATTACCAACGTCAGCGTCAGGCAATCGTTTCCAGGCCAAGCTTTTCCAATTGTCGGCGCTGCACTTTTCATGCCCAAATGCAGTTGTACTCGACTGTCTCAGTTGTTGCAGTTGCAATCACATTGCGGCGCATTGACTATTTTTGACATTGTCGTCGCGTCGCCGTCGCTGTCGCTGTCGACGCTGACGCTGACGTCAACGCACTCGTCTGGCAGCATGCTTACTCGTTCAATTCTTTTCCACAGAAAATGTAATTACGTTCTGTGATTTCGAATACCCTGTACTTTGAAAAACGGGTATAATAGGGTCAATTTTAAGAAATTATTCTTTTTTATACTTTCGATTTAGATGGACGAATTCTTAAATACCTTTCAAACTAATGGTTAAATTATATTTGAGGGGGTCTTGTACAGGATATTTGGCAGTTGTTCAATCATTTATATTGCACTTCTTGAGAGTTTTTTGCCGTCGTCGTGGATGCTTCTATTGCAGATGTTGCCATTTCTGGAGGCCCAACATTACAAACTTGGTTCAAATTAATTCTTCAAGCCAAATTGCACACTCGCAGTCAGCTAATCAAAGTTTAATCAATGCGGTATTTTGATGTGACATTGCATTGCATTCTGAATACCCTTGTCATAGGGCATACTAAATATCTTAAGGAATTCCTATTGCATGGAAGATAAACACTTTGAACATTATTATAAAACCGATGACCCTTCAAAATTAGTTTTCTCATAGTAGCGAACTAAAATGTTTTTATATTTCGAAAGGCAAGTGTACAATACAAGCCAACAAAGTACCTTGGTCGTGCTGGAAAGAGTATTAATTGTCAACTGCAGTCAGTGGATTTCTCTTCCGTTTAAAGCCAGTTTCCATAGGAAAAACGATGGGAAAATATTTGTTTGTTGCATTGAAGAAAGAGCGTATAAGTCGAAGCAACGTCATTTTTATGGACACGCCATCGCATCCTACAGCATTATTTATTAGTATTTTTTTAGAAGAATCGAAGATATTAAATTCAAGAGCTAAACAGCTCATACATTAAAGTTTCTTTTACACTACTTGAAATCATGATAATTTAATTGAATGCAAAATTATTTTACTATAGTAGCATCGTAAGCATTTGATAGAATTGTTACTTAATAAACATTTAAATCATTAAAAAAAAAAAATAATACTGATTGGAAAAAGGTCTATCTGATGAACTCTCTACAATGTAGAAAAAACTGGCAGAATAGAATAAATTAGATTTGCAATAGCACAAAGTAACATTTGTACAAGGTTTAAATTGATAATAATAATTATTAATCATCGTTGTGTCGCAGTGTAATATGTATATGATTAGTACATTTATAATATGTGTCATTCCGAGACAAAAATCTGTATTATCAGTGCCTCAATTCTATGGTGATTTTACCGTCGATTGCGGTGGTTGATCTATTCCGTGAAACCTAAATACTAACATGCTGACGATTCTATTTTTAAGTGCGATTCTACTCTTGTCAGTTTGGATTCTACTGGAAAAACTTAAGAGCAGATACTTTATCCTGTCGTTGGCGAAACGTGTACAGACTGAAGATGGCAGTCCACTGGAAGAAAAAGTGTTTGTAGTACCGGGCAAGACGAGATTCGGTAATTCTTTTGATATACTACAAGTGACGGCTTGTAAGTATTCAGCATATCATTTACGTACCCCACGCAATTACTGATTACCAAAATGAATTTTCTTCAGCGATGCTGTTTAAATTTATGCGAAACGCACACTTAAAATCAAATGGAAAAAGTTACTTGTTGTATTACTTTTTTGGTGTCATCTACAATGTAGTCCGGGCTGAAGATGTTGATGAGATAATGCAAAGTACAAATTTAATAACCAAGAATGTAGTGTATGATCTAATAAGGCCCTTTCTCGGCGAAGGATTGCTTATAAGCACTGGTAAGTAATTCCACACTCTAAAAAACGCGTAAAAAATATTATATATAATGATTACATCACTTTTCAGATCAAACGTGGCACTTCAGAAGGAAACTATTGACACCTGCGTTTCATTTCAATGTTTTGCAAAACTTTTTAAATATTTTCAAGTAATTATACCTCGATATAACATTCTGGGTTATTTTTAAAATCACAATTGTTACAGAGAGGAGTCACAAAAGCTGAGCAAAGTGCTGCAAAAACAAACGAATGTTGAACTGGAGCTAAAACAGATCATTCCAAAATTTATGCTCAACAATATTTGCGGTAAAGATTAAAAAAACTATTTCAATGAACAAATCTATTTATATATAATTCCTCATAATTGAAATCATTCTCTTTATTAACATTTTTCTTTATTTAATGATCTAGAAACTGCTCTTGGCGTTAAGCTCGATGATATGGTGGAAGGGGCACAGTATCGAAAATCAATACATGCTATAGAGGAAGTTATA
The DNA here is from genome assembly GCF_023558435.1 of Drosophila sulfurigaster albostrigata. Taxonomy (NCBI): domain Eukaryota; kingdom Metazoa; phylum Arthropoda; class Insecta; order Diptera; family Drosophilidae; genus Drosophila; species Drosophila sulfurigaster. The sequence goes on from NC_084881.1 coordinate 3,727,414, forward strand.
GTAGAACGCATTGGCAATCCGCTTTTATATCTGAAACCATACTTTTATCTGTTTGGTAGTTATCGAAAGCACGTGACAAATCTTCAGATAGCACATGCCTTCTCTAGCCGGATCATTGAGCGAAAGAGAGAACAATTCAAGCAACAGCAGTCCACATCGGTTGATGAATACGGAAGAAAAAAACGATATGCAATGTTGGACATGGAGTGTGTGATTAAGGAATCCTTGCGCCTCTTCCCAGCAGTTCCTTTCTTTGGACGTATTTGCACTGAGGAATGCGTGGTAAATGGTCTGATCCTGCCAAAGGCACGCAGATCAATATACATGCATTTGATATAATGCGAGACCCCGACACTTTCCAAATCCCTCAGAATTTCACACTTTTGGCAGCCGAGGACGATGGTCTTATCGATCATCAGGGCATCTGTGATGAAGTTAACACGTTCATGTTCGAAGGATACGACACTACATCCACCTGTCTCACATTCACACTTCTCATGTTGGCTCTACACGAAGATGTTCAAGAACGTTGTTTCGAGGAGCTGCAGCACCTTTCGAACGACGACAGCGATCTCACCGTGTTCGACTACAATAATTTGACTTACATGGAGTGTGTGATTAAGGAATCCTTGCGCCTCTTCCCAGCAGTTCCTTTCTTTGGACGTATTTGCACTGAGGAATGCGTGGTAAATGGTCTGATCCTGCCAAAAGGCACGCAGATCAATATACATGCATTTGATATAATGCGAGACCCCCGACACTTTCCAAATCCCTCAGAATTTCAACCAGATCGTTTTTTACCCCATAACACACTTAATCGCCATCCCTTTGCCTTTATTCCATTTAGTGCGAGGAGCTCGCCATCCCTTTGCCTTTATTCCATTTAGTTGGACAACGTAATTGCATTGGACAGAAGTTTGCCATTCTGGAGATAAAAGTGATGCTAGTCTCCGTATTGCGCAATTTTAAACTGTTGCCTGTAACTCGATTGGAGGACGTTATATTTGAGTATGGCCTTGTCCTGCGCACCCAAAATAGCGTAAAGCTAATGGTTACAAGTCGTCAGCAACAACAAAGTAGAACATTGTAAATTCACTTTTGATTTACCTATATTTTTCTGTGTCAACCTCGACTATAAACAAATCAATGTATATTTGCGCATTTTCAAAAAAGCAGTACATAAACAAAAATACATTTTTTTCATTTCAATAATAAAATAAAAAGAGAATAAATACTTTTTTAGTTGATGTCAATATCAGAATTGAAATTCGAATTGAAATTAAATTAATTTAAGATAAATTTAAATACATTTTTCCGATTTGTTTAATGCATCTGGGACGATTATACGATTTGTCTATTGTCATATGTAGGGAATTGAATTTAATAAAATTTATAACGAAATACATAATATTCGGAAGCAAAAAATAAATTTGGAGAATTTACTATTTATAAGAATAAATATTTAGGATTGAAGTTTCCTTTACTCTACTCTAATCATGATAATGTTAGAGCATCGTAAGCATTTGATAGCATTTTTACTCAATAAGCATTTAAATAATTACAAAAAAAAAAACAAGTAAGAAAGCTACATTCGAGTGTGCTCGACAGTGAGATACCCGCTACCCATATTGAATAAAGGCCAAATATTCCGGTATTACTTTCAAAACATACCGAAAATACTACAAAAATACTAAAATGTATAAAATGGTATAATTTATATATCGATATAGTACCACATTCAAAATTCAAATTTTCAGAAATCATAAATACTATAGGTTTTATTGTACACACCAAAATTCGCTCTAGCTTTAAAATTACGCTTGTTATTCGATTTTTTTGATTTGCAGGGTCGGAAGTGGCCGTGGCAAAAATTTGAAACAAACTTGATATGCAAATATATGTGCAATATATGTGCAAACATAACATATAGTCTCTGAGATCTAGGTGTTCATACGGACATGGCTAGATCGTCTCGGCTATTGATGCTGATCAAGAATATATATACTTTATAGGGTCGGTAGGTCTACCCTATGGATAGCGGGGGTATAAAAATGGTACTGACTGGAAAAAGGTCTATCTGATGAACCCTCTACACTGCAAAAAAATAGAAGAATAGAAAATATTAGATTTGCGATTGTACAAGGTTTAACTTGATCTGTTCCAAATCATTTATCATTATTAATAATTATCAATCAGACAATTACCCATCGTTGTGTCGCAGTGTAGTCGGTACATAATTAGTAAATTTATAATATGTGTCATTTCGAGTCAAAAACGTGTATTATCAGTGCCTCAGTTCAATGTGTATTTTGCCGTCGATTGCGTTGGTTGATCTACTCCGTGAAACCTAAATATTATTATGCTGACGATTCTATTTTTAAGTGCGATTCTACTCTTGTCAGTTTGGATTCTACTGGAAAAACTTAAGAGCAGATACTTTATCCTGTCGTTGGCGAAACGTGTACAGACTGAAGATGGCAGTCCACTGGAAGAAAAAGTGTTTGTAGTGCCGGGCAAGACGAGATTCGGTAATAATCTTGATGTACTACAAATGACGCCTTGTAAGTATTCAGCATATCATTTACGTACCCCACTCAATTACTGATTAGTAAAATTAATTTTCTTCTTCAGCGATGCTGTTTAAATTTGTAAGAAACGCACATTCAAAGTCAAATGGAAAAAGTTACTTGTTTTATTTCCTTTTATGTGCCATGTACAATGCAGTGCGGGCTGAAGATGTTGAGGAGATAATGCAAAGTACAAAGTTAATAACTAAGAATGTTATCTATGATCTATTAAGGCCTTTTCTGGGCGAAGGATTGCTTATAAGCACTGGTAAGTAATTCCACACTCTAAAAAACGCGAAAATATAATATATTTAAAGATAACATCACTTTGCAGATCAAACGTGGCACTTCAGAAGGAAATTACTGACACCTGCTTTTCATTTCAATGTTTTGCAAAACTTTTTGGATATTTTCAAGTTATTATTCCTCGATATAACATTCTGGGTTATTTTTAATATCACAATTTTTACAGAGAGGAGTCACAAAAGCTGAGAAAAGTGCTGCAAAACAAATGAATATTGAACTGGAGCTAAAACAGATCATTCCACAATTTACGCTTAACAATATTTGCGGTAAAGATTAGAAAAAATATCATAATGAATTCTATAATTCCTCTTTATTAACATTTCTGCTTATTTAATGCTCTAGAAACGGCTCTTGGCGTTAAGCTCGATGATATGGTGGAAGGGGCACAGTATCGAAAATCAATACATGCTATAGAGGAAGTTATAGTAGAACGACTTTGCAATCCGCTTTTACATCTGAAACCATACTTTTATCTGTTTGGTAGTTATCGGAAGCACGTGACAAATCTTCAGATAGCACATGCCTTCTCTAGCCGGATCATTGAGCGAAAGAGAGAACAATTCAAGCAACAGCAGTCCACATCGGTTGATGAATACGGAAGAAAAAAACGATATGCAATGTTGGACACACTTTTGGCAGCCGAGGACGATGGTCTTATCGATCATCAGGGCATCTGTGATGAAGTTAACACGTTCATGTTCGAAGGATACGACACTACATCCACCTGTCTCACATTCACACTTCTCATGTTGGCTCTACACGAAGATGTTCAAGAACGTTGTTTCGAGGAGCTGCAGCACCTTTCGAACGACGACAGCGATCTCACCGTGTTCGACTACAATAATTTGACTTACATGGAGTGTGTGATTAAGGAATCCTTGCGCCTCTTCCCAGCAGTTCCTTTCTTTGGACGTATTTGCACTGAGGAATGCGTGGTAAATGGTCTGATCCTGCCAAAAGGCACGCAGATCAATATACATGCATTTGATATAATGCGAGACCCCCCGACACTTTCCAAATCCCTCAGAATTTCAACCAGATCGTTTTTTACCCCATAACACACTTAATCGCCATCCCTTTGCCTTTATTCCATTTAGTGCTGGACAACGTAATTGCATTGGACAGAAGTTTGCCATTCTGGAGATAAAAGTGATGCTAGTCTCCGTATTGCGCAATTTTAAACTGTTGCCTGTAACTCGATTGGAGGACGTTATATTTGAGTATGGCATTATCCTGCGCACCCAAAATAGCGTAAAGCTAATGGTTACAAGTCGTCAGCAACAACAAAGTAGAACATTGTAAATTCACTTTTGATTTACCTATATTTTTCTGTGTCAACCTCGACTATAAACAAATCAATGTATATTTGCGCATTTTCAAAAAAGCAGTACATAAACAAAAATAAATTTTTTTCATTTCAATAATAAAATAAAAAGAGAATAAATACTTTTTTAGTTGATGTCAATATCAGAATTGAAATTCGAATTGAAATTAAATTAATTTAAGATAAATTTAAATACATTTTTCCGATTTGTTTAATGCATCTGGGACGATTTTACGATTTGTCTATTGTCATATGTAGGGAATTGAATTTAATAAAATTTATAACGAAATACATAATATTCGGAAGCAAAAAATAAATTTGGAGAATTTACTATTTATAAGAATAAATATTTAGGATTGAAGTTTCCTTTACTCTACTCTAATCATGATAATGTTAGAGCATCGTAAGCATTTGATAGCATTTTTACTCAATAAGCATTTAAATAATTACAAAAAAAACAAGTAAGAAAGCTACATTCGAGTGTGCTCGACAGTGAGATACCCGCTACCCATATTGAATAAAGGCCAAATATTCGGTATTACTTTCAAAACATACCGAAAATACTACAAAAATACTAAAATGTATAAAATGGTATAATTTATATATCGATATAGTACCACATTCAAAATTCAAATTTTCAGAAATCATAAATACTATAGGTTTTATCGTACACACCAAAATTCGCTCTAGCTTTAAAATTACGCTTGTTATTCGATTTTTTTGATTTGCAGGGTCGGAAGTGGCCGTGGCAAAAATTTGAAACAAACTTGATATGCAAATATATGTGCAATATATGTGCAAACATAACATATAGTCTCTGAGATCTAGGTGTTCATACGGACATGGCTAGATCGTCTCGGCTATTGATGCTGATCAAGAATATATATACTTTATAGGGTCGGTAGGTCTACCCTATGGATAGCGGGGGTATAAAAATGGTACTGACTGGAAAAAGGTCTATCTGATGAACCCTCTACACTGCAAAAAAAAATAGAAGAATAGAAAATATTAGATTTGCGATTGTACAAGGTTTAACTTGATCTGTTCCAAATCATTTATCATTATTAATAATTATCAATCAGACAATTACCCATCGTTGTGTCGCAGTGTAGTCGGTACATAATTAGTAAATTTATAATATGTGTCATTTCGAGTCAAAAACGTGTATTATCAGTGCCTCAGTTCAATGTGTATTTTGCCGTCGATTGCGTTGGTTGATCTACTCCGTGAAACCTAAATATTATTATGCTGACGATTCTATTTTTAAGTGCGATTCTACTCTTGTCAGTTTGGATTCTACTGGAAAAACTTAAGAGCAGATACTTTATCCTGTCGTTGGCGAAACGTGTACAGACTGAAGATGGCAGTCCACTGGAAGAAAAAGTGTTTGTAGTGCCGGGCAAGACGAGATTCGGTAATAATCTTGATGTACTACAAATGACGCCTTGTAAGTATTCAGCATATCATTTACGTACCCCACTCAATTACTGATTAGTAAAATTAATTTTCTTCTTCAGCGATGCTGTTTAAATTTATGCGAAACGCACACTCAAAGTCAAATGGAAAAAGTTACTTGTTTTATTTCCTTTTATGTGCCATGTACAATGCAGTGCGGGCTGAAGATGTTGAGGAGATAATGCAAAGTACAAAGTTAATAACTAAGAATGTTATCTATGATCTATTAAGGCCTTTTCTGGGCGAAGGATTGCTTATAAGCACTGGTAAGTAATTCCACACTCTAAAAAACGCGAAAATATAATATATTTAAAGATAACATCACTTTTCAGATCAAACGTGGCACTTCAGAAGGAAACTATTGACACCTGCGTTTCATTTCAATGTTTTGCAAAACTTTTTGGATATTTTCAAGTTATTATTCCTCGATATAACATTCTGGGTTATTTTTAATATCACAATTTTTACAGAGAGGAGTCACAAAAGCTGAGAAAAGTGCTGCAAAAACAAATGAATATTGAACTGGAGCTAAAACAGATCATTCCACAATTTACGCTTAACAATATTTGCGGTAAAGATTAGAAAAAATATCATAATGAATTCTATAATTCCTCTTTATTAACATTTCTGCTTATTTAATGCTCTAGAAACGGCTCTTGGCGTTAAGCTCGATGATATGGTGGAAGGGGCACAGTATCGAAAATCAATACATGCTATAGAGGAAGTTATAGTAGAACGACTTTGCAATCCGCTCTTATATCTGAAACCATACTATTATCTGTTTGGTAGTTATCGAAAGCACGTGACAAATCTTCAGATAGCACATGCCTTCTCTAGCCGGATCATTGAGCGAAAGAGAGAACAATTCAAGCAACAGCAGTCCACATCGGTTGATGAATACGGAAGAAAAAAACGATATGCAATGTTGGACACAC